>NC_036025.1:0-1200000 GCF_001417885.1 Kluyveromyces marxianus DMKU3-1042
CCGTACACCACATAACTAATCAAATCCGTACACCACATAACTAATCAAATCCGTACACCACATAACTAATCAAATCCGTACACCACATAACTAATCAAATCCGTACACCACATAACTAATCAAATCCGTACACCACATAACTAATCAAATCCGTACACCACATAACTAATCAAATCCGTACACCACATAACTAATCAAATCCGTACACCACATAACTAATCAAATCCGTACACCACATAACTAATCAAATCCGTACACCACATAACTAATCAAATCCGTACACCACATAACTAATCAAATCCGTACACCACATAACTAATCAAATCCGTACACCACATAACTAATCAAATCCGTACACCACATAACTAATCAAATCCGTACACCACATAACTAATCAAATCCGTACACCACATAACTAATCAAATCCGTACACCACATAACTAATCAAATCCGTACACCACATAACTAATCAAATCCGTACACCACATAACTAATCAAATCCGTACACCACATAACTAATCAAATCCGTACACCACATAACTAATCAAATCCGTACACCACATAACTAATCAAATCCGTACACCACATAACTAATCAAATCCGTACACCACATAACTAATCAAATCCGTACACCACATAACTAATCAAAATCCGTACACCACATAACTAATCAAATCCGTACACCACATAACTAATCAAATCCGTACACCACATAACTAATCAAATCCGTACACCACATAACTAATCAAATCCGTACACCAATGTACTCCTTATTTTTCTCTTTTCGCCCTTACCCTACCCCCTCTTTTGACTTACCCTGTCCTCTCTTTGGGCTTACCCTACCCATTTTTGTAGTGTTACCCTCTGTTCTAGTTGTGTTACCCGCCCCAATTTAGAACATTCCTTCTCTAAGTTCGTATTACCCTCCCCGCTACATTTGGTCCATCCTCCACATTTGTCGTCGTTACCCTCCCTCCTTGCTGTGTTACCCGCCCTAACTTATATCTCACTTTTCTCACTATTTCCTATTTCGGAAACCTCGTTTTTCATGTTCGTTTCTTTTTGTTCGTGCGACGTTACATTCTCCCTGAATTCTCCTTTCTTTTTTCCACCTGCCATTCCAGCTTCCTGTATTTCTTGTATCCCATTTCCTATTACGGTAAGTATGTTTGATACACGTTTCTTTTCCTACCTTCCTCTTTGTGCACCTGTTTCTGACTATCCTCCTTGGTCTCTCTTTGTCCCTTATTTGTCCCCCATCTGTCCCTCATCTGTCCACCTGACCTGTCGTGCCCACAGTTTCCCATGTTACCCGCACTTCACTTTTCTTACACTTTTACTGCCTTGACCAATCTTGCTCCTCTTGCCATCAAACTTCATCTCACATCCACTTCCTCAACCTATGTTTCTACTGTTACCCGGATGTTTGTCTCTCCCTAACCCAACCTTACTTACTGTCTTTCCCTTCCACTCTTTCCTCCCCTCCTCCAACTTTTGATTTTCATTTTCTTCCTCGTCACTTCACACGGTGCGAACATACCCACTTCTCCTTTGTCTTTCTCTTCCCTCTATTCCTTCCCCCATCTAATTAGTCCTCCGTTACCCGCACAATACACAACCCAAAACTCACCTTCCCTGCTAACCTCTACCCACCACCACCCACCCCAAACTTCATCTCACAAACCTCACTCCCATATACCCCTCTTACCCGGACACACCTGTCTATCACGTGCCTCCTCTCTCCTCTCATTTTCATTTTCCTAGTCATCACTTAGTACGGCACGAACCTCGGCTCTTCTCCCCATACCCACTTACCTAGTAGTTGTTACTCTCTCCCTCTTCTCACTTCTCATATTTTTGTTTTTCATTTTTCATTTTTCATTCTCTCAAGTAGAGCAAGTAGTCTGAAAATACTCCCCCAGCCCAAGGGACCCCCCTTGCAAAATCATCCTCCTCATCCTCTCTCCATCACTCTGCACAACTTCCACCCGTAATACAAACAAAAAATAAAAAAATAAAAAACACATCACTTTACATACACATTCTACACTATGTTTTTCTCAAACTTCCAATTGGAACCGCCCTGCTTAGCTCCGCTGCTTAGGTCTGTCGCTTAAGTCCGTCTTCTTTAATAAGACATTACCTAATTGTGGCAGCACATGTAATACTAAGCTACTACACGCTGCGAGATCTCAGATGCCAGATCCCAGATGCCAGATCGGAGATGCCAGATCGGAGATGCCAGATCGGAGATGCCTGATCTGAGGTGAACTGTGCTCACAACTATAACAATTATAACTATACTATAACTACAAGGAAAATAAAGGTTTCTGTGGGACACACCTCGAGCTGAGCGTTCTTTAATGCTTCGCGTCAGTCTGATTTTTCATTGGTACTCTCACTAACCCTAGTTGAACCCCAGTTTGTTGATCCTGGACGTCCTACGACGTGGTCTAGGGCGCCAGATATTATACCAACTGTAAAAGCTAAGGCTAAAGCCTAAATATACTAGGATCAAGGCTAAAGCATTTGATAATTGAATTCATTCCAAAAAGTATATAAGTAGAAGGTTTATTCATCCAATTCTCCAACTTGAATTGACGACTTAACTAATATTCTAATATGAGTCAAGTCAGAAGAAACCAAGGAGAACAACAGTAAATACTTACTTATCTAGTGAATCCAACAATTCAATTACCAATTAATTAATCCAACAGCTTCAAGTCAAAATGGCATCCAACGACATTATTTCTACTAACGTCCCTTCTAAGGTCCCTACTACCGATACTGAGGAATATCCAGTCCAACATGGTAGCGCCGCTAAGACACCTATTGTCCCCTCAGACAATCAGGCAAGTCCAGAGGAATCAGGTAGCATCGATGTCGAGCATAAGGCCAATGCCGACGACGAAGCGTCCGGATCCCACGAAGGTCATCATGAAAATTTTTCAAAGGATTCAACAAAAACCGGAACTCCACAGGACACCCTACACAAAGAGCCTGTGGACGGTTCTCCCGTTCCAAATTACGCCCAACAAAGCTGGTACTACCATACACAGCCACCGCCACAGTTTTATTCATCTCCATACGCTAATTATGGGCCTGGTCCTTACACTCCTCCGTGGGCCAACATGAATATGCCCATCCCAGGAGCTAACACGAACCCAGATAAAACTGGAGGACATTATCAAACAACGGGTCCATCTGGGGACAGCTCCCAATACAACCCTGCTTACTACTTCCCGTACCAATTGGAACCAAAACCAGGGTTGCAAAGCCAAACAACGACCGAATGTACTTTCGGCCAATTGCACAATCCCAGAAAAACATTCACTCTGTCAAAGGTAAACTCACCTCACTATTACGACAGCTGGGTAAGAGAAATGTGCCAGGCAATGCTCGAGCAAAACTTGGGCCACCTCATTCCAACAGAGGATAACAAAACCCCAGAAACCCCAGAACCTGCAGAGAAGAGGTACATAGAAGAAATCCATATAGCATGTGTGCCTGAAGAAAAATACCCAAAGTGGTTAAAGTCGAGTTACGACGAAGGTGAAGCACTAATTGACTGCTTCAAGGAAGGAATTAGAAGAATAAAGGCGGAAGAAGACCCTGAGGCAATCGTGTTAGCCCTAGCTGGACTAACACTAGACTACAGAGAGTCTATTCCCAACTTCGCCAAGAGATTAAGGAAAATCCACCAGAGAACGGTAAACGCAAAATTCCCCATGGCAGAAAAGATCGTCATTTCCAGAGCACTAAAGGCTCTACCAGAACGATACGAGAAAGTTGACATCAACTTCACCAAATCAAACGATCAGAGCTTCAATAACTTCATAAACATTCTCCTAACAACGGAGCCAAGGATGAAAAGCTCAAATCAATATGATAATCAACGGTTTTACACCAATTCCGAAAGGAAGCAGGTGGACAGACGTCCAAACAGAAAAACCGTACAACACATTGGATCAAAAACCGTAGAGGGGGATCTTAGGCCTGACTCAGAGGTCCAGGAAGAATAATTCCCCCGTCGATCCCCAGAGAGACTTTATGCTTGATGGGGGAGCAACAGTCTCTGTGATATATGACAAAAAGTTAATTCACAATTTTACATCTCAATCTAATCAAATTCTTGTCGACGTTCAACAAAACGAAGTCGCCGTTAAAGGTGAGGGTAACTTAGAACTCAAGTTTAAGGGCAAACGAATTTCCCTACCCGCCATATATGCACCATCAACACACACCAATATCATCAGTGTAGAAGATCTAACAAAATCACAGGCGTATCTAGATCTAAGAAGGAACTGCCTGCTATCCAAGAACGGGAAAACCATCGCTCCGACGCACAAGTTCGCGGGCCTAAGGTGGTTATCTCGCAAAAATGCTATAGAACTACCAAACCAGACTCAATCAGTCTACGCAATCACACCCAGATCGGTAAGATCTGCGCCAGACAAGTTCTCTCTGACAAGCATCCACAACATGTTTGGACATATGAATATCAATTACATCCGAGAATCATTCAGAAAAGGCTTAATTCAAGGTGTGAAAGAAGACGATGTAGACTGGACAGGAGTAAGCTCATTCCAATGCCAATACTGTATGGAAGGAAAAGCCAAACGTAATAACCATTACGTGAACGCTAGAAAAGATTATACGAAGGAATATCTTCCTTTCGAATACTTGCATACCGACGTTTTTGGACCAGTAAGAGTACAAAGAACCCGTACTACTCCAAGGTACTTCATTGCATTCATAGACGAGGTCACAAAATACATATGGACCTTCCCGTTACTACATAAAACAGCAGAAGAAGTAGCCCCGACATTCAAGGAAGTCGTCATGCTGATTTATACACAGTTCAACACGAGAGTGAAAACCATCCAAATGGACAAAGGATCGGAATACCTGAACACTAAGGTACAGAAATTCCTAAGGGAAAGAGGAATTGTTTCGAGAGAAACGACCGTTGCTGATTCAAAAGCAAATGGAGCCATAGAAAGACAGCACTATACACTCTTGAATGACTGTAGAACGTTCTTGCGACAAGCTAACCTACGCCCTAGATTGTGGTATCATGCCGTCGTATACTCTACAGTAATGAGAAATTCACTCCTAAATAGAAGTATAGGAACGTCCCCGAGAAACAGGGCGGGGATGTCGGGACTGTCATTCAGAGACATTCTTCCCTTCGGACAACCCGTGATTGTCCACTTACCCAACCCAAAATCGAAACTACAAGCTCGAGGAGTCCTAGGCTATGCTCTCCATCCATCCACTAGATCATACGGCTACATCATAGTCGTAGGAAAGAAGAAGAAAATACCTATCGACACTCGAAACTACCGAGTCCTGAACTACCCACCAGGTGCAACAATCTCAGAAGATGAGGTACAGTACATGATCGACCGTATGGAAAATAACGACGCAGAATCTCAAGGCGATATAGAGTCGAACTTTGAACCAAATTATACGGATATGGAGCAACCCATTCACCACACAGCGGACTATTTCCCGAACACAACCGCCTCAAATATCGAGACAGACCAATACAATAATGATAGCTTTGGTCTGCATTACGGGGGTGATTCCGTACCACCCGAGTCGTCCAGTAGCGAGGACGAACTGTTCCCCACAGACGAATCAGAAAACGATTCAGACTCATCGGACCAATCATTCAATGATGATGGAGACCCCATGTCCCCTCCATATTCCGGGGGTGAGGAACAGTTAGTACCGACAGCAGCCCCGATTAGACGCGTTCCACCAATGGAACCACCATCTCCTGTCGAGGACTCTCCCCCACCGTTATCTGGGACAGACCTTGACGACTTATTTGGAGAATCTAACATAAATAATTACATCCCAGAAGATACAGATCTACTGGCACTAAACCATGAATCTGTTCCGGAACCCGATACCGCGGTACCAGCAACAACGAACATTGAACAAGATAATGTTCTACCATTAGAAACTAACGAAAACTCTAACCCTCCAAATGATAGCTCGGACCAGTCAGGCGACGAGTCAGGCGAACAGTCAGGCGAAGAGTCCGGCGAGGAGTCAGTCGACAACAGACTCAAGTCCATACCTATTTTCAATGGAAACAAGCACAAAGATGCAAGAATTGCTGAAGCAGATTTGGATTCTTTGTACGGGGGTGGAGATAATACAGAAAATAACAATGGACCAACTTTAGAAGAGGTGTTCAGATCGATCGAAGAAGATCCATTCATGCTAACACAGAAAAGACCGAGATCACGTGCCCGATATCGAGAATCTAACCAAGACAGTTGCGATTCCGGGAGTGACTACGAGTCAAGTTCAGACTCAGACGGGTCATCTGACGAGTCACCTCAGAAGGGAAGAAAGATACAACGGGTAAACTACGTAAACGCGGTTCAGAAACCTGTGAGTGTGATCCCATTGAATATGTCCTTGAACTATTCCCAGGCAATATCTCGGAACAGAAACGAAGAAGAGAAGGATGCTTTCCAGAAGGCATACCAGAAGGAAATAGCACAGCTAACCAAAATGAACACATGGAACGAAGAATTAATAGATGCCTCTACTCTTCCTAAGAAAAAGATTCTAAACTCAATGTTCATTTTCACCACTAAAAGAGATAACTCCAAGAAGTGCAGACTAGTCGCTAGAGGTGACCAACAAGCCGCAGACACGTATGACACTGAGCTAAAGGCAAATACAGTGGACAACCTAGCTCTCATGACAGTCTTAGCACTGACACTAGACTACAACCTGACCGCATTCCAACTTGACATCTCATCAGCTTACCTCTACGCTGACCTTAAGGAAGAATTGTACATTAGAGCACCACCACACATGAATGCCAAGAACAAGGTACTAAGACTAAATAAATCACTCTATGGGCTAAAACAGAGTGGAGCAAATTGGTACGAACTAATCAGATCGTTCCTAATTAAGAAATGTGACCTGATTGAAGATAGAATGTGGAAGTGCGTTTTTAGAGACAAAGAACCGCTGAAACTTATTATATGTCTTTTTGTCGATGACATGCTGGTTGTAGGAAACGACGTCAAGTATATCAAGAAATTCATATCAAAGCTATCTAAGAGATTTGATACAAAGATTGTAAATGATGGTTCACACAGGCCAGAAGATGGAGTAAACGAGTATGACATTTTGGGCATAGAATTAGAGTATAAGAAAAAAGAATACATGAAGTTCGGAATGCAGAAGTCTCTAGAGGACAAGCTGCCACAACTGGGAATACCCCTACTCCCAAACGCTAAAATCAGGAAGGTTCCGGGGGTGCCTGGAGACTACATCTTCTCAGGAAAGGAACTGAAATTAAATGAAAGAGAATATAAAAGCAAAGTTAAACACCTGCAAAGAATTGTAGGACTAGCGTCCTACGTAGGACATAAGTTCCGGTTTGACATCTTGTACTACGTGAACATCTTAGCACAACATCAACTGTATCCCAGCGCCAAGGTCCTAGACAGGGCTGCACAATTATGCCAATACTTGTGGGATACAAGAGATAAGAAACTAGTTTGGCATTATTCTGGTCCCAAGGAAAACAACGTTACCGCTGTATCAGATGCAGCATTTGCAGGGAACCAAGATTTTAAATCACAATCAGGAACTCTTTACCTGAGAAACAACAAGCCCATAGCAGCCAAATCAAGAAAAATCAAGTTAACTTGTATCTCGTCCACAGAAGCCGAGATATACGCAATCAGTGAAAGCCTGCCAATACTACGTGGGTTAGAACACCTAGTAAACAAGTTACAAGACATAAAAGCAACAGTAAAGGTTAAAACAGACAGTCAACCATCAATGGCAATAATAAACGGCACGGATGACTCAGCATGCCTCAAGAAACACATTGGTAGTAGGGCAATGAGGATAAGAGATGAGTGCGATGATCTCGGACTTACACTCGAATATATCCCCACAAAAGAAAACAATGCTGACGTTTTAACCAAACCCCTATCCGTGAAGCTATTCAAACTTCTCACAGAGGACTGGATACAATAGCTTTCTCCTAGTAGGGGGTGTGTTGATCCTGGCCGTCCTACGACGTTGTCTAGGGCGCCAGATATTATACCAACTATAAAAGCTAAGGCTAAAGCCTAGATATACTAGGATCAAGGCTAAAGCATTTGATAATTGATTTGATTCCAAAAAGTATATAAGTAGAAGGTTTCTTCATCCAATTCCCACTTTCGAATTGACAACTTACTTACTATCCAATTATAAGTCAAGTCAGAAGAAACCAAGGAGAACAACAGTAAATACTTACTTATCTAGTGAATCCAACAATTCAATTACCAATTAATTAATCCAACAGCTTCAAGTCAAAATGGCATCCAACGACATTATTTCTACTAACGTCCCTTCTAAGGTCCCTACTACCGATACTGAGGAATATCCAGTCCAACATACCCGCCCCAATTCAGAACATTCCTTCTCTAAGTTCGTGTTACCCTCCCCGCTACATTTGGTCCATCCTCCACATTTGTCGTCGTTACCCTCCCTCTTCTGTATGTTACCCGCCCTGTATTATACCTCACTTTTCCCACTATTTCCTATTTCGGAAACCTCGTTTTTCATGTTCTTTTCTTTTTATTCGTGCGACGTTACATTCTCCTGCATTCTCCTTTCTTTTTTCCACCTGCTATTCCAGCTTCCTGTATTTCTCAGAATCCATTTCCTATTATGGTAAGTATGTTTAGTTCACGTTTCTTTTCCTAGTTTCCTCTTGTGCACCTGTTTCTGACTATCCTCCTTGGTCTTCCTTTGTCCCTTATTTGTCCCTTATGTGTCCCTTATGTGTCCCTCATCTTCCCTCCCGGTCTATCGTGCCCACAGTTTCCCATATTACCCGCACTTCACTTTTCATACACTTTGACTACCTTGACCAATCTTGCTCCTCTTGCCATCAAACTTCATCTCACATCCACTTCCTCAACCTATGTTTCTACTGTTACCCGGATGTGTGTCTCTCCCTAACCCAACCTTACTTACTGTCTTTCCCTTCCACTCTTTCCTCCCCCTCCTCCAACTTTTGATTTTCATTTTCTTCCTCATCACTTCACACGGTGCGAACATACCCACTTCTCCTTTGTCTTTCTCTTCCCTCTATTCCTTCCCCCATAATCAGTCTTCCGTTACCCGCACAATACATAACCCCAAACTTTCCTTTCCTGCTCCCTCTTACCTACCCACCACCCACTCCAAACTTCATCTCAAACCTCACTGTCACCTTCCCTCTTACCCGGACACACCTTCCTATCACGTGCCTCCTCTCTCCTCTCTTTTTCATTTTCTTCATCATCACTTTACACGGCACGAACCTACGCTCTTCTCCCCATAGCCAGCAGCTAATACTTGTCACTCTCGCTCTCCCCCTCTTCTCACTTCTCATTTTCATTTTTTGTTTTTCATTTTTCATTTTTCATTCTCTCAAGTAGAGCAAGTAGTCTGAAAATACTCCCCCAGCCCAAGGGACCCCCCTTGCAAAATCATCCTCCTCATCCTCTCTCCATCACTCTGCACAACTTCCACCCGTAATACAAACAAAAAATAAAAAAATAAAAAACACATCACTTTACATACACATTCTACACTATGTTTTTCTCAAACTTCCAATTGGAACCGCCCTGCTTAGCTCCGCTGCTTAGGTCTGTCGCTTAAGTCCGTCTTCTTTAATAAGACATTACCTAATTGTGGCAGCACATGTAATACTAAGCTACTACACGGCGCGAGATCCCAGATGCCAGATCCCAGATGCCAGATCGGAGATGCCAGATCTGAGGTGAGCTGTGCTCACAACTATAACAATTATAACTATACTATAACTACAAGGAAAATAAAGGTTTCTGTGGGACACACCTCGAGCTGAGCGTTCTTTAATGCTTCGCGTCAGTCTGATTTTTCATTGGTACTCTCACTAACCCTAGTTGAACCCTAGTAACACTCTAGTAGCACCCCAGTTAAACCCCAGTTAAACCCTAGTAACACTCTAGTAAGACCCTAGTAAGACTCAGCAATGGGAAAAAACGTCTTCATTGTGTTCGCTCACCCAGAACGCAATTCTTTAAACGGTTGTTTGCTAGACGTGCTTGTTGATCAATTAACCTCCCAGGGAGATCACGTCAAAGTCAGCGATTTGTATCGAATGAACTGGAAGAGTGAAGTTGACATTGCCGACTTCCCTGCCTACCCAGCTGATCAGAAGTTTAACCCAGAACTAGCCTCCAAGAACCACACCGCCAACGGCACCCTGACAAAGGATGTCGTTGAAGAACAACAAAAACTCTTGTGGGCCCACACAATTCTCTTTGTCTTCCCAATCTGGTGGTTCAATTTGCCAGCCATCCTAAAGGGCTATATCGACAGAGTGTTTTCTAACGGTTTTGCATACAACTACTCCGAGCACCCCGAATTGAGCGACCCACAAGTTTTAAAAACGAAGACTGTCTCCGGCAGAAATGCTTCTCTTGTTGTCACTCTAGGTGGCTCTCCAGAGAATGCCTACAAGCCAGGCAACCCAGGAGACCCAAATGAGGTTGTCAGCAAGTTGCTATCCGCAACATTGACCTCCTTGGAGTACTCTGGCATCAATGTTATCGATCCTTTGTACTTGTACGATGCCAATACTCAATCCGAAGCAAAGGTTAAAGAATTTCAAACACAGGCTAGGAAATTCGCCAGCGACTTGCCCAACTAGATAACTAAATTAAGACATTAAGTAGAAATGTACTACATATCCAATTCTTACATTTGAATTGACTGTGTCGACTTTATGTCAGACATAGGAAACCCCGTGCCTACACACTGGAAGCTCCACCCCCAATCTCACTTTCCTGTCCCAATTCTCACTTCCCTTCTCTAATCTTCAAATAAATATCATATAAATATTATCTTGTCCAGCTGCCGGGTAACTAACTAACTACACTACACAAACCTATCTCACTTAAATACTACTGAACAACACTATCACCAACCCTATGATCATCGCAATCGCTCCGTACACAACAGACACGTAGTTCATGTTCGACACTGTCACAGGTTTCACATAAGGAAAAGACAGCATAACCAGGCAAAACAATGCGTACACCACCGTCATCGTGTGTGGAATCACGCCCCATTTACTGGGTGCTTTGACCGCCTCATCGCCGGCTTCCCTTTCGCACTTTTCAATGAACCTGTTCCGGCCTCTAACAAGCAGTATCACACTCGGAATGGCGTATGACACGATTAGAAGCGTCACTGCTGCCGATATGATGGCATTGAACGCCTTCGTGCTGCCCAGCATGATGCACCCTATAATCGCAACAAGAACCTGCGAGAACAGGTGTGCATACAAGGGCACCTTGTTCTTGGAATCGATACTCGCAAACCTGGCCGTTACCAATCGCGACAGCGTTCCCTCCGGCCTCATCGCCTCCATCTCCCTCGATAACGCCCACAACATCCGCGACTGCCATGTCCCACTCGCAACACCGCATGTCAGGCCGGCCACGATGGTGGACGCTTGCATGAACACCGCCAAGTTTCGGTTTCCCGTCGCCTGGTAATAGATTGTCACAGCTGGCGCAATCGATTCCAACACAGCGCTCGTGTCGCGGACGCAGTAAAAGAGCGCAATCGAATACGAGAAACTCGTGACGAAACCAATCACAATGGTGGTCATGATGACTTTGGGCACCAGCACTCTCGCTGCAGCATGGCCAACCTCGTCCACCATGTGCGTTGCTGAGTCGATCCCCACGAACGACCATAGTGGGTTGATGAGGCTGACCAGGAACGCCATTCCATTGGACTTCCACCCGGTGTTGTTGTGGAACTTGTAGAAGATGTCTTCGCTCTTAGGCCAAGGCTGTTCGGCGATGGTGTCGCTTCTTGAAACGAGACACAGGATAAATGTGATGGCGTACGAGAACAGTGACATTGCTAGCCCAAAGGAGGACAGGAATGGCAAGCCCCTGTAATTGCAATTGAACGCAGTCAAAAAAATGGTCAGTATTTCGTACAGTAGGAATGTATGCCACCGCTTCAACTCGAAAGAGGGATGCAGAATGGAGTGGATACCCATTATACTGTATATCAATGAAGACACAATACTTGCTGTCGTGAACACGCAACCAAAATAGTTGATTAGGCCAACCGCTATCGCCATGTGCTTCTGGAAAGACGAACGACAGCTGTTCGAGTCCATGGTGCTTAGCTTCAAGAGCTTATCATCCGTGGTCTCGTCTTCTTTCTGTGACAACTTGCTGATGTCAAGAGCGCTGGATGACTTCTCTCTAACCGAGAGCTCTTCGACATCACCGACCGCACTTCTCTCAAGAAGTTTTAACGTCCAAAAACTCGTTCCAGCGCTATTAGGAAGCAACCGGGAGAATTCTGAGAGCGAATACCCACACATCAAAGTCAACACAAAAGCGAATATAAGACCGTAGACGACCGCAGGTTGACCTGCGCCTGAAAGCCCCACGACAAATGATGAGGAAACGCCTAGCCATGAGTTGGTCAGCGAGAACGACATGCCTATCAATGGCCACCATGAGTAGTTATGGGCAAGTTTTCCCGCCTTTTGAGAAGCACCAAGAGAGCTGGAAGAATCCGAGACACTCATTTTGCGTACGTTGCTCTTAGCTTTGTTTGTCGATTTTTCTATAGAACATCTGCTTATGCTGTAAGTTGTGATTGATTCCCTCTCAATGCCCAAGATGATGGTCCTTTATATACCATTTCCTTGTAGACGATGCTTGACCATAAATGGTTGGATTTTTTTTTTCAGCGTATGGTCATTAATTTGTTGTCTTGGCCAGCACTCTCTCTCTTGTCTGAACTGGTATGTGTATTTTGAGTCATGGTAGTCTGACTATCTCTAATATCACTGCTTAGAAGTGGAAAAGTTAACATTTTACTTGCATGTATTTACTTGCTATCAACATATAGACTATCCAAACCAGGCATTTTCTTGAGAGCTGTGCCCAAGTCCTGTGTTGTTTCGCAGCGCTCTATCTCACCTAGTATATTAACCCCAAACGACCTTAGTGTTTTCGCGTTAATGGCGTTTATCGTACCATTGAGGATGCAGCCCGAGAAATTCTTGTCCAGTCCATGATGCTTCAAATGCTCTACCGTGAGCATGGTATGATTCAGGGTACCAAGACCGCTGTCCGCAACTACAACTATGGATATTTCATGCTGAGGGTACCTTTCGATCAAACTGCGAATCAGGTCTGTTGTGATCTCGAGCTTTTTGGTTATGGGCACAAATAGCCCGCCCGCACCTTCGACAACCAAAACATCGTTTTGGAGGTCATCGGCACTTGGAATACAAAAGTCTTCTAATTCAATGTCAATATCAGACTCGAATTCCATGGCATTGTAAGGTGAAAGTGGTTTCTTGAACTGGAATCTTGGTGGAAATAGCTTTGGTTTCCAACCTGTTAATTCGGTGGGAAACATGGAAACCGTCCTTGTGTCGCCTGTATCACATTCGAGCCCAGTCTGAACCGGCTTCCAGTAATCAGCTTTTAATCTGTGAACCAGTAAAGCTGAAATAAACGTTTTTCCCACATCTGTTCCCGTCCCTGTTACGAAGATAATCTTAGTCATTGATTGGGTTTGATTTCTATGGAGGTATCCGTTATGACACAGCAGTGTTGGCCTTCATTTTGAACATGAGAGTCATGGCTCATAGAACACTGGTTCATCATGCATTTTATATACGAGAATTTACTGAGGCAAATGTAAGCGAGAATATGAGCTGTGCTTATTGGTCGAATTCATCATCCCGTCGCTACAATATCTTGTTGGATCCCGCCATTGAAGATGACGTGCGTGACCAAGCTAATCATTCTTGGGTACTTTACTTTCTGGTTTTTCCTGATTGTTTTTAATTTTTTTCTTTCCATTTGAATCATCATATCATGATTCAAGAACGAAAGCACTCTAAAGCGTGCAGGCCGTCAATCAAACAAATATCTGCCCGAGTTGAGATGCGACATGCTGCGAAGAAAAAATGTACATATATAAGGCGTATCTGGAAAATGCTTTGGACCTACGATTACAATTATATGAATAATATGGCAGACGAACCACTGGTGTGAAACCTAGTCACCCAGATTCACGGCGAATATGAACGACAACAAGCCCAAGAGTAACAATGTGAATGATATCAATGCCTTACTAGCTTTTGATAAAGCGCACATATGGCATCCATACTCATCTATGAATAGCAACCAGATCATCTTGCCGGTTCTACGTGCCAAGGGGTGCAAGCTTACACTTGCTGATGAACAAGAGACGCAGTTAATAGACGGAATATCATCTTGGTGGTGCATGATTCATGGTTATAGTGACGAAAGAATGAACGAAGCATTGAAAACTCAAATTGACGATTTTTCTCATGTTATGTTTGGTGGCCTCACCCATTTGCCCGCTATTAGACTTGTCCAGAATCTCCTAAAATTTATTGATCATCCTCAATTGGATGCCGTGTTCTTTGCAGACTCCGCTTCTGTAGCAGTCGAAGTGTCCCTGAAGATGGCCTTACAGTATCAGTTCTCATTGAATTGTCCAAAGAAGAAAAAATTCATAAGTTTAAAACTAGGGTATCATGGTGGAACAATGGGTGCAATGAGTGTTTGTGACCCAGTTAACTCGATGCATCATTTTTTATTCAGCGACTATGTTCCTCAGAACATTTTTGTTACTGAACCACCTATGGTTGACATGTTATGTACTTCTTCTTTGTATGGTTCTTTTCAACTAGGTGATAATTACGATGATGAGACTAACAGAAAGGCAATAAAAGATATGGAAGAGACTATGAACTCCTGTCATGAGGAGATATGTGCCGTGATACTAGAACCAATCCTACAGGGTGCCGGTGGAATGAGGTTGTATCACCCTAAGTATTTGATCGAGCTGAAGAAACTCTGTTTGAAATTTGACATCCCGCTGATATTCGACGAAATTGCAACCGGGTTTGGCAGAACAGGCGAAGCGTTTGCCTTTAAGCATTGTGATGTATATCAGAAAATGATAGGAACTCCCGCCTCTGAAATAGTGGATGTATTTCCAGATATTCTTTGCGTTGGAAAAGCTCTCACTGGTGGCTATATGACAATGAGTGCTGTGATCACCTCAAAACGCATTGCCAATGTCATCTCCGCGAAAGACACTGCGACCAAAGGGACTTTCATGCATGGCCCAACTTTCATGGCTAACCCTCTTGCCTGTGCAGCGGCCAATGCGTCACTAGATATCCTAATGGAGGGAAATTGGAAAGACATGGTGGCTCGGATTGAAGCGCAGTTGTACCGAGAGCTCTACGTCGAGCTTCGTAATAGCCATCTATACGGAAAACTGATTAAAAATCTTAGGGTTGTTGGTGCAGCAGGCGTAATAGAGCTTTTCGAACCAATTGATGGGGCTTTTGTCCAGAAAAGGCAAGTAATCAAGGGTATCTTCATAAGGCCCTTTGGAAAGTTAGTTTACATTATGCCACCGTATATAATATCGGGAGAAGAACTCACTATTCTGACAACAGGTATTAAGCAGCTGCTTTTGGAGTGGAGTGCTTACAAAATAGGGAATTACTGAGTTCTATTTTATGGAATCCAATGATCAAACTGCATATCATCCCCAAAAAAATAAATGAGTACCGCACATTAATATTATCTATGCATTTATATGATGTTTGGTGATTGAATCCATCCGAATAAGTATATGATTGTTTGAGTTTTATCTAATTTTCCCATTTGATTTGAAGACATTCTTACTTACTATGGAATTGTGTGTCATGAAGGAAAATTCAAAGGGAACGTCGGAAACTATCTAATTATGTAAGGAATTTCAACACCCGATTATAAACTTACAATCCATTTGACTACCTACTAGGTGACAATCGAAGAAGTGAAATAATTCTTACTAACTTCCCAGTGCTGTCGTCTACTATAAATTCTGACTAATATTTACTTCTACGTATCTTTCAATTCTCCTTTTATCCATATAGCTCTTCTAGTTTTCCACAAGCTTTGATTAATGTATATGTAGTACGCTACAACAAACCAGCCACATATTTAAGAAGTATATAGATTGTACACCTTTTTAGTGAATATGAAATATGAAAATTGAAAAGTTCATGTATAGCGACGATTGAACCAGTGTAAATCTGCACCCTTAAATAGTGGTTTTTTTTTAGAACGATGACTATGGAGACCCTATTTTTGACACCTGGGTGTAAAATATCCATATATATAAGAAGTTCATAGAGAAGTTCATAAATCACAATATAGATATGCGTCAAGGTATAGTTTTTTTTTTTAGATGGCTAGTTCATTACCAAGCCAAATAGTACATCGTAAAACCGCAAAAGATAGAAGCCGGTTAAACCTATTAAAGGGATCCTACAATATAAGAAAGTTTCATTATTCAATTGGAGATCCAAACTCAAAGATTGCAAAATGTCCGACATTCGTGAAAAAGATAAACAGGTTGGCACGGCTGAAGAAGAAGGCGATTTTCAAGAGAAAGCATTGAAAGAGATACCTCGAAATGTCTATGGCCATGTAGATAGATTAGTTTCCACAAGATCACTAGTAATTAGGAAGGCCGAATTGATGGCTAGGCAATATGAACGATGGTATTTACAGTTACTATTTTTATGTTGTGCATTCATCTGCACTTATGGATACTCGCTTGGCAGTACTGTTAGGTCAAGCTACATGACATTTGCAACAAACTCCTATAAGACCCATTCTCTTTTGTCTACTATTTCAATAATCAATTTAGTCATCTCTGCGGTTTCTCAGTTGTTTTTTGCAGGATTGTCAGATGTATTCGGTAGAATCAGTCTTTTGATTATATCTACTATATTTTACATTGTTGGAACTGTCATTCAGTCTCAAGCTTATGATATCCAAAGATATGCAGCTGGTTCAGTTTTCTATAATGTTGGTGTTGTAGGTGTAATGTTACAGGTCACCTTGTTTTTGTCAGACAATTCGTCATTGAAATGGCGATTATTGTATGCATTTGTTCCTGCTTGGCCTTCTATTATTAACGTTTGGGTTTCCGGTAATATTGTTGATATGAATAATCCTTTACTAAATTGGTCATGGGGTATTGGAATGTGGGCCTTTATTGGTCCATTGACAACCTTGCCATTATTTTGTTGCCTACTTCATATGAGATATTTGGCATCCAAAACTGAAGAATGGCAACAGCTACTGAAGGAGAAAACATTCTATGAAAAGAACGGTCTTGTCCAAACGTTAGTACAACTCTTTTGGAAGCTCGATATTATAGGATTAATGCTATTTGTTGTTTCAACGGGTTGTATACTAGTCCCTTTGACAATTGCAGGGGGTGTTTCAAACAAATGGAAGACTGTGAAGATTGTTTTACCGTTGGTTTTGGGATTTGCATTGCTACCAGGAATGATTTATTGGGAAAGCAAGTGTGCTAGAAATCCATTCGCCCCTTTCAAATTAATTAAAGATCGTGGCATCTGGGCACCAATTGCTATGAATTTCATGGTTTGTTTTGTATATCAAATGGCTTGTGGTTATTTATATACCATATTGATTGTCGCCATGAATCAAAGCTATATGGCTGCAACCAGAATCTCAACCCTCTATGCATTTTCGGCGGGGCTGTTCTCGCCATTTTTCGGCTTTTTGGTTGCGAAGAGCAGGAGGTTAAAATTTTATATGGTCATTGGTTGCGGGATGTACTTCATTATCATGGGTTTGTTCTATCATTTCAGAGGTGGCGACAATGCGGCTAAAGGTATCATTGGTGCCATGACTATATGGGGTATTGCAACATGCATGTACAATTATCCAATTACCACTGCTGCACAATCTGTTACTTCTCACGAACATATGGCTACGGTCACTGCGTTTTTGTTGACTGTTTATCGAATTGGGGGAGCAGTTGCTTCTGCAATATCCGGTGCCATCTGGACAAATTCATTATACTCCAAGTTGCTGGACAATATGGGCGATGAAGAACTTGCATCAGCTGCTTATCAATCTCCATTGACTTTCATTACTTTACACAAATGGGGGACACCCACAAGACAAGCTATGGTAGAAGCTTATAGAGCAGTTCAGAGATATGAGGTCATCGTCGCTTTAGCAATTGTTGCTCCAATGTTCATAGTGACCTTGTGTTTGAGGGACCCAGAATTAGTTGATGACTATGGACAAAAGTTGGAAGATGGTGAATTCGTTAACAAACACTCAGATGACAAGATTTCTGAATGGTTATTGGACAAACTCAGGTGGTTTAGAAATAAAGAGTAGTTTTGGTACTAATGGTATAATGTTATGTGGCATCTTTTTGATACGCATGGATAGTAGTGAGCTTCGTTATCATTGTATAATACGTCTATTTGTAACTTTTATGCAGTAGTTGTTTGAAGGCCTTGTCAGTGTTTTCACAACAGTCAGGGACTTTGCATAGTAGAATATGTAGTTACTACTGAGCCTAATTATGTTGATCCTGGACATCCTACGACGTTGTCTAGGGCGCCAGATACTATATCAATTATAAAAGCTGAGGCTAAAGCCTAGATATACTAGGTTCAAGGCTAAAGCATTTGATAAATGAATTCATTCCAAAAAGTATATAAGTAGAAGGTTTCTTCATCCAATTCTCCAACTTGAATTGACGACTTAACTAATATTCTAATATGAGTCAAGTCAGAAGAAACCAAGGAGAACAACAGTAAATACTTACTTATCTAGTGAATCCAACAATTCAATTACCAATTAATTAGTCCAACAGCTTCAAGTCAAAAATGGCATCCAACGACATTATTTCTACTAACGTCCCTTCTAAGGTCCCTACTACCGATACTGAGGAATATCCAGTCCAACAAATTATGTTGATTATCGGATTATAACGTAACATTCAGAATATATTTTTAACGAGTTAACTATCTCGCACATGTTACGATTTTGCATTCCAATTGGAAATGTATGGGGTTTCTTTTATACTTGATATGGACGCTTGTATGGTTTCTCACATTGCAACCTCTGAATTTTGCTAATGAAACTATAGGTACATAGCCTTAAAAAGTGTAAAAAAACCAATTGACGCTATAACAATATGGACATGTAAAAGTGTCTTATCATAGCTCATCGGCCACAAAAAAAAAGTCGAACCCTTCATTCAAAACCTCTAGTGGATCTTGAGATATAAGTTAATTAAACCTTTCAAACCCTGTGTTTTCAGCTTTGAAACATATGAATTCCATAAAGTATATATACTTGCTTTGAGTCTGTATGCTTCATATTGTGTGCTGTTACTTTATGTTGAAACGTCTTTAGTGACTTCGTATTCCAGATACGCTCTCAGATGATTTGCAAATAACATAAAGAATTGTATTCTACAACGCATGCATGGAACGATCTACATTTAACACACCATTCCGTTCCATAAAATGGCGCGACGTAGTTGATACAGAGTTTTCTTTTCGGTGAAATGTGGGGAGGGAATGAGAAAAACGGTTTTTAAGTCAGATCAAAAACGTTCCGCAAACCAAGAGCATAGTAAAAAGGTAAATACCCATTTTTTGCTTCTGGAGTAATTGAATAACACAGATTATTTGACGGCGTTTGAATGACATCTAACGGGGCTAAAACTGTCCACCATTGAGATCATGACTTTAACATTTGGTAGTTTGAACCATTTCAGAAAGTATGCAAGTATATGCTTTCTTCACCGATGGTCCTAGCTAAATTTGCGGCTTTCTTACTATCCAATCGTATATCAGAAAGGAAAAAACCAAGGAGAACGTCAATGATTACATACCTATCTACTCACTCCCGAATTTCGATTCTCAACCGAATATTTCATCAATTCGTTATCCGGTAACAATTACACCAAGTTGCATCATTTAAATCAACCTCTCATCAATGATGTCTACTTTCAATTCCTCTCAATATGCACTTCAACCAAATAGCGTTTCTAACCACTAACTTTCTGTCGTAAAAAAGGGAAGGGCCTTCTGCACATAACTTTTAAGGAGAGCTCTTTTGAGTTAGCATAATTGAATATTGCGTATAATACTGAAACCCCGGCCCCAAGGCTTGCAAACCCAATACCCATATAATAGGCACCTCGATATCCTTTCAAAAGGTCAGGCTCCCCATGACTGATTTGAGATTCGATTGTGCCTGCAACTCCAAGGCCAATGGAAATCGAATAATTAATTGCTGTGTTAACTAAGGAAGCTGCTAGACCTTGGTGACTTGCAGGCATTGCGTTACTAAGAATTATTGTTGCGGCAGGAAATGACATATCCATTCCCCAAGGCATAACGACAAAAGACACGAAGGTTTGAGCCCAATAAATTTGAGATACAGGAACCGTAGCTACTAAGACACTTCCTACGACGAATGCTATCATGGCAGCGATCATTACTGTACTCGGTGATGTACGTGCTAAAATATATCCTGTTGACATTGCCGCACAAAGTCCGCTTAGTGCTACAGGGACGAATTGAGCACTAGACAACAGAGGATTCTGATGCCTGAGATTTGTCATTAGCAACCACGTATAGTACACCCAAATACCAAAACTGGCCCATCCTGCAGCGATACATGCCATGACGAAGATGGTATCTGTCGAAAGCTTATGCACGGGGAGTAATGGATACTTCGCACGTGATTCGATGAAACCAAAGACGACGAGAAAGGCCGACCCAACAATCAATAGAGCATATGTATAAGAAGTTTTCCACCCTACTACAGGACCTTGATTCCATGCGAAATTAAAAAGAACAAGTCCCAGGACGCCGGTCACTGAACCTGCCAGATCAATACGCTCCATGAGACTACTTTTTTCATTTGCATGTATCGGCGCATGGTGTGGAATAATTAGATAGCCAGAAATTCCGAGTAAAAAGCATGTAATACCCATTATCCAGTAAGTCCAAGGCCACCATGCAAACTCACTTAAAAGTGAAGAAAACACTGCCCCCAAAACAAAACCACTGGGCGCACATGCCCCAAACAAACTAAAGACAACGCTCTGTTTTCTTCCTGGTCTATAAGTACGGCCAATTACTGCAATGGCATTAGGAAGAGTAAATGCAGGACCAATTCCTTGAAACGCACGACAGCAATCAAAAAAAATGTGATCTGCGTAAACGCTAAACCCGGCTAGTATAGACCAAAGCCCAAACCACAAAAATCCCATTACAAAGAACTTTTTATGGCCAAAAGTGTCACCTAGTCGTCCGGCAATCAAAATAAAAGTCCCCACTGTCAATGAAAATGATGAAGCAAACCAGCTTAGCTGTCCAGGCTTCTTAATTCCGAAACTATCACCTATGATTTGAAGGGGAACGATAGACTGTGCTAGACCTGCCTGAGTCATGAGTTGAGCCGAGCATAACACCATTATAAAAACACCTTCCTTCAATAGTGATGTCCATTCCTTGTGACTCTCTGACAGTAAGGAATCCTGCTCCTGATGATTAAGTTTTTTTCTTGGCATTGCAGGTCGTCAATCAGGAAATAATTCGAATAATGGTTTAAAATGCCAAGTCTGATCAATACGAATCAGCACTAACCCCGGCTCTGGTTCAACCTTACCTAACAGAAATTCAATTCATGTGGTAGTTGATATGTGTATAACAATGGGTGGATGTAACTTATGAACTCTGAAAATACTACACAGCAGTTTTCAACATAATATTATTAAGTACTACTAAAAAGCAACAAACTTAATTTGGAAGAACTCCGTTCGTTTCCAATTCCCCGCGTATCTGTTCGTTAAGAAAAATGAAATTGACGTGGGAGAATAATTTCGCGAGGAAGAAAAACTAATTAATATGATCGTTATTTTTTTAGCCTTCCTCATGTGTCGAATCGAGCACCTAAATCTAAGTAATTTTATACGAAAATGATCAGGATGTGGTGTCAAATATTACAAGGTCTACCAAAGGTTACAACCAGTAGGGTGGTAGTAACAAAGTTTCTGTTCGAAAATGTCCGTATTTAGAAATTTATTTTATTGTTACTATGTACAATAGTTTTAGAACTACAAGCTTTGTTAAAAAGCTGTGTAAAAATCAGAAATGATACTAGACATCTATCTAAATAAGATGTTAGTAGTGTTGATGTCTCTGGATCTCAATTCGATTGAAACTATTAGTTGGATTCACTAAAAGGTCACGTTAAAACATTTAAATTGCTCCAAATATTTTGATAATATTTTTAATTAATAAAAGCCTAAAAGAATTTTTTTTCAATTAGTATTTACTGATTTTATCCTAGGTTTCCTTCCTCTATATGACTTGTATTTGGATGTTGAGTAAGCTGTCAATTCAAATTGGAGAGTTTGTTGAAGAGACCTTATACTTATATACTTTTTGGAAGGAATTCAATTACCAAGTGATTTTGTCTTGAACTAAAAATACCTCACGTCTCTAGCCTGTACTCTTATATTTGGTGTGATATCTGGCGCCCTAGACAACGTTGTTGAATCTCTAGAATCAACGTAGAATTATGCAAACAAACAAGGTGCTTTTGGTAATTCCATCTTTTATTATATTCATCTAAGCAGTTGAATTAGCTTCCTGAAAGCTGGTGATCGTAGGTATTAGGTGAGTCAAAAGGTTCAAAGAGGTTTTGTTTGTTGAACTGTTTTTTTGTCACATATCTGATCCCTTTAAACATTACATACATGCATTTTAAATATAAAAAAAAAAAAAAAAATTGAACACAGACGTTAAAACTACCTGTTAAGACTGGCGAAAAATTGCGTTTAAAAAAGGTGCTATAACTGTAAGATGTAATGTATCGCTGCTAAAGACTAGTGTCTTCTCTTTAAGCTTTTGAAGCAATTTTTGAGCCAGTCAGAAATTGGGTCTTCCTGTTCTTTTTGAACGTATTCGCCATCTTCCAATTTCTGACCATATCCATCGGTTAACTCTGGATCTCTAGCACAGAAAGTGAGAATCATCATCGGAACACAGAATACTAAGCCAATGAGGACTTCATATTTTTGTACGTACTTATACGCCTCAACCATGGCTTTCCTTATTGGTGTTCCCCATGGATAATCAACGATAAAATCCAGTGGGGAATTATAGGCCATCTCAGCTAAATCTGGGTTACCTAGATTTTTGAGAAGTTTTGGATATAATAGGTTGGTCCAGATAGCTCCGGAAACTGCAGATGCTACAGCGCCACCAATGCTAAAAGTAGTAGACATGAGAGCAGTAACAGTTGCCATGTTTTCATGTGTCGTTACAGATTGGGCTGAAACTGTGACAGGATAGTCATACATACAGCTAGCAAACCCCCAGATAACCATAGCTCCTATAACTCCAGCAGTAGAACTTTCCCCGCCTCTGTAACGATAAAAAAGGCCCATCACAACAAAATAAAGGCTGCTCCCAATTAGCATGTGGAACTTTAGCTTTCTAGTTTTCGCAACTATGAACCCAAAAAAGGGGGAATATATTGCAGAAACAAAGCTGTATATATTCATGATACGAGTGGCAGAAAGATCTGTTTGATTCATTCCAACCAATAGAATTGTGTAAAGATAGCCAGCTGCCATTTGATAAACGAAACAAACCAAAAAATACATGCAGATAGGAGCCCATATCCCCCGGTCTTTGACCAACTTGAAAGGAGCAAATGGTGCAGTTGCCCACCTACTTTCCCAATAAACTGTTATTGGCACCATAATAACACCAATAACAAGGGGGCTTATGATTTTCCCTGTATTCCATTCGCTCTTTACCCCACCAGCAATAGTTAACGGAACTAGAATACAACCGACTGATATAGTTAAAAGAATTAATCCCACTACGTCAAGTCTCCAGAAAAGTTGAACAATTGTTTTTGTCATACCATGAGTTTGATAAAATGTTTTTTCTTGCTGCAGCTCCTTCCACTCTTCAGATTTTTTGGCTAGCCACCTCATATGGAGAATACATACGACCAATGGAATGCAACTCAAAGGAAATATAAATGCCCACATAGCTATACTCCAGGACCAGTTTTTTAATGGATCTGCTGCTTTCACGATATTTCCTGAAACCCACATGTTGATAACCGCTGGCCATGCTGGAACAAAATTGTACAAAACCCTCCATTTCAAAGAAGAATTATCTGACAAGAAAAGGGTGACCTGTAGCATTGCGCCAACAAGTCCAACGTTATAAAAGACTGAGCCTGCGCAATATTTCTGGATATCATATGCTTGCGATTGAATGACAGTCCCGACAACGTAAAACACAATAGCTACAATAAACAAGCTCAGTCTTCCAAACACATCCGATAGACCAGCAAAAAATACTTGACCAACAGCAGATATCATCATGTTTACAATGCTAATAGTGGATAAAAGCGAATGTGTATTGTAAGAATTCGCAGCGTACGTCATATAGATATCTCTAATACTGCTATCGAGTGCAAATCCATAAGAACAAATAAATGCGGAAATGAGAAATATTCCTTGCAAGTACCAGGTATCATATTGCTTTGCCATAATTTCGGTTTTTCGAATTACTAAGGACTTGGTATTTTTCATTTTATCAGCAGTTCTACGATTAATGAGTGTCTGTTGTTTCAGATCATTTTGTTTCGACCCATCTCCTTCCAACTCTTCAATTTGAAATATCTCCCCTTCGAAAGTCATACTCCGTTTACTCTTTGTCATTTCTAAGCTTGAGCCTTCTAGATCAAAGTTATCCTACTAAAATTGCTTGAACAACTTACTTCCTTCGTGCGTTTTACACAGCATTTTATATTCTTTTTAGGTGTTTTTTCATTGTCTCGTTTTATTCCATATATATCGAGAGTATTAGATCTTAATATGGGGGTGTTAAAGCATATTTATCAAACTACGAAATTATCTGTTGTATCTTTCATGGGTGCATAATTGATTGATTTCTTAAAAGGTTGGAAAATGCTGAAGAAGAGGACAAAACCGACATAAGGTTTGAGATGTCAAATAACACTTTCGTTTATATCTTAGAAGTAATTGTAGCACTTGCCTATATAAACTAAAAGAAACATTTGTCTATGAGAAACACGTATAATAAGGACCTCATACCTCATATTATAAAGACCCAAACATACCATATACTAATATTTTAACGGTAGATATTTCCATGGATATTACTATGCTGTTTGTAAAACAGATTTTGATTTTTTAGCTTGGATCTAATAGATTCGACAGTTTGCAGCTATGCACCCTTTTTTGCGGAAGATGCTATAGAAGAAACTATTTACGTAAAAGCGTTACATAAAACACCATACAATGGAGAAAGGCTGACTCTTTTTTAAAATTTTGAATAATGTCAAGGTAAAGCTTAAACATAAATAACTTCTCCTTTCCTTTTCAAGCCATATCTCTCTTCTAAAGATATCGACGTGTTAGGCATCTCTTAATGGTATGGAAAACATTTATACAAATAGGGTTGTAATTCATTCTAAATATGAGTTTGGAGAAATAAAGTCAAAGTAAACAAGAAAAAGCACCGAGAACAAATGATTTTTTTTTTTTTATGGCCAAACAACAATTGAATTGTCGTATTAAGAACCGTCATACAGTATATTTTACAAGCAGTCAAATTTAGGCTGACTTTGAATAATGGATGTAATATATGGGAAATAAAGCTTTCTTAGTCAAACTTTTACCAAACCTTTAAAAATACTTCCCACGGTTTAAATTTGTTTTAAATGTTTTTGGAAGTTCTTTCCTAACATGACCTGGGCCAGCTTATATATATACTTTATCATCATAAAACTCCTAAAGTGGATTTATCCAACATTATGTTTAGTGACTTGCTTCTCAAATAATAAGGATACAAATTGAAGCTTAATCTTTGATCAAACTTTAGGAATAATTTAATCAGTAATGGTCAAGTAAAGTAAAGCCATCTTGTAGATACTATTGGTGAATCTGTTGAAAAGTGTTATCAGGTATTCATAAAACTATTAAATAAGAATTTTTTTTATTATAATAGTATATAAATGTAACATTTGTCATATATGTTCATAAAAACTTGTAAAAGAGTGAATGGCAGACTTACGAAGCGCTTACTTAAAATGCATCAACTGCAAAAAAAAAAAAAAAAAAAAGCTACTATCAATGAGGAAATAACAGAACACTCTAATCATTTTTGTTGAGTAAGAATTACCACAGAAAATTTCACAATGCTCAAGGATATTATTGCAAAACTTACTACGACAAAGTGGATCAAATAGGTTATACTTGAGCAGAGGCGAAGGGCTTACAATTAAGATTTCCGCTTGTTGGTCCATTTAGGTATTAAAAAAACAATATGTAAGTGAAGCTAGTTAATCTTTACTAAACCTAACTCAAGAAAATGGAAGAATGATTTTTGTCAGTTTTCAAATCAAATAATTTAAATTTCAGTCAGGCTTCTAATTCCAAGGGAAAGGGCTGTTCTTCATTTTTTTCAGTCTTTTCAGTCTTTTCGAACCTCGACTCAATTAATGGTATACCAATACCAGTCCCTACAGTTAGAAGTACGGTGAAAGCAACCGAATATGAAAACCCCCCGGTTTTTCTGTAAAAAGGTGCTTGGCTGCTAGGGAAAACGTACTGCTGAAATGGTGTGCCGGCTGCCGTTCCTATTGCTATCATTACTGACAAGGAAAATGCTCTCAACTTAGGATCATTTTTACATGCTATATTAGCCCAACCTGATAAAATTGGGGTGAAACATCCGTAAACTCCTGTCAAAATATAACCAAAGAATCTTATCTTGACACCTTCATTTGATGATCTCAATATAGCAAAGGCAACGGTTAATAAAGTACCAACGAAAAGGCAGACTTGCCATCTCTTCCCAATAATATCTATGACAATACCACTTGCTATCATTGTGATAAGATTCACACAACTAATTCCATCCGGAATGTAGTTAATCTGCGTTTGGGTGTATGTTTTTTTGGCTTTCAGATATAGGGTGAAGAACTGCATTGAATAAGATGCGGCAGTTAGTTGCCAAAAAGAGTATGCAAGCGTGAAAGCCCATGGTTGCCAAGCAACAATCATTCTATACAAAGTACTTTTACTCCATTTCTCGTCAGTTTGGGTTCTGCCGTCTTCTTCAATTCTTTCCACTATTCTTTCACGCTCCCACTTGTTCAAATAAAATGCCTTTGCTCCTTGTGATGGGAGTTGTGGAATGGCAAAATAACCCCATATCACTATTGGAATTCCAATGATAAAATCAATAATGAATAACCATCTCCATGCAGGAAGACCATTCTTTCCATCCAAACTTTTGTTGAGTCCATTCATAATAAATGACGATATGGCCTGCGATATGACACCAGATATTATGAAGAAAGCCGATCTTCTACCCAATTCTGACTTTTTGTAGAAACTGCCTAACAAAAAGTGTATACATGGATTTGCACTAGATTCAGCAAAGCCACAAAAGAACCTAAGGGCATACATCTGCTCAACTTTTGTACATTTGTAAAGTAAAAGGACAAAAACCGACCATAGAAAATCGACAGCAGGAAGGTAGATATTAGGCCTGAACTTTGTTATTAAAAGTGCTGCTGGAATACTTCCTATGATAGATCCTATTGAAAAATATGTGTTAAGCCAAGATAGTTGATTCTGATTCAACTTTAAATCCTCTTTCATACCATTAGCGTAAGCATTTGTAATATTTTGTTGGTCAAGGTATTTTAAAAACCAAGCAAGGCACGAATAGGTTAATATAAAAACATCAAGTTTGAAAATAAGCCATTTTTCCTTGGAAGACGTACCAGGTTCATGCCAACGGAATGATACACCAAATTTTTTAGTTCCTATTTTGTTTTCTTGGCGTTTTTCAATTTCTCGAGATGAAGTAGAGCTGACCTCATCAATATTTACTATATTTTTTTCTCTTTCTGAAGAATCACTTTCTATTTTTTTTATTGTCATCTTGGACATTTGATTTTTTACAATGCTTCTGGTTAAGCGCCTTTAGATATGTACAATTTTGTTTGACATCTAAAAATTGCACCTTACACAAATAGATCCTTCTATTTTATACTACTATCATATCCAAAAAGTGTGAGTTCCATATTTTGTCTGAAGACT
Source organism: Kluyveromyces marxianus DMKU3-1042 (assembly GCF_001417885.1). Taxonomy (NCBI): domain Eukaryota; kingdom Fungi; phylum Ascomycota; class Saccharomycetes; order Saccharomycetales; family Saccharomycetaceae; genus Kluyveromyces; species Kluyveromyces marxianus. Next base: position 28,123 of record NC_036025.1, read on the forward strand.
TTCTACCCTTTCATGTTCATAACCTATGGGAAATTTGAAATACACAATGACCATCGCTCTGTAACTCAGATACTGCTAAACTCCACTCAAAAAGGGCGGTTCCTTAAAGAGGTTCTATTTCCACAACAATGGTAATCTAAAGTTGACCTCTAACCCCTTGTTGGAATGTTATTGTGCCTAAAATAGTGATAATTCCGGTTTAAAATCCCAAAAACCCTTTGCAAATTCTCAGAAAATACTTATCTATCGGTGTCTTATCAAAAGACACCGATAATTTTAAAAACAGCTTCATCAAAGATACCGAATATAATACAAAAAAAAAAAAAAAAAAAAAAAAAAAAAAACAAAGCTTCAATGTTCAATGACAACCAAATATTACAGCCCTGGGTGGCTGTCTTTGGATAAGACACCGTACGTTATGTCATCAGTTAAGCGAACGCTGGCCTAAGTAGATGGGGATTTAACGATCAATGTAGGTGCTTTTATGCAGCCAAACCTTCTAAATAATATCTCTAATTGGTTGTCTATTTGAGAAGAATGAAAAGCCGGGATTCAAAAAAAAGATTTAAAAAGGACATGGACATTAAATAGCCCTTTATAGATTTAGTCTAAATGGATCTAAACTTCAAGACTGTTGTTACATAAAGCAGGCGTGCAGAAGCTAAAAAAATGAAAGATCCAAAACTTCAAATAGCAATTGATAGGGGTGGTACTTTTACTGACGTTTGGGCAAAAATACCTGGAAAGGAAGAAATTATTTTTAAGCTCCTCTCTGAAGATCCTTCTAACTATGAAGATGCTCCAACTGAGGGGGTAAGGCGTGTAATGGAAGTATTTTCTGGTGATCAAATACCAAAAGGTACCAAATTAGATGGATCACTTATCGAATGGATAAGGATGGGTACTACCGTTGGAACAAACGCTCTTTTAGAGAAAAAAGGTGATAAATTTTTGTATGTGACAACTGAAAATCTTGGAGATGTTTTGGAGATTGGAACACAGGCAAGACCAGAATTATTCAACCTAAATGTTAAAAAGCCTACTCCTCTATACACGGAAATTCTTGAAGTTGAAGAACGAGTTACAATTGAAAATTCTAGTGATGATCCCAATCAGACTAAAATTTGTCACGATGAAAAAGAACGGGTTTTCTTGACTAAGTCAGGCATATATATTAAGGTTCTCAAAGAATTAAATATTCGAAAGACGACAGAGAAACTGGAAGAGTTCTACCGAAAAGGATACAGAAATATAGCTGTGTGTTTAGCACACTCGTCTATCTATGATAAACATGAACAAGAAATTAAGCACATTGCAGCCGAAATAGGTTATGAATATATCTCTCTTTCTTCAGAACTTGCTACATCTATGGGCTTACTTCAGAGGGGGAACTCTGCTTGTATTAATGCATATCTAACTCCTACCATCCAAAAGTATGTCAAAAGGTTTTCCGATGCTTTTAAAAATCCCCCGATAATAGATTTCATGAAATCGGATGGAGGATTAGTCAAGGCAGAAGATCTTAATGGGTTAAATTCAATTCTTTCAGGACCTGCTGGTGGTGCAGTAGGGTTTGCAAAAACTTCTTATGATGGCAAAACACCTGTTTTGGGCTTTGATATGGGGGGGACTTCAACTGATGTATGTAGATTTGATCACCAGTTAGAAGTGATATATGAAAACAAAATAGCAGGAGTAGATGTTGTGGCTCCTCAACTACAAATTCATACTGTTGCGGCTGGGGGAGGTAGTGTTTTGAAATTCGAAAATGGGTTATTCCATGTTGGACCGGAATCATCTAGTTCAAATCCGGGTCCTGCATGTTATAGAAAAGGCGGGCCGTTGACTATCACGGATGCTAACTTAGTTCTTAAGAGGCTTGAGTTAGATCAATTTCCAAGAATATTCGGTCCTAATGCCAATGAGCCATTGGATCAAAATGTTACGGAAATTATGTTCCAAGAACTAACAGATAAAGTCAATTATGAGTTGAAAACAAACTTCACCAAACACGAAGTGGCAATTGGGTTTCTCGAAGTGGCTAATGAAAAGATGGCTAGAAGTATTAGAGAAATATCTGAAGCAAGGGGATTTTCTACAAACGATCATATATTAGCTGCTTTTGGGGAGGCTGGAGGTCAACATTGCTGCGCAGTTGCAAGAATATTAGGTATAAAAACTGTGGTGCAGCATAAATATTCTTCGATCCTCTCATCATACGGGATGGCCCTTGCAGAAAAGACTAATGAACTTAAAAGGCCTTACGATCAAAAGTTCTTGCCTGAAACGCTTCAAGATTGTCAGAAAAAGCTAGAAGAGATGTCTGTCGAGTGTTCCGCTTGCTTTACTTCAGGAACTTATAGTGAAGATACTGTGAAGCCTCTTGTTGAAAAAAGTGTTGGTCTCAGATTTAAAGGCTCAAACACTATTATTCAGATTTTCATCAAGGATGAATCTGATTATTCTTCTGTGGTAAAGTCTTTTCTTCAAACGCACAAAAGAGAGTTTGGATTTCTTCCTCCCCTCAGCACTGACGTTTTGGTTAACTATATCAGAGTCAAATCTTCTTTAAAAGCTGATTCGGACAAATGCGATTATAATTACAAAGCAGAAGTCGAGCAATATAGGAAAAACGGACTTATCAAACCAGTTCCGTCTGGACAACAAAGCATATATTTTGGGAAACATCCCACAGTCACTAATCTCTATCATTTGAAGGACTTAAAAGATGGAATGGTTATTGAAGGACCCGCTCTTCTTACAACTGAAACTCAGACACTTTTAGTTGAAGAAGGTTGTACAGCTATTTTGACGGCTAATTATATAGTTATCGAGATTGGTAATAACGCTGAAAAGGGGGATTTAAGTACTCAGAAGTTAGGCTCAATCGAAATTGATAATCCTGCAATGCTTAGTGTTTTTGGAAATAGGTTCATGGGCATAGCTGAACAAATGGGTAGAACTTTACAACGAACAAGCATTAGCACAAGCATCAAAGAGAGGCTTGATTTTTCTTGTGCAATATTTAGTTCAGATGGTGGCCTTGTGGCAAATGCTCCCCATATTCCCGTGCATTTAGGTTCTATGCAATATGCTATTGAATATCAGCATAAACTATGGAAAGGTCGTTTAAAACCTGGTGATGTGCTCCTTAGTAACCACCCTGAAGCCGGAGGGACACACCTCCCCGATTTGACTGTTATTACTCCTGTTTTTGACAAAAACGAGGTGGTTTTCTATGTTGCCAGTAGGGGACATCATCAAGATATTGGAGGTATTGGAATAACGGCAATGATTCCTAATTCAAAAGAATTATGGCAAGAAGGTGTTTCAATCAAGAGTTTCAAAGTTGTTAAAGAAGGCGCTTTCGATGAAGATGGAATAAGAGAACTATTTGAAATTCCAGCAAAATTTACAGGATCCAGTGCAACTCGAAATATTGAAAATAATATTAGTGACTTAAAAGCTCAAGTAAGTGCAAATCAGCGAGGCATTAATTTACTCTACGACTTGATAAAGGAGTATGGATTTCCTTTGGTCGAATATAATATGAAATCTATACGAAAAAATGCCGAAAATGTGGTTCGTGACTTCCTACGTAACCAGGCACGTATCAATAGTAACAAAATCATTTCTGCTGTTGATTATTTTGATGATGGTACCCCAATTAAAGTACAAATCAAAATAGATGGTGAGAAAGGGGAAGCATTTTTTGACTTCGAAGGAACAGGGGAAGAAGTTTATGGATGTATGAACTCGCCTCCATCTATTACCTATTCTTGTGTTATTTATGTTCTACGTTGTCTTATTGATAAAGATATACCCCTTAATCAGGGTTGTTTAGCTCCTTGTACATTCAACATTCCTAAAGGAAGTATTTTGAATCCAACAGAATTTGTAGCTGTATGTGGCTCAACTATATCGGGGCAAAGAATAACCGATGTGATTCTCAAAGCCTTTGGATCATGTGCAGCATCTCAAGGATGCGCAAATAGTTTTGGTTTTGGAACTGGGGGGAAGGATCCATTAACAGGAGAGACACAAAAAGGTTTTACTTATGCTGAAGCCATAGGAGGAGGAGTTGGTGCTGGTCCTTGGGGTTGTGGTGCTGACGCATGCAATGTTCACTGTACTAATACTAGAACAACTGATATTGAAATAATTGAAGCGAGAACACCAGTTATTATAACAGAATGGAAAATCCGAAAAGGCAGTGGTGGAAAGGGAAGATATTATGGTGGGAATGGATGTGTGAGGGAAATTGAAGCAAGAATACCTCTTAGGGTGTCTATTTTATCGGAGAGGAGAGTTTTTGCACCGTACGGACTCGAAGGGGGCGAAGATGGAGCCAGAGGCTTGAACTTTTGGTTCAGGAAGAAAGAGGATGGATCATACGCGAAAACAAGAATTGGTAGCAAAGAAATATTTCATGTTTCTACTGGTGACCGTGTTCAGATTAATACCCCTGGAGGTGGTGGCTATGGTCTTCCAACATAATCTATATAAGTTGATGTTTAGAATATAACAGCTTTGAAAAACTTGTCTACTAGCACTAGAAAAGCAGATGCGCCGGTGGTTTGAGGTTTTTCTCACTTTATGGATCAATATAGGATGTTTTTTTTTTTTGTCTTTTAATTATAAGTACATGTTGTTTTGCGTTCTATCGCCAATCTTCAAAAACAATAGGCAATCTTAATTTTCTCAAGATATTCTAAATAGGTGAATTGTGAATGCTTTCGTCATTGATTTTTCTCTAACTATTAACACCAATCTTTCTTTCTTTTTCTTATATATTTCAAAGGTATCATAAAATTATTGAATTTTTTTCTCATATTTTTTAGTGTGATAAAGGTTGATTACTCAACATTCGTCGCACTTTTAGTTTGACACGTCAGAAGACTTGAAAAGTAATTTCGATCATGCAGATCATATGGTTAGGTTTTGGGAGCTATAAACCATATCAATTGTAAAAGAATATACTAAATCTGTAATACTTTGTAAGTAAATAGTTGGGCCATTATTCCGCTTCTAATAACATTTTAAATAATTGGTATCTTTTTCCATTCCTTACAATTTGAATGGAAGACTTACCATACATTAATTTGTACGTCATATGGAAGAAATCAAGGAGAATATCGGTAAATAATTATTTTAATTCAAGCTTGTACTATCATTTTATTACTTTAACAATTTGGTTCAACTCAAAAGGGCAATCAATGGTATAAATCATAATAAGTTCCAGTCGAAGAAGTCTACTACCAATACTGAGCAAAAACGAGTCCAACATAACAAACAATCAGGTGAAATGTATTATTTACTTTAAATCATTCATACAAGCCAAAATAGTGTGTTAATCTAGGGCTCGCTAGTGGTTTCGGCTCTTGTTCATTTTATATTTTCCAATTTTCATTTTTTTCAATTGTTGAAGATAATATTTTACCTTGTAATTGAATATATCCCATGAATTTTAAAAGTGCTCTTCGCTAGTATATTAAAAAAATCTCCTGTGATAGGTATAAATGCAGCTCTTATTTACCTTACCGAAAACAGATGATTCGAAAGGCAGAATTCTAAGAAAAGATGGTTGACACAATATGTTACTAAACACTTAACTTTCTAAACAAATAAAAAACAGATCCAATTTCATTTGCACGTGATATACATTATGTGACAATATTTTTAAATTTTCTAATGAAAACTAACAAATATATATATATATTAATTTAAAGGATATTTTCAACATTCAGGAAGAAAATTAACAATTGAGAAAGGAAAGATTAAAAAAGTAGAGATAAACATTGGGGGAATAAATACATTAATATTTTAGGATAGGTTTTTTAACTTCTGTTGATCCTGGACTTCCACCGACGTTGATACTATATCAATTATAAAAGCTGAGGCTAAAGCCTAGATATACTAGGTTCAAGGCTAAAGCATTTGATAAATGAATTCATTCCAAAAAGTATATAAGTAGAAGGTTTCTTCATCCAATTCTCCAACTTGAATTGACGACTTAACTAATATTCTAATATGAGTCAAGTCAGAAGAAACCAAGGAGAACAACAGTAAATACTTACTTATCTAGTGAATCCAACAATTCAATTACCAATTAATTAGTCCAACAGCTTCAAGTCAAAAATGGCATCCAACGACATTATTTCTACTAACGTCCCTTCTAAGGTCCCTACTACCGATACTGAGGAATATCCAGTCCAACAAATAGAAGTAGGCGGCCAAACATTTATTCGTACAAGTTTTTTTTTTTTCTTTGCTGTGGTACGTAATTGAAAGTCAGTGTTTATATGTTCTGGTTGTGTCAAAACAGAATAAATCCATCTTAATTTTCATTTTAATCATCATATTCTATTTCAAGTACTACTTTATTCGTATAACATGATCGAAATGGTTCGTACTTGGTGATATTTTAGAATCTGAGACATATATGTTTGACATTTTAAGTTTTAGTGTTTTAAGCGCTTTCGAAAAAATAAGACCTTCTTAAAAAAAAAAAAAAAAAAAAAAAAGTGAAAGTTTTGTACCAAAGAGAAAATGTTGAGTAAATTTAAAGCAACAGTACGAAAGGGACCAAATTATGCTGGAACAATATGATAAACGTGTTCAAGAGTTGGAGTCAGAACTAGAAGCTCAAAAAGAATTCAAAGAAAAATACCAATCTTTGGCCAAATTGTATTCCCAGTTACGTCAGGAGCATTTGAATGTTCTAAAAAAAGTGAAGAAACTTCAAGATGACTTAAATGATTCAAGAAACGAAGTCAGTGACTTAAAGAAAGAGGCTAAAAGTAAGGGCAAGGGCATAGACAGAAGCGGCATGATATTGAAAAGTCTAGTTGAATCGAGTATCAAATCGCTCCAGGATCCGATCGCCTCTCTTGATGTGTCAGACCTTGCCACCGATCTTTCCAATGCCTTCATCGATGGTGATATCAATACCATAGTCAATATTCTGCCCGAGTTTGTCTCACTACTGCTCCGCTGCCCACAGGAGATGCAGACCATAGCAGAAGACTTCTTGCGATGCTTATCCTCGGCAAAGCAGACCGATTCCGTGATAAACGCCAACATTGCGTTCCAGGAAAAGCTTAAAATTAGACAATATAGTTACAGATATGGTGATAGTGATGAAGTTTGATGCATTCTAATAATAAAAAAGGAATGCTTTATATATATAACGTATCGCAATATTATTTTGTTAAATGGTATTTACTAGTGTTTGAGTGTCAGGAAATGCAAGGTTGAATTTGTCGTAGTTTTCAGTTGATAATTCATAATCCAAAAATATTGGGTCGACAAAGAAGTCTATTTGATTGTTTCCATTTCCTTCTGACTCTTTTACTTCACTGGAGAAATCCAAAACTTGTTTGTGACCAGTTTTATATATATTTTCAATATATGGTTTTTGTGATTTTAAAACCATGTAATCATCAAATTTGATTATTTCAAAAAGCCAGTCCTTATTAATAACATAATTATTTCTCAACCATTCAAAAAAATTATTATTTGTCCTATCACAATTATATTCTTGTGCAATAATTTCCCACATCTTTCTGGTCTGTTTATCAACAGTCCAATGTTTGGATATTATTGAAGATAACTCTGTTTGAGAAACAAGGCCATTCAATATTCTGGAATAATAACTTCTGAAAGCTATAAAATCATTTATTTGTCTTTTGGGTTTGTTTTTTTTGGGTCTTGAATCCAGCTCGTTGGAAGATATTAGTGTTCCCACTATTTCATTTGCATCAACGTTGGTTAACTTTTTTTTTAGATAAGATATTAACGACTGCGGTGGGTCGGGGATTGAAGTTGGGTAAGACTTTGACATGTAGAGGTTTACTCCTTCATGTTTCCTATATCCTGAGCTTTGGATTATCTTTTTTGGACTTAAAGTAGTCTTCTTTTTTGAACTTTTCTTTATTGTAGAGTTATGTTTTGTAATAGTAACTTTAAAAGTTGGTGCTTTGGATTTCATACTGTTATTTGATGTATTTATTCACAATTTGGTTGGCTTTACTTCTTACACATAGATATATATTCAGAGGGACCCTAAAAGTTTCAGTCTTTTAATCTCTTGCCTATTTATATAAAACTGTCATTGCAGCCTCAAGAAGGTTTCATGTCTAAAAAAAAAAAAAAAACGAATATAAAGACATTTAAACTGAAAGAAGTAAAATAAGTATATTACTTTGATAATAGCAAGACATAATAAAACATCAAAAAAGGTCAAAAACAACTGCAATGTCAAAGATACCTGTTCAGTCGTTACTGAACCCTGAAAGTCCCAGAGAACACTTCTATAAAACTTACGAAATAGAACACAAACAAAGCCAACTTGACAGGACAATACAAAATCTCTTAACAGAATTTAAGAGAGTGTTTCAACTTATTTTATTGAGCAGAGAAGTCTTTATTCAACCTAACTGTGTTGAGATAGATGACTTTGTAAAAAAGATAAGGCAAACATTAATCTACGAGAGAAGAGGAGGAGAATTTAATACTATCATTTCGAAAAACGTTTTCAATTCGGTATTATGTCTTCTTATTGTTCTACAGGAGAAACAGAAAATATCATTATTGGAAAATAATATTTTATCCAAAGTTGAAAGTTTTAAGGAACGTAGGTCAGAAAACACAAACACTGTAGAATTTAGAATTCTTTCTTCAGAACATTTGAATCCAACTTTAAATAAAGTAGGAAAGAAGAATAGATTCCCAAAAAAGAGTATAAAATTACTTGAAAATTGGTATGAATGCAATAGAAATAGTCCATATCTTACGTCAAATCATTTGGATTATTTAGAATGTAACACTGGTCTCAATAAAACACAAATAAAAAATTGGGTAGCAAATAGAAGAAGAAAAGATAAAAATTCCAGGGTATCGTTGGATATAAAGAATATTTTTAGACAACAATAAATATATTAGCTACATAGTATTCCGCTTCAAATTCTTAACCATGATTATTACCTGTACTAAAGTGCAATTATGATCAAATGATACGTTCACTGCACCTAATATTTTCTTTAAGCCATCAAAACACTGACATAACAAAACAGGGACATTTTACTGCCTCATACTTGATTGTCATGTAAGACATCAAAGGTGTACGGATGTTAGTTAGATAGATTTTAATATTAGGGGAATCCTATAACTGACAAAGATAGGCCCATTTCAACATAGTTGAAAATACACTCAAAAAAATTCAGTAACCGTTGATGGTTATGAAGTGAATAGTAGAATTGAATTTATACATTATATAGGAAGGGGCATACTACCTTCTGTTTTCACATCAATATATAATTGGTGGTATTTGAGACTTCTTATCCAAGCTTGATGTTTAAAACCTTTTTCTGGTGAATTGGTTTTTGGTCTCCAGTTAGGCTCTTCTTTTTTACGTTTTATGACATAAGTCATTTCATAAATTATGCTCTTAAACTGTGGAGATTGCAATATTACAGATTTTGTTTCTTCATCAGAAAGAAAGAATTTGAAAATTTCTAGATCTCTCTCAGCTTCACTATCCTCTGTAGTATCGGCAATATCAGAAGAGAGTGTAAATTCTGTCTCTAATATCATCTTTTCAGCCTGTTCTTCCTCTATTGAAGATGTCAAATACTCAAATGAACTATTCGTTTGGATTTCATCTGATAAGGAAAGCATGGATCCTTTATCTGGTTGATAGTTTTCTTCTAGAGATTTGTGTTTAATTAATGGAAGGCCATTACCTCTTTTCCCAAATCTCTGAAGTTCAAACCCATGATAATTTGGATATAAGACAGAGTATAAGAAGTTTAGATGTAAACAACTTGATGAAGGGCTTAATATAGAGCTATCGCAACTGCAAAGCCAGTTTTTCAATTGTGTTCCATAATGTTCACATTCTTTTTCTAACATTTGAGAATCTTTTCTCTGTCTTTCCCTGCTTAAACTCTTCCATTCTATAACCCATTGTTTCCTCCATGTTGGGAGGTTTTTGTTATGCTGATGTACTAAATTTGTGGAATCATATTTTTGTTCAAATTTTGTAGTTGTTTTGACATTTCCCTTTATCTTTTGTAAATCTTTGTGTAACAAAATGTAAACAAATGTATCAATTCTATAGTTTTTTGAACCAGATAGATTCCATGATTTAAGTTGATTGAAATAACTCTCACACATCATTGACGTTCTGAGGTTGGAAAAAAAATCTGGTTTTCCAACTCGGCTCATTAAACAGAAAGAGGTAAAGTTGTAATATTGATTGAACAAATAGCAAAAAAAGCAAGGAAGGGAAAAACGTTCGACTACTAATTCATAAATTCTCCTGAGGTGATACTCATAGACTTTGTAAATTTTTAAATTATCACTGTCACTCTTGTTAAATATTTGCTTTTTTCCAATGGAATGGAATAAAATGTGATCACAAATTGCAAGCCTTACAACTTTAATTATTGAACGTGCCTGACTTTCAGTAATTTTTTCAAGATACTTCATATCATATATTGATAAATCAAACTTCTTTTGATCTACCCAAGGAAAAGAAAAAAGATCTTTGAAAAGTTGTTTAGAATAAGTTTGAATAAGTGAATTTTTAGAGGCTGTTCTTCTACATCTAATTGCCGTCAGAGTGTGGAACAGGCAAATTTGATTATAATAGCCAAGTGATTTTATTCCCTTAATTTCAGCTAATGACCAATCACTATTAATACACCTTACATTTGGTAAACGTTTTAAAATATTTTTTAGAAACCATGAAACTGTTAATTGGTCAATATAATTTGTCTTTGTGGCCATGAAACCAACCGGTACTCCTTTTCCGAAGAAGTTAGCAACTACAACAAAATACTGTCTGAAATCAGTGGATAGGGAAAAAGTCGAATCAATTACTATTTCACGTACTTCTTCCTTTATCTGAAGTAAAACTTTTTCATATATAAAGGCAAGTGGTTTTGATTTATTCAAACTTGTTTTCGTTTCCGAATCATCGTTAACACATGATAAAATAGAAACCTCCCCTGTGTCTTCAAAACGTTTTAATATTTTAATAGCACTTGTAGTAGAATCTATATCTAAGTTCCATTGTGATTCCGACACCTCTTTCCAAATCTTTTTAACTATATTTTTGGCGTCAAAACTCTTGACAAACTCTGCATATATTGGGGTTCTTTTTAAGCTTTCAAAACATTCCCTTGCAGTAAAACACAAATTGGTGGATATGAACTGCTTTAATGAAGAAGGAATTTTGGTAACAGGTAGTATATCATGCTTCATTTTATGACAGAAGCTAAGTTTGACTGTTTTTCTTTTAATATTAAAGTGAATTGAAAAGGTTGAGGAGCAACTAAACTGTTTTAAGTTATCGGGATCATGTTGCTTTTTAACTTTTTCTCTTGGCTTCAAAACTTGGTAACCTTTATCTTGTTTACAATAAGATTTGAATATCAGGGTATTCACTCGATAACCAGACCATCCTCTCACAAAGATGTATCCAGTACACTCTCTAATAATTTCTAATAACTGCTCTCTAATACATTTGCACTCTTCAATTAGTTTATTGTCTTTTGTCTTTATTTCACGAAATATGTTTTTTTCATTAACAGACTGAAATATTTCAACCTGTTTTTCTAAACTGTCAGATATTTTTTCATTAAGAAAGGGTTCAGTTTTGATGTCAGCATTGTATTTGCTAAATGGGTCAGTTTCTAAAGGATGAAGGTAGTTTTCCGATGTTTCCTTAAAAGTGTCACTAATATTTTGATCATCTTGGAAATCAAATTCATATATGTTAATATATTCTCCACAACCACCGTTTTTCAAAAGCCAATTCTTAAAATGTTGAAAATTGGGATCGTTATGAACTATGTTTGCTCTTTTAACCTCTTGTAATTTTTTCTGTCTTTCTTCTCTCAATCTTTTCTTCCTCTCTTCAAATTCAAAGGATCCTTTTGGATGGATTATCCATTTTGATATATCTACTTGTGTCATTTCTTTAGTTCTTTGGCGTTAATAAAATGTACTTTCTGTGTTTTTAGTAAAGCTTACTCACTTCTCTAAAATTGTTCTTGCAAGAGGCATTGTTTCAAAGACTGGATCAACACACTAAATGTTTTTGTAGGTTGGATAATTCTTAATAAATACTTGAATACTGGTTTATTTATTTATATGACTGAGAAGTATTGTTTATTATGATCTCTTCTCACATTTAATCTGCTTGACGCCAATTTTCTAGTAAAGTGACAACGAATCATTCATAAAAAAGACGCGAATCCTGGGTTCTCAAAAAAATAAAAAAAAAAAAAAAGATATTCGCGACTAAAGCTAAGGGCGTAAGAGTAAAAGGAAATACAGATCTAAGGACCACAAAATTCAAAACCTCAAAATTGAATTATGACAAACTAACTTAGAGACATGAGTTAACAATCGTATGGCATGAGGAAGTGAATTTAACTAGTCCTTTTATTTTTAATCAAAAATAAATCTTTTACATATAAATAAAATATAATAAATAAAATATAATAAATATATAATCAAGGCAGTATCTCTCCGAACATCACAAACACAAACCCTTCTAGGTCAAAGTTATTGATGATTGATGGATCTTGTGCACAGAGGGAATCGACTATCTCTGGAGAGTAATGTTCACGGATTGTTATGATCCACAATGGTACTAGCACATTGAGGTACTCTTTAACAAAATCGCCCTTGGTATTTGCCCATGCTCTTAATATACTAAGCTTCACCTGGAGTTGTTTTTTATTTAAAGGGAATTCTGAAGCTCCAATTTTAAGGATAGGTTTATTTTCAGCAACTTCTAGTAAACCATCCACCAAATAACTTACTACTCTATTTGATAACGACACGGCACAAATATCAAAGGCACAACATATAACTTCTGGATAACTTGGTCTACTAAACAACGGATTAACAACTCCTGTAATCAACGCTGTATATTGCTCCAATAAATATGACGATTCATCTTCAGGATCTACAACTCTGTAATTATTTTCAAATTGGTTCGAGACATTATTTTCTTTTATTGGCGGTTACGAATATTTGAATAAATATTAATTTTTTTAAGCTCTTCTTGCCACAATGGTTTTATGACAGAATATTTTTTAGGCTTTCGTAACATGTTTGAAAAATATTTTAAAAGGGCATTAGAATATAAATAAAGTAGGTGAATCAGGCTTATATTTATGTGGAAGCATTTTTTTTACCTTGGTTGCTCTCATTGAAAGTTTTCGAATACATAAATATAATAAAAATCATATCAGGTTACTTTATTAACCTATATAAAGGTTTTTAAAATATAAAGGCTGGTCTACTTTTGAAACTTTTACTCACTCTCCTAACCACAGTAAACCAAAAGATGGCTACGAATGATCACTATACTAGGTTCTTTATTTTGAAAAATCTTATATGTTATGCTACTTAAAGAGTACATTATCTTGGTAAACTATATATAAAGTCTTAGCGGCTAAAATCAAATTACCCTAGTGTCTTTTTCTATAAACCACATCTGGCCTTTTCCTAGAGCTTATATTCCTTTTACGCAAAAATAATATTCGACACTGATTGAGAGTAAATGTATTTTTTTTGGTTTTATTTTTTAAAATATATTTTGATTATTGTCCCAAACTCAAGTATTTTTTTTATTGAAAAATGTTTATTATCAGAATTGAAAGTGGATAATTATGTTGATATTGGTAGAATTAAATCCTTAGAGTCCATCCTAACTTTGTTCTAATTCATAAAGAAGTGAAATAAAATTGGTGCTAGTTATAACATTTTTTACTGAAGTTTTCTTCAGCTTCTTCTGTCTGATTTACATTTGGATATTCGACAAGTCGTCAATTCACACTGTAAGAGTTGGAAAAGAAACAATATTTACTTTAAAGCCTACCTTGAAACCTTTGAGATGGATCCACCTACCAAATGGGGAATTGTCGACCCTGATGTTACTCATCTCTATCTTATATTTTTATTATTGACATATATATATATATATATATATATATATCTGACGTCCTAGACAATGATGTAGAACCTCCCATTTATTCCTTATGATTGATTTGAAACAAGGCTCACAATAATAGAATTTTGTTTTTATATAGAGTTGTGGATTGAAGAATCTATAAATTTTTATGGGACATGTTTTCTATATAGAAATACCACTATGTTTATAGAATTTTAAATATTCTTCTTACTTTATATTTTTAATTTTATTTTTTTTAGTTTATTTTAATTTATTTTTAATTTATTTTTAATTTATTTTAATTTATTTTTTATTTTATTTTAATTTATTTTTTATTTTATTCATTTTTATTTCATTTTTTTTATTTTAATCGAAGTAAAATGCGTCGATCATCATACATAAATATATATATTAGTTATACCTTATATAAATGGAATATATAGGTACTCTAACAAAACTTTGGTGGTCAAAATACGTCAATATTTTTATTAAGGAATGGTATTCAAATGTACACCATAAAAGAAGACAAATGTTTTTGTCGTTTTATATTTATATACGGTGCATATGTGTATAATTGATAAGCTCTTTATCTTACTGAAACTGTAAAATACTCCACAAATTTTGTGTATTAAAACCGTATTCATGAACCATATAGAACGTCGTTCGGTTGAGTTTGCGGAAGAGGAATATGAGTATTAAAAGATCTGGATAGCTCTTGAAGTTCTTTAAGGTTTGTCGAGGAGCCACCGCATCCGATTAATATGACATAATCATCTTCTTTAAACTTGGTACCCAAAATTTCTTGTAACCTATGTGGGTTATAACCAAAATATAGGGTAGCTCCACAACCTGGTTCTGTAACAATGTTCGTATCCTTCGAAAATTGTAAGCAAGTCTCGATGACATCCTTGTCACTAACGACTGCAGACTTGCTTGAATATTTTTTAACATTTTCAAAAGCAACACTAGATATATTTGCTGTACCTAATGAAGTTGCACAACTTTTAATCTCAGCGAATTCAACGAGCTTGTCTGCAATTAAAGAAGCACGTAACACATCTGTTCCCTTTGTTTCAGCACACACAACGGGGACCTGCTCAGCAAGATTATGCTTTTCAAGTCCCTTGATTATGCCATTATATAGGCCACCCCCACCAAAGCTGCAAACTATACCTTTAACTTCATCGGCGGAAATATTCAGGTTTTTTAGGGAATTTAAAATTTCATCAACCATATATGAATGACCCTCCCATATGAGTGGATTATCAAAGGGATGAGTATATATCGGTTCATGAGTTTCAGTATTAACCTGCTTCATTAAGTTCTCTCTCATGTAAGTATCTGCTTCTTTCCAGTGTCTCCCATAAACAATTACCCGTGCCCCGTAAGATTTTATTTTTTCCACCAACCTTGGGCGGGTAGCTTTAGAGACAACTACTGTACATGGAATTTGAAGTTCTGAAGAAGCAACCGCCGCTGCGAGCCCTGCATTACCTCCAGAGCTAGCGAATACATGCCCTTGGATACCAGGTTTCCTTTTATAAAGTTCTTCTACTCTTTTTGATATTAGATGGCCAATACCCCTGCTCTTGAAACTTCCACTTGGTTGCAGGAACTCATATTTTAAGAGTATCTTTGGGCCTGAGTTCTTTTTGAAAGTGTGACGGAGCAAAGGAGTTTTGTTGAATAACGATGAATTTATCTTAAGTACATTCATTTAGCAATATAAAAGTTCAATAATTATGATGTATCTGGAGGTAACGATGGTATAAGCGGAATTTATAAAAGAGCTTTCCTAGAAGATTCACATATATATAAAAGACCCACTCTACTTGGATACCTTGTAACGAGAATTATTTTCGCATTATTTCAACTGTTTATATAGCACTTCTTTTCCCCAAGTGCGTCTTCATCGATTCCTGTTCATATAATTAACTGCCAACAGAATCACCTATCAAGGGATAGCAAGTGAACAGTTGAGTTTTCGCATATACAATTCCTCTGCGGATATGTATCTCCGCGTTTTCTCCCTTAATCTCCTTTCTCTTGAAGTAATCGATAAAAGATGCTGGAAATGATTTATAGCGGTTACCCGGTCTTTTAGAAGTGTCTCTTAAGTGTAAATCAAGAAATCCACCTGAGGCTACTGTACTTTCAAAAAACCGCCAAAAAGAGGAAGCACATGAACCATAAAAAAAATGTTTTGGTTTTGTTTACATAGAACCTATCGTAGGGAAAATACAGAATAAAAACTGCATCGCGCATATGCATGTGACGGAAAAATGAAAAGAAATTGAAAAATGTAAACAATAAATAATGAATGAGAAGATACAGTGACTCTGAGTAATGATAGATCATGAATTCTCTCAGTAGAAGTAATTTCATTGCATTATCTAAGTCAATTGATATGACCAGAATACTTGCAAACATTTTTTCACAATACCCAGAGTGTATATCAAGCTTTTCTTTATAGAACTATCCACAAGAGTTCTTACAAGATAACTTACTTATATCTCAGATTTGGAGAATCTATAACACTACGAAACAGACACTTTGATATGCAGAGACGCAGCACGCACGCAGGTGAAGGAGATCTGCTTGAAAGGCATTATCAGTCTAAACAGGGACCTAATCGATCACACACAATGAATGGTATGAGACATGTGGCAGAGAGGCTTGTGCTTCGGTGTCATGAGGCGATCATGCAACTTGAACTTTCAATCCAGCAGAATATGTGCGAGTATGATCCTAACAACAGAGATGGGTTCATACAGATTCAGGAGTACTATTCGTTCTTGGCTAGGTTGACTTCTCTTAAGTTACGTGCAGAGCATGTGCAAGGAAGTCTACATCATGAAGAGAAGGATCCTAATGATGTGTGCGTTGAGTATGAAACTCTCGAGAATCTTATATATGAATTCCAAGATATAACACTAAGCCTGAATGAATTTGCAAGGACACATGGTAGTCCTGCTAAATCTGCACGATCACAGTCTAGTAAAGAATCCTCAATAATGCCTTTGAGGCCTTTGAGAATAGTGGAGAGAAATAGGGATTCTGTGGAGCTTACTGCTGCTATAATGCAAACAGTAAAGGAGGAAAACGAAGAAAAACTGCGGCTAGGAAGAAAGCTACCATTTTTAAGCCCAAAAAAGACAGTAAAATTCATGGATAGAGACCTAAATGATTTGGTTCAAATCGAGAGACTGAAAAGATCTTCCTCATTACCAGGTTCGCCTATTCCAGAAACATTAATAGAATCAGAGTTAACTTTGAAAGAAAACAGGACGCTCCGAATGGCAAAATCTTATGATGTTGGTTTGAATGATAAAAAAAAGACTGCGAATTTTGAGTTTTTCAAAAATAAGAACCGCTTATCACTATCAGTGTTCGATGAGATAGATACAGACGCTAGCGATGAAGAAACTGTTATATCTGTTTCCCCTCCTGCCATGTCCAATTATCTTCTAAAAACAGGTGAACAAAAAGTAACAAATACTTTGAGAAGATATAATTCACATGAAAGTATACTTTCCATGAAAGTACCTCAAAAAAACACACTGGCGTTATATATGAAACAGACTAGCCCATTTGTATGGCAAAAAAATTTAATTGTTTCAAAAGCGACGATAAGTTCGAATACTTGTAATTCAACAGCCGCACCCACTATTGAGTCCCCTTGTCTGTCTAAAGACCTTCTAACACAACTTATTGAACCTTCACCTAATGCTCAAAGGTCTTCAAGAAAGAGCTGGTTTGAATCTGCGAAGACAATGAATCTTGCGTCTTCATTCTTTAATAAATGGTTTACCTCAGGAAACTTAGTAACGAAAGAGATAGGAAATCCAAACACAACGTCTCCTTCAAGAGTGAGATCAATAATAAAAAACAAGCAACCATTAGCGTCCAATAATCATTCTAGTTCTATAGTTATTGGGCCCAATGGCACTAGATTTATTCGCGGGCTGAATGATCCTCTTGTGACATGTACTATATCATATGATGAACTTCAAGATGCTTTAAATACCGAGTTTAAGTTTTAACTATGTAACTATACGTAATTTCAATCATGAATTAATGTTCTTAGAAACTAACTGAAGCTATCAGCATTCGAATCAAACAAGCTGGATGTCGATTTGCGATTTAGACTTTTCTTACTGTCATGAGCCTTTGGAGCCCTCAATTTTCTTTTCTTTCTTAAAAAGGTAACCGCTGACTTCGACCCTGCAGCCACCTTATAAGATTTCGATACTGTCACCGTTTTGACACCCGTCTTAAATTTGTCATTTATATCAGCATTTGATGAGAATGACTTGATGATACTAGGTAATTTAAAGTCGACGGACGCCTCGTCAACATCATCAGAATAGGTTCTTTTCCGTCTGCTGTCTGGGGACTCCATAACTTTAATGGAACTTACTTGCTTTAATGATTCCAAGTCTTCTAGTTCCCCTTTAGTAGTTCTTGTTAGTTTGAATTCATTGATTTCATCATCTTTGGCGCTTAAAAATGACAACGAACTTTGGACAAACTCTTCCGATATAATTAGTTTCTTTTTGTTATCTTCAACCTGATCATGGTTTGGTTGTGTATGAACATTAGTTTTATCTGTTTCTTCTATCATAGATTCAAAGAACGCTTTTGACTTTTCGTTATTAGGCAATCCATCTGGATTTGCAAGAATTTTTCTTCTCATCTCTTCTCTTCTTCTCTCTCTAAATTCACGTAAAAATTCATCCTCATCATCAGATAATTCTAAATCTAGGGCACCCTTCCCTCTTTTACGAAACCCGCCAGTTTTAATATCATGTAATATTTTGTTTATCATCTTTTCATCGAGCTCTTTATTCTCAGCAGCCAGTTTTTGTCGTATTGCAGCTGTATCAAACTTGTTTCTTGATATATCGTCCAACATATCGTCAAGTTCGGAATCATAATCGTCAGAATTCTCTCCATCAGCTCCTCCAACTCCGTGCCATTCATCTTCAGATTCTTCAGCTTCCATTTCAAAAATTTTGTTGATTCCGCTAGATTTTAGCTCAGCTTTACGCTTTTTCGCTAACTTCGCTTCTTCTCTTCTTTTAAGTTTGGCTTTTAAAAGAAGTTCTTTTTTCTCCTCATCATTTAAAGAGGTATATGAGTCGGAGCTTTCCTCAGATGATGAGCTGAGCTCTCCTAGAAGCAATTTCCTGTTTCCTGGGGAGCTTCTTTTTGAATGTATCATTAATTTTGGAATTGGCTCATCTTCAATGTCGGTTTCACGTTCCTGAGCCGAAGTAAAGTCGAGATTATCACCGTAATGGCCCAAATTAATTCCAATTCCATTTGTGGACGCATTCATGTGATCTGCGCTATCACTTGCACCTTTGCCGTTTTCTTCTTCGTCCTCGTCATCCTGTATAATAGGATTTACAATTTTCTTTTTATCTATTATATTACCATCTTCAGTGTTCATATCGTTAATATCTTCTGGGTCAGAACTCTGAGCCACGTCATCCTCTAAAAGACTAATGTCGCTTTCCATAACATCACTCTCGGGTACATCAGATTCATTGATTTCTGAGGTGTTAGAAAGTTGATTGGCAGTTTTACTCTTCTCTCTTTCTCTTTTTTCCTTCATTTTTATTCTTCTATTTCTTTCCAATTCTTGTTCCAAGAGCTTTTCAACTTGAATTTTCTCGTTTTCAATAGCTTCAATCGAGATACCCTTCTTGTCAGAGAGTTCTTTTCTATGTTCAAGTATTTGTTTTCTATTTTTTACTTTTAACGAAGTGAACAATTCCTTTAAAGAATCTGTTTTTGGGGTAGGAGTGCTAGTGGTAGATGCTTTTTTGTTCTTTGATCTTTTAGCTTTTATTACTAATAACGCAGCTTTCGTTGATATTGAATTAAAATCATCTTCGGACTCAGAAGAAGAGTTTAGTTCAATTACAGTTTGGTTCCTAGCTTTAATAGTAACATTTTCGTTTCTGATCTTCGTTGCAATCGAAATGTCATTTGATCCTTCAACATGGTTACTTATCGGTTTGTTATCTTGAACATTATTTCCATAGTCTGACGTTTTACATTCACTGGAAGAATCGGATTCATCAAAAGCATCTATAAATTGTTGTGGTGAGTATTTTTTATTGGTGATCATTAGAGGGATAGTTTCAATGGGAATATTCTTTTTACTAATATTCTCTTCATTATTCTCTTCCTGCTTCTCTTGCTTTTCTTCTTGTTTCTGTTGCTCTTCTCGTTCTGAAGATGTGTCGGCATTTTGCGTATCCAGCTGTGTTGGTATCACTTCTGTGGTATGGACATTTTCAGTAATTCCTGTAGTGTTGCTTAACAGACTATACGCAGGATCACGACCAAGTTTAAATTGAAAAGACGAGCTTGGGGCTGATTTTTCTGCGGGGAAAGTCTGATTATCTCGTAAATTTTGTAAATCAATAGAGTTTGTATTGAGGGGAGTTTTGGTACTCATACTATTCCGATACCCATTTTTATATTCTTTCTCTATGACTTGTGTATATATTTGCGTTTCCTGCAGCTGAGTATTTGTTTGCGCATTGTAAGTCACAGCAGGCCCAGGTTGTATGATTTGGGTTTGAGACGTACTTTCAGTTTCTATCACTTGTGTTTGGGTAGATGCTCTAGGACTTTTTGGAGCATTGTGCATGGATAGATATTCGTCATCAATCTGCTCCCCTTCATATATATTATCATCAATAGAAGCCAGGTTATCAAGTTCTTTTGTGCGGAGAGCTGTGAATTTATTAGAGTTCCCTCCTTCTAATCGATTCTTCACACGATCAACTAACTTCTCCACATTCAAAACAGGCTTATTTATTTCAAGTTCAGCTTCAACATCTTTATCATTCTCTTTTTGATATGATTTTGTTCTTTTATTCAAGGATATATCCAAATTATCCAGCAAATCCATGACGAGATTTTTATGAGATTTTTTGGATGTATAATTGCTGTGTTCTTTTGGAGGGTTGTTAGACGGTTTGTAAAGAGTTAAGAGCTATGTTTGTATATTGTTCTTCTTCGTTGGTATTATCTTTGTTCGCGTTCTTCATGTATTTACGCGTACTTTTTTAGGTATTCAAGAAAAACTTCAATAATAAGAAAATGACCACATTCACCATTCGAAAGTAGATGAAATTTTCACTTTTGAAACTAAAATAAGTGATTGAAGTTAAGTACAGTACGTATATATAAGAGTTAAAAATGCAGTTTTAAAGTACCTTTCAAGGTGCTATCTTACGTAAAACTTCAGTAAGCGAAGGTCTTACTTATTACGATATCCTTTTCTTCATTCATTTGTTATCCGTCTTTGAAATCGTGCTCTTATATTCTTCCTCTTTAGGAGCAATGTAGTTTTTGGCCCTTTCACTTTCCTTTTCGGCATGTTTAACAGCTTGCTGTTCCCTACGTTCCTGCAATTTTTTTACTTCTTTCTCTTTCTTACTTAAGAAATACTCACCAGATTCGATCTCCAAATCCACCTTTCTAGGCAATTGTGCAGGTGGGAATGGCGTGTATACTCTCTTTTCTTTGATCTTCTTTGGCTTCTTTCTGGCCACATTCCTTTTCTTGAACATAGGTAAAAATCTGGACCAGTCTTCCTCTGCTAGTTCTGGCTTCTTAGCAAGCTCTCTCTTTATCATCAATTCTTTGATGTGATAGATTGGATGGATATTCCTCATACAATCTTCGACTACACGGCGTACTTCTTTTAAACCCTTAAAAGGCCCCATGACAGATACAGTATTACCTTGAACAAGGATGTAACACTTTGTTAGAAGCTCGAGAGCTTTTAGTGTGTTACCGTTGGGTCCGACCAATCTTTGTCTTCTTTTAACAAATCTTTCCTTATTAGAAACAAAGTTACCGATTTTTATAACATCACACGCTACATCGTCTTGTAAGATCTTAACAGCTTGTGGAAATGGAACTGATCTAGCTAAGAGTTTGATGAGGTCGCGCGCCTTCAAAATAATGGCCGGGTCGTACGTCTTTCTTGTGGTTTTCACAGTCATGGAACCTTCAACCAAGTTTAATTCACATGCAATGTGGTGAGCATCCAGAGCTCTAGTTACATCCTTCCAAACTGACTTGAGGTACACTTCTCTGTATTTAGGGAACAAAGTCATAAAACTAGACTCCTCTGCAAATGGTTGGCCAGACTTGTTGTCTTCAGGTTTAAATTCTTCAATATGCCATTTATCAATATCATCCCTGTCCCAGGGTTTATCCTTATTATGAGTTGAAACCATTTTGAAGCTATGTTATCCAGGAACTCTGTCGACCTCAGGCTTACTCTTGACCTGACAAGAACTTAGCTGTTGTTTTATCGTTTCCTTTCGATATCTCATCTCATCTCATCGCCTGCCATAATGATTAGTTCTTTTTCAATTTTTTTTTCAAGACATGCTATCTTAAACCAACCTAACTCTTTTACTACCCTCATCACCACGTACTGGAAAAAAATGGAATAATTTCTTTTTTTAACATCAAGAATTAGTTTCTAATGCAAGATAATCGAAGATTTAGATTCTTAGCAGGGATGTAGCTAATAAAACAACATACTTGCACTTGCAAAGAGTATTCCCGAAATATAGTCTAGTCAACTCAACTGCGGTTACTCGAATATAAGAATTGGAAACCAATAGTGAATATTACGACAATACATTTAAAAAATGGCAAAGAAGAATGAGAAAGTAAAGGTACCCAGAAGGGAGGGAACGACCACCAGTAACAGGCTGAAGATAAATAAGAAGAACGTTTCGAAGAATAGCGGAAAGATGAATAAAAAGCAGAATCAACTACAAATAAAGCAACTCGACAAGCTTGACTTGGAAATAACTGATATTAACTCTGTTGTTAAAACCAAACTGAATCCTGTATCAAGTCTTGAAAGTCAGAAGATGAAGCTTCATTACAAAGAGGATAAAAAGATAGTAGAAGATCATGATAAAGTGAAAAAAGCCACTGAAAAGAATATTGAGGATCAGCTAGAACTGATATCGGGCTTTTCTTTATGAAGTTTTGTGCATATGCGCCTAGCCATAGTTATTTGAGCGCACGTCGGTATTACCTTCTTGGATTAGAGAATCTAGATTCAAATAGCATGGGAAGCCAGCTGTGAATACCATATAAATAATACATGCTGTTTCCTTCAATTAATGATATATAACTGTTAACGCACAATATAGAAGAGGCATCTTCTGTAATATCTGATGAAATATAAATTAAACTAGTCGTTAATATATATCAATTTATTCTAATTTCTTGGAGGAGAACATTAGTTTTCCTTCTCTAAATATATTTTGTTCTTGGAATATGTGTGCAGTTTTAGTCCAATTTCTGGTTGCCAGGTCATCTTATTGGGAGTACAGTAATTCGTAAAAGTCGTATTCCATTTATTAAAAACCCCACGATTTTGGAGAAAGAGGAACTATATGTATACAAAGCTTGGATTCAACTGCTACTTGAAAAATATTAAAACGGCCTGATTCGACGCAATTGAATTCGCTTTCCTTTAATCTTAAAAATTTACTCGAAAACCCCTCTTTAGGCGTTAACCTTTCTTAGACCAGCATTGGTACGGAAAATAGCATCACCCTCAGCATAACCCCTACCCAAGCCAAAGCCAATACCAATCCACACCGGGAAAGCACGTCTCTTGAAAAATAGAACTGAAGTAACAATACCCACACCAGCACCCAAAGCGGTCTTAGCTACAACGTTAGACAGAACAACGTCCCATCTTTTGTCCAGAATAGAAGGAACGGAGTTAGTTGTTTGAATTTGTTCGGACATAGATGGATTTGTTTTTGCTTCTTTACTATTCAACACCAATATTTTGGCAGCTGGATATCAATACCCGTTACAAAAGTGTATATACAACACTGTTTAAGAATCGTATTAATGTGTAAAACTCATACATTTTGAATGTAGTTTGCATTTTCAAATATTACCGAAAAGACGATTTCTCTCAAATTCAATTGGCAAGCAAGCTATCATATTTTCAAGATGTACCGCAACGTAATTCCAGTGCATACAAAACTTTTATCCGGGTAATTTTGTTATATATGCGAGGCGGAAACTTTTCACTCCTTCCATAGTCCATATTAATTTGAGTCCCCTGACTTATAGTCAGGTTGGAAGGAAATGGGCACATACATTACTAGCTAGTTCTTTTATTGATTTGACATAGTTAACAGTATTTACCAAGCAATTGGCTGGAAATATCTCTGTATCAAGCCATGGTACGATACCATTATTGTTTGCTTTATAAGAACATGTTTTTTGTTTACATTTCTGGCTGTTCAGCGCTCATTCAATAGATATCACGATCAGCCTTTCTCAAGCGATAATAATTTTCTTGTATTGGTAAGCAGTAACTTCTTCTGGATGGCTGGTTGCATAACTCGTTTGTTGGTATTTTTTTAGGAACGTCACAAAGTCAATTTGTCTCCTGCGCATATTTCTAAATCCTGACTGCCAAATTAAAAAAAAAAAATATGTCAAATATGCTCCGCTCCAGAAAAAGACAGGAAAAAAGGTACTTCCTAAAAGATTTGTCACTTTTTGGATCAAGCTCTGTATATTTAAACTGAAAGATCGCTGCAAAAACGCCACTAATGCGCAGGATTTTGTGTAAATTGGGTTATATTTTTGCCACCTCAACTGTTCGCAGGCCAAATTCAGCGTTTGCTCAACCCCAAGTGACATTGGCAAGAACTATAATGACAAAAACTGACTTCGTTGTTCCACAAGCGGCTCCCTCGTGGAATTTTACGCCTACTCAGGTCATAGACAAGACAAACGAGGCAATTACCTCTTCAAATGAATTTTTGGATAAGCTAGAGTCAATTACAGAGCCTTCTGTTGAGAACTTCGTCAAACCATACATTGATCATGAGAACACTATCTCACCTTTATTCAACCAGTTGACTTTTTTGCAGCATGTTTCAGCGGATAAAGAGTTGAGAGATGCTTCCACGAAAGCTACTGAATTGATTGAAAATTTTGGAATTGAATCCTCATTGAGATTTAAATTGTTCAAACAATTCAATGCCGTTTGGAAGCAACTAAAGGACGACGCTATCTTTAAAGAAAAATCCTTTGAAATATATAAGTTCGTTGAGAAGTGTCACAAAGACTTCCTAAGAGCAGGATTGGACTTGCCTGAGGAAGAAAGAAACAAGGTGAAAGAAATCAAAAAAAAGATATCTAACAACTCTTTATTGTACTCTAAAAATCTTGGCGAGCAAAATGGCTTTATTGCGTTCACAAAAGATGAACTTGAAGGAGTATCGGAAGATGTCATAAAACAATTTAACACTTTCGAGGAAAATGGTGAAACTAAGTATAAAGTGACTTTCAAGTACCCTGACATTTTCCCAGTTTTAAAGTATGCAAAGAATCCAGAAACTAGGAAGAGAGCTTTCGCCGGCGATCAAAATAAAGTTCCTGAAAATGAATCTTTATTCTTAGAAACCCTTCAACTAAGAAATGAATTGGCTGAACTCTTAAAATATGATACATATGCTAATTACAACTTGGATATCAAGATGGCTAAAAAACAAGAAACAGTTCTATCATTTTTAACCGATTTAAAAGAGCAATTGAAGCCACTTGGTCAAAAGGAGGTTGAAAGTTTGAAAAAGTTGAAAGAGGAAGAGTGTTCAGAAATTGGTATTCCATTTGATGGGAAGTATTACATCTGGGATAACCGTTATTACGATACGCAATACTTGAAAAAGAATTTCCAAATCGATGAGGAAAAAATTGCTGAATACTTTCCTTTGGATTCTACCATCCAAGGTATGCTTAAAATCTATGAAACAGTTTTGAAATTGAAATTTAACGAAGAAGAAAACACAGATGCTTGGCATCCAGATGTAAAAAAGCTTTCTGTTTGGAAAATGGATGATGAAGTTCCAGAGTTTGTTGGTTGGATTTACTTTGATTTACACCCTAGAGAGGGTAAATATGGCCATGCTGCTAACTTCGGTATTAGCTCGTCATATGTGAAATCTGATGGTTCCAGGTCCTACCCAGTTACTGCTCTAGTCTGTAACTTCTCAAAGCCCACGAAAGAAAAACCTGCTCTCTTGAAGCATAGCGAAATAACAACATTTTTCCACGAATTAGGTCATGGTATTCATGATCTTGTGGGCGGTAATGCAATTGGAAGGTTTAATGGTCCAGGCGCAACCCCATGGGACTTTGTTGAAGCACCTTCCCAAATGTTAGAGTTTTGGACCTGGAATAAGTCCGAATTAAAATCGTTATCAAAACATTTTGAAACGGGTGAAAAGATTCCAGATGGACTCTTGGATTCATTAGTTCGTACCAAACATGTGAACGGAGCTTTGTTTGCATTAAGACAATTGCACTTCGGCTTATTCGACATGAAAGTGCACACAACTAAAGATTTCTCTAAATTGGATGTCACTGAATTGTGGAATAATCTAAGAGAGGAAGTTTGCTTGATTGATAATGGAGACATGATGACCAAGGGCTTTAACTCATTTGGCCATATTATGTCTGACTCATATTCCGCAGGCTACTATGGTTACATGTGGGCAGAAGTTTTCGCCTCTGATATGTACTATACTAGGTTCATTAAGGACCCATTGAACAGCGAGGCCGGTGTGCAATACAGGGATATCATTTTGAAGCGTGGAGGTTTGTACGAAATTGAAGATAATTTAACAGAATTTTTGGGAAGAAAACCAAACAACAAAGCCTTCTTAAAAGAATTGGGCTTATAAATACTTATTCGGTTATTTATGAACAAACCTGATAACTTGTTGTTACGAATTTCAACACTGTTGCGGCACTTGATATAAATTCCAGTATACTTCTCAATCTCTTAGAGAGGTTCACTTTAAATATATCAATCATCACAATCAGCATGTATAATAAGTCTTGTATTAAATCCATAAATAATGACCGTATTTTAGAGCTAATGATATCTCCTTCTACAGCAATTCTTTCCTTTAAGAGTTTCCTGAAACCTGGAGAATAGGTGTGTGCAATATTTGCATCTTCTTTTCGAAGCCTCCATTTAAGCTTTATCAATTTCATAAGATGAGTGAGTGACCTTCTAACAGAAAGTATAAGACTCACTAGCCATACTTTAGACCCTAAATCCCCTTTATTTAGTTTTTTGTATAAAATATTATTATCACTGATGATACCAAAGCTCCTTAATAAGTAAAGATCATCAAAGAATGACGAAAGAGAAGTTAGACTGTCAATCAACCAGTCTTCAATTGAAATTGATGTCTTTTCCTCTTCTTGCACTTCTTTTTCAGGTAACAGTGACTTTATCTTCTTTGTTGCATCAAGCAATTTCTCGGTATCATCATTCCCTAACATATTGGAAGAACGGCCAAATGCATGGGGTAAATTTTCTTAAGTATATATCAGTTATGATAATACTTGCTTAAATAATGACAACGTTGCTTGCCTATGAGGAATGGAAAGTGTTACTAACAGAGGCATCGGCATTTTACACTTTATAGATCAAATTGTTAAATTCAGTTACGGAAAATTCAAAAGGGTAACATAGTTTTGAAAAATAGATTTATAGCTATCGCGAATAACTCGGTGCTCGCCAATGTAGAGAAAGTGAATCAAATTTTTAAAGAAATTAGAGATAGGAGTTTGTCCAAAATGATGAAGAGGAAAAAAGAGCGAATTATCACTTTTGAACAGTAATGTGTAAAACCTTACTGTACTACTATCTTTTAGAAAAATGAGACATAAGCGTTAAATAATGGTAGGCTAACTAATTGTATCGTTGTTAAAAGCCTTGAAGGGTATACTGGGTCTCCCAAGATTCTCAGTCATGTGACCTATAAATCATCTCCCTCGCCCAGTTACATCTCCTCCATCTTAAATCATTTAGGTCTCAGCCTAGATAAGAAAAACTTGTTGCTTTTCTTTATTTTTTATCTATTAAATTCTTCGCACATCCAAGAACACCGTGTCTTTTCTCGGTGGGGGAAGCAAATAGGATAGAAACGTACAAGAGTGTTACCCGCATTTTATGGATTAACTTTGTGGTGGATCTCCTTGTTGCCTGTTAACAAGACGACAAAAACGCTAACAGTAAGCATTATATCAAGCTATTTGGGGTTATGATTGGTATCAACATGCATCTACTCATATCTACTTCTACATAGCGCAGTTAAGAGGCTTTTATATCTTCATTTACAGGTACAACAGTCCTTTTTTGTCCTCCTTTACTTCGTCCAGTTACTAAGTACCATTTGCCACCTGAAGAGTTTTTCGCAATTTTTGTGTGTTACCCTCCTTAAAATTACTGTTTCGACCAATCAAATTTCTCCATTACACTCTTCTCTCCTTAACAAACTGTTTAATTTCATCTTGATCGCCTTTTTTCTCCCATGTCCTAACCACATTTTTTATTTTTTTATTTTTTTTTTAAACAATCTCCTATCTGGAAACATATTTTACAATAATTTTCGTCCCAAAAATTTTTTGGGGGCAAATTTTCTCTTCAGAATATTCTATTATTTAATTAGTATATTATTCCAGTGGGTTCGTCTTTTTTTCTTCTCCTTGAATTTTCATTTTCATTTTCATTTTCATACTTTTGCTAAACTCACCAGGACGGTGTGAGATCTAACCATAACGGACCTAAATCACGTGAGACATTTTTTTTTTTTGTTTGACTATCACAGTTTATTTTCTGTCATAGCAAAACACCACCCAAAGGACATCTTTTGTTGAATTAGCTCTTTGCAAATTGCAAAACTAATTCTCGCTTCGATTTTACTGTCTCATCAGCGCTCTAAAGTTCCTTGGAGAATAGGATTATATTTCTTCTATAACTCTTCGTTTTATCAACTGTAAAACCGAGTTATTTTAGACCTGCCATTTGCCGGTACCATCCTATTTTCACTGACTATTTCAATCTAGCTTGTCTTTATTAGATTAGTCAAACCCCCTTCTGGTAGACTTTCGTGTAAAGTCTATTTTCTCAAGTCATTTGATATTTCGTTCTTTTTTTGTTGCTCAATTTGAAACCAAATAACAAATTCGCAGTTGGTATTTCAGTCTACTCCTGTCAATATATTTAATTATTCATTGGCACTTCTTTTGATTACCGCTGTATTTATATTTTTGAAGTCTTAAAGTTTTCAAACTTTAGTTTTCTTCCGTTGCGCTACAATCTAGGGACTATTTTTTATCATTTACAAACGTTCCACTTTTTCTTTTCAAAAAATCGTGCTTGTTTAAAAAAAAATGGCTCTTGCTGGAAAGCGTTCTCACCTTCTAGTGTTAAGGGAACACACCAACAATAACAGTAGTACAAAAAGCAAACTTGGGAAGGATGTTAGCATTGGTGGTCAAAGTGATGGGAGGTTCATTCTAAGCAGAAAACGCGTCAAACTCAATTCCGAGCGTTGTAAAGTCTCTGCCGAATACTCTAGCCCCATAGACTCTGACGATGATCGCAATGATACTGGATATTCTTCGGTCGACTTCGATTCAATGATTCATCCTTCAAGGAAGCCGGAGCTAAATTTCCCAGATCCAAGTGCATTAGCACAACTAGTAAATTGCTCGGCTTCCGGTAGTGATAATTTCAATTCAAGAACGAAATTTAAATGTGAAAATCTAGCTAACGTAGCTAGTAATACTACTTCGAATGAATCTGCCACGGAAATTCGCATCCAAGCTGCTGATAGTAACCCAAATGATACTGCGGTTTTTTCGAGTACTGCATCAACAGCAAACTATTTAACAACAGCTGTACCAAGGCCTTTATCTAGGCATTCATCATGCGTTGTTCCTCAGTCTGATCTACTGGCTAGAGAACGCTGTTTCGATTATATTGTCCAATCCATTGACGAAGTCTGGGCAAGATATTGCGATACCACGTCATCAGCTGAGAATCAACTTTACCCATACGGATATGCTTCTCCTGTGTCGGAGTCAGATATCTCCGGTAATGAAAGTGACTCAGGTTACAAATCCAATACTGACACAGAAACGGACAATGAACACCGTAAGGTCTCTAACCTGCCCGATTCAAAAGAATTGCAATCTTTGAAGGATAGGCTAACAAAGGCTAAACATGCTTTGGAGCAGACTGTAGATTCTCTACAGTTCCAAGATTGTATGCTCTTCTGGAATCGTTGGGATATGATCAAGTATAACGCAGTTGAAATGATGGAAGAGGAAGATGATGATGAGTTGGTTGAATCAGTTATTGAAGAATTAGAAGAAGGTAGATGGTATAACGAATCATAAGTTCTTTCTCATTCTTCATACTAACCTTCTTTTTCACATCTCATCTAATTCATGCGTAAAAGCTTCTAGTTGACTCAAACTAAATGCGATATTCATTTGGTCGGATTTTCTGTGTCTTTCATCTAAGAACTTTTCAATGTTCCACTTTGCACGTTGGCTTACAGGTATCCATATTCACAGCTTTACTTTTTTGCCTGCTAGCTTATTCAAAAAAAATAAAATTCTATTTCTTTTATATTATCGGTGGACTCTTTATCAACCTGGGAAACATTTATTCAGTTCAGTATAAATCTTTTTATACTTCTTTTTCAATTTTATTTTTGGTTTTTAGTTTATCATTTATCAACTTGTCTTATAAGTACATACTTTTACTTGCATCAGCATTCTTCGGAATCAAAATAGTTTGTTCTTAAATTTTCAGCCTATTCATCTCGCTTCTGAAGATGACAAGCGTCTCGTTCCCTTAAATGTTATAACTACAGTCATTCATAATAGCAGTAATTTTCATTGTAGTGTATATCGAATTCATATATTTCAAATTTGTATTGTTTTCAAGAGAACTCATTAACATTTTAGGAAGTATGACTTTAAGATTCTCATTCCATAAAACATCAATTCTTCCTTTGGTGAAATCAATTATCATTAAAATAATGTCATCAATTGCACGTAGCCGGTGCGAATCCATCTCTCTTCTTTCCTTTAGATCTAATAAGACCCAAAATAAACCATCTTCCCGTATGCCAAACCATGATTCAGTATGATTAAAAATATGTGACAAAGACAAGTTGATATCCGACAATCCTAAATCAAAAATCAAATCTCTTAGAACAGTTAAATTATTAATGTTCGGCACTATGGGAGAAATTTGTTTTAAGTAATATGTTGTAATAAATTCATGATCTGTATTGATACAGAGCTTTAAACTCTCTAGTAAAGCCATTGGTGGGTCTTTGCAGAGTTCGTTTCTTATTTCAGGAAGAAAACTGGAAAGCTGCCTTAAACTTGTGAATAAAATATTTGCAATGGTTTCCGAACTTCCTTTATTCATATTATTTTCAATGATAATTTTAATTAGTTTGAGTAACTTTGAAGTTTCTACTTCCTTAAATTTCGGGGAACAAATATTAACAAATATTAACA
Source organism: Kluyveromyces marxianus DMKU3-1042 (assembly GCF_001417885.1). Lineage (NCBI taxonomy): Eukaryota > Fungi > Ascomycota > Saccharomycetes > Saccharomycetales > Saccharomycetaceae > Kluyveromyces > Kluyveromyces marxianus. The sequence goes on from NC_036025.1 coordinate 59,531, forward strand.
TCATATTAGGGTCGAAATTTCTTAATAACTCACCTAGAAAGTCATCTTGAAGGATTTTCCCTGTGTTATATGAATGGGGAACTTGATAGAAGAATTTAGGCAACCACACTTTTACAAAATCAAAATCGCTGAACACAACCTTCCGAATCATGCTTTGCAATATTTCAATACTTTCAGAATCTAATTCTAGTTCCGAATTATTTTCAATCATTTGAATGTACTCAAAAATTATATATTCACCTCCATTCTCCACAACAATGGTTTCAAGAAGCAATTCCGACTCCATGATGGCATCATTCTTTGACTGAATTTCTTTAATACTAGCTATACATATATCATTCCCTTCAATATACTGCTTGACATATTCTAGAAGGATCTGTGCCATAAAAATTGCAGTGTCTTGTTGTATCACCTCTCTGTCCATCTAAACTCTATTGATTACTGCGATATTTCAATGAAATGATCTACGGACATAAAGTAAATCAAAACTAGTCTCTATTCTTCATACCTTGATAGAAGTGTAAAAATATCAATGTTAAAAAGTTGGAATCATTTCACCATGTTTTCATAATGCAAAACATTAGTAAAACCAACAACAAACTTTTGTGTCACTGACTTTAGCTCGACAATGATATCTTTTTGTATTAAGTCGGGAATTGTTTCTACCGAATATGGTAACGAAATGACAGCGTCAGAAGGAGAAAATAACTAGATGATTTTCAATTTTCTGACGCTAGAAATTTACGTTTCAAGGTGAAACCGTTTTGTCAATGGCTAAAAAAAAGGAAACAAGCATTAGAAAAACTTATATTTAAATGGCGGCAAATTTAACTAATAACAAAGTAAAAGGGGATATAGTATAATTAGAGAGGAAATGACGGAAAATATCACGAACTTTCATTGGAATAGACCCCAAGATCAAATTATTACCTAGGCAAAACTTATATTTCACTTTATCTTGTTTTCATTTCTATTTGGAAGTGTATTTCTCCTAAATCTACTAAAATGTCCGCAGTCTTAGAAGAGATATATCAAAAGTCCTCCAGCGACAAGAAGACCATAGCTAAAAAGCACCATAGTTTCAAATCAGCAAATGAGTTTCACACAAATGATTATTCTAATAATTATATCCACACTCAGTCTCCACCCCAAAGTCATATAAGGAATATTGAAAATACTGTTGATGGCTATCCAAAACTACAGAAACTCTTTAACTTAAAAGAGAAGCAAATTATGCAACACGCCACTAAACCATTTGGTTGTAGAGTTGAAGTAGATGAGATCGTCCCAAAATTAAATGAGTGGATCCAAAAAGACAACATTACGTTTGATGTCGTAATGGTAGGATGTTTAACTGAAAACCAGTTCATTTACCCCTTATTAATGCAATTACCAATAAACCGATTGATATCAAAGCCTGGGTTCTTGTTTGTTTGGGGAAGTGCTCAAAAAATAAATGAACTCTCAAGATTACTTAACAATGAAGTTTGGGCTAAAAAGTTTAGAAGAAGTGAGGAACTTGTGTTTGTTCCTGTAAACAAAAGTTCTCCTTTTTATCCCGGTTTAGAAGCAGATGATGAATCTCTTTTTGACAAAATGCAATGGCACTGTTGGATGTGTATAACAGGAACCGTCAGAAGGGCTACTGACGGTCATCTTATACATTGTAATATTGACACAGATCTGGCAATTGAAACGAAAAACAATAAAGTTGGGCCAATACCCAGCCAATTATATAAAGTGACAGAGAATTTCAGCACTGCAACCAGGAGGTTACATATCATTCCTGCAAGAACAGGGAGTGAGACTCCAATCAGAATGAGACATGGTTGGGTAATTATGGGACCTGACGTTTTGCTAGACAATTTTGACGCTAATGAATATAAAAGTGAAATAGAGCGTGTGGGATCCAATTTACCAAAAGAGTCAACAGTAGAAACACTCAGACCAAAATCCCCAGCACCTGGAAAAAATTGAAGACATATTGGTTTTGTAAGCTCTACGAATTTCAAAAATGACCATAAAAGTTGTAGATTTTCTACACAGAGGAATATATAGATTTATCAATATCTCCTTCAAACTAATATGCATGTAAAAAGAAACACTGTTTCTTTATTAGATAACTTTTAAAATTTTCAAAAATCGCTCTTATTCTACTGATTGATTTTATTTGAACCATTGCTCAATACCTTCTCTTACAGGAGTCAATAATCCCTTTTGTTTAGGAACGTAATTAATTCTATGGTAAGCATTCAAGTTTTTTCTCAAGACAATCTGGTAACAAGTAGCAGAGCCTTGTCTGGAGATAATGGTGGAGTAAGCCAAAAAGTATTCCCAGATCCTGTACCATTTAACACCATACTTGTTGACTACATCGTCCTTGTGACCAATCCAGTTCCTATACCATCTCCACAAAGTAGCAGAGTAATGCACACCAATGTTATCAATGGAAACTACTTCAAAACCACTAGCCTCCAACTTCGAAACAACAAAGTCCAATGGAGTAGAAGCATCAGCGCCGGGGAATATATATTTATTCATAAAAAGACCCCAAATTAGATCTTCATATTGCCATGATTTTCTTAGCCCAGCATATTGCAAATAAAAAATACCATCATCATCTAACATGTTGTAAACTTGTTGCAAAAAACCACCAAATTTTCTAATACCAACATGCTCTGCCATTTCCAAACATGTGATTTTGTCGTACTTTTTACCATCTTCAGTAGCCAAAGGAGTATCTCTATAATCCATACATAAAACACGAGATTGTTCAGGTTTGATTCCCTGTAATTTGAGTTTATCATTACCCCACTTTGTTTGGTTTCTACCTAGAGTAATACCTGTGACTTTAGCTCCGTAAACCTTAGAAGCATATGATACTAAAGTACCCCAACCGCAGCCTAAGTCCAACATATATTCACCTGGTTTCAAATCAATCTTGTCACAAACAACCTTTAGTTTGTTCTCTTGTAGTTGCTCCAATGATTCTTCCTTTTCGATATCAGATATCAAACCACTGGTATAAATCATTCTTGAACCAAGGAACCAAGAATAAAAATCATCACCACGGTCGTAGTGATCTCTAACTTGCTCTTCATCTTGAGATCTGGTATGCATGATTACCTCAGGAATCATACCAAGCAAAAAAAACTTGAACAAGGACAATGTGAATGAAAATTGTGCCCAATCATGTCTGTATTCCATAACTTCTAATGCATCAAAGTTAAATGAAACTTTGTTGGCAAAGAACAATTCGTGAAAGGTTTCCATTGGAATCTTTCTTCCATGATACTTTTCCTTTAAGGAATCATCATGGAATGTCAAGTAATATTCAATTGGCCTGCCTGGAAGTTTGCATTTCTCATTGAGACGAGGAGAATAGGTAGATGCGACGGTCCAGAATGTCATTAAAATTGGAAAGAAGAATAGTAAGCCAAAAAACAAGAAGCATTTCAATCCACCGCCGACTTTTCTTGTAACGTAGAAGGGAACGATAACAATAAGGGCAATCAACAGAAGGTTAGAGAATTGCTTGGATGAAGGTCCTTCAGCTGGTAGTGGTGCATTCTTGATTGCTGGTGATGCTGTGGTTTTAACACCATATTTTGAACTAATGGGCTCTGGGGCCTCTGCAGGAGGGGTCTGCCTAAATTCAATTGAATCAAATGAGTTTTTGCTCATTGCGCTCGTTGACTCTGGAGCGAGCTAAATACACAATGGAATCACTTACATCTTAATTGGTGTTAAAGAACCATTGTGTTTTTGAGATGAAAAGACAATGAATGGGAATATCAGATTTATTATTTATTTAAAGCCTTTATTTGATCTAGATTCGCGTTCCATTGCACATTTTTTTCTTTTCTTAACGGTCTGAAAAAAGGCTGAACAAAGTTTACCGATTCGTGACAGATAATACTTTTTTCATTTTTTACTGTTTTATTTTCCACAATCGTGCTTGCTGCGAATGCACTAATGATTGTTAGCGCCACAGATACTAAATCGTTATTCCGCAAGATTATATGCCTCTCATTTTTCATTCTTTGCCATTGTTTCTTCTATAACACACATCACATAGGAAGTAAAAGCTCAACTATAATCTTGGTCACGTGCTACAAATATCTACGTAAAGTGTCGAGCGGATATATTATATAGCGATGAGTTCCGCACAATCTCGTTTAAAGCTTTGGTCCTTTAACCACATTCTTCTTAGTCCCCAGTCGAACTCCCCGCGTAAGAGAACTAATGAATCTTATTACCCTAGCCTACATTACTCTTGCCTGTGCACTACATACGTCTTGATGTATTTCTTTTTTGATTTCAAGTAGCAATTTTTTTTAAAGAATTTCTCTATTTTCGAGCGATGAGATGAGATGAGATGAGATGAGATGAGACTCAACAACTTAGATGTTTTATTAAGCGTTACGGGAAAGTGTTCGATAGCCAGAAGGATCCTATATCACCGTTCTATAACATCATTACAGTAGGTCAAAGTCTTTTGAAATATTTTAAAGATGGGTAAGAAGACGCAAAAGAAAAATTCTAAAGGTCGTTTAGATAAATACTATTACCTTGCAAAGGAAAAAGGTTACAGAGCCCGTTCTTCATTCAAGATCATCCAAATTAATGAAAAGTATGGTCACTTCCTTGAAAAATCGAAGGTGGTTATTGATTTATGTGCTGCTCCAGGTTCTTGGTGTCAGGTTGCATCAAATCTATGTCCTGTCAATTCTTTGATTATTGGTGTTGATATTGTACCAATGAAACCAATGCCAAATGTCATTACCTTCCAGAGTGATATTACTACCGAAGATTGTAGATCTAAGTTGAGAGGTTACATGAAAACATGGAAAGCTGATACCGTTTTACATGATGGTGCTCCTAACGTCGGTTTAAGTTGGGCTCAAGATGCCTTCACACAATCTCATTTGACTTTGCAAGCTTTAAAACTAGCTGTCGAGAACTTAGTGGTTGGTGGTACTTTTGTTACTAAGATTTTCAGATCCAAGGATTACAATAAGTTAATTTGGGTTTTCCAACAACTATTCGAGAAAGTCGAAGCCACCAAACCTCCAGCCTCGAGAAATGTTTCGGCAGAAATTTTTGTTGTTTGTAAGAATTTCAAAGCTCCAAAGAAACTAGACCCTAGACTCTTGGACCCAAAGGAAGTGTTTGAAGAATTACCAGATGGTCCTCAAAATATGGAAGCTAAGGTTTTCAACCCAGAGAAGAAAGTGAGGAAAAGAGGTGGTTATGAAGAAGGAGATTATCTATTATATCATGAAACTGCCTTGATGGATTTTGTAAAAACGGAAGATCCAATTACAATGCTTGGTGAATTTAACAAATTCCTTGTTGATGAAGATGATCACGAATGGAAGATTGTGAAGAAACTAAAACAGACAACAAAGGAATTTTTGGCTTGTATCGAAGATTTGAAGGTTCTTGGTAAAAAAGATTTCAAGATGATTCTTAAGTGGAGAAAAGCTGCTAGAGAACTTCTTGGACTAGATCAAGATGAAGAAAAGGAAGAGATCGAGGAGACTCCTTTGACAGAAGAAGAACAAATTGAAAAGGAACTACAGAACTTACAAGAGAAGCAAAGGTTAGCAATCAAACGTGAGAAGAGAAAGAAGAACGAAATGAAACAAAAGGAGATCGTTCGTATGCAATTAAATATGATCAACCCAGTTGATATTGGTATTGAAGCCGCTGAATTGGGTAGAGAATCAATTTTCAACTTGAAGTCTGCAGAGAAGACTGGTATCCTTGATAAGTTGGCTAAAGGTAAAAGGAGAATGATTTTCGACAAGGAAGAATTAGCTGAAGATAATGATATTCATATCGATGAAAATGCTCCTTTGGAAGATCGTGATGAACTTGCTGAAGCCGATGAGTTAGAATCCCAACTAGACGGTATGTACAGAAATTACAAAGAAAGGAAGGCCGAAAGAGATGCGAAGTTCAGAGCTAAACAAGCTCGTGAGGCTGGCGAGGCTGATAATTGGGAAGGTTTCAAAGAAACTCCATCTGATGAAGAATTAGAAGATGGAGAAAAGGATTATGTCAATGACGACGATGATTCCGAGCTTTCCGATTCGGATGACGATGAGGCTATCAATCAACTAATTGCAAAGCTAAAAAGCAGGGAGAACGGCAGCAAGCTAAGTTCAAAGGCAAGAGCATTATTCTCAGATTCATTGTTCGAAGGTGTGGAACCAGATCTACCTGGCACCAATGGTGGTGTTGCCGATTCAGAATCCGTAGGTGACATAAAACAATTGACGAAGAAAAGAAAACTAAATCCAACTGAACCACAACAACAAGACTCCTCCTCATCCTCTGATGATGATAGCGACTTCGAAATTATCCCAAATAATGAAGAAAAGGAAGTTGATTCAGATTACGATTCCGAGGAAGAAGAAAGAAGAACGAACAAAGAAAAGCATTCAAAAGAAATAGATATTGCTACAGTTGAAGCAATGACCCTTGCCCATCAGTTAGCTCTAGGTCATAAAACAAAGCATGATTTAGTGGAAGAAGGTTTCAATAGATATTCTTTCCGCGATACTGAGAACCTTCCGGAATGGTTTATTGAAGAAGAGAAGCAACATTCGAAGATTAACAAGCCAATAACCAAGGAAGCTGCTATTGCCATCAAGGAGAAACTGAAAGCTCTCAATGCTAGACCTATCAAGAAAGTTGCTGAAGCAAAGGCTAGAAAGAAGCATCGCGCTGTTGCTCGTTTAGAAAAGCTAAAGAAAAAGGCAGGTTTAATCAATGATGACAGTGATAAATCAGAAAAGGACAAGGCTGAAGAGATTTCGAAATTGATGAAGAAGGTAACTAAGAAGGCTAAGCAAAGACCAAAGGTCACAGTTGTTGTCGCAAGCGGCAAGAACAGGGGTCTCTCCGGAAGACCAAAGGGTATCAAGGGTAAATATAAGATGGTCGACGGTGTCTTAAAGAATGAACAAAGAGCTCTCAAACGTATTGCAAAGAAGCACCATAAGAAGAAATGATATCCTTACTTTTATAATTGCCGCATATAAAAACTTGTATATTAAAATCAAAACTAGATTTATCAACCTAGTATATAACCTATTTAAACAATCTGCGAATAAGATAGAGAAACGACAATACCACAACGCTCAACGTAATGATATGTATACTTAAATTATTGTCAGAATTCAGTTTTGGTATCGATACTGCTAAAGATGTAGAATTCAAGTGATAAAATTTAGTATCTGGCGTGAAAAAGCTATCATATCTCAAATCGTTTTGGTAAAATGGATTTCCCTTTTCTAAGCCTTGATTTCCGTCACACGCATAAAATACATGTGGTGCAAATGAAGCAACAAAATACTCAGAAGCATCAGCTTCAGGTTTAATATATCTTGAATGCAAAGGAATATCATTCAATTCACCAGGCTTCAACGTAAAAAGGCTGGTAGAGCCATAGCCAGATAATTTGTATTCGGGCAGTTCCAAATCTTGTTCCCCAAACAGAAAAACAGGAGAAGATTGGAATTTATCGACAAAGAGTTGTTTTGGTAGGTTAAGATATGCGTAGTATTCACAGTTGTGAATAGGACGAAATGAAGATAAATCTATTTGAATAACAGGATGCAAATTGATGGGCTCTAAAACGTTTATAGTAACATTGACGTTAGAAGATTTATCTAAATGGATGGGTTTGTAGAATAGCAAAGTTTTTTGGCACTTGTTCAATTTACCTGAACCCATTTCAAAGGTACATCTCAAACCGGACAAACTAATATCAACATCGTCTTGTGTGTCAACGTGGAAGAAGCCAGCTTCCGTCTTTACAATCCCTGACTCAGAGTCATCAACATTCAAATGTTCAGTTTCCGAAAGATTATGATATATATTGACCTCAACAGTATTATCCTTCACATACAAGTCAATATCATGCGATGAAGAGTAGTTGAACAACAAGTTATTAAATGATTTAGGCAAAAATTCGTCCAACACAGAATTGTCAAACTTACCGCTATGGAAAAAGCTTCCCAAAGGAGTATCAATGAACCTAGACCGTATATTATCGTTGTTCTGCTTCTTTTCCACGAATACATTAAAACCTTGCGCTAATTGCCCTTTCAATGGTGTCACATCTACGCCAGCATTCCTTTTCCACGTGACCCTAAAATGCTGCGAACTCGCTGCAGTCCCGTTAGACCGTTCTATTTGTAACGTCACTCGGTCTTGCACCTCTCCTGAGTGCCCATCTAGTATCAATGTACCATCCTCTCTCAATACCCGTTCAGGTATGTCTTGCCCGTCTTTTGGGAATAGAACCGTAACCCTTCTTTTTTTGGCTACTACACCTTCGGAATCGAATCCAATTAAGCTCATTCTTTTCCTTGTTCGTATGCAAAAAATATCACAATCCCCTTCGTTTCTTCTAGTACAATGTTTGACAACTTTGAACAAACCGAAAAAACACACGCACGCGCACTCAATTCCTACCCGGTAGGCTGCAAATTCCGTCTAATCTCTGGCACAAACCTAATATCAAGTGGCTTTTCAAACTCTCAGATATCACCTGCACGTAATGGTAACCAGACAAAACTAGAAATCTTCGGCCTTCTATTTTTTCGATTTTCATGGAAAAGAAAATGCTATAAAAAATTAATCGAAAAAAAATTGTTAAAAAAACTAAACGTATTATAGAGCAGTTTTATATATTAACGTGAATTTTTGTTTAGAAATAAAGCCAATCTAAGCACATTCAAAACTCGCCAGAAGGTCAGTTCTTTACGTACCCTTGATTGTTCGATCGCAATAATCGTAACAGGAACGAGTGTAGAGCTTTCTGCACATTTCTGCACTATTTTCCCGATTTTCGGCTACGTTGGCGCGTATTACACAGACGCAAGGAACGTCTAAGTATTCGTTCATTCTTTAGGTTTTTTCATTACCAGGCTTCATTCCAGCTTTGAGCGCCAACAGGTTTTGAACTGCACAAGAGGGTCCTAAGTGTTAGGATACCTAATTCGCAGCAAGTCAGCGCGCGGTTTGTTTGTTAGTCACTCGTTTACAATAATTTTTTTATTATTCTTTTTTTTAGCGTTTGCCAGTTCTACGAGATCTCTAGGCTTCAAAGAGAATAGAGCGTGAACAAGGCAAAGTCCAACTAAGAAAGACCTAACCGCACCACTCACTTATCAACTACCAACTATCTACCACACACGGACACTAAGGTCAGCCTTATTTACTTAATTTTGCAAAGTTATTGTCCGCGCCATCCCATATCCCTATAAGGACAAGAACCCCATTACCCGATTGGTGTCTATTACGTGTATCTTCCAGTTCACTTTGTACGTATAACGCAGGGTTTACTAAAAAGGATACTACTTACTGTGTGTGTGCTGATTTTTTTTTAACTCCAGAACTTATACACATATTCCGGAATAGGTTTTCTGGTTTCCTTATCTGCGCGGGACTATATTATACGCAAAGGGTATACGTATTCACACGTAAGCCTTGCAATTTCCTGCCCCAAATTGCCGTGTTTTGTTTTTCTTTTTCCCTTTTTTGCAAGGATATTAAATTTGAGATTGGAGCTTGGCCCCACCACAACTAGTCAACAAGCGACATATAAGCAACTTGGCTAACAAACGTTTAATTACCAATTCAAGGATAACACTTAAACACAGTAATACACAGAAACGGCGCTCCTCCCATTAGAAGCCACCGATCTTTGTGATAATTTTCCGTTCATTGCCTGAGTTTTCTTTTATTTTTCACTGCATTTTAGTGGAACTGTTGACTTTTTTTCCTACGGCTAGAACGGTCCGGGTTTTTTTTTTTACCTTAATTTTTTCTTTTTGGAACATTTGCCTGTATTTTGACCGTTTCGTTAAGGGAGGTGCATCCACCTAACGAATTTGTCGCACTATCATTCCCCTAAAACAGGCTCAAACATACGTGTACAGAGTGACTAGCACTCTTCTCTTTGCACACCATTATTGTTTTGATTTGCGTTTTTTCAAAGGAACTCTCAACTTGATTCGATAACACTCACGAAGAACCTCGGTTGTGATTGATTGTGCTCGTGCTTGTGACTCCACTATTTCAAGTTAATCCGCATCTGATTTGATCCAGTTAAGGGATATATATATATCACATCTGCACAACTTCGGGTCGTACACGCATTATTTCTGGTCTTACACTGTTGGTCGAGAAGACGGTATAGGGAGAGAAGTTAACCACATCAAAGGTTATTCTTGCTTCACAGATCTATTACCAATATAATATAGAGCATTTGCTTTTCGTATCCGGAATGCTATCAGTTCCAACTTTCCCGCCGGATCCCACTTCTGGGGTAGCACCTCTGAAGAGTAGGGGTCACAGACATAAGCGGTCGTTCGCTGTGTCAGGCGACTTTGATTTTTTGAGGAAGGATCCGATGATAAAAGGAAGTAACAGCATTAATAATGACCCCCCTTCACGAATAGACTTAAATAACCTTCCGAGTTACTCGAAGCATATGCCGGGAAACGATCCTATAACTATACCGGTATCACTATCGGAAGTGGGAAGTATGCATCACGATGAACTTTCGTTCAATTCAACAGCTAACTCAATGCTTAACAGCCAAACAGCAGCAGATCAGGTATTCACAAGTCCTCGGTTCTTTATTACTGAAGAACCTAAGTTCACCGGCGGATTCAAAGATGTTCCGGATGCTATTATAAATCTAGATGATGCTTTAAAGACGCGACCAAGGTCTTTCAAATCACACAGACGTACGGAATCGGCTCCGGCAGACCTCCAACTCTCCTTTAATCTTGATAGAAAGTTAAGGCTCACGGAAGAGCAAGTTGCTGAAGAAGAGGAAGAAAACTACAATACTACCATAATCCAAGTAGAGGATGCAAGCAATTCGTCTTCTGAAAGTTTATCCGGGAAGAACTCCCCTAAACTGGCTCCACCAAGCCATCCTACGCTAATGTCGCCTTTAAGGGCTAGATGTCCTTCGCCAGTGACTTCTAGAGATTCACCAAGTAAGTTATCTGGTTATAACACTTTGAAAATCAACAAACAAAAGGAAAGATATTACAACTACTATACCAAGCAAATTCCTTCAAACGGGTCCGGATCAAGCACTGTTGGCAACCAGACCTCTTCCATGTCAATATCCTCGGAATCAAGTATTTCAAATAGACAACTGTCAACTCCAAATACTCCGGTATCCATGAACTACGGAAATTCAAGAAAAATCACTCCTAGAACTAAGCCTTTCAAATACGAGACACAGGTGTACGATATTAGACAGGATGCTCAAAATGGGAATATGCCAAGAAGGTCTACTGTAAGCACGATCGAATCTAACGACACCAGTTCTAGTCGGCATCATAACTCTAGTTCACTTTCATCATCTAGTCCATTTCCACCGCTCACACAAGACCTGCTTCTGGGACAACCAGGTGATTCAGTGGATTTATCACATGTGGATGAAATCAATGATGAACATATCACGATTATTCCTCCAAACTCAGCTGAGCGCGAAACTCCCAAACATAAGAGTAGATTAAGATATACCAAACATTCTTCCAGTCGTAGTATGAGTGATCAGACACGAACTCTTCAGGTAAAATCAAATCCTTCATCAGATCTAACTATCAAGGAAAGAAAACATGGAAAATTCAATATAATATCCTCTTTATTTTCAAGACCAAAACGATGATTGGTCTACATTGACACAACTTTATGATCCTTACCATCCACCTATCCATGTTTGTTGGAAATGCCTGCAGCCTTTTATGTCTTCGTTTGTTAAATATTTTACCCGATATTGCATCTAATGCAAAGTCACCTGTTTCAACTGTAACATTATAATACTTTTACTTTTCTTCTTTTAATTCTGTATGAATCATTTCAACCATGAATGCAAGGATACAACTGTTAATACTAATACTAATACTAATACTAATACCGATACATAATATATATTTCATAATGCGATAATAAAGATATAACGTCGTTTTTTTTATTTATGATAGCAATTCGTCGTGTGCTTCGTCTTCAAATGGAGAGCACGTTCAACAAAAGATGATTAATGTAAAAATGTAAATCGTATATTCTTTATATATATAAATATGACATACATAGACCAGAATAATCAAATATAATTGTTAAAGGTTAATATTCACAGATTTGAGATATAAATAAGTTGAAGTAGTCCCCAATCTTTGAAGAAAGGAAACTTTAGTGCCACACTTTCTTCACTGATCATAGTTAGTGGGCTACCAGGGGGGAATTAAATAAAAGTTTTAGGATTTGGAATATGGTGTTTCATTCTTCTATATTTTTTGTCTTTTTTCATATTTATAATCGCTTCTCTTCATCAGAGGGTCATGATTTGTTTGGATTTTATCCACGATAATTTGTTCTCATTTACTTTGTTGGTTTCGAGGCAAATTATTTGGCGACTTCCAAGTTGTCCAATTCCTCCTTTTCCTTGGCGAAAGCTTCAGCTTCCAACAAGTATGGAGTCAAGTATGGGACATCATCTTCAGCCTTCAAGTACTTTTCCTTTGGCAACAAGTGGTGTGTCAAAGCAAGTTGGTGAGCGTTAACGATTCTGTAAATTCTAGCGTAAGATTCATCAGCTGGTAATCTTCTCAAAGCAGTTTGCGCAATGTCATTTTCTTCTTCGATCAAGTCATCGAATCTCAAACCCATCTTTCTGTAACCGGACAAGTTGATGAATTGGTGGGCGATTGGAACGACAACCTTAGCTAGGGCTGGAGTTTTTAGAATGTAGTCACCGATCTTGACAATAGAAGTGAATGTTTGTGGCATTTTTCTTTTGGTTTTATGGAGTGGAGCTGTTGCTTGAACCTAGGAAGAATCAAAGAAACCTAACGTACGATTAAAACTAATCTGTAGAAACTTAACTGAAGCAGTCTTTGAAATAACTTCAAAAGAGTTAGTTGTAATAAATTTCAAAAGCTTCAAGCTTTAAAATTCAGTTTTCTTCCTGAACCAGATTATTCTTCCCTAATGCGTTAAAACCGAAAAAAAAAAACACAACGAAAAACAAAAAAAAATTTACCTGGTGCCCTTGGAGTGCGGGCTTTTCTAAAGGAGATTGGTACACCGCATATGTAATACTAAAGTAAGTTATATCATTGGATGTTAGTCACGTGAAAATTGAATAGACGCTTACATAGTTAATAGGCTTATACTTGGCACGCGAAACATATACTCTAAGGGTAGACACTTACTTCGGTACATATATGTATGAGTTTAGGTATGTACGTAGTACTGTGTATACGCACCAGTATGCAGCGAGAATTAGTAGTGGTATTCCGTTGGTTTGATGCCTGCAGTACTTGGGAAAGCACATTCCAGCAGCAACTTGTTTAACAATGTTGGGTCTTTGTTAACAGCATCCCACGATTCTTCCCATTTTACTAAGACCAAACCTGCATATCCAGTTGCATTGAACCCAATCCTGGAAGGTTCAGAGGCAAAAGCCTTAGATCTAGGCACTAAACATAGCCATTCCTTGGTCATCAACACGTTGTATGCCGGAATGACAGGCTTACCTGCAGTTTCACGTGTACCTTCCCAGTCTTGGAAGGACGATAGAGTTCTTTGGAGCAATGAGACGAAGGTCATAGCTAGTAACTCTTCGTCTACTGCGGAAGGGTCCTGTGGCAATGGAACCACATAGTGTGCAAAGGAGACCTTTGAATCCTGTAGTGGTTCAGTCTTTGCATTAGGAATGAAGTGTTCCTTGCCACTGCAGATCTTGTCCTGGAATGGGACAAATTTATAAGGCAAAGGCAAGATTTGGAGGTGTTTATGGTCTTGGGATGATCCACTGTCTGGACCACAATTGTAAAATGCTAGATGTCTTAACATTTCATCCTCATCGTCCAATTGGTCCAATAGTTTATAAGTGGCTAGCAAGTCCTTTGGACTCAAAGGAGATGTCTGTAAAAGATACTCCTTAGTAACTAAAATCAAATGGTTTGGTGTAACTGGGTATTTGTTGAGTACTAGTCTATAATCGTCCAAACAATTGTCCAAGACAGTCAATTCAGGTTCTGGTTTAGCAAATGGATCCTCCTTAACTTTATCCTTAGATTCTTCGCTTTCTGGCTCCCTCTCAGGCTTATGCTGTAACGATGGCGCATATGTCACTTGGTATGTCATTCCAGTCTCCGGATCTTTCACTTTTTTAGAAGATGACTCGGTAAACTTGATATGTCCATCATCAACTGCCTTCTTGTAAGTAGATTCCACAATCTCCCTCAAATTATTAGGTAGCATTTTTCCCAACTTTCTATACTGTAATCGGTTGATATTATCGTCAAAAAACAAACCTAAGTTCCAATTGTCACTCAGAAATGTAATTGGTAATTGGCAATTGGCAATAACCAAACTGTTTAACCATTGCCATTCCAATCCAAGTATGCACCTCTATGTATTGTGTGAAAGCAGTCTTTGTCACCTTTATATGTCTACCATTTTTTTTCGCCTCTTGCTAAGAGAAAGAAGTGGAACCAACGAAAGCGAAAAAAACAAACAAGAACACCACGTGACATCAAACCATCACCATATGCTACCTAATCATAACGCGCACCACCATAACACAAATAAAAACATCACCTGTGAAACACTTTCAACGCTTCCCACTGATTATGTATTATTAGTTATTTTTCATTTCCATGGCTAAAGCTGATGTGTGTTCAAACAGAATCCACTACAAACACACTACTGCGAAATGTCCACGGCCAATACTCCGAAATACTTTTCCCTACCCGGCATTAGCATTCATTGTCATTCATCAGATGCCATCCCAAAGTAGATACAGTAGTACTACAATTGCAAATCTGCATTATGTTTTCTCCATCGCATACAGATCATCGTATCTGTTTCAGCTGTTTGTATAGCCTCTTCTAGGTCTCTTTCTCATCTTTTTTTTTTTTCTTTCCCTTCACAATGAATTTTTCAGCTTTCAGAATTTTGTCGATGACCAACAAGCTCTTGTCAGCAACATTAAACGAGTGATGTATTGAGAACATTGCAGTATCCCATATAGGTATAAATATATATACCTTCACAAATATACGTAATTACATGTGAAGTAAGGACTTCAGTGTATGAAGCAAAATATCAGTGATTAGATTTTTGGAGGATTAACAAACGTCAGCGAAACAAAAGAGGATATATACCAGCTGAAGCGGAGAAGCGGAAGAAGCGGTAAAAGAAAAGTAAATTAACACATACATACACGAAAAGAGCACTGGAATACGTGTTAACTCACTAGAAAACAACCATACTAGTTTGCTGGCATTCGTTGGTTATATCTGTGAGTGTGCACACATTGTATTGAATTGGCACAAAAAGTATTTGCATAATTATCAATCTGGCATATTATATTATATACACGAAACGTACTTCGTTCGATATATTCCACATTTGAAACTTTAAAGAATCCTTATTGCAACAAGAACGAATAGATGACATCTGATATACTTCTAAGTCATTCTCAGCTAGCGAATACTTCTAAAGAAGATGTTCAGGATAGCTGTTCTACCTTTACTATAGCGGTAGATATCGGCGGTAGTTTAGCGAAAGTTGTTTTCATGCCGCCCAACTCGAGCAGGCTTATGTTCAGGACTCTGGAGACTGAACGGATCGACGAGTTCATGCAGCTCCTCCATGACATTATACAACAGTACCATGACGGGCTATACGAGCAGACGTTGCTTGTCGCTACTGGCGGTGGGTCGTACAAGTTTTATGACTTGATGGTAAAACAGTTTCCGACGGTTATAGGAATTGAAAGGTCTGATGAGATGGATTGCTTGATCAAAGGGTTGGATTTCTTCATTCACGAAATCCCAAATGAGATATTCACATACAACGACTTGGAAGGCGAAAACGCAGTGGAACCCTCACATAACTGCAACTCCATTTATCCGTACATGCTAGTAAATATAGGATCTGGTGTCTCTATCTTGAAAGTAGACTCACCAAAAACATTTAGTAGGGTGGGAGGATCATCTTTGGGTGGAGGAACCCTTTGGGGATTACTCTCGTTGATAACCGGCGCTAAATCCTTCGACGAAATGTTAAGCTGGGCGCACAAGGGAGACAATACAAACGTGGATATGCTCGTCGGAGATATATATGGGACGGCTTATGATAAGCTAGGATTGAAATCCACTCACATAGCGTCTTCTTTTGGCAAAGTTTTCCAAAACAGGTCACACGTAGCCCACGAAAATACCAGATACCCTTCTCCTTCGACAACTTCCACAGATATCATCCAAAGCGACAACAAATTTAATAATGCTGATATCTCAAAGTCTCTATTATACGCCGTATCAAATAATATTGGACAAATTGCATATCTACAGGCGAAGATTCACCACGTTAAGAATATTTACTTTGGCGGCTCCTACATAAGAGGTCATTATACAACCATGAACACATTGAGTTACGCTATTAATTTCTGGTCCGAGGGCGAAAAGCAAGCTTTCTTCCTAAAACACGAGGGCTACTTGGGCGCAATGGGAGCATACCTCCTTGCCCAGCGGCAAAAAACATAATTCTTATCTCATGTGACCATCACATCTACATCACAGTATACTTAAATATTCTTATGTTGATATCTTTGCATTGCACCTACTAGTATTTATTTTTTCTACGGTCTATAATGAATTTATGATATGATCCGATACTGTTATAAGGACGTTGAAAAGTGACTTTTGATTCTCAATTTTGTACAATATACCCTCTTTGATACTTTCAATTTGATCATAGGGAAGCTCATACGAGAATAAAGATATCGAATTAATAACATCTTTTTCCATTACAATTATCACTTCTACAACGCCAACTGAGAAATGAATCTTTCCTGACTGTGGATAAATAGCCAGGTTTTTTATATCTGGGAATAATGTAGAGATAATTTTCTTTTCCCACAATTCGTTCAACAATTGATACGTAGTGAACATCTCCATAAGATCTGAGGAAGGATTCAAGGTTGCTCTTTTAGCTAGTAAGCTTCCCAGTTTTTCTTTCGTTACTTCTAAAGTTGAAAGTTGTTCCTCTAGACTTTTCAACTCGGATTCAGCCAGCTGATTCCATTTCCATTGGTTGTATGTAGAGAAAGTCGGATCTTTAGATGCATCAAATTCTCTGGAAGGAGTTCTTCTTTCATAATCTTCAATCTGTTCTAATAGTTTCCAGCATTGATCTATATCTTGTGACACATCTAAACAGGTTTCCTTAACCTTCTCATTTATGGTCAAGTTCTCATTACTCTTTTCTATAATTTGCTGTTTTAAGGACTCAATTTCCTTGTCTTGCTGAACAATATTAACGTCTCTAAGTTCACATACTTCATCTTGAAGACTTGTAATTTTATCTTCATCAAAGTTTGCAAGCGTCGAAAGGCTTTGATCGTTCGGTATCACATATCTCAGGAAGTTATCTACTGACTCTAACTCGAGATGGAGCTGCTTCAAACTGTTTGTCCATATCTCGAGCTGCTCCACGTAAAAAGTCATCTTCGAAGGGTCACATTGACCTTCTAATTCAAACATCTCATAATCCGCTACTAGTTGTAGAACTGTTTGATTGAATTCTCTCAAAGTTGAGTTGCGTAAACGGTCCTGCTCATGAAGGACTTGCTCTGTTACATGGGTGACTTGCGTTTCAAACTTCTCCACCTCAGAATAATATTCGGAATGATGCTTTCCCATTGTTGTATGTGTATCAGTCCTTCCGTTCTTTACTGTGCAAAGACTAAAAAGGAATCATATAAGCGAGTTTCCAATCAATAGTTCTTATTGCTTCTGACAGCGATCTTCCTTTAGATTCCAAATGTAAACAAAATATACGTCTTGTCTGTGCTGCTTTGTTTACTTTCAGCTCATCGCGCAAAAGAAAACAAAAATTAGATTGTTTTATATGAAAAAAATTGAAAACTTGTGAAACTCTCTATTACCAAACACATTGCATTCGAAGTTACTGTTAAAGATAAATTTATATCCAATAACCAAACACAGCACAACTTAAGTTGGTGGTATGGTGATTGCTTATTTTTAAATAAGCTTTTGCGTACTTTTAGATGTACCATCAATGTGTCTATGTGCTGAGATCAAATAGCGAGGATTTTGTGCAAATGTCGTTTTAGTTTCTACGGCTTAGATTGATTCTTTTCAATTTAAGCCAGTTCGAGAGAACTGGCGACCTACCTTTGAACTTACGACCTGCACAAGTGGAATGACTTATAAGCTGCTTTGATGAACACCCTTTTAATATTTCGCTATGAAGTTTTTTCATCAGTTAAAGTATTGGAAGGAATGTCTATCATGTTCTTTCTGTTTTAGAAGGAAATTGCTCTAAGTTTTCCGCTATCTCTGTAATTCCGTACTTTCTGTTTGTTTTAAATAGAAATATGAAGTTACTTACTTTTGTTCCTTGCTGACAGCTCTAGGGTCACCAGATCCTTGTTTCCACAACCAGAGGGCATCTATAGCGTAGTTTCTAACACTTAGATTGGGCGTTTTCGATTCATCAGCAGCTAGCTGCAAAGCGTCAATGACTTGGCAATCCTTCACGAGATCCCAAAACATGAAGTATATTTTATTTATAATTTGCTTTGAACCGCCCTCTTCCTTGTAGGTTTCCGCGTCAACTTCTGGCACGAGTTGGGAATATGATTGCTTACCCAACTTGAAAAGTATTCTACCAAGAGTTTGTATAGCAATGCATCTTTGGGCAGGGAATTTAGACATGGCTAAATGAGCCAACTCTGGTATGGTATAACCCGCTAGTTCAGGGTCTTCTGAATGATGATGCAACCCATCATTAGTCGTTTCCAATTTCCGATTTGGAGGAACCATGTTCCCTTTGAAGTCGAATCGACATGCTGAAACGTCATGTAAAACACCATCGCCCATAGCCTCAGTATTAACCTGTTGCATCCACTTTAGTTTTTCTGGTTCTTGTGGTAAATCAGGAAAGAATTTCCTATGTAGCTCTTCATTGAAGTTTGGATCGTTTATATCAAGCGGTTCGTACTCTGATTTATTTTCGTCTTGTTTGTTATTCTTTGCCTTTATGAAATGAACGTCTGCTAATAAATCTTTATTGCTCATATGATCAATACTTTGAATGAACTGATATTCTTGTGGAGCCATATCGTCTTCATCTTTGAATGCTGTTTCAACGTCATCGAAGTCATCTTCAATAGATTTACCAATATCATTGACGTTTGACGGATCATTAACGTCTCTCTTGATCTCCGAGGCTACTTCATCAGCATCGATGGTAGAACGAATACCCAAGGCTTCATCAACTGCCTTATCATCTAGTTTAGGTAGGTCTTTATTTTCATAACTGCCTCCTATCCATGTACCTGGCCCTTCTATTTCTGCATACTGTGGTATTTCTGATCTGCGACTAGAGTTAGACCCATCACCGTTGGCATCATTGTCATTAACTGACATAGCTTCCATTTTTTTATTCACTCTTGCTATCAATGATTTCAAAACAGCCGGATTTAAAGAGTCTAGTAACTCTTGTCTTTCATTTTCGAACTGCTCTGGAGTCATATTCTGTAAAAGTGCCAAGTTTTGTAGATGTATCCTTTCTGCTTCTGACAAAGTTTCCGAGTCCTTTGAAGTCGCAGTAGTACCGCCGGTTTGACGAGAAACGGGGGATTCTCTGGAACCAGAAGCAGTATTTTTTTGCTTATTCTTTCTCTTTTCCATCAGTCTTTCTTTCCAACTCGAAACTTTTGTGGGTTGATGAAGCTTGGGAAACCCTGTAGTTGGCATCTCTGCACTGATGGCATCAGGTGCAATGGTTTCTCTCTCAACAATATCACCGAACAAATCCATATCGAAAGAAGAGATTTCTCAAATACTACTGTTTCAACTTGCTTCCTTGGTTAGTGCAAAATCCTTTCTTCTTCAACCACCCAGTTCAGTTACAGCTAAGTTTACTATCTCATCTCATCATATTAACTAAACTAACGCTTTGTTCAAATCATCATCTTAGCTCAGCTTTCCTTTTTTTTTTATGAAACCCAAACACCACAAACAAAATTTAACCAACCTTCAGCATGAACAATATTCACTTCATGCACGGCTCTCAACAAGCACTAGCTGCACAATTCCTGCAAGACCCTCTTTTGGAGGCACTACTAATGGAACAAAATACCCTTCTGCTACTTGTCCATCTGACACTAGCAAAAACTCCGGACACAAAATAGATATTGTATTAGACAGGATTATATATTTAATTGATAGCTATATGAAAAGCTTAAGACAGAGAACCATAACCCTGGCTTCTTGGCAGAACGTTGCCGCTAGGTTCGTAAGGGTGCTTTGAAATGACATATAGAGCATGGATCAAACCTGGGAAGAACCCTAGCAAAAATAACAAAACATTAATCAGGAAGTCTTTGGTGAAAAACCCTCTTTTTATCCAGACTGCAACTGGAGGCAAGAAGATTGCAATAAACACAAGGAACCAGTCACGGGCGTGCATTTCTCTTTTAGTATCACCTCTCCGAAATGTTAACCTTTGTTAGATCTTGAACAGCGTAAGTAGTTTAACTGAACTAATACACTTTTAAAGGTAAATAAATAGTGTCAGTTACAAGTATACCGTGAAATGATACAAAATTATAGGATGCAAGGCGCGGTCGTACTCGGCAATCCTTATATACAGAAACGGTTCTATGTCCTTGGATAGTAACGGAGACGTAGTAGGGTTCCGGCTATTAAGTCCATAGCAATTGAGTAAAATATATGGCAAGATTAAGAGGGCTTATAGCAACAAATGAAGAATTAAAGCAAATACAAACAAGCAGGGCAGACAGACAATTCACTAAATGGAACAAAAAATTCAGGGAGAGCAAAGCACTAAAAGATTACGACACCTATTTACAAGGGGGGAGGAAAGAAGCGGAAGAGGAAAGGGCAGAGACTGAAAACCAAAGTATATGCAAGAACATAGAATAATACATTACCCGGTCTGTAATAGTGACCTCACATATTCACGTGACACTAATATATTTAATTTTACCCTACCAGTAATAACCACTCCCTTAATTTACAGGGGGAGGAGCATGCGGAGGCTCGCTACTGTCCGCCGGAGTACAGTGCGAGAAAGAACCTCAAAAACTACCGTCTCCACGGAGCCAGCTTAAGTTGTTTCCTAACAAGAAAGCAGCTGAATGAAATGGGTTCCGGAAATCCTGGAATACTAAATATATCTCTCGAATTTTCTACGAAAAACCGACCCCAAGCACTCAGATCTCGAGAAGATCTGAGTTTTTTCAGAACCCCAGATACGCTGATTTTCTGAGAGACAAGTGCCATCAACTAGGACCTTTAGCCCCACGAATAAAAATAAATGAGGACCAAAGTCTAGAACCTTTTTTTTTGGTATATGGACAAAGGAGGACAAAATAATAACTAGCGAACGAACGTTCACGAAACTAATAATTATTTGTTCTCCTGGGCAAGCCAAGCTGAGACTTCGTTCTGGAGCTACCTATACATGTTTCTCGCATTGACATGGGCTTTGATTTTGACCTTCAAAACTCTCGTAGCTTATTCGCATGTTTGTTGGTTCCTAAGATACTACGGGTGGTTCTAGAATATGCGAGCACCTCATGTAAAAAAGTGAACTAAACTGGCGAGCATATGAATTATATTTCCCAAAAAGGAAAACAAATACCATATCAAGGCATAGCAACAACAGTCATCGCCGCGTCCACATCCGATAATGCCACTCAATATCTGACGCCAGTCACTGACAGACAGACTTTACACAAGTGAGATAACACTATTGACCGGGAATTATCGATGCAACAAGATTTTCTTCATCTGGGTTCGGGAACGCGCTACCATTCGGATAATCCAGAAAAGCGCTATTAGCATAATTAGGAATACTAAGTACTTTTGCCTTACAAGCAATGGTGGTAGATCGATCATGCGAGACTTACGACTGGACGGCCATCTCCTTTGTCCTTCCTCCACCTTAACTCGTAGATTACGCATAGAATAGCAAACCCATAAACATGTCAAGTCTTTGCTCCGGCTTTTCTTTCCTCCTCCAGCCACCGCTGGTCGATCATTACTATACCTTCTAGGTATAATCAGTCGGATTTGTCGTTAACAGTAAACAAACAAAATATGCATAAGGACAAGAAGAGCAAAGGAAAACAACATACAATACAATCTTGCTCTACGCTTGTTTCTCCATTAGGATCTCAGAAAAACAACGGACACTCTAAATTAAAAACACCAAAATAAAAATTAAATACAAACCCAGCAAAAAACATTCGTCTGAATTAGAACAGGACAAACAAACAAAACTAAAGAAGTACCACGCTCTAGCGAACGCTGCTTCTCTTTCCTTTTTCTCTCTCTACTTTTGCTAGTAGCCAGATACGCTTCAAGCGTCTGTCTGTTTGTTTGATTTTTTTCCCTCTTCGCCCATCCCTTTTCAAATCATCGCGTAGGGAAAATATGGCTCTGGCCTCTAGCCTCTGGACCACACGGGGCAGCATTATCTAAGCCCAAATTGGGCGAGAACGAAAAAAAAAAAACTACACACAACGTAACTGGAGCAGTCTTTTGCTTGTAAATTTTCGAAAGAAAATATCTTTTTCTTGATTTTTGCGTTTCTTTTTGTTTCTTTTTTCTATCTGTTTCCACACAGATCTCTAAGCCGAGATCTCTTCCTGCCAGGAGAATCTGAGAATCTTAGGATAGGAATCTCTGTTTTTTTCTTTGTTTTTTTTTTTTTTTTCTGGCCCCAAGGCCTGTGATGCGCGAACTGTTTCCGTACACTGAATGAGGCGCATTAGATTCGGGGGACAACACCGTTAATTTCTTTTGTTTACATGGGTCAGCCCGCTGAGGCTTTTTTCCCTCTTTTCCTGTTTGTGTTTCTGTGTACGGTGACCTGCGCCCTTTTCTTAAAGATAGATTCCTCCTTTTTTGTTGTTGTTTTTGGACTGCTTCCTCAGGTTCTCGCTCGATATGGCTCGCCATTTCAGGAAATTTATATATAAATAATGAAAAGTCGTTTGACTAATGTTTACTTGGCTGTTTTCCAATATTTCACATATATAATAGGAGTCTTTCGGTTTTTTCTGGTGGTTATTTTCTTCTTTACATTATACATTTGTTAATTACAGATTCATATCTAAAGCCTAAAAAACCAACACAAAGAAGTTAAAAATGCAATTCAAGAACATCGTTGCTATCGCTGCCGTCGCCACTGTCGCTTCCGCTAAGACCAAGTCTAACGCCACCAACGGTACCAACGCTACCAACGGTTCCAACGGTACCACCTCTGTCTCTACTGGTGCTGCCGCTGCCAACGCTATGGGTGCTGGTGTCTTCGGTGCTGCCGTCGCTGCTGGTGTTGCTTTCTTGTTCTAAGAAGCTTTGTTGATAAAATCTAACTACTGTGGTATACTAAACAGTTTTATATTATTATTAATGAAATTTTTCTTTTAACTTTTTTACAACAACAACCGATAAACACAAACAACCAAAAACCAATTCAAATTAACACAAATAGCGAAGTTGAAAACCTTGGATTAGGCTTTCGAAGGGAATAAGTTGGTGTATTTTATTTTTCAGGTGATGTTTTTTTCGTCTGGTACATTGTTACATCAGTGTTTGTTCCTTTGCTTCCGTATTTGAACTTTTAATATTAATCCTTTTTTTACAGGTAATGGCTATGGTCGCTATAAAAGAGCCTGATGATTCTAGCCAAATAGGTGATCAAAAATATTCCAAAGCCAATATTTAATGGCTGCCCTTTTTTACTCCACCTAGAAAATGAATGGATCAAAGTCTCGATGCTGTATCGTCTCTGTTTGGACGTATTATCATGTGCATGTCAGTTACATCATCTAGGTTCTGTGAACTGATGTATGTTTTACTTGTATGCTTTGGTATGAACTGGGAATTAATCTGGTGTACAGCTCTTGGATTTTGTCTTTTCATAAGCTTAAAAAATACATGTCAGTTGGGGTTATTGCTAGTGTAAACCTCTTCGGTACTTTCTTCTATCTTCAGTTGCTTGACCGTGCCATTCTGTTATACTATCTTTATAATCATTACTCATATACGTAACAAGTTTTTTAATATAAGATCAAGTTATTGTATTAATATAAAATGTGCTTTGAATTGGATCTCCCATTGCGTCTTCTTCCGGATGTTTTATTTATTAAGGTTCCATTCGTTACAATTTTACCTGTCCTTTCAAACCAAAACCCCTCATTATTACAGCGGTTCGCACATATTGGTTCTGTGCGTTTATTATTATTATTATTATTATTATTATTATTATTATTATTATTATTATTATTATTATTATTATTATTATTATTTTTTTTTTTTTTTTTTTTTTGTTTTTTCCTTCTTCCTATCTTTCTTCGGTCGCTGTGTGCCGCCCCTCGCTTTTCTTGCTTGCCTCCGTGACTGACGCATCTTGACCCACTCATATTAACGTTTTGAAAGCCAGAAGGATAGCCTGCGTCAGTAAGACCTTTGTAAATCTACCTAGGTCATATTTTTTTATTATTGCTATTTTTTTTCCCCCATCTTTCTGTTCCCACTATTTTGACACAAACCGAATTCCATCTGATGTGTCACTACACAAACTTGATTTGCGACGTTGGACATATAAATACCACTTATTTCGTCATGACTTGATAGAAACCACCCAGGATTTCTTCTTAACAAGGTTATATTCTTCAAGAGCTAACTATTTGTGAAAAGAAGTAAGATTTACCAGATTAGCGCTCCCTGACACGGTAATATCCAGCGAATTGGAAGTGAAGATCTTTATTTCTGAACGCTGTGTATTATCCTCATTATCATCAGAATCGACTAGCAATTTCTACTTTTTTTTTAACATTATCCTATATTTTTATTTGAAGTTTGTGTGCGTGTATCTTCCCAATAGACTTTGTTTTCTACCCTATCCAACCTTTCTCTTCATTTATTGCTCTTTTATTTTTGCTGTCTACATAGTTACTGAGCGCACCTCAAAGACATTATTTATTAGCCGACGATAATAACAACAATAAAAAAAAAATGCTTTCATTAAAGGACTTCCAGTTACTCCAATGCGTAGGAAAAGGTAATTTTGGAGATGTTTATTTGGCCCATTACTTAGGTAGCAATAATATTGATAGCTTCGAAAATGGAACAGATCCAATCATCCCAAAAAATGTTCCTCTAGCTATAAAATGTATCAATTTGGAACATTCCAATGAGCCTATTGATCTATTGTTAAAAGAAATATACTTTCTATCAACCTTAAACTGTCCATATATCACTCATTATTATGGAACATTTACTGGAGATTGCAACCTCTATATCGTTATGGAATATTGCAGTAATGGATCCTTGTTGAATATGCTAAGATACTTCTCTCGATTGAGTGAACAGACAACCTGCTTTATCATTTCCCAAGTTTGCATTGCATTGGACTATTTGCACGAGAAGAGATTGATTCACAGAGACCTCAAGGCTGCCAACATTTTGTTAAATGATGTAGGCGAAGTTCGTTTGGCCGATTTGGGTGTGACGGGCCAACTAAAATTTAATTCTACAAGAAATGGTGGGAAGAATTTGAATACTTTTGTTGGAACTCCGTTTTGGATGGCTCCAGAAATCATCAAAAACCAAAGTTATGATGGTAAATGTGACATATGGTCTCTTGGTATCACCACAATTGAGTTGCTTAATGGTAAGCCTCCGATGTCACATTTAGACTCAATGAAAGCTTTAATGAGAGTAACAAAATTAAACGCGGATAATATACTTCGTAGCATGGACATATCTCCTTTAGCGAAAGATTTTATACGGTCATGTTTGCAACAAGACCCAAATCAAAGACCTACTTGCAAACAACTTTTACAACATAAGTGGTTGAAAAGGTGTCAAGTGACCAGTATATCGGAGGAGATAACTGTAATGAAAACCAACCAAATGATTTCCAAGGACAAACAGAAGCCATGTAAACCAAGGTTCCCATTATCGGATAAGGTTTACAAAACAAACCTACCAGATCAATTACAAAGTTGGAGATTTGAGAGTACTTCAGACTCGAAAAATGACAAGGAGGATGACAATGATATGAGAGAAATTCCACATCTATATAACGAAAATGACAATCAAAAAAATGGAAATGGAGGAATATCACCATTAGCCAAACAACAACTGAGAACTCCGACTACCTTAACACCAACTTCTGCATTATCACCTTCTTCTATGGCTATTTCGCCGAAGACAAATCTATCAACACCCGCAACAGAAACTGAAAACTATGGATCAGATAACTTGTCTCCAGAAAAGGATAAAGATGAATTAATGGCGGACGGTCAAAACATTGATTATTGGAAGCATGTACTTCTTTATTCACTAAAGAAAGTGAAACAAAGGGCAATTAACGAGCCTACAAAGGAAACAATAAGGTCTTTAACAAGATACATGGAAGATCTAGAAAGAAATTTCCCAGGAATCTCAGAAGCTCTAGTCCAAGAGATTTCTACGAGAGTAAGAAAAATAACTGTGGTTTGAAACATTTCAGAGTTCTTTTGTCTTTTTTAATCTTCAATCTTCGGCTTTTTGTCATCTTATTAACATACAATTCAAGTACATTTACATTTACATTTACAATCACAATCACAATCACAATCAATCATCAGTCATTGGATCTTTTTCTCTTCCGAAAAGATTCGTTTAAACAAATTAAGATAATGCATATAACAAAGTACATCGTTAAAGAACATTTAACAGTATAGTTCATCATATAGTAACCACAACATTACATGGATATTCTGTCAAAAACAGAGTAGTTGGTTTCAACCCTACTTAATTGTTTTTTTTTTTTTTTTTTTTTTTTTTTTTGATATAGCTGAAGAGTAAAAAAGTCTTGACAATGAAAAAAACAAAAATCCAGAAGGGAAAAATAGTGACAGGCGACAAATGACAGATGACAGAAAGCAGAGATTTTCGGTTGAAAACAAAAACAGTATGGAACAGTGACTGACGCAAAACCACAAAGATCCAAAACGTGCCAAAATACCCTTTTGTGTTGAGCAATTTTCAAATATATAAATATGCGACACTTGATGAATACAATAGAAGCTTCCTATACATTATTATAATTATCTTTGTTATTGAGACAGAGTATTCTGATATTGTTTTCAGTTCAGAATACTGTAAGTACAGGGCTTCTAATATTCTAGGGGAGTATATTATAAGTGGAGTGACCTGTTCATATTAACAGATATGCTGAAACTAAATCCTTCATTGTTTTTTATGCTAGTTGCAGCACTAGCAAATGCACTAGATATCGAGGTTTCTGGATACGACCAAGAAGTTGTGTTGAGTGGTCAGGATAATTCTAAAAACAATTCAAATAGCCCACTTTGTAAAAAAGATCAACACACCATAGAAAACCAAAATGATTTGTACCTGCTTACAAACGAATGTTCTAATATCGAAGGCTCTATCTCTTTCCAAAATTATGTCGAATCACATATCGACTTGGGCGACCTAAAGAGCATCAAAGGCAACTTTGTCTTAGAAGAGAACAACATGGTAAATTCGATCCAAGGTGGTTCGTTAGAAAAAATCGGAGGAACATTCAAGCTTTTTGATTTGACGTCATTGAGTGCTGTTAGCTTCCCACAATTACGTGATCTAAATGTTGTTCACTGGAGAATTGTTCCTATATTAAGCTCTGTTACTATGGACAGTAGACTTCAATCAATTAAGTCGTTAATCATTTCTGACTCTTCATTGACAACTTTAAGAGGGTTTGACAACATTATCAAGTTAGAAACTTTCAACGTCAACAACAATAGGTACTTGGAGTCTATTTCGACCAAAATAAAGTATATCTCCAAACAATTGAGTGTTTCTGCAAATGCTGAAGACCTCGACCTTGATATGTCTGATTTAATCTGGGCAAATAATGTTACAGTGAGAGATGCCAATGAGATCAACTTGGGATCTCTTCAGTATGTTAACCAATCTTTAGAATTTATTGAAAACAAGGTTGAAGAATTGGAGTTATCTGAACTAAAAACCGTAGGAGGTACTCTTGGAATTATTGACAACAAAAAGCTCAGCAAAACGAATTTTAACAATGTTTCTCAAATATCAGGTGGTTTAATGATTGCCAATAATGATGCATTGACAAAGATTGACTTTTTCTCGAATTTGAAATTGATCGGAGGTGCTATTCAATTCAAGGGTAACATCAAGGATACTGATTTCCCTAACTTGAGATTGGTGAAAGGTTCCGCCGTTATCCAAAGTTCTTCTGATGAACTAGATTGCTCTAAGTGGGTAACTCCAAACAGTGGATCATCGATAATTCGTGGTGGTAAAATTGAATGTGAAGCTAAGGGCAAAAAGAGTAGCGCCAGTGTCAGACAAGATGGAACCGTCTTAGATAGCGTTACCGAGGAAAAGGCAGAAGTCAAGGACAAGGAAACCAACGGTTCGACAACCATGGGAATCAATTTCGCACTATTAGTAGTGGCTATTATTGGTACCATCCGTATGATTTCCTAGTCTATTTTATTCACTCAATTATTCATCATGTTAAGGCAATTCATCTTACTTGAATACACATACAAAAAGAGCCATAGGCTAAATGATGAGAAAAAACGGTCAATATCTTCTAATGAGATTTTATATAGAGAATTAAGTACTCGTTTCTAACCCATCACAAACCCAAAACTGTTATCTATTTGCAAAGTTGTCTCCATCGTAAAAAATGTCATTTGACTAAGTATTTAAAGTTTTTGTCGTTATACTTTTTCTTTTTTAAACTATCGTTTTGCAGCACAATGCTTGATGATGAAAGATACCATATGCAAATCGGGGTGGATGGACTACTGTAACCTTCGAAAGCGTTGAAGCCATTAAACGCACTCCAATTAATACACCGAAAATCACAATGGTGGAGGAGGACAGGAAGCTCAAAAAGAGCACTAGACCGCGGAAGAAAAGAAAGATATATAGTTGTGAATCATGCCGGAAATTCAAAACGAGATGTGATTTTGAACCATCAGAAGGAAAGTGTTATCGATGCAGGATGTTAAATTTAGAATGTTCCTTGACGAATGACCCAGAGTTAACTACAAAATTTCCACAGGTCGCGATTAATAACTCAGCAAAACCAAGAATAGATGATCTTGAAGCTCGGGTGGACGACATGGACAAAAAACTCGATATTATTTTGTCTAAATTAGGAGAGGTGACGTCTCTATTAAATATGAATACGACCACTACTCGAGAAAATACAGTAGATCATTCTCTAACTGTTGGATTCTCAAATGCGACAAATAGTTTGAAACTTCAGGAACCACCCTTGAATCTAATACGGGATATTGATAGTAGGTTGTTTCCCGTAAAAAACGGCAATTCCAAATCAGCTAGTATAGAAAAGGCAAAGAGACCATATGTTGTAGCTAGATTGGCATTCTGGGACTACTTTAAACAGCACGAAGAGCTTTGCTTAGAACTTTCGCACCAATTTTTGATAAAATCTCATTTTTGGATTATTCCTGGTGGTTTGAAAGAAATCGATAAAGAGTATGTTCAGCAGCACTGTTTTATTACAAGCGTATTCACCATTATTGCAATGGGTTTTGATGAGAATGATAAGTACGAAAAGGAGCAAGAGGCACTATACCCACTAGTGGAGCACTTATTGACAAATACTTTGACTATGTTTGAAAAACTTACTGATCACGATATCGAAGCACTCTTATACTGCTGTATGTATAGGTTCACAAGAAAATCCAAAAGATACCGTCAATTAAGCTTCAATCCGCTTGTCTTATGCAATTTTGCTATAAACAGCTTTTTGAATATTGCTGACTTCCACAAATTAAAAGAGCGCGTAATTCTAGAAGAGACATATGACAGTACAGACCTGTTCCATTTACGAATTTTGAACTCGTTGACTGCTTGCAAACTACAACTGTCTATTGGATTTAGTATTTTTACTTATCAAGATCCTTTTATAAAGGAATTGAATAATTTGATAGCGAAGTTTCCCCAAGCAAATTTCAGAGATGATATAAAGCTAAGTGAGATAAACCTTAGCGATGTGGTGAATGCAATTTTTTTGAACTTCAAAGATTATTTCCGCAATTTTTCGACCGTTTTCAAACAAGGTGGAAACAGGGATAGGAATGATGAATCACTCTTAGTTTTCCCCGAACTTGATTATTGGTTGAAAAACTGGGAAGAACTTTTGTCCAAAGACAATGGTGGTATTCTCTGGTTCTCTTACGATTTCTTTTATATAATGATCTGCCGTTCATTCATTACTGAGTTTTATCAACCAACTTTAGCTAGTAACGTGGAATTTCTAGAAGCAGTTTTAACAACCATGAAACATTATTGCATATCGTTATTGAATGGGTTTTTGAAGTTACCGTCATCATTGATCAAAGGCGCACCGATAATAACGACAAATCAAGTGGTTTACGCTTGCCTAACTTTGTGCGACTACCTACATAAGTTCAGCTCCACGGAAAGACAGCAAACTTTGAATTTATGCACAAAAATTTACTGGCATTTAAATGCAATTGGAGAGAAACGGAATGAAGCAACTGAAAATGTGGCAGTGATCATCAAATCTCTTATAGACACAAGCAAACAGAAGCTAAACTCGTCATATAAACAGTCAAAGGAAGTACAAACAACGCCTGCGTTTTTGAGGATGGATCAATCACCTACGGAATCAGTTTCTCATAACAACTTCAGCATACCCGATGTTAACCGGTTTAACACATTTGAAGACTTTTTCCAGGACTTTTTTGACAACTTGCAACCAACTGCTCAACATATGTTCTCTACTAGAAGGTCTTCAACGACATCCAAATGAAACAAATATTTTTGAGACTCGATGAACTACAGCGTTTACTGTAACATAATCGAAGATAGTTTGTAATCTAATACTATATGTATATCTATTTGTTTGAAGTAGTTTTACTCGATACATAGATAACTATGTTATTTGTTATCTTTACAACTCATCATTGGAATTTTCCCTCTTAATATCCACTAATTCAGTTTCAAAAACTAAGTCTGCATTTGGAGGGATAACATTCCCTGCACCACGAGATCCATATCCTAATTCACTTGGAATCTGCAACTTACGACCTTCACCTACACACATACCTAAAATACCTTGATCCCAGCCACTGATGACTTGACCATAACCTAATTGGAATTGAATTGGGACACCTCTGCTATAGGATGAATCGAAGACTTCTCCAGAATCTCTCAATCTACCAGTGTAGTGAACAGACACAACATCACCTTTTGAAGCTTTTATTGGGCATTCGGCAGGCTCCTTAGTGACACCTACTTCTAATTGAGTTAGCTTCTCAGCTACTGCAATTAAAGCGCAGAAACAGAGAATAATTGATTGTAGAAACAACTTCATGGCAAAACCCTTTCTAATATAGCTTCTGTTGTTTTCTGAACTTAGAACAGAAGAATAGATATTTGGCACCTCCACAATACTTTACTGTTAACATTATCTTGATATCACTTTCCCACTTTGAGAGCTGACTTCTCTAAAAATATACTTTTTTAAAAGAAAACCCTTGTCAACAGAAGGTAAACAAACATGAATAAAAGCCGGGCATATTTATATCAAACAAAAAATGGTATTATAAGTATATATATGAATACATGAAAATGCTAGTGTTATAGCAGTTTAACGTGTAGAATTTAGATGGTTGTAATATCAAGGTTTTTCACCATCCATTTTGTTTTGACTTTACGATGATCAACCATAGGTCTGAGAATAAAGCACATAACAAGTAACACCGCTATGGTGATTAGAACCTTGCTCTTTTCAAAAGTTGGTGCTAATTTGTCGAATTGGGAAGATGGAGATATTCTCGTACAGAAAATATCGATGCCAATTGAACATATCATGCTCGTGGATTCCAGATTGGTGGCGACGGAGAGCAGTTTTGCATTTTTAGCAGGAATTATCTGTCTGACGTGGCTTACTATAAAGTGATCATCTATTAGAATTGTAGGTTCATAGGGCATAGCCATAAACTCTTCCGAATCCTTATCTTGCATTTCTTCGGCCTTTTTCCTTCTAGCGTTAATGACAAATCTTGGTAGGTAAGTTACGGACCCGTCATCTAATTGTAGCAACAATGATCTCGTCGTAATTCCGAACTTAGTTTTAGAAAGAGCAAGAGAATTGATAACTTGAGGATAGAAGTATGATTTGGTTATAGCGGCCGGTTTGAAGAAACCAGTCAAAGAATCAACAGATTTACCTGGAGTAGACAATCTAACATCTGGGGTACTTGATTCATAAAACTCAACGACTGCAATTTTCTGTTCAGGGATGGGTTCCAAACTAAAGTAACTGTATACGCACCAATGTTCTCCAACAACAATATTAATCGGGGAATTTAGATCCACCTTTTCATTATGGCGAGTGGAATATAGAGATTGACCCGTAATAGTGTCAATTACATCGAGGTAAATGGACTTGTCTATTTCATTAGCCACCAAGTAGGCCGCAACATTAGGATTCAAATATTTATAAAGAACAGTTCTGTTTCCCAAAATTACACCCAAGCTTGCAGATGCACCATCTTCCCTTATAGAATGACCGGCAATATATTCATTTGATTTCAATGAGCGCTCCCATGTTGGTTTTTTGTCACCATCCTTCAATAAAAATGCACTAATTTTTTTTTCTTCGAAGTGAAC
Source organism: Kluyveromyces marxianus DMKU3-1042 (assembly GCF_001417885.1). Classification (NCBI taxonomy): domain Eukaryota; kingdom Fungi; phylum Ascomycota; class Saccharomycetes; order Saccharomycetales; family Saccharomycetaceae; genus Kluyveromyces; species Kluyveromyces marxianus. The sequence goes on from NC_036025.1 coordinate 92,356, forward strand.
CAGGCTTGAATCTGACACTAATGGAGAAAGTTCACGTACTATGGTAAAGCTACGATCTGACTCATTGACAAGTTTAATCAATGGACTTTCATAGCTGCTTTCGAAGTAATAGCCCGTTGGAGCTTCCTTTTCAGTACGGATTGGATATTTGTGATCAGTTAAGTCAATAGAATATATTTTTAAGTCGGAAACAACAATTAAATCGTTCTCTTTTACGAAATGTAAAGCACGAATGTTCTCAATACCGGAATCAATACTCCAAAGTCTTTCACCGGAACGCATATCAAGAGATGTAATTGTACCTGATCTGGATGCCACTACCAATTGTTTAGTGAGTCCAAATTGCACATCCAAATCAAACTGGGCCGCAGCATCCTTTTCTTTAACAAGATCAGAGAGCATCCTTCCTACATTGAATCTTTTAAGAATAAGGTAAGCCTTTAACCTTTCCCAGTTAGTAGCAACTCGAAACTTGTAGGCTTCAAGTAAGTCTAATTCTTGTTCATGATCTATTTCGTCTTTGATAAGGTCTAGACCGTGATTCACCTCATTATATACAGCATAAGCAACAACATCAGACAGACTCTCATCTCTTTCCCATTGTATAATCACCTCACCGTTTTCAAATTTGGAAAACTGGTAATGCTTATCTGTTGTAGCCACCAGTATTTCAACTGTGGAAGATTCTGGGTCCACGTTTAGGTACTCTAATTGGTAAAAGTTATCTGGAAGATCATAAATAACATCTGCAATTCTCAAAGTCCCTTCTTGAAACTGAACCGAAGAAATATCAGGTTTCTGGCAGGAAATCCCACTAGCATCTGAGCCAAGTACGTCCCTCAAAGAACCTTTGCTGCCTACTGTCTGGCTAAAAGGGAAGAATAACTCTTCATCCTGTAACTTGGCTACTTCAGAATAATCTTCGAATGTGAATCTCTCTAAAGCCTTCCCTGATGTACTATTAAGTAATGAAATAATTAATGAGTTGGAATTGGTTTTGCCAACTACTACAAAAGTGTTGTTTACCTTCTCAATGCAGCTTATTTCACCAAGGTTATCAATATGCCAGTCCACTTGAAACGCCTCATCGTCAAAAACAGCGGAAGCCAGATGGGTGAAAAACACCCAAAACAGAAACAGCGCTCCAATCATGCCACCCTATTCCTACTCTTTGGAAACTTGCAAAACTATACCATTGAACAAGGTTACCAATATCCTATCTCTAAACATGTACCTTTAGTGATCTAGGGAAACCTTGAATTTCAACGTTTTACTGCCATGAAAAAAAAAATGAGAACCTTCATCTCCATAAGTCTTTAAAATGAATAAATGATAAAAAGGTACTTTCCTAACACCGACAAAAGACAAATGCAGAACATGAATGAGGTTACTATTATAGTTTTATATATACATATTTTGGAGCTGTATATTCTGCCGCTCTATTCTAGATTATTAAATACTTCGGAATTTTAGAAATGGTTGTAAATTATTCTAAATCTTTTCCATCAGTGGTGTTATTCTTTTGTTCCATCGAGTCAACCTGTTCAGAGTCATTGGTTCTCTTCTGATGTTCTAGGTAGTCTTCATTGAAAATAACTGAGGGAAAGAACTTTATGCTTAATGCAGTGTCTAATGCTAAATTTGTCCATGGATTGTAAATTGCCCATATTTCTGATAGAGATATATCGTTAGAGGATTCCGTATCGTGATGCAAAAGAACCCTTCTTATTCCCATCACTCCTTGTGCATTATTATTCGTTTTCATGGCCCTTGCAGGGGCATGTGTTGCTATATTATGAATTCGTTGTCTATTTCTTTTGTTTTCAAGTGATAACTTCTCCAACTCTTTATCCACTTCATCCAGTTTTTTCTGACGTCTTAAATTATTAAGAAAGTCTGTCATGTTTAGATAATATTCTAGCTTGTCTAGAAATTCAGTAAATGATTGAGGCTTATAATCCAACGGGCCGAACCATTTTGTAACCAAGTTTTCTGCTTGAGCTTGCGCTCTTGCAACAGCAATAGTTTGCTTCACTTCCGGTAAATTCAATGATATGGTCTGACCAGAGAGTTCATCTTTTGCCTTGAACTTCGTCGAGTCCACACCTTCGTGATAAAACCTCACAATATCGTTGAAAAACTGTTTCTCTCTCACGGATTTTGCCTCTTCTACCCAAGGGTCATACTTCAAGAGAGTGAGTCTTGAAACTTCTAACATAGATTGAGAAAGTATTAATGTACCAGATAGCAGGTACACAAGACGTCTCATACTTCTGAATTTATCGGAATACCAGAATCCAGTGCGCGTTCCTACCCGAATGTTAAATGAATGAGTACCTCCAAACTGTACAGGTATGTGCCTGGTCATATACATATCACCGTGCGTTGTACTAAACCTATTCAAACTGGGGAAATCCGCTATATCGCGCTTGACCCATTTCTTACCAAGTTTTCTAAATCTCTGCATTAAAAATATACTGAGACCCGTTTGAATGGCAACCAAAGACCATAGCCCTGTAGTATTGTCCGAACTTGGCACTAATGGTCCCCATAATTTCAATCCCAAACTCGGTCTTGTGTAAAACTTTGGGTCTTTCACACTTCGTTCAGACTCTTCTGAAGACTTTCCCTTAGTATAAAGAGCCATTTAACTCACGTCTTATCACCTAACAGTCGCAGATGAGCAGAATATATGTATCCGACCTTTATTTATTGTCTCTTTACTTAAGAATGGTGATAATACAAGCTGTAAGAAGCGGGAAGCTAAGTTCTTAAATGTGATTGGCAACGTAATTGGTGATAGTTGCCGAAGAGCACGTGACCTAGAAAATTCTCGAAAACAAAGGTTCGATTTCAATCCATTTTCATTCCATATACCTTCCAAGAATGGATTACTAAAGAGAAAATACAAAGTTAGATAGGCGCTGAGTTGAAACGGAAAAAAGGCACAATTAGTATATATTGAGATATATCAGATGCGGGTTAAAATATTTACGTTAAAGCCTTTCTGGGGTACATAGTGCAGATTTTTTTATTTGCGATCTCTGATCTCAAATTGAATTCAATGAAGTGGACCTTAGTGCTCCTAAATTGGTGCATCTACAATTCATCTTGATCTAGTTCATCTTCGTCGTCAGCTTCGTCAGCTGCTTCCTCTTCCTGCTTCTTCTTTTCAAGAGCAATAACATACTCTTCGTAGAGGCTTACACCGTCAACACCATGTGTACCGTTTTCTTTGATGAATGTTAAGAAGGCCTCGATAGTTCTTGGACCTTCAAATGGAATTGGCTCCGACTTTTCACCAGCTGGCCACAAGTAGATAGCTGGGAAACCTGGGATTTCGACGTTTTGGACATCGTTGGCAGTGGCGTCGATGTTAGCAATCAAAACCTTGTCCTTCAACTCTTCAGCTTCGTGAACGAATTCTGCCATGTTCTCATAGATTGGAGCCAATCTCTTACAGTGACCACACCATGGAGCATAGTACTTGACTAGAACATCCTTCTTTGGGTCACGAACGATTTCATCGTGGTTCTTACCAACAATCTTAAAGGTGTATTGTTCTTGCTTTTCTGGGATTTCTTCACTCTTTACAATTGGGTCCACGGCTTCGTCCAAGAAATCTTTAACGAACTTCTCAATGTCCTTGGTGGCCAATTTCAAAGGTTTTTCCAAAGCAGCAAAGTCTTCATCAGAAAGTTGTGGCAAACCGTACTTCAAATCCTTAACGGTATCATGGATAGCAAACAATGGGAATTGTTGCTTATGGTTCAAGTTTTCAGCATGTCTACCAAACTTAGAAGCGTCCAAACCGGCAAAGTTCACCTTACCTCTGTACTTCTTGGCAAGAGCAACAAAGTGTGGTTCGTACTCTTCACGTTCTTCTGGAGTGGTGTAGAAGAAGTATGCCAATGGGATCTTAGCGGCCATGTATGCTTGGTAAGTTTCACCGTTAACATCACCGAAGTATGGGAATGCTTCGACAGCAATCCAAGAGGAAACAGCTTCAGCATCGTATTTATCACCATCATAGACGATTGGTTCAGTTTCTTTTGGCAAATAGACACGCAATTTACCATCGGAACCATGTTGGATGAAAGAATAATCATCTCTCAAGTTGTCAGCAATTTGATAGAAAGTTTCGTTGAACTTTGGAACGTTGCCATCAACAACCAAAACATTGTCCAAGTTCTTAACAACCAATTCCTTGAATTCCTTTTCATCTTCGATAACTCGCACAGCAGGTTCGGATTGCTTCAACATATAGTTGACAATAGCCTTGGCTTCTCTAGGACCTTGATATTCTCCAGCAGGCTTTGAGTTACCATTTCTGAATACCTTCAAAGATGGGTAACCTGGGATCCCTTGTTCTTGACATAGCTGTTGGTTTTCAGTACAGTCAATTTGAGCCAAAGGAATATCTTTGTCTTCCAACTCGTCGGCTGCCTTTACGTACTCTGGAGCTAGGTGCTTACAGTGGCCACACCATGGTGCATAAAATTCAGCCAAAACTAATGGGTGCTCCTTGATGAAATCTTCGAAAGTTTCAGATGTCAACTTAATAACAGCAGAATCTTCTGGAGCTGTAGCCTCTTCCTGCGCAGCAGCATTGACTGCCATCAAGGTAGCCAAACCGAGTTTAATGGTCTTACCAAATAGCATCCTTTATTATTTTTCGTCTATGGGTTTCTTTAATAATAAAAAGTCAGATCCAGTCAGACGATATCAAATCAATACGTTTGTTACTTAGCTGTGTGTATTGAATACTATCCCTAGACACAATTACAGCACAAGTAATGAATTGGATTGCTTGCTTTCGTTTCTCCTCTCCTCTGCCTTTATATAAAAAACACGTAATAAACTTGATTCACATTTATAATGCTTTTTTATCACTTCCTTTTATACACAGAGTGGCTTGAAGAGGACAGAGTGGTAATAAAAAAAAAAAAAATTAGTGTAACATTTGCCGGGTAACAAAAAGTAGCACCCAACCTTTTGATCACTTGGCAATGACTGAGCACTCTAAGCTAGTAGAGGATGAGGCGGACAAAAATACGAGATGTTACCACCTGGCATTTATGAATTACTATTACGAGATAATTATTTACTCTTCATTATTATTAGCAGAGTCTGTTGACTCTTCAGTTTGTACAGGGTTTGATTGTGGCGGAGGTGGAGGTGGAGTGGCAGTAGCAGACGAGACTTTTGGTGACTGATCTTTACCCTCCTGGAAATAATCTGCCATCATGACTGTCGCTGAAGCTGCATTTGCAGCGTTTGCTGCGCGGTGGTGGTGGTGTTGAGCTTGTCTTCTCAATCCGGGGATTGCTGGATTTACGTTTGGTTTAGCAGACCCTGTTGGCAGTGACGCTATGGTAGGCTGTATTAGGGGTTGAATAATATTTGGATCTTGCTTGAACGTCTGAAGATCAGGACTTTGTGTTGCTTCTTGGTTGGATTCAGAGTCAAATCTCTGGACAGGAGCTGGTATTCTGTGTAAGAAACCGTATCCCACGTTACATCCCAACCTTCCGTCCGGACCGATTTGCACAGTGACTGGTCTCACACAGTCCACTCCCTTGTTGTAAACGTATAGCACTAATGAATGATTTGCTCTAGATCTTACGATATCTTGAAGTAAGTGTTCTCCCCCAGTAGCTAGTAAACCATCTTGGCATGCAATAATATAATCTTGATCTGGAATCAACCCTGCTAACGCAGCAGGCCCATTCTCAATGTTTAGTTGAAGCACGTGGTAACTGAAAGTAGCAGCAACCAATGGACTCCATTGAACCTTGAAGCCTAAAGGCTCAAACATCTGAGAAGTCGCTAGCGATTGTGAGCCTGTGTCATCCAATGGTATTTCGCTCACAGTATTTTTTGGAGACACATACAAATACTCTTCTCTGTAAACACCACCTTTCCCGGACCATACATGCAATTTTATCGAGTTGCCGCAATGTTCATTGAATAAGGATATGATTTTTCTGTAGTCAGGATATACTGCCTGGCTCTCTTCTACCAATGGAATTGGTTCGTTATTGAAACCAATAATATAATCAAAGAACGAATTTAGTTGCAATTGTGTCTCACTTACTTGGACGACCCGCAATCCATATAGAGAGTCAGCTTGCTGAGAATACCTGGCATCGTTCTCCTTGATAGGAAAGAGTTGAGGTGGCACAGAATGGAAATACGAATCCACAGGCTTGTCCCCAACTGTTCCTGTCACAGACTCTTCAAGAGTTTTCACCAAATTTTTCGCAATTCTGAACATTATACTGCCAATTCGTTTACAATCCCTTTAAATTCAACGGCGTGCCCTACGCGTTTAATACCAGTCGATGCCGCTATTGTGAAAGATTGTTCACCTTTCATTTCTATCCAACAGCATATATATTCTATACAAAAATATTTGAGTGAATGTTTAAAGAACGAAAGGAATGTGTTTTGTCTCATGAGAAAAAGTGGAAACCAACAAGAAAATCACCAAGTCACGTGGTAATAATTCCAGGTGACATATTTCCGGTTCTGTCATTACATTTAAGGTTTCTTCTTCCCCAGGCAAGACAGAAAGAACAAAAGAAAGGAAGCAAACTCAAAAGAACAGACCGTCGAAACGAGCTCGGCAGCATGTGCTTGTGAAAAGTTGTTTACTTGCTGTCAAAAAAGAAGAAGCACATCACATGAGCTCTAAGCATCGCATTTATGTAGTTCTAAACCGTAGTCCGGCCGCCTGTGCCTGATATCGGGAGTGCCGGGGTATCTAACGGTGATTTCTCCTCACGGACAAAACAAATTTTGCATTTCGAATAAGAATGGGCCGACTTGGTTGCCTTCTTGAAGGACTCATTCTGGTCTGAGGTGGGTCGGCATATAACAGGAAAAACTTACTTAGCTCTAACCCCGGGAGTTTTAATCCGTAACCCGAGACAACCCATCGCATGCCAAGTCCTTCACAAAAGAAAAGTATTTTGTTTCTACACGTATTTCTGGTTATGGAAGGTAACGTTATAGTTTTAGTAGAAGTCAGCTCGGTGGTGGTAGTGGTGGTACCTTATTGATGGACACACGAATGCCCGTAACACTATTGCCTACACACAGAAGCTGACTAGCTAGTAGGCCTGACTGAAGTGCCGTTTTCTAGCATATTTTTCTTTCTGGGCTTAGTGTCCTGACGCCCCAGCGTCAGTTCCTTTAATTTGCCAGTGTCACAGACTGGTCCTTAGATGGACTACGAGAGCTTTACCCACACATAACGTGCTTCACCGTTACCATGTATGCTACGTATATACGACAATATTCCTCCTGTCTTTTCTTTGCGTTCCTCTTTCACTTAATATGGGAACCATTTCCTATTCTCACCACACATTCGCATTCGGATTCTTTTTGCTGACGATCTCCTGTTATTATTGCTTTACTCAGAAAAAACGACACATTCCCTTTATTGAAATAAAATGAAAGACGGAGTCTATATAAAGAGAAGAGGAGATGAGGACAGACCCTGTTCAGGAACAGATTATGAAAACGATTATGGTATTCTTTACTCTCGAACTTTAAACTCGAGTGAGAATCCGCTTAAAAATCAAGTATACCAGATACCGGAAACTAGTAACATAAAACTTAAATATGTCAGACCCTAAATTAACAAAAGCAGTCGATGAGATATGCAATCAATTTGTTATTGGCAAGTCAAAGATTGCCCAGTTGACTCAATATTTCATCGAATGCATGGAGAAGGGTTTAGAGCCAATCGAGGATGATATCAGTACCGACAAAGGTTTGCCTATGATTCCAACCTTTGTGACAGACAAGCCTACTGGACAAGAGCGTGGTACCATTATGCTAGCAGCTGATTTAGGCGGTACCAATTTCAGGGTTTGTTCTGTAGAATTACTCGGTGACCATGAGTTCAAGATTGAACAAGAGAAGTCAAAAATTCCTTCGTCCTTCTTGCAGAACGATCCTCATATCACTAGCAAAGACTTGTTCCAACATTTGGCATTAGTCACACACCAGTTCTTAAACAAGTACCACAAGGACCAGGTTCAAAACTACAAATGGAAGATGGGGTTCACGTTTTCTTACCCAGTCGACCAAACCTCATTGAAAAGTGGTAACTTGATCAGGTGGACCAAGGGTTTCCAAATTAGTGACACGGTCGGCAAAGATGTCGTTCAATTATTCCAACAAGAGTTGAATGACATCGGGTTGTCAAACGTCCATGTAGTTGCTCTAACAAATGATACCACAGGAACATTGTTGGCACATTGTTATACGTCTAGTGATGAAGCAAGAGCAATTAGTGAGCCTGTTATCGGGTGCATTTTTGGTACAGGTACGAATGGTTGTTACATGGAAAAACTTGACAACATCCACAAGCTTGATCCCAAAATCAGAGAAGAATTAAAGGCGAAGGGTAAGACTCATATGTGCATTAACACTGAATGGGGTTCATTTGATAATGAGCTTCGTCATTTGCCTACAACGGAGTACGATATCGAAATCGACAAAAAATACTCAGCAAACCCGGGATATCATTTGTTCGAAAAGAGAGTTAGTGGTCTATACTTGGGGGAATTGTTGAGAAATATTTTATTAGACATGGAAAAGAAATCATTAATTGATCTGAAGGATTCTAAGCTCAGCAAAGAACCATTCTCTTTGACTACAGAAACCCTTTCTGACATTGAAGTGGACACGTTTGAAGACGGTTTACCTACGACTAAGGATGCTCTTTCTAAAGCAATTAACTGGGATACAACTTTCGAACAACGTGTAGTTGTCCAGAAAATTGTGAGAGCAATCTCCAGAAGAGCGGCATACTTGTCTGCTGTTCCAATTGCCGCCATTTTGATCAAGACAAATGCTTTAAATAAAGCTTACCATTCACAAGTGGAAGTCGGTTGCGACGGCAGTGTTGTCGAGTATTACCCAGGGTTCAGATCCATGATGAGACATGCATTAGCGCTATCTCCAATTGGTGCAGAAGGTGAACGTGATGTTCATATCCGCATTGCGAAGGACGGTTCAGGTGTCGGTGCTGCCTTATGTGCTTTAACAGCCGACTACTGAAATATTTCGGAGTTTTTTTTGTCTTTGTTTCCAACCAGATTGTTAAAACCATTTCATGACATTATTGACGATTTAATTCAGTTCATTTTTAGTTATCATTAGTATTAATTAGTATACACTATAGCCAATTTAGTAAGTTAAGGAAAAAAGGACACCATTTATTATGTTTACAAGCAGTTTCTTTCTTTATTCTTTTTTTTTTTTTTTAATCGATGGTATATTTCACTTAGTTCTTTCCAAGATTTCAAAGTGCTTGGAATTATCTCTTTCTTCCTTATTAAAATGAATCAATTAAAGCTGTCTCGTTTCCTCCCAGTACATTACTTCATTTCATTACAATAGTTGTCGAAGTTAAAACCTTTTTTTTTGTTTAAAACTTGTGGATATTTTCATTAAAAAAAAGGTTTCTTGATCAAGGGTATTTAGAACTTAAGGAATCCCCTTAAACAAAGTTTCCAAGTTGGAGACAGACACCAACAAGAGAAGAGACTTTTACTAGTTAAAGAATCAAAGGTTATTGTAATTAATAACTGAAGGAAAGGGTGGATTCTGAAAACAATCTAAAGAGTCTTATCAGCTAAAACCAGGAGAAAACGGAGAATAATGGCTGTTCAAACTGCAGGTTCCGACGAATCCCAAAGCAACGGTTCATTGAGCAGTGCTCCAACTAGCCATGAATCCTTTATACCTCAGTATACGAAGAAGCCACTATCACAGCTAGATATAGATGGACCTCAACAACCATTTGATAAAGTGCAATTGACAAAGTTGCTAATTGATGCTTTGCAGCAGATTGGTTATAGTGAGACTGCAGCAACTTTGCAGAAGGAAAGTGGTGGAATATTGATCGAGTCCACTCATGTTAAAGCTTTATTCACTGCTATAAAGGAGGGAAAATATCAAGACTGTTCATTGGATCTGTTACTCAGGTTACCTATATTCCTTGAGTCTTTAGAAATATCTGGTGATTTATCACATGTTGCACTTCCACCTATGCATCGCAAATCAAATGAAATTCTTGACCATTTTCTTACTGAATACGAGAAGTTAACATTTGTGATGAAAAGGTTATCGGAGTTGAAGGATGTAGACATCATCAAACTAACAATTTGCGTGGAAATGCTTGTTTCAATACAGACATTATCTTTCACAGAAATATTAGGCTCAGACAGACGGCTTGCCCTTGAATTATTGAGGTCAGTCATCAGACCAACTATATCTATCTGGGATTCATTACTGACTTTGCAGACTATGAAGTATGATCCAGAAGCACAAGCTCCACCAACAACAAGTGGAAGTGAACAAAATAGCCCTTTTTCATACTTCCAGCCAGACCAACTTCTATCACAGCTTTCTACATTAATAGCTTGTGGTCAAAGCTCTGATGACCCTTTTGTCACAAGAGACACTACGGCCGAACATATATCGAAATTCATAAATCCAAATGATCTTGTTCCTCGTGGAAGACTAATGCAGTTATTGAAACAGGCAATACAATATCAAAGATCGAGAGATCTTTTAAGTTTCCATGTAGATGATGAATCAGGGGAAAACAATGAAAAATCAGCGGTGAGCTTCAATTTGTTGCAGGATAATGTTACCAAATCAACTCAATTTCAGTTCGAAAACATCAAGACGTTAAATCGTAACAACGATGAAATTTGGTTCCTTCAGTTCTCGTCAGACGGAAGATTCTTAGCAAGTGCAAGCCCATCAAAGCAATACGAAAGAAAGATTATCATATATGATGTGAAAAAGAACTTCGAGATTTATGCTGTTTGTTCAGAAACTCGCCAATCCGTTTTATATTTGAAATTCTCTCCTGATAACACTAAATTAATTGCATGCTCCATAAACTCTGCAGTGAAGATCTATGACCTCAACCAGCTCTCTCAACCAACTTACGATGGCTACCTTTGTGAATATGATCAACTAAAACCAATTGCATCGGTTTTTGTTACTTTCCCGACTACTCCAGAGTCTTCAGTTCATTCCACAGTCACTCCTACTGGATCCACAGAAACTATGAGATTATGGTGTGCCGACTGGTTCCACAATCCTGAATTAAAAGACTTTATTGCATTAGGGTCACCTGATTCGGATGTCATAATTTATGACTTGAAAACCGCAACCATATTCGCTAGAATATCAATGACAATGGGAGAAGATCTGCAAACTTCATTCCCTCACGTACATGATATCAAAATCTCTAAAGATGACAATGACCTAATTGTGATGAATAATGAAAACTATATCGATATCTTTGACATCTCAACATTGAGATATTGCATTCGCGACAATACTACCTTCATGACTCCAAGAAAAAGGAGATTATTCGTAGGTAAAAGAATGACCGGAATGCAATTCCCAGATACCTCTCAATATCCTTCGGATCCCTTTTTGTCTTCCCTATTGCTTGTTTCTATCCAGAACCAAGAATTACAACTCTGGGATTATCAAAGAGATATTTTGATTCAAAAATATATTGGTCAGATTCAATCTCATTTTATTATTCGCTCTTGTTTTGGTTATCACTCTAATTTCATCGCGAGCGGGTCTGAAGACGGTAAAATTTACATATGGGACAGATTTTATGGTAATATTATCGGAGTCATTCCAGCACATTTGGATGATGCACCACTATCAAAATCCAAAATCTGCAATATAGTAGCCTGGAATCCTCAAGATCAAACAATGTTTGCTTCTGGTGGCGATGACGGTCTAGTTAAAGTATGGAGGGTATCGGCTATATAGTGGTAGTCATATTAGATAATTCTCTAGACTCTCTCTTGCCTCTTTCGACATCCAATTCACGGAATATTGGGAGGGATGCCATTAAGAGGAAGAACAATAAGTAGAAAGCATATCTTATGTTATGAGTTTTGTCGGTTATTAGACCGATCAATAGAGGCCCTACAATAGAAGATCCCTTATCAGTGACATTGAAAAGACTGAAAAAGGTAGATTCTTTACCCCGAGGGACGAGTAAACTGAACAATGAACGGGAGACCGCTGCTAGTCCTCCCAAAGATAACCCATACCAAACCGCTAAAAAGTACATCTCAAACTTGTGTTTCAATCCTATACTTTCAAAAACAAAACCGCTCATTCCATATAAAGGAATAACACTTGACCACAAGATTATGAGTATTAACACCCTTTGAAGGGGTAATCTTAAGTATTCACTCAGAAGACGTGGTATATAAACGGCTCCAACCATAGCCATTATCATGGTTAACATACTTAAAATGATTAAGTTCGTTGCTGTCATTTTTAGTTCTGTTTTAGCGAATAAAATAGCAGTAGAGTTGATCGTTGTTAATGAGTCTGAAATGATAAACCAACCTACGAGGAAAATAACAACATCCTTTAATAGTTTTGCGTGTTTTAATGATTCCCAAAGCGATTTCCATCCATATGTCATGTATTTACCTGTATTAGACCATTCAAATGTACTAGCTTCTTGAGGTGCTTCAAATGGAACATCTTGCAAGAGAACCGCTATAGGTATTTGCCAAATTAACCACCAAATACCGACAAACAGAATGGCAATTTGAAGGTTATCATGATTTTTACTCAGCCTTACCAATGTTAGTGAACTGATTTGTACCACGAGGGCACCAAAATACCCATAGAAGGCACCCCGACCACTTATAACAGAAGTCTTAATATCAACCTCTGCCTGGTCCTCAGTTCCTTCCAAGCAACTCACGAGAACAGGCAATAAAGAGTTACCAACCACGTTTATTACTCCGTAACAACAGTTGCCTAACACTGCGAGAAATGCCAATGTATAGTACTGGTCGGATTTTAATGTTCCCACAAGCCACGTAGAGAATGCACCAATAGTACCAAATACAAGTAGAACACGCTTCTTGAATGAGATGCTATAGCACTTATCGACAATCCCACTAACACTAACGACTAGAAGTGCTTGGAAAAACACACTAAGGGAGAAGGTGTATAAGGCAAAACTCGAGGTGTCGATGAACCATTTTCCATTGAAAATAGGCAACACACACTTATCATCAGTAGCTTCACATGCTGCATTATGGTCATGAAGTTTTACTCCATTTATCCTAGCAAACTGCTCTAATAGTAGTGGTACATATGTCGAAACAGCGCTCACTATGAATGGTTCGCTTGAGAAGCAGTAGTAATACCACCCCTTTATATTCCTATTAGCCTGTTCAAAACCCACTCTGGAGTCAGCACCAGGCACTGATTCGTAACTCATGGTTCGGTCAAAGTCCCAAGTGATACTATGTCTCACAAAGTTAGCCGCACCCTTTATGATATGTTTCTGGGGTTATGCTTGGTTGGTAATTTTCAATGATGTTTCGAAACAGTTCATCATTTTTTAAGGTTGGTTTAACCTTGAGTTTCAATATAATGAAGCACGTTCTGAGAAAGAGACAAACGAATCGAGGAAAAAAAGATTTGTTTAATTAGATGTTGTTATATATACTAAAGATGGCGGTGCAATTGTTTGTTTGTTTGTTTGTGTGTGTGTGCGGAAGTGATATACAGAGGGTTAAATATGAAATGCAGTAAAGGTGTGATAGGAACTAGATGACTGACGGACGCTAATATACAGGCGTTTTTATTTTTTTAGTTTTGTAATTAGTATAATTTTTAATCTTGAGTAGTTTCTTGAGCATCTTGTGCAATTGGTTGTTCTTGTTGTTCTTGTTGTTCTTGTTGTTCTTGTTGTTCTTGTTGTTCTTGTTGTTTTGGAGAATCTATTATTGGGTTGATAGGTTCAATTTTGAACAATTCTAGTTCATCACCCACCAATTCAACTGTTTCATAAGATTTCGCATTCTGCAGGGATTCAGAATCGATAGTCCAGACTTTTGAACTTAATGCATATTGGAATAATGGGTTTCCTTGAACATCTTCGAATGGCGAAGTCAATTTAGCAATGTTGACGTTGGACTCAGTAGAGTTTTTCAACTCTCTCAATGCGGCTAGAATTAAGCCAACATCACCGTAAGAGAGGTTTAGCATACGATGGAATCTCGAGATCAAAGCCAATGGGACGTAGCCTTGAGCATTCATTTGGGACTTTAAGAAGTTGTCCTTGCTCAAGTTCTCTATGCTGAAGTAGTATTGGATCTGGCGAACCAACTCATTAACCAAGACATAAGATGGGGTATAGTTTTGCTGTTGGTACATTACCGGGACATATTGACGAGCACGATGACTTTTAGCTCCGTGGTGGTGATTGTGGTTGTTAGTGTGATTCATATGCTGATGGGGATGGCTGTGGTGATGGTTGTGATGGTTGTGATGGTTGTGATAGTTTTGGTTTCTTGGGAAGAAAGGTTTCGAGTTGGCGGTGAAACGACGATGTGGTCTGTCGCCCTTCTTCGCACTAGCACCGTTCTTGGCCTTTTCCGCACCTTCTGGATTGGCATCAGAAGAAGCATCAGCTTCAGTAGTACTATCTACATTTTTGCTTTCATTTTCGTCGGCATCCTTTTCATTTTCCTTTGTCTTTTCCGCTGGGGCAGATGTTTCTCTGGTGTCTGTAACTGCATTTTTGCTCGACGGACGTTCCGACTTCTTGGCGCTCTTCTTCTCTCCTTCAGCATCACTAGACTTTGCCTTTCCGGATTCCTTACCCTTGCCCTTTTTGGCGTTCTTTGGCTTGTCCTTCTTAGCCTTATTCTTCAATTTCTTGCCCTTACCATTGCTGGCACCGTTAACATTTCCATTACCGTTAGCGTTCACATCGGGGATCTTGTCCTTCACAACAATATCCACATCCAATGGAATCCACTTCTCCTTACCGGTCAAAGATGGGGTACCTTTGCTACGTGACTTGCCCATACTCGTAGCCTTCTTATTCTTAGCAGCAACAACTTTTGACAAATCCAAAGGCTTGATTTCAGCAGAACCAGTTTCCTCCCATGGCGACTTCTTAGGCAATGGAGCTAGTACTAACTTAGGCTTCACTTCAGCTTCAGATTCGGCCTCATTTGCTTCAACTGACTCACTTTGCTGACTTTGCTCGCTTTGTTCAGTTTGCTCAACCACTGGAGCAGACTCTTCACGCTGCTCGTTAACTGCTTCAACCATAGCAGACTCGCTTACCACACTTCCGGACATTCTCTACCTTTATCTTCTACTTTTTGAAACGTTATTCCTCAAAAGATCGCCTTCACCAAATCCTTCGCCAGACCTTGCAACACTGCTTTCTCAATCAAACTGTCATTAGTTAATGCAAGTTGCTTGATATCTCATCGCATCGCTGTCAAAGTGAAAAATTCCCAAAAAACTAAAAAAGCAGAAGTCGCGGGCAGTTTTCTAGGCAGAGGGAAGGCCCTGGGTGAAAAAAAAAGTGCGTGGTGAGGTGTACGGATGTGTTGAAACTCCTACAGGCTAAGGGCATTCATTCCAATGGGACTTTTCAAAGGTTTGGTTAGAGGTTTGGATTGGATTTCGGGTTTTTGGTTGTTGGTTGCCGTTATGGTAAAAGGGGAAGGAACATAGAAGGCTAGAGTTGTTGTTGTGGTTGTTGTTGCTAGTGTGTACTTTGGGGTCGATTTCAGAATTGGTCGATTGAACTTGCCAATTAAAAGTAGTAGTGAATTGAATGACAGATACAGGTGACAGGACGGATGGGACCCTTTACAAGGACAAGGGTAAGAAGTTGGGAGCCCATTTCGGGAGTCATTTTAGTGGAATAGACCACAATGTGTATATGCCAGATAAACTTGCGGAGAAACTTGTGGATCATTATTTGACGGATGTGGGACGAGGGTTTAAGGATGTACTGGTATCGCAAAAACAGGCAAAGGAAGACCAGATTGCATTGCAGACGCTTTCCCTTGACAGTGATGAGAGTTCGTCATCCGATGAGAGCGAGGCTACTAGCAGTAGCATACCCATAGAGCCGGAAATTAGGTGTTATCCGGGCAGACCCGAGTGGAAAATATGCGAGAACATGATCAGAAATATCAATCTAAGGAAGGTTATATTGTTTTGTGTGGACCTGGAGGCATACGAACGAAACACTAAGATTGTCACTGAAATTGGAGTGACAATATACGACCCAAGAGAGAATCTGGCACATTCTGTGCTCCCATTGATGCGTTCATACCACTACTGCATAGAAGAAGCGTGGGACTTGCGTAATGGACGATTTGTAGATGATGCAAAGGAGAATTTCATCTTTGGCGATTCTATATTAATGCCGTTGGATGATGTAGTGAACGAGGTTCAATTCCTTGTGGACAAGTACTTGATACCTCACAACAAGGAGGAACACACGTGGAAAAGAGCGTTGGTAGGGCATGGCGTTGAAGGAGATATTTACTGGTTGGAGTCTTTGAATATTAATTTGCCCAAAAATGTCCAACGCTTCGATACCCTCGAATTTTGCGATAGTATGTATTCAAATCATCCTTCTCTCAAACGTCTCTTAAACCTTTGTCACATCCCAACAGCGTATCTACATAACGCCGGAAACGATTCATACTACACATTACAACTATTATTATCGATGTGTGATATTGGAACAAGGATAAAACTACGCCTAGATGACTGGCGTTATGTAAGAGCCAAACTGGATGAGCTATATGAACAGGAACAGGCCGAGAAGCAATTGAAACGTGCCAGTCGAAATAAACAATCCGAGAAAAACCGGGCGAATCGGATACGCTCCAGTGCTAGGAATTAATGCTTCGTTCCTCGCTTCTTCTGAACTCATATGTATCTATCTAATCATCACGCAAGAGAATACTGTACTAAGCGTCGAAAATACCAAAACTAGTCTTACTACCTTTACTGTAAGTCAGACATTCATACAGACAAAATATATACATACGTACTTAACATATAATTTCTTCTTCCTCAATAATATCAAAATCCAAAACTAAAGAAAAAAACGCGATGACCTATAGAAGAAGTTTTTGAACATTGGAATAGATCAAGAGATGAGTTTTAAAAGAAGCACCTAAATCAACTACCAAAGACACATTAGATCTGTACAAAGAGGTTCTGATATGTCATTCGGTAAGTCTTTCAGACCCGGTCCAAGGATTAATAATAACCAGAATAAGAGAGATTACAATTCAATGTCATCTTCAAAGAAATTGTTTGGCCCAGTTGGGAAAGCCATCCAGGCGTATCAATCAGCACTGAAAACCTTGAAACCAGTACAACCTATTAAAACAAATTATAGTGGTGTAAAAGTTTCCCCAGTTGTTAACAAAGAGTTACATAAATACGTCCAAGACTATTTGAACGATTTTGCCAAACAAAGCACCAAGATTAACGCGGAATCCAACAGGCGATTGAAGGAAAAAATAGATGCTTTATCACCAAGCGCCCAAGATGACAAGGAGATTATCCAAAAGATAACAGCCAGTCATATACCGAAAGTTAGTCTATTACCAGGGTCGAGCAAATGGACTGAATTTTCAAGAGTTCTAACGTCAGTCCAAACGAGAAACGTCATATGTATGAGTATTGACATCGAAGCTTGGGAGAAAAATCCAAAGATTATAACTGAGATTGGAATATCTATATGGGATCCACGCATAGAGTCCGGGCAATACTCAATTTCCAGTCCTTCCTTCGATAACCATCACATTTTAATAAACGAATCTCTTGCTCTTCGAAATACTCAGTTCATGCCAGACCACAAACACCAGTACCTCATGGGGAAATCTAAGATTATGAGCATGAAGCAATGCCAGGTGTTTATCCAGGAACTGATAGATGAATATATGATTCCAGATGCAGACGCACCCGAAAGCGAACCAGGTTATGAAAGAGCATTCGTAGGCCACGGCTTTTCTGGAGACTTGAAATGGTTACAGAGCTTAAACCTCAGAATACCGGAGAATATCCCAGTTTTCGACACTATGAAGATTTTCCAATCGATGTACGGATCCACTGGTTCTGGTTTGGGTAAGGCCCTTCGATTGCTCCAAATACCACACGCCTATATGCATAATGCGGGAAACGACGCTTACTACACCCTAAGACTACTACTACACATGTGTGATATAGAAAAAAGGAAGCTCTTAGGCTTGGACGATATAGAAAAAGTCCAGAATACCATTGAACAATGGAGGTCACATGACTCCGGCGGTAATCCTGCAGGTTCATCAAAGCGCAGAAGAAAGAATGTCGCTACCGAGTTCCAAGGATCCGTCCATTACTAGCTGCATCTCTAAGGAAGATGAGGGCTAGACGATCCAAATAATAAAATATATGTAGCGTATGAATAAAAGAGGCGAAACGGTGCGTGAAAGTCACTCAAGTGTGTATAACTTCCAATAATCCATTATTCACCCCAGCCAGAACTCGCGGGTGTCAGGGTCTAGTGTGATTCCTGAAAGTTCGTCACCCAGGCTCGTACGTGTAGAGATCTCGCCATCTGAGATAAAATAAGATGATACGAGTTAAACAAATGTAGAGTTAACCACTTACCACTGGCCCCACCACCAGACCGTAACTGTGGAGACAGAAAGTAAGTTTGTTGGAAAGAGAGAGAGAGTGGGACAAGGAATAGAACGAAAAACAAAAAAAAGTATCAATGTAACTCTGTTGCCATACTAGTTGCTACCGCCGGTGTCTATTATATCTGCCGAGGGTGACATCAGCTGCAACGGATACATATTGCATATATATCGAATCATACCCATGCCAGGCCCACATTCCGCTCTTATGCAATGCAATGCAATGCAAGATGCCATTTCAGGAAAATTTCCCACTCCTGCTCCCAATTGGGAATACCTTTGTCGGTTAACTAAAAAATAGGAAAAATAGGAAAGGAGCCATAAAACAAAAAACAATGTGATGGTTCCGTACATAATAAGAGTTTCTCAGAAACGCTCGTACAATTATCGACAATGCTAAACGTTTTTTGTTTTTCTTTTTCGAATATTTGTGTTTTGAATTGCTTTCCTGCTGGTTCCCACCCAGCGAACCTATTTACCCGTTCCCGCATGTGCAAGCACAAAACAGTTTCCATCAATGTACAAAATCCGGCTGCAGCATCTCAAGCCATATGCGCCAAATACGAAATTTGAGCGACCTCGTCTAAAGCGGATACAGCCTCTCTCGTGGAAATCTGGCCAAACCAAAAAAAAAAAAAAATCACTAGGCAGTGGAAACAACACCATCATTGCCAGGGCAAGCAAGCAGCTTTCTGTTTTGTTTGGGATATCTGACGTGCTGCGTTACGCTGGGTTTATCCGGCTGTCTGTTTGTTTGCATAATATATATATGATGTTTGGCTGTAGTCGTGTTTGCTCTTGAATATTTGTTCAATACAGAGGACGGTCTTTTTATTTTACGCTAGCGCTATTCATTTTTTAGTACATATACAATACCCATCATCATTAATCCTATAAGTAGTATTGTTTCCTCTAACTCTAGCACAAAATACTGAGAGTGTATCATAGTGAGAAAAAACACACACTTATACACAGGAAAATTACCATAGAATAACAACCATAACGATAATGGTTTCTTTTAGTAAATTGGGTTCTCTAGCCCTTTTGAGCGGTGCAGCTTTGGTATCTGCTGCTACCTACCACGTTGACGTTGACTACAAAGAGTACTTAGATGTGTACTACCATTACAGAGACGATAACAGTGGTGTCAGTGTTGTTGCTGATGCTACTGGTTTGACGGTGACCGTTGATTCAGACTCTACTTCCGAATCTGATTGCCAAGTTTTGCAATCTGGTATGCTTGTATACTCCAAGGATGGTGAATCTGACAAGACTTTGGTCACGTGGGATCAATACGAAGTGTTCCATTTGGTTTACAACGGCCAAGAAGTGACTTACGATAACGTTAATGTGCAAAGTTGTGGTGCTGTTGCTCCAGAAGATATGATTGTATCTCATTCAGGTAGCTCATCCGCTGGTATCACTGCCGCTGATATCACCACCACTGTTACCGCTGTTGACAGCGTTCCATCTAAGGTCATGACCCTTGACCAAATCACTGACGCTGCTATCTTGACCCAATTGGCTCCTTGTTCCAAGGTCGTTGATGGATCTACCTCGTACTGTCCAATCAACACCGTTTACGGTAACTCAGTTGTCACTGTTACTAAAGAAAACGTCGTTACCTCTTACACCACCTACTGTCCACTATCTGAGGTTGTCTTGAGCGCCAAGCCAACTACCGTTATCAAGACCATCACGTCATGTAAGAACAATGCTTGTACTGCTACTACAAGTGCTGTAACCACAGAGAAGCTTGTCCAAGTTACTCAAGGTGTTTCTGCTGCTAAGACCACCAACGAGGCCGGAGAGGACGTTACTTCTACATACGTTTCAACTACTGCTGCTCCAAGCCACAGTACTTCCTACACCACTCTAAGCGGAGGTGCTGCATCTCCAGCATCTGCTGCTCCTTCCCCAGCTGCTTCAACTGCTGCTGCTGCTTCTGGTACAACCTCTGCCGTTACTACCTCTGGTTCTTCCCCAGCCTCTGGTTCCCCAGCCTCTGGTTCTTCCCCAGCTTCTTCTGGTACCGTCACCACCACCGCTGGCGCAGCCGGTGCCACAGGATCTGGTATCTTGCAAGTTGGTGCCTCCTCTGCTGCCCCAAGCTCCGCTGGTGAAATCAGCGTTTACGAAGGTGAGGCTAACTTCTTCAGCGTCAACAAGTACGCCGTTGCTGCATTAGCTGTCGGTGCCGCCATGATCTAAGAATATCCTAATATATATACATAACTTATACCAATCCCACGTCTTTTTAGCTATCAAAATATACATACCATACCAACACACACGTTGCTTACTCCATAACATAACAAAAGGGTTAGGTCAGTTAGAGATTACTTAAAACCTAAAAAATACAAAGTACGAAGTACACAGATACAAAATTCCAAATCAAGCAACCCACTCGCTAGTCCACTTACAAAGCAGCCAACAACTTGTCCAACTCACCAGAGCTGTTCAATTCTTGCAAATCAGAGTTCCCACCAATGTGCTTGCCGTTGATGTAAATGTTTGGCACGGTTCTTTGGCCACTGATTTCAAGCAAAGCATCTTGAATCTCGGCACCATCATCAAGTTCGTTCAATTGCAAAACAGTTGCAATGTCCTTGTTGACCTTCTTGTCGTCAAAAAGCGTCTTCAAAGTAGCTTGGCAGTATGGACAGTAGGTCTTGGCTGCAACGAAAATCTTGGAAGAGTTGATTAACCCTTGAACACGGGAAACAGTAGAAACAGGAGCCATTGTATATGTTTAGGTTGTCGAGCTTACACTATAAACGACTTTAAGATAACCAACTAAAAAATCTCTAATCTATATACAACTGTCCCCTTTCTAGCAACCCTCTCTATATCCATTTAAGCTATTCATGTTGTTAACAAATTCAAGCTGTTTTTATATACTTGAAATATCGCTGGCGAATTTCGAACAGAGGAGCGAATGATAGGAACGCAAAAGAAAAATAATACCGACATTACGTGTGCAAGTTAAGTCAAAAGATTACTAAGCCAAGCTAGGCTTGGGATAAGGTTCTCAAATGGCAGAATAAAAAGGGTTGGTTAATAATGCGAATAGAGAGAGCGCACTAGAATATAGCCACAGCTTCTTCATGTCTGAGACACACATACTCTTCCATTAAGATCAAAAAAATAAAACGGTGGAAAGCTCTATTTCTTTTTTTTGCCGTCTATCTGGGCCTTGTCTTTCGCTGTGTGAAGAAGCTTCTTCTATGGCATAGTATAGTAGCTGTAGCCTGCCCAAACCCATTTGCGGTATGACAACTAGTGTTTAATTAATATTGCTGGCGAAACAGGCCGGGTAATAAGCAAAGGCACGTGATTCGTGTGTGTGTGTGTTTGTGTGCTTTTTCCCATTTTTTCTTCGAGTTCCGCCTGGCTTCTGGATTATTGGGCCAAACGCTAGCAAAGTGAAAGCCAGCCAGCCAGACATCCAGCTAGAGAGAAAGAGAGGTAGAACTGGAGACCCTTGCTTGCGCAATATTACATGGGTCCTTCGTATGACGTTTTTAAGTGTATAGGAAGAGATTGAGAGCGAACGTGCAAGTGAGGGAAGTAACGGTGGTTAGATTAAAAGAATAAAGATGGGAGTGGCAGCAGGAGTACTGCTAGTGTTACCCGCGTGACTACTGTGTTTTCAAAGTCATTGTTACGCAAGAAACTTATTTTTGTCCCGTGTCAGTTTAAATATGGGATTTGTCTTGTGCAAAGTTTTAAGAGGAATCTGGAAAAGTGTTGATAAATGATTGATATTAAGGTTTCCCCTATTTAGAAAAGTTTCAGCAGAGAGAATGAGGAAAGAAGAAGAGAGAGAGAGAGAGACGAAGAGAGAATTGTAGTTGATATCAGGACACCGAGCGAGAACATCAAAATCAACAATAGACTTGTTGTGGGGTGTTGAAGTAGGCGATATTAGAGCTCTGATATAATTTGGAAACAGGATTGTTCCCAATTCGATAAGATAAGGTCAGTTGTCGAATCGAATACTTACTTAGTTTTATAACATAGTTGGCGAGAAAAGATGGGTCTATTCACTGATCATCCATGCACTTCGGTTACGGAGTCGATAAACAAAGCGATAATTCAGGATAACTACACGCTTGAGGTGGAATTGGGTACAATTCTACAACTGATTAGAACAGGTGATGTGGAAACGAACCAAACGGAAGCGGCCAGAGCTATCAGGAAGAGGTTAAAACATGGGGATATTCAACAGCAGTCCAGAGCTCTAGACCTTATGAACTTATTTGTGTCTCAGTTGATCCATTTGCCAGTCTTTTACTCTGATTTCAGGCTAAACAAAGTGTTGCTGGACATGTCTTCTGGGTCAGGGAAGTATCCGAAGCAGATTTCAAGGAAGTGCACTAGTTATCTAATAGCCTGGTATCATTACTTGTCGAGGCATCAGGAGGTTGATGGTTTCGATACACTCTACTCATTATGTGTCAAGACGTATAACAACAGGAACCGTCGCATGAAGGTCATGGCCAAGTCATACAAGAAGAAGAATAAGAGCATGCCAGGTTTCATGAACGATACCGCTGACCGCAGGTCTGTTATTGCAGACGAGCGTTACGGGATCCCACGCATTAACCTCGAAAAGGAGACCCCGAAGATCAAGCTTTTGATCAGCGACTCATTGGAGACGGCAGTGTCATTATCAAATACATTACTGGCATTGCCTTCTAATACGAAATCCACAGACAGTGAAGAATGCACGGCGAAGTTCGTACAGGCCAGAGCTATGAGAAGGAAAGTCCTACGTTATTTGCAACTAATTACTGAGGGAGAGCTATTGGGTGCATTGTTGCATGCTAATGAAGAGTTGGTGAATTCGTTGATGGCTTTCGATGAGCTAGCTGGTGAGGAAGATATGGCATCACTGAACAGAGATGACGACAGCGATTTGGAATCATCTTCCGAAGAAGAGGAAGAAGAGGCAGAAGAGGAAGAACAAGAATCAATCACATCCATACAGTCCAACGATCCCTTCAGCGACAATCATAAAATTAAGGCATGAATATGTGTGTTTTAGTATGTTAGAAAATATATAATGAATTATATGTAACAGAATATAAACACTATTTAATTAAGTCTCTTTCTTGAAGTTTAAACTACAGCTGTTGACACAGTGACGCTGATCAGTTGGAAGATTTAAAAGTTTTTGCCAGCCTTCTCCTTCAAATACATGACCCATATGGCCCCCGCACTTACTGCAACATATCTCAATACGAACCATACCGTACGACTCGTCCTTTGTAAATGTTAAAGATCCTGGTATCGCATCGTAAAAAGCGGGCCACCCACACCCAGAATCAAACTTTGTTTTACTTTCATATATTGGCTGATCACAATTGGCACAAGTATACACACCAGTTTCTTTGTTGTGTAAAAACTTGCCAGTATTAGGCCTTTCGGTGCCTTTATCGCGGAGAACACGCAGTTGCTCTGCGCTCAAATTAGGGTTCACTGGAGTCCATTTACTCATTGTTCTCGCAAACTGCTTTGCAAAAGTGGTCATAAATACTGCTTCGTTGTCTGTGTAGAGTAATACAGCAACAACTATGCACACCTTAACCACAGAATCAAGCAATAACTTTCAATATTCAGTTGTTTCTATGTTTTGTAATGGTAAGTAAGGATCTCAATAGTTTGCTCATCGCATTAAGTGAAATTTGACAAATTAGTAGTAGAAAAGAATAAATAGGCTATCTTATAATGCAAAAGGAAAGACAGAAGAACAAAGCCCAGAACGGCACAAACGGCCAGTCACCCACAAGGTAAACGATACTACAATGACTACGACTTATCCCACAACAATGTCATGCACCGATGCTTTTGACCAGTTGACTGGTTGCTTCAGTATCGGTGGACAATTCAGACATTATTATAGATATGGGAACATGAATGAGTGTATGAAAGAGTTTGAGAAGTTCAAGTTCTGTGTATTACACAGCAAAGACCCAGTAAAGGTTCAAGAGTGGTATAAAGACCAGTGGCAGAAGAACCAGGAGAGAAGAGGTACTTCTGACGACATCTGGAAAGAGAGAGTGTAATATGATACACATACATAATGTAATTCTATAAAGTTAACCTGTATATAAAAAAATGTGCGTATTAAGTTTCTAAAATGAATATCAGCTATCAAGCCTTTCAGATACATTACGAAACAACTGGTTTTAATGGCATTAATTCATTCACAGTTTTAAAGTGTTCTCTTCCCAAATCCCGTCACTCTTTTATTCACTTTCACTGTGTAGGCTGGGTAAATCTATATTTAAACCTGAAATCCAATAATAAAATATGATTGCTTCTTCGAGTTGAACAGTGGACCTCAATTATTTAGAAAGGAAGGCATCATGGATCAATATCGTTCCATAAGGTGGTGGTCAGAAAAAGAGATAGAATAATCAATCGTGAAACATGAGTGGTACTAATGAATGGTCTACCGAGGAAGTTTGTAAGAAATTAAAAGCAGAGCTTGAGTTGGACGATGCCGAGACGTACATTCTGGACAGAATACGAGAGAACAAAATTACCGGGTCTACTTTATCTGAGATAACGTTGGCGGATTGCAAGGAGCTATGCCCTGATAATGTGAGCGCCGTGAGATTAAAGACATGTATTAATAAATTTGTTGATGCTGAAGAGCAGGCTCCGGAACAAGAACTAGTTTTAACCATGAAGGGATTGCACCAAACCTTGAACGAGAAATTGCAAGAGTTCCAGTCGAATTACGCACAGCTACGGCTTGACCTATTGGAGATTGTGAAAAGGAATACTGTTTCCGGTATTGGTATGGCATCAAGCCAATCAAACCAAGTGCCACAGCAAGGTCCACAATCTTCATCACAAGATTACTTCGACAGGACGCCTCACCATCATTCCTCGCATACACCTTCATCGCCTAAATTCAGATCAAATTCGAACCCTGGGGTAACATCACAAGCTGGTGGTACACGAAATGTATCATCGCCTCATACATCTACTACACCGGGATCAGCAGGTGGTCCTCCGGGAGGTGCACCGGCAGCACCAAGCTCGGAACCTATGAAGCAATTACGTGCCTCTAAAGAAGATTCATGCGAAAAGGTGTTAAGAAATGCAATGAAGAGACATAATTTGAACGAAGCAGATTGGAGACAGCATGTGTTAGTGATATGTTACGGAGATCAAGAGCGTGTTCTTGAACTAGACGAAAAGCCGGTTCAAATATTTAAGTCTCTAAAACAACAGGGCCTACATCCGGCTATTATGCTAAGGCAGAAGGGTGACTTTGAAGAAGTTGGAGAAATGGCTGCAACACCTGGCGGAAGATTATAACACTAAAAAGCAAACAGCCGTTCATATTACTACTATTAATATATCAATTTCCCCATCTATGTAAGATTATATATATACATATATATTATTTTTTCTGCATGCATATTGGTAAATAAGAAAAGCCAAAACGATAATATAAGCACTTTACAGAGATATGTTTCATTTGCCAACTAAGTGTAAGGATTGAACCGTCTCTTGTTCTTCATTTCCTTTATTCTTTCTTGATCTTGCTTAAACTTCGAGAGCAATTCATTAATTTCTTGCTTCTTTCTCTCACGAACTTGGAATCTATAAAAGTCCTTCTTAGCCTTCTTATCTACCATGTTTGGCATTTTCTTAGGTTTCTCATGCTTGAGGAGAGGATTTCTATTCAAGATCTTCTTCCTTATACTGTTTAAAGACTTGGTGTTCTTTCCTACCACCAAAGTAAATCCATCCTCATCGACGATGGAGGATTGTACTTCTTCTTGAGCCTGTTGTTCTCTTTGCTCAAATAGAGCCATGTGCTCATGGATATCAGCTTTCAAGTATTCTAATGGCAAAGGACGGTAAAATGCGGTGAATGTTTCGATTGAAGGAGACTCGAACTCCCATACAATATGTTCTTGTTTCTTATTTGATGAGTACTTTCTCAATGCTTCCCAACAGTTCTCCATGGACTGTTTATCCACAAATTGCAACAGCGATGTATTTCTAGGAGTGAATCTTTTCTCACTTGGATCGTCCACACTCATTAAACTAGATGTCAAAGATGATAGGTCCACATCATGCAATCCGAATTCATCATGATATAATAGGCCCTGTACATGCGACACCATCTCATACTTGCGGCAGATTTCTTGGAAGTTCTTTTTAAGATTCTCAAACTTTGTTAATAGTGGAAGGTTAACCAAAAATAAGCAATGTTGTTCGTTATCTAGCTTCGACTGATGCTTTCTCACAAACATATAGTGATGCGCCTTACTCGTTTTTTCCTTCAAACTCTTCACTTCTGGTAGTAAGAACGGTACTACCAAGAATCCGTTCTGCATTTGTACAGGTGCCATGACTGATAAACAGATAACAACTCCTACTACAACTGGCTCAATACCCTCTATACTAGCTCTTTTCCTGGGAAAGTATTGCTCATCTGTACTATTTCTGTTCATTAGAAACTATTTCACATTAATTCGATTTACACATAGCATAGAAAAATTTTATACATTTCATTGGAAATATTCTTGAATGGTAGTTAATTAAGAGTTCAGATTGTTGATCACGTGTTTTAAAAATTCGTAGAATATCGTAGCATACAGAAAATGTGGGGCATCGCCGGAGTCACTAATTCTCAGATTTGAGCTGTTCAGCCTCCTTCATTAGTTCGTATAATTGTGTAACTTGTTCTGGGGACATTTTCTCGAGCAGGTCTGCGGATAGGGTACCCTCTGTCCACTGACCGCGCGAGATCATATGCAGATAATCCTGCCATGATGCTAGAAAACCAACTATATATAGTGGATTATCGGTGTTTTTGTGCAGCTTGAATTCGCTTTTAACATATTGATCCCCAAGTTCTCGTTGCATGGGTGGGAGGTTTTTGTGTTCTCTTAGTATTCTGCGGTATAGTTGCAAAGGAGGAAGAAGCGGTTGATGAGGTCTCTTGGACGCTGGTCTTCTGGGTCTAACTGCTCTTTTAACCGCCTGTCTGAGGATTGGATTAACTTGCATCGTTGGTGCGTACTGGTTTCTGAAGTATCTGGCTTTGGTTGGGGGCTTAAATCTGCTTCTGCGTTGTACCTTCAGGCAAATAGTGTTCTGAATAAATCTTCTCTTTACTTATTTTATATGATATGATGATGAATCAGCCTATTTCATTTTTTAAGATCACCTGATCAACATATGCGAATATAATGGTGATAAGATGACACAACAAGACAGTGTGCTGCTAGTAGACCTGGATGAGTTCTGGATTAAATAATTTATATACATATATATCAAAAGGCTATTCGTGAATTTATTCAAAATTAGGTGGTAAAAGTCCTAATTTTGTCATTCTGATCTTAACCGCGTTTCTGTGGGCATCCAATCCTTCAACAGCGGCAATACTCATTACTGCACGACCAATATTTTCTAGACCAGTAGGAGAAACTGATTGAGAGGTGATAAACTTCTGGAATGTCGAAGTATTAACACCACTGTATTGTCTTGCATAACCATATGTTGGCAATGTGTGGTTTGTACCACTGGAGTAATCACCACAAGATTCTGGAGTGTACGCTCCAACAAAGACTGAACCTGCATGATCAACAAGTTTTACATAATCTTGAGCATTAGAAATTTGTAGAATCAAATGTTCGGGTGCGTATTGATTAGACATCTTGAAAGCATCTTCGTATGATTCACATAGGATAATGGAGCTGTGAGCAATGCACTTACGGACGATGTCGACTCTTGGAAGCTTCATTGCCTGCTCATGAACCGCATTCTGTAGAGCTTCTATCTTAGTTTCGGATAAAGAAACACCGACCAAAATAACTTGAGAATCAATACCATGTTCAGCTTGAGATAACAGGTCAGAAGCCACATAATCAACATCAGCTTCTTCATCACAAATAACCAAAACTTCACTTGGACCAGCAGGCATATCAATGGAGCACAATGCTTGGGTGTCATTCTGAATGTGCATTTTGGCTGCAGTAACGAACTGGTTACCGGGGCCAAGAATTTTATCAACTTTAGGAACGGTTTCAGTTCCATAGGCCATAGCTGCCACAGCTTGTGCACCACCAGCTAAGACAATCTTTGAAGCACCAACTTTACTAGCAACATAGACCACTTCAGGAGAAACTCTTCCATCAGACTTTCTAGGAGGAGACGCAAACACAATCTCTTTACAACCAGCAACTTGGGCGGGCACACCTAACATTAAAGCAGTACTAGGTAAGATAGCTGTACCACCAGGAATATACAGACCCACTTTTTCAATTGGTCTTGGAAATCTAGAGCACACAACGCCAGGTTGGGTTTCAACTTCTAGTGTTTCAGTTTGCATTTGTGCGGCATGGAACTTTCTGACGTTTTCAATTGACAAATCCAATGCCTCCCTCAATTCGTCTGTTAAGCCCTCTAGATATTCTGGTGGGAAAGGAGCTTCTAAGACTGGTGACTTTAAGTCAACACCGTCGAATTTTGCCGTTAGTTCAATCAAAGCCTTATCCCCATTTTTAACAACATTATCAATGATTGGTTTAACTAAGTTCATGATCTCTGCAGTCTTTTGAATTGGTCTGGTAACTGCTTGCTCAACAGCAGCTTTATTGGAAGATGAAACAACATTTAGGAATATTTTTTCCTCCTCAGAAGTTTCATATGGAGTTTCAGTGATAGGCTCTTCCTTTTTGATGAACTTTGGCTTTGCATCACCTTTTCTTCTGGTAACTTTCAAATGCTTCATGTTCAAATTATTTTCCACATCCTCCAACGAAACACCACTCGCAACTAGCTTAACTAGGGTGAAGTAGAATAGATCAGCACATTCCCATGCAATATCTTTTTTTTCTTTAGCTTCAGTGACTTCTTCTGCCTCTTCTTTAATCTTCGCATCTAATAAATCAGGATCGTTGAAAAGTCTTTTAGTGTATGAACCTTCTGGGGCATTTACAAGTCTATCCTGTAAAAGCTTTTGAAGACCGTACAGCCCATTCTTGAAATCACCAAAGCATGATTGAGTGTTTAAGTGACAGAAAGAACCAGACCCACCTTGTCTTACGACAAATTTCAAAGCGTCGCCATCACAATCCAAGTCAATAGAGAGTAACTGTTGAACATTACCGGAAGTGGCACCTTTGCGCCAAATTTCATTACGTGAGCGAGAAAAGTATACACCTGTTTGGCTTTCAACAGCCTGTGCAATGGATTCTTTGCTAGAATAAACCAATCCTAGAGATCGCTCATTTTCATCAACAACTAAAGTTGTGTACAATCCATCAGAACGATCAGTTTTCAAACCTTTCAAAATGGCATTAGTAAAGCTTTGTTTTGTAATTTCAGAAACCTTAACTAGTTGGCTCCAAGAAACTTCTTGTACTTGGCCGAATTTTACTCGGAAGGCGTTTTCTTTGAACAAAGACAATCTGATATCTGGAATGCCAATTTCTAACAAATGGTTAGCGTATTCTAAATCTTCGACGAATAGGGTAGAAATACCATTATTCAACAATGAAATTAAGTCATCATCGCTGAATTTGTTCTTTCCTACAAGAACGGACACCCTTTGACCAAAAGCTTCTTGCTTATCGGTGAAATCCTGAATTTCTTCTTTAGTTAGAGTTAGTCCATCTAAGACTAACAATTTCGATAAGCCAATAAAAGGCTTTTCATTCAATGCTTTGGTAGCATCCAGTAAGGGCACAAGAGGTAACATTGGGGCAATTGCTATATTGCTCTCAGTATCTTACTGATCTGATTCTCTTACCCCTCTAAAAGTTGTTTCTTGTTATCTAACCAATAACGGTCAGCGATGGCTTACAGGTGATTTTTATATATCATCCAAATGAACTTGCAAAAAAAAAAAAAAAAAAAAGGTTTATTCTTTAGTGAGTCATTTGGCTATCAGACGATGAATCAGGTGTGATAAAGTAAGCCATATATTCAATACATCCGTATTTTTAGTATTGTAAGTATATGTGTAGTATTAGAAGATGCTAGCGGTATATATTAAGTTCTTTTATTTTATATAATGATGAAAGAACTAAACATTTCAATATTTTAAAAGAATTTGTCATCGTAAGGACAGTCAACTGATTCATGTCCATCTTTTTCACAGAGTGCACACCATAGTGAACGACCTGCAGTTGCAAGTGATATGGAGCCCTTTTGTTCTACATTGGGATTATACAGAGGCAGCGTTTCCATGTTGTCATCTATTTGCATTACACTTTGTTGTTCTTGCTTCTTTTGCATTACTTGTAACTGTGATTGAAGGGAATCAATGGTTTTTCTTGCTTCATCTAACTCCTTTTCTAAGCTGTTTTGTTTATTCTCACCTGTGTGAAGTTTCTTTTGACATTCCAATAGTTCGTTACTCACACTTTGATACTCTTTCGAAAGAGATTGGTTATGCAGTTTTAATTGTTCCTTCTCCTTTTCCCATTTAGTCTTGTATAGCTCTGACTGGTTCTTGTATTGCTGCAAATCATGTAGTTGGGCTTTTAGATCATCTATAACCGACGAATCAATCATATTTTGAGAATTGTCATAGTTAGTTGGTTCATTTCTAACATCAACATCCATATTTTTTTCTCTTTCCATAATTTCGGAGAGTATTGCAGCGTTTCTATTTATCTCGTTTTGTAGTTCATCAATGACAGTAAGTAATTGATCATGCTCATTTTCGTAGAACTGCTTTTGACGTTCATGCGAGGCTCTTTCATGCTCCAATTGACGTTGTAACGTTAACTTTTCCCTTTCTGTTGATTCCAACTTTGTTTCGTATTCATCAATCGCAGCCTGAATCTCTTCCAGTACTATTCGTTGATCTTCGACCACTCTTTTATATTGGAAAAGTTCTGCCTCCATTCTATCCGTATCGATAAGCTTACTGGAATTCTCCGTAGACGCTCTGAAACTTGGACCAAGTTCAGTAACAGAAGTCTTACGCTGCTGGCTATGTTCAGATCCTTGGTTGAGGATGGGGTTTCCCATGCCTCTTACCGGTGTAGGGGAAAGTGAATGTAATGTCCTACCATTAGATCCGCCGTTACACTGTTGCGGAATGAGGTTAGCGACCTTCTCCCATTGTATGAAAAGTCCACTTCTAGGGAAAGTAGTCTGAAAATACTTCCTACCTTTAAATGTTCCATCGTTTTTGCCATTACCGGAGTACAGATCAATTCCAGCAAATATCCCTTCCTTCATCTCAACGGAGCCAATATACCTAATCTGGCCCCTACCAATGTTGGGAATTTCAACAACCAAACCTATATACTCTTCACGGTTCATGTCTATAGTGTATGAAACGATCTTGAATGGTTGGTATTGATTAAGGGTAACTTTAAGAACTCTGCGAATGTTGTTTATGCTAGGAAAAGTCCTGAAAGAAGCACGATGGCATCATGAAGGAGTTGCGAATTGGAAGTTGATCTCATTCATTGATTTTGTATTGTATATTAAAAACGTAAACAATAAAATTGATGGAAAAACATCTGAATAATATTATAGAAAAACCTTATTCACGTGAACAAAAGAGAAAGAATGGGACAAAGGCGTACAAACAGTCGAAGAAAGTACTGGGGTTTTTAATACATTAAGAAGTATCATATACAAATCTGTACATATTTACATGTGGATATTATTATCGATGGGCATATTAAGATTAGGGAACGACATAAACTGGAGAGCAATTTGCAAGATCCTAAAGAACTCTAAACAAACATTCAAGAGAGGAAATTATTGAACGGAAATTATTTAAGGTGAAGTCTTTTTACATTTTTCAGAAATCACCAGTTGCTGCGTACTAATTGCCACCAGGGCCGCTTGGTACTAGAGAGGTCATGTTGATAGAGATACTTGTCCAAAGAAATTTTGTATCTATTGGGTGGATTTCAATGGCTTAACGTTTTGCTCGTACAACATGTAGTGATCAGTGACACCTTCACCAACGACGTAAATATTACCAGCTGGCGAGTATTCACAAATCAAGTAGACAGCACCATTTGTACACCTTTCGACAGAACAACCAAGATCTGTGGATGATGCCCATACTAATTGTGTAAAGTGACCCACTTCATGACCATCGTGTTCAATACCGGTAACGTTGTTGTAATCGTAGTACTTAATTTCATCGTACCATAAGTTGACCAAATCAGCTGGTGAAGAGTTAGTACCAGCAGCCAAGTTTTCACCATATTGACCACCAGAGTGCTTTAGAACGTAGTTACATGGGTCGGAGTCCCCGCCCTTCAAAGATTGTGCGTAATTGTAAGCATAAGCGGCTAGGTCGTCATTCCATACTAGAGAGCCAGTGTCTTGGTGACGTGCTCTCAATGAGTTATGAGTGTCTAGAACAGCAGCACGGTCCGATGCGGAGATAGCTTCAGCAGTGGTTTCTGATTGAGCAATAGACGTTTTGGTGGCAGATGTTGTTGTTGAACTTTTAGACGTTGTGGTTGCAGATGTTGTTGTTGAACTTTTAGAAGTTGTGGTTGCAGATGTTGTTGTTGAACTTTTAGAAGTTGTGGTTGCAGATGTTGTTGTTGAACTTTTAGACGTTGTGGTTGAAGATGTTGTTGTTGAACTTTTAGATGTCTGAGCGGTAGTGCTAGACGAAGAGCTAGATTTTGCCACGACAGATTGGGTAAGTATCGTTTGAAGCTTTGAGCCACTGGTTGTGGTGACAATAGAGCTCAAGCTGGAAGAGCTGCTTGTAATGGCAGCTGAACTAGAGTTGGAGTACAAAGCTGATTCAGTATTAACGACGCTGCTAGTGTCGCTACTTGGTGCGCTTGTAACTGCGCTTGCTTCGGTACTAGTAGTGTCATCAGCGGTAGAAGTGCTGGAAGAGGCAGGTGGTTTTGTTACTCTGACAGAAACAGCATCAAATGTCTCATCTAGAGTTACAACACTTCTAGCAAGAGCAGAAGCTGTTAGAAATGAAGTTAGAATAACTGAATTAAATTTCATGCTGAATTATAGCAGTTTTTACCTTAGTAGGGTTTTTTGTTGATAAAGTGCGTGTATAGCGTTTTAATAAAGAAAAATAAAACAACTATTAACGATAAATGTCTTCAACGATATCCAGTGTATAAGGAGGATTATGAACGTCTTCCAGCAAACAAAAACCAAAAGCTAATTAAATTTTGACGCTACCTGAATATATATCCTAATGCATGCGAGCTCTGGCACCTGTCTTATATATTATCCTTCAAGAATCTAAACAAAAGAAAAACACGGAAACCCAGCTCTCGAGCTTGAATTCCAGCAACAAGCAACCTCTTGGCTGAAGGCACCACCAACAAACATTACCTAAGTACAACCAGCATACAGCTCGTTAACAACATTAATACGATCACAACATGCGGGCTAAGCGGGTTCTCCGGACTGCAGCCTCTGCTAGTACATTTTTGCACTCCTCTACATTAACTCAGGCGACAAACACAACGACGGAACTGTTGCTATTAGAAATATTACTTACGCATCAATGCGCCCATAGCTCTGCCTAGGTTATTTCAACAAGTAACATACCTCTTAACTGCGAGGTAGGTAGTAAGCGAAAAATGTAAAGTAAGAACGCCGATTATTTCCAAGTTCCGCCCTATGTTTCCATCATCATGTTTAACTATGAACGTTTTGAGATTTGGACCTGCATAAAAATCACATCATTAATAAGGCCTAGCAAAATGTCGTAGACGGTCTGTGGTGTTTTTTTTTTTAATTTCTAATTTCAAAATCTTACATCAACAGGCTGACAGGAACGACGTGGTCCAATTATGCTGCAAATAATTCCGAACTGGAAGCTTGTTCCTGAACGATATCAATCGCGGAGAGATACCCGTACAGAGATCGGAATACCTGTACAGGAAAGAACCAAGCAGGAATTTTTCAGTTATTATTTTTTTTGCCACTCAGAAATGGGTGTACTCTGGTTGTTTCTTTTGGACTTTGTCCTCTACATCCACACATTACAGTACCTTTCGTACTAGAGAAAAGGGGAAGGTGCATTATTGTTTGTTTATTTGTTTGTATTGATCGGTTTTTTCTTTTTTTTTCTTTGGAGGCGTGCGAAATTAAAGCGGGAAAAACGAATAATGCTGAACGTCTAAATAAACAATAAAGAAAGGTGGGCAAGTATGTAAGCAAGTATGTAGGCGAGCAAGTATGTAGGCGAGCAAGCATGCTAGCACTGGACCGGGCCAGATCTTTGTAAATATAAACAGAGATCTCGAACACAATGGGGGAAGGCTAGAAAAGTAAACAACTGGCTCGGAACTTTTAATAAAGTAACACAGGATGTTACTACGACCGGGTCCACCCTCAGCCTTTTTCTGAATAGATACCTAATACTCTAACAGTTCTTTCAATTTTAACAAGTAGTACCATACGATAATAAGTCGGACCTAGAGTAGGCCACACTGCACAATGCCATTCGTTCAATGGTTCGAAAAATATGCGGCAGGAAATATATCTCATGCATATTTTAGCCACGAAAAATGTGACATCACATAACTATAGGATACATTCAACTTTTTTCCCATTTTGGGCACACGCGTATTATTGTATTTTTTTCCTTTTCTACTGCACTGCGAACCCTCACATTCTGAGAAGTTGCCAGTTGAAGAGGAATTGGACGCAGGGGTTATGCAACGCACGTGATCATTGCTTTTTTCCCTCTCCCTCTCTCACATTTTCCCATTGTGGCCGACTTCTCCGCATCCTCGAAATAAAAATCTGCAATTGTGGAAATATGCAAGCACGAATGCGCTAGCGTATCCACGCATAAGGGCTGCTCTCGATGCTTCTATCAGTTCTATCGACTATGGGAACAATCAAAAGAGCGCAAAGTATGTCATTATCTTTTATTATTATTATTATTATTCCCATCGGGTGGCAAGAGCACATTTTTCTCTAATGGTTTGTTTCCCGAGCAACGCTTCGGCAATAACTTTTTGCATGTGCCGAATCCCGCTTAGGTAGGGTATTGGCTACTGTGTTATTCTAATGCGGAAATTCAGGATCTCATTTCTGGAATTCATTTATGAAGGTACATAGAAAATGTTGCAAGACAGCTATGCAAGCAGTGCCTCAGTGTTCCGATACGGCTGGTATAACAGGTACAAAATTCTTTAGAGATTATCCGAATGAGCCGATTTCCACTACGATTTCAGTAAGCGCTTCTAAAATTCCTTCTTCATGCAGCGAACTCGTGCGATCGTATTATTTTCAATAATACTACGAAAGTTCTGCTACACAATTTCTTGCAGTTGAGAAGTAACTCTCTTTGAACAATGTAGTTCTTCCAATTAGACTATGCATATTCCACAATTGTGGTGTCGCAGATTGACATTTTGCCAATCACTCTTTGCATATTTTGCAACCAACAAATGTTCCTTAGGCAAATAGCCGCACCATGCTGTTATCACACCAGAATTCCATACTTTTACATAAACGAAATTTTGAAAATTCATTCGAAAGAAAAAACGCTAAGAACAATGAAATCGAAGCTTTTCATTTTGTTCCCTTAAGATACAACAATTCTTCAAAATACAAGGACAACAACATTGGTAAATCATAGAAATATCATCTCCGTCCTAGTGGTCATGTGATATCTATCATATTTTTCATTTCTTTTGTATATAATACTAGTATTTCCAGAATCACAATTATTTGGCGCCTCTCTGGTACATGGATTGTGTCCGTTTTGTTTGTTTGAATTTTTTTTTTTTTTTTTTTTTTTTTGACACTAAATATGTTTCAGATTTGATTAACCGATGCCTCATCTTCTTTTGCTACTAGAAGTTTTAAAACATTCGATGATTTGCATCTGAGCGGTCTACTACATCTCATTCATATCTGAAACGTGGGAAATGCTGGATTTCAGTGCAACAATAGGGTTCACTTAGTGTAGCATTAGGTTATTCCCTTTGATCATTTTCAGGGATATATCTGACGTAAAGACAGCTAGAGTATAACCAATGATGAAACATTTCTCATTGCGATCATGAATCCATATTTAGATAAATACCCGAATGATTCTTCATATGCCGTTTTACGCATCATGTATATCTAAGGCACCGTATTAATGAATTGTTTGGAAACCTTTGTGCAATAACACTTACTGATTGTATTTTGTCTCTTTCTTCACTGGTTGAATTATCCTTAATTTACGGTTAGAGTTGAATATGGATACAGTAACGGAGACGTTATTGATTACCGAGACTGCGATGGATAAATTAGTTGTTCAAAATGATGCTACAGTAATAAATACGATCTTTGTGGATGAGTATTTCCAACAATCTAAATCACTTCCTTTTGCCCTAACTACAGTTTCTACGGCCACTGCGACAGTTGTTAACAAGAACGTTGGAACAGCAACTATTACAGGTAGGGTGACTACCACAATATCAGATCAATTGAGTACTTCATCGACCTCGGCCTCTTCGACACATTCTGCAAACAGTTCTAACCTTAACCACACTAGCTCTCAAATGTCAAAATCGAGTAATATGCCTACCAGTACAGCGGCTGCCAGGGCTACTAGCTCCGCTTTAGTTTCACCAATTGCTATACCAGGTTTTGGCAATTCATCTAAGAGTTCCAATGGAACAATTCTAGGTTTAGCAATTGGTTTACCAATAGCTCTGTTTATCATTGGATTAGCATGTTTATTGGGAATGTTTTACTATAAGAGAAAAAACGGTATAACTGACCTGGAGAAAGAAGTTAAAACTAGTAAACGAGACAGGTTCTTATCTAAAATATATGGAGCAAAGGACCCAAACATTGGTGAAAAAAACTCGTCCGACTACGGTAAGGAGAATGACGAAGATGAATACTTTGATTCGGCTATGAACTCGAAAGTGGCTTATAGACTGAGCAAGCCATATATTTCACCGCCTACACTTATTAAGACTCCCCAAAAGGTCGCGTTTCCCACAAATCCCTACAGGAAAACTAAAGATATCAATGAAGAGACTTATTCTACTTCTTCGTTGAACCAGGTTCAATTTCCAAAACCATTAGCTTCACCTTTCAAAAAATGGACCTATGAATCACCCTTGTCAAGATGGTTTTTGACAAAATCCACCCTAATCCAAGATAAGATGCAAACCGTAAAAACACCGACTATGCATCTAAAACAATTGAACATTTTGGCTAGAGTTAATAAGAGCAAAATCACCGTTGATGATGAGATGCCATACACAGAAGCCTCCCCAATGCTTCCAACAGTTCCTACATCACCATATGACTCTATTCAACCCTTACCAACTGGAATACGCTATGAATCAACCCTAGTTCCAGTTAACGAAACTGAATTTTCTGGCGGCGGCCAAAATATAAAGCCACAAGTCCTTGAAACTAACAATAAATTCGTCTATCCACCAGTCGTTAAACTAGACAATAAAATCAAGTCAAAACCTCTACCGAAACCACCGTCGTTTGTTAAGTCGCTTGATCCGGAATTACGGCGTCATAGCAATCATAGTGCAGCTGAGAAACATGACTTAGGATCAGCCAGAAGATCAACAATTGAGGAACAAGCGAAACTTTTCCAGGTAGTAAAGGACTACCAAGCCGTGTTAATGGATGAAATTCACATTAAAAGAGGCGAGATAGTCCGTGTGCTTGCTCGGCACACTGATGGATGGTGTCTGGTTGAAAGACATGATGCAGCAAAATCAGGTTCTCTTGATGGGCCAAGTTACTTGAATGAAGATCGTGGCATTGTTCCTGGATTATGTCTCCAAGAGTGCACTTGATATGAATGTAAGATACATCGTAAAAGCGATCGAGTACAAAAGCACCAGAAAAGCCTTAAAGTTTGAATGGAACTCTACCTCCGACTCTAATACTTATACTAATATTAATTCTAATTCTCACTCTATTTTAATTCTAACGTTTACCTCATTCACCTAATACTAACAGAGTGTCGCTTTTAACTCCATGCGTTTACACTCGTCTCCTGTCTCTAATAGGACTACTATAGTAATCGTATCATTCCTATATTCTATTTAATCGTATATTGAATTTTTAAAAGAACTGACATGGACTTGCCACATCCGTTATTACATACTTAGTTTAGAACCTTGACTGGGTTTTCGATGAAGGTCTTTTCACCGGCTGGAGCAGCTGGGGCACCGAAAACTAATTGAGCTGTGACATTCCATTCTTGAGGAGCAGCACCTTCAGGCAAAGCAGCCTTGACATAGCCGTTGTAATGTTGCAAGTGACCACCCAAACCCAACAATTCAAGAGCAGTCCAAGCAGAGATTTGGGCTGCACCACTGGATTGGTCTGCGAAGGATGGGAAGGCACCAGCCCATGCTGGGAAGTTGGCCTTCAATTGTTCAACAGTCTTATCATCGCTGAAGAAGATGATAGAACCGTAAGCCTCATCTCTGATGGAAGCTGGTCTCTTTTTACCGGCTTCACCTTCAACAGCATCGGTAACAGAAGCCCAGACTTTCTTATGGGCTTCACCAGTCAGAATGAGAGCTCTGTTGCTTTGACTGTTGAAGGAAGTTGGGGTGTCCTTAATGATGGCTTGAACAACAGCTTGAACATCATCGATGGAAACACCGCTAGGTAATTCAGGCTTCAAAGAGTAGATAGTACGACGAGCAGCAATAGCTTTCAAAAATTGTTGAGAGGCAGCAGAAGACATAATTTTTCGATAAGAGTGTTGGTTGTTCGGGTTAGTGTTTAGCTACGTAATACATCAGAAATACAATTACAAATTAAGGTTAGAAGGCATCTCAACAGAGTTATATAAAAAATAAAAACAGATATAGGCTTGTATTTATATCATCGCACGCGTGAAAAATTGAAGACAATCTGAAGATAATGGAAGACACAAGCATTTGTGGGTTGGGATCGAAAAGACACTTTTCTCGAATGTAAAAACTGAATAATGGGTGCTGGCATTGTCAATGATTTTTTTTTTTTTTCCCTTTGAAACAGTAGCCTTAGTAAACTCTGACAAAAGAGCTTACTAAATATATACGAAAACCAAATTTGAAGCCATTATCAATAAAGGAAACCGGCATTTTCATGCTCAATTTGGCGTGAACTGAAAGTTTACGACACTTACGAGATTATTCGTAAGGTGTTACAAGCCGCGGGTCTTGGCAAAAACCATGGATTAACAGCCGCCGTACTTAGTTAAATGGAAGATAAGGGCCAAGAATCTTGTCGATTCGTAAATATTCCACGAAATGCGATTCGGCAATTAAACGAATTTTAGTAATCATGTGGGTTTAGATCTGATACAAAAATTAAAGGCGGAGTGCTATTTGTAACATATAATAGTAACAACCAACCGGCATATTCAAATTATGCCATGTAAGGTGTGACATAAAAAAAGATTTTCGTAACAGAGTTTGTAACGCAGGAGGAGCCCCCACATATATTGCTTAGCTATTTTAGAACCTTAACCGGATTTTCAATGAAGGTCTTCTCACGAGGTGGAGCAGTGGGAGCACCGAAAACTAATTGAGCCTTGACCTTCCATCCTTCTGGAACGGTACCTTCTGGCAAAGCAGCATTAATGTAACCGTTGTAATGTTGCAAGTGACCACCGAAACCCAACAATTCAAGAGCAGTCCAAGCAGAGATTTGGGCTGCACCGCTGGATTGGTCTGCAAGAGATGGGAAAACACTAGCCCATACTGGGGAATTGTTCTTCAATTGCTCTAGAGTCTTGTCATCAATGAAGAAGACAATTGAACCGTAAGCCTCATCCCGAATAGAAGTTGGGCTCTTTTTTCCAGTATCGCCTTCAATGGCATCGACAACAGATGACCACATTTTTCTGTGGGCTTCGCCAGTTATAATGATAGCTCTGTTACCTTGGCTGTTATGGGAGGTTGGGGTGTGCTTGATGATGGCTTCAACAACGCTTTGGACGTCATTAATGGAAATTCCGTCTGGTAACTCTGGCGTCAAGGAGTAGATAGAACGACGAGCAGCAATAGCTTTCAAAAATTGTTGGGAGGTAACTGAAGACATCTTTCAAATCTGTTTGTTCTTGGTGCTAAGGTTTTTCTATTAAATATACACGAAGAGGAGTTTATACTACGTTTAATTGAGATTCGCTGTATCGGAGCTGTGCCATAAGCAGATATACTCTTGTATTTATACTTTCTCACACGTAAAATAAACACAACGACAGGAAATGATAATAGGAGGCGCACATCTGTGAAGGTGTTACCAGCCACTGTCAATTCCTTTTTTTCTCTTTTCTACACCAGTCTTGGTAAACTAACAAAAGCGCTAGGGAAATGTACTCGAAATGCAAATGTGAAGCCAATTATCCTCCTTTAAAAACTAGGTTTTTCATGCGTACTATATGGCATGAGCCAAAGTTTAAAATATTTATGATCTTGTTCGTGCATTGTTACAAGCCGCGGGTCTTGGCAAAATATATCTATTTACAGCCGCGGACTTTGTCCATTATACAACACTTGTGCTCAGAGGGAAGATAAGAAGATCAATAAAGTTTGTATCCATTTTGTCTAAACTGCAAATCGGGAATTAGCAATGTTAATAATAATGGGGTTTAGACTTAATATAGAAAAATTACAAGCGGTGTGCTATTTGTAATATATAATAATAATAACCAACCAGCACATTCACATTATGCCATGTGATGCGTGAAATGAAAAATGACTTTCGTAATATGGTTTGTAACGTGGGACGAGTCCTCCACGATACCAATAGTAGAATGAGAATGAGAATAAGATGACGATGATGATGACCATTATGGGGGATTAACACCAGAAATCTTGCATCTTTGCCCAGAAGGATGCGTGCTTTAATCTGAGTTTATATTCCTCGTCTTCCTGTTTTAGTACGTCTTCATCGAAGAGCTTTCTGTGAGAAACAAGATCGACTTCTTCGGCCGGGATAACTAGCCTCCAATCCTTGTAGTATGTCTTGTAACCCAAGTATAGTACTAAGAAGACAGGTAATGCCAAATAGTTTTGGAAGAAGTTGTTTGCATCAGCACCCTTCTTACCACCGATTGGGAACAAAGCGACCCAAAATTGACCAATTAAGATCAAGAACATCATGATGACACCGTACCATGAGCCCCAAACACCAACCTGGGATCTGAAACCTAACTCTCCTGCAGTTCTGTTTTGAACAGTTAAGGCCTTTCTGAATCTAATGTGAGAAATACAGATGGCCATCCATGTGAACAATTGTGACAAACCTGAGATGGCCAATAGCCAAGTGAACACTTGTTCTTCCTTTGGTGAAGCACTGACGAAGCAAATACATCCGAAAATGGCACCAATAATCATAGCATATAAGGGTCTTCCCATTCTATCAACGTATTGTAGTTGCTTTGGAGCATAACCAATCTCGGATAAACATAGCAAAATACGAGAACTAGAGTAGAATGCAAAGTTACCCACAGACAAAACTGATAACAAGATGACAGCATTGATGAAGTGTGGAACAACCTTAACACCGTGGGAGGCAACAGCAATCACATATGGAGATGCATGCACAGAAGAACTACCGGAACCCATCAATTCTGTGGAGTTATATGGGACCAAGAAACCAATAAGAATGATACTACCTAAGAAAATGGCGATGATTCTGTACAAAACTTGTTTTGCAGCACTTGGGATAGCCTTTCTTGGGTTAGACTGTTCACTAGCGGTCAACGCAACAGATTCTGAAGCACCAAATGCAAAAGCAGCGGTAACTAGGGTAGAAACAACAGCCTTGAATCTATCGATACTAGTGTGACCATTAAAGGCACCTGGATTGTGCCAGTACTTAGCACCAATGTATCCATCATTACCAGCACCGCCGCAATTTATGATGATACCTAAAATAAAGAAACCAATGAACATCAAAACTTTACAAGTGTTGAAGAAGAAGTCCGCTTCTGCGTAACCAGCGGACCCACACAAATTAATGAAAATAATTAAACAGTAAAAGATGGCACAGAAAACGTTGGGGTTGACAGAGGTAGTCCAGTACTTGATTGTGAGAGATGCAGAAATGATTTCCAATGGGAAAACACATAACCATTGCAAACAGTAAATGATAGAAGTAGCGAAACACAAAGCGGGGTCGACCAAGAAAGATGGG
Organism: Kluyveromyces marxianus DMKU3-1042; assembly: GCF_001417885.1. Classification (NCBI taxonomy): domain Eukaryota; kingdom Fungi; phylum Ascomycota; class Saccharomycetes; order Saccharomycetales; family Saccharomycetaceae; genus Kluyveromyces; species Kluyveromyces marxianus. Next base: position 135,045 of record NC_036025.1, read on the forward strand.
TAATTGTTGAAATTACCAACCAAAGTTGGGTATGCAACAGCCATCTCACCAGCAGCTTGGATAATACTGTACAAACAGGAACCCATGATGGCATAACCAATAGTCAAACCAGCTGGACCACCAGTGTATAAAGTTTTACCGTTACCAACAAGCAAACCGGTACCAATACCAGTGGCCAAAGACATCATAAGAACGTGTCTTCCTTTAATATTTTGCTTTAGATTAGCATTTTCTGCGACTAAACTGTGGGATGGGTTCAACTCCAAATCAGCAGAGCCCAGGATGTCTTGATTGATGCGGTCAGCTCTTTTGAAGGAGTCCTTGAATCGCCTCCAACTAGAGCCCTTCGATTCATAATTATAATCGTCAGAGTTGGCAAATGTCTTTTCATAGTACTCAGCATCTCCCTCATTATTTGCTATGGAATCATTTATTATAATGTCCGATTTGTTGCTCAATTTAAGGTCACTCATTTCATGACTTGCGAAGTCCTTGTCAGAAGGACCAGAGTTTGACATTTTTGTTCCAATGAATGTTATTACGTTTTATGACTTGACTGCTGTCTTTACAAATATAAAAATCACACAGCGCAGCTAACGAATGGATAACTAACAGGGAAAGATATGTATTTATTGAATAATGTTCTGGTTGCTGGCGATGCAAAAGGTGAAAGCGAAAGAGAATTTAGATCGAATGAAAAAGGCCAAGAGAAAATCAAAAGTTCTCCCTCTCCCATTATATATATATATATATATATATATATATATGTATGTATGTATTTATTAATGTATATGTACTTATGCGCTTCCTCTGTGTATTTATACAAACAAGAGTATGATATCACCGAATATCCAGAAAGGCTACTTACTCACTCATTCACTCAGTATACGCAAAAAAAAACCCTCCAATCTCCAAACTTTCCTTTTCTTTACGCAAGATAATCACCATTGCTAACCGTACGTATTTCATCGGAAGATTGTCTACGCGGATGTCTTAGGCAGCTCAAGCGCCATTCCTCCAATAATGGATGATCGCTAAGCACTACCTCATCGTGGAAAAGAAGAAACAAGAGCCCAAAACTACAACAATAAACAAGATTGGTCACAGACTGTCGTGGGCTGACTCCCCACATTAAACTTTATCATATCCTTTATCTAACAAATCAATTAGAAACCGAAAACCCTCGAATGCTCATCTCAAAACGTTAGCTTAATGCCGTAAGATGAAGGCACTACCACAAACTACAAAATACCATCTCCATATGGTAGTGCCTCACAATATGTCTTCGACTGGCAACTTCGCGCAGATTTTTTTACCTTCGAAGGCTCTTTTGCACCGTCACTCCACTCATCCTTGGGCTGCCACCTCCTAGCTCAAAGGTTCTCTACCTTTAGAGCGCCAAAAGACGACTAACCTTCCCATACCGGAGTTTCTTTTTCTTTTTATTTGCGTAATAAGTCGCATAATTGTTGTGTTACTCATTTCTTTTAGAACAAAAGTTCCTGCAGTGTTGGACTGAAAAAAATAAAAAGTAAGAAAACGGGTCCACTCTAGAATACGTTTGCAGAGGATCTGCGTGGATACCAAGTTGTGCTTTACTTGCGACAGGCAAAAACAGAAGAGAAGTAGCCTCCACGAGGCTACACTGTCCTTTGTTTGTTTCTCGACACTACAGACTTTAAGGTAGCACAGCAGTACCGCGGACCGGTTTCGCTCTGGAGGGGTAGTTTGGAGACGTGTGGCCCTGTTAAGGCATCTTACGACCAGACAGTGGAAGGAATAAGAAATGCGCTGCACCCCTCCCCTCCATACGGCGTCTTCTTTTCGAACATATGTTCTGGAAAGTCTTGGCCTTCACGTTTCTTTTTATGTATTTTGGGCTCGTTGTCGGAAAGTTCCTCTCTAAGTCGCTAAGTCCCAGTGGGAAAAAAATTTGTTTTTTTTTTGCTTCTCTTCTTCGAATGTAGCCCTATGTGTGCTATGGTAACAACCTCTTCTCTTTGGCGGTGGTGATGATGCCTCATGAAACACGACGAGAGTGGGTGAAAAAGAAAGAAGAAAAAAATGAGAGTGTGTCAAAAGTAGGGTAACAATACAGATGTTACCCGGTGTAAATGGGTTACTCTCAAGAGGGTCTCTTTTTTGCCTCTCTGGGTGTTTGTCGGTTTGGTTGTTTGGTTACCCGGATATGATCAGGTGCTTGTCCTTTTATCGTTCTCTTTGCTCTCCCTCCCGCTCGACGTAGGGTCAGCACAGGGTAAGTAAATCACATGACTTTTTTTTATTTTGCGTTTCTTGGTATTTCCACTACCATTGTAGGATTACTGGCTGCAGTCCCATTTGATGGCCTAGACTGCCTCTCTCACTCACTGTGTGACGATTGGGGCAACAGTCGGGCAGCTCCCCTTCAAACTCGCCTGGCAAGCCCGCAACGCTTAGTAAACACTCTAAATATTTTTTATCACTTTCTACTGAGAAAAAAAACCTAAAAATTAAAAAATAAAATGAAGTGTATCAACTAACAAACCCTCACTACTCTCGCCTTAAACCAAAGATCCTCTCCCTTGTACGCTCTGTACTTGCTACACGTTGCTACTGGCTGGCACGTCTACCGGAATTACACACTCACTACCACCAGAATAACCTACATCCGCCATAATGTCAGAAGAACAAGAACAAAAACCAGATGTCAAATCCGAAACACACATCAACCTAAAGGTTTCTGACGGCTCCAGTGAAATCTTCTTCAAAATCAAGAAGACTACCCCATTGAAAAGACTTATGGAGGCCTTTGCTAAGAGACAAGGTAAAGAAATCGAATCTCTAAGATTCCTATACGACGGTGTCCGTGTGCTACCGGATCAAACACCAGAAGAACTAGACATGGATGACAATGATATCATTGAGGCTCATAGAGAACAAATCGGAGGGTCCATCTAAGCCGTGTGCCGTACATTCACTCCTCCCTTTTTTTTATTACTTTGGCACTGGCCATGTAAAATTTAAATAAACGTTACATAGTGTAATGTATGTGTATCTGGAATATCAACATATCAATCCGTCGTCATATAGAGACATCAAACAAAAACATAAAATAGAATAGAATAAAATCTACTACAAACAAACAAACAAACAAACAAACATCGCTATTAATTTATAATTACAACTGAGCCTGAGCCTGAGCCTGAACCTGAGCATACGCCCACGGCAGCAGCTGCGGCTGCGGCTGCGGCTGCTGTTTTGTATATTTTTTTGTTCTTTACCAGTTAAAGGGAAAATAAGTAGTGCACATGAGCACATTCTCATACTTTCATACACCGCCGCTCGCCTCCTTCTAGAGTGTGACCCGACCCAACAACAACCGTTCAGGTACGACGCCAAAAATCACAATTAAAAAAGAGTGCCAATTTCACCATTACCCTCAGGCAACAACTTTCGCGTTTTTTACATTTTTTTTGGTTTTTTTTTTCCAGTTTTTTTCTCTTCTGCTCTATGGGTTATGTTTCCTTAAGACAATGCGTAGGGCCTGGTATTGGCAGGCATTCTCGGACGTTGTTAATGCTGCTACAGTAAGCTCGATAGAGCATATCGATGAGATGCACTTTACCCAAAGTGGAAGAAATATTACAGATATTGGAATGGGATTTCGGATTAGTTTGAATGCGACAGGTAATTTGAGCTGAGTTGCGATGTGGCCGTCTGGCACTATTTATTGATGGAGGGTTTGAAGAAAAAGCGAACGCGCTTTAAGTAGAAAGATACATATAGAAGAAGAGTAAGTAAAGAAGAGAGATTCAGCAAGTGGATTTATTGTTTGGAGTTGCAATTGTGATACGGAACATAAGATAACAAAAGTTGGATTAGACTTGCGACCGAATAGCCCGACCTACATTCGCTCATTTTATTACATTTTATCGTCAGTACGGTGCGCATAATCATAAACCACATTCACACATTCATTCACTCATTTCAACCGACATCATCATTATTGATACTATAGCACACAACGATGAACGGTAACGGAATAACAACGCTGAAAGGCGATAAAATTGGGCCATGGAAACTGGGGTCGACTCTTGGTATTGGTTCTACTGGAAAAGTTGTTATGGCGTCGAATGAGAGTACAGGCCAACAAGCAGCTGTTAAAATCATTTCCAAGTCGATTTTCAACGCGCAAGGATCTACTATCATAGGTGGCACGGACCCTGATGTGCTTCCTTACGGCATTGAACGTGAAATCATTATCATGAAGTTGCTAAACCACCCAAATGTTCTCAGATTGTACGATGTTTGGGAGACTTCGAAGGATTTGTATATGGTTTTGGAGTACGTTGAAAAGGGGGAGTTGTTCAATTTGCTCGTTGAAAGGGGCCCATTGCCAGAAAATGAAGCTGTTAGATTTTTCAGACAGATCATTATTGGTATCTCTTATTGTCACGCGTTGGGTATTGTACATCGTGACTTGAAACCGGAAAATCTGCTTTTAGATCACAAGTACAATGTCAAGTTGGCAGATTTCGGAATGGCCGCACTAGAGTCCAAGGACAAGCTTCTAGAGACAAGTTGTGGGTCACCTCATTATGCTGCGCCAGAAATTGTTTCTGGATTGCCATACCATGGTTTCGAGTCCGATGTTTGGTCATGCGGTGTCATTCTTTACGCGTTGTTGACAGGTAGATTACCTTTTGATGAAGAAGATGGAAACATTAGAAACCTTTTACTCAAGGTACAGAGTGGTAAATACGAAATGCCTGGAGACGACGAAATATCTCACGAAGCTCAAGATTTAATTGCAAAGATCTTGACTGTGGATCCAGAACAAAGAATTAAAACAAGAGAAATACTAAAACATCCACTTCTCAAAAAATACCCAAGCATCAAGGATTCTAAGTCCATCAGAAACTTGCCTCGCGAAGATACCTACTTAAACCCACTATCCCTGGAAGGAGGTAACGAACGCGTCGACGAAAACATTCTACAAAATCTAGTCGTATTATGGCACGGCAGGAACAAAGACGAGATCACTGCTAAGTTAAAGGAACCCGGTCCAAACCTAGAAAAAACGTTTTACGCCCTGCTACATAGATTCAAACATGACAATTATCAAGAACAACTGAAACAACAAGAACTTCAAAAGAAATCATCCATATCCTCAAACTCCCTTATGTATGTTGGTTACTCTCCATCTCCGAATAAACTGGGCTCACCAGTTTCTACTCCAAAGAAAAAGAGATCCTCAATCATAGTGGCTTCCTCGTCTCATAAGAGACCAGTGTCTATTCAAAAGCTAAGCAGTCAGAATAGTTCGCCTGTAAAAAATGGTTCCATTGGTAAAAGGTTGAGTAAATCATTCTCTTCAAACAAAAGAATTTCGGTATTGGTGTCTAACTCATCTTCTCCAACGCCTTCCTCTCACAAGAGAATTTCAAGGCTAAATGATGGATCAGCACCACCCGTTCCTAAAGAGATGTTACGTGATTACAAGCGGCAATCTAAAAGGCAATCTAAGAGATTCTCTCTATTGCCTAATATGAAGCGTGGGTCTATAACTACCAAGCTAATAGCCACATATGCAAAACTCTCGGAGGATAACGAATGGGAATATATTGAAAAGGAAACAAAGAGAACTAGTCAAGACTTTGCTACGCTGATGGATGAGATCTTTGAACATGAAAAGTACGAGCAGATAAGGAAAGAAAAGGAAGAATTGGAAAGAAAGGTTAGAGAACAGCGTGAAAGAGAAGAGCGCGAACAAAGAGAGCGCGAACGTGCTGAACTTGAAGAACAACAGAGAAGAAGAGAAGAAGAACTATCGAGAGCTCAGAGACAGCAAGAACTTCAAGAGCAAATGGAACAAGAAATCATTAAACTCAAAGCTGAATATGGGGCAACGGAAAGAAAGAAGCCAAATAATAGGTCATCTTCTGCTCCAATGGAAAGTAATGGTGACGCTCGTAAGAGGGATAGCACTTTTGAGGTTAAAAATGACATAAAAAATCTAATTAACACTCGTAACTTCTCATTGCAAACCAGACCAGTCTCTAGATTAGATCCTGGTATTTTGGCAAATGAAAACAGAATGTCTAATCGTATTGATGAAGAAGATATTTCCAAGGAACAAACTATTCTTGAAACGATCAGAAGGTCTAAATTCCTCGGTTCTCAGTTTAATTTAAACGTCGAACTTGAAAAGGCTAAGAAAGAGCTAAAGGCAAGGGAAAGACAAGAACAAATCCGGAAATACTCTGAACAAAACGAACAACCTTATGAAATTCAAGAATTGCCTAGAAATGCCAAAGGAGTTGCCACTCTTAGAGATGATGAAGCCGAGCCTAGAAAACTGTCGGAGGTTAAGGTGCCTCAATTCACTAGAAGGTCGAAGCACTTCTCAGCATCTAATAAAAGATTTTCTGTCCTCTCAATGTATTCAACTAAAAATTCTTTCACCAATCTTGTGGATCACTTGAAGAACGATGCCTATCTGGAAAGTACACTACCAGATGTACATGAATACCCAACTTCAAATGGTAACCAAGAACCTGAATTTATGTTTGAGGCGGTTGAGGAACAAGAAGAGCCATCCAAACTTTATGAAATTTCGGAAAATGACAACCTATTACGTAGTTCTGAAAATGATACAAAGTCTGACACTCCTAAGGAGATCAGCAATCCAAAGCCAAAGGACGTTAACCTCCCATCGCTGCCGCCTTTGCAAAATAGCCATAACAGATTAGACGAAGATGGTGCTATGGGATTGGGTATTTATCAAACTAACGAAGACTCTGAAAAGTCACCAAAACCAGATCTCGATGATGAACAAGTGGATGAGAACACAAAACGTGAAACAGTACAAGAAGAACGCAAGAAGCAGGAGTTGAAAGAGAATAAGGCGCCTTTGAATGATGTTATGAAGAAGAATAATGAACGCAAGCCACTGGAAGAAATAACTCCTAAGGTTCAAAATAAACGTAAGATCTCATTCTTTAGAAAGTTCTCTCAAGGAGCAGAAAAGAAGGTTGGTCCAGCTAATTTCGACTGTGAACTAAAGGCTAGTGTCTCTGCTCCAAAAATGTTCAAAGCCCTTGATAGACTGTTGAAGGAGTGGACAGACTATGGCCTGAAGCAGGTAAAATCAGTACCTAGCCAATCGGTAATATATGGGAAGCTAACAAGTGACAACATATTATCATTGAGATCCACAGGATTTATGATTGCTATTAGCGAAGGCGAAGGTAACGGTTCAGTAATCCGATTTACTAAAAAGACAGGTTCAACCAAGACGTTTAATAGACTAGTGAATGAGATTGAAAAGATTCTGGAAAAAGAGAAGGTTCTAATATTCTCTTCGTGAGAGGTAAGAATGTCTTGATTGTACATACACATAACATGGATAATATATATATATATAAAATATAGAGAAGCAATTGTAACATTGAATTATTTTTGTAGTTTTTTTAAAAATTATTTTTACAGTGGAGTGGTGCATTGTTTTATTAAATAGAGATTACTTCTTCATATGACCTTCGGAATCGAAGATCCAAGCCTTTTGTTTGGCTTGTTCTAATTGGATGCCTAGATCATCTGCCAATCCCCATACAACACCTGAATTCTTTAAGTAAACTCTGCCGATTAGCAAAAGGTCGATGATACCATTTTCTAATAGATCATTCGCTAATTTGCCGTCTTGTACACCGCCAGTTGAAGCAACTAGAAGATTTTTGGGGCAATTTTGCTTGATCTTATGGGCGATTTCCTTTGGAGGAAGGAACCTTGGGTTCCCCCAATTGAATTCCTTGGAGTTTAGGCCACCGCTACACACATCAATAACATCGACGCCGTGTTCGGCAAGCACTGGCACTAGTTTCAACGTATCCTCGAGCTTCCAGCTTTCTGCATCCTCCACATTCTCATCAGCACACAATCTAACAAAGATGGGTACTGTTTCTGGAATGTTGGCTCTTACCTCATCGATAATTTCCAAGAGGAATCTTGTCCGGTTTTCGAACGAACCCCCGTAGTCGTCGGTCCGCTTGTTTGCCGTTGGAGTGAAAAACTGGCATGGCAAGTATCCATAACCAGCATGGATCTCGACGAAATCGTAGCCCGCTTTTTCCACCGCAAGCTTGGCACTCACCCCGTACTGCTTGATTATCTCCTCAATCTCCTCCACACTCAACTCCCTGGGCACCACTCCGCTCTTCTCATCAAACGGCACAGCAGAGGGAGCCACCAATTGGTCCGACCACCCTCCATCTTCGCGCGACAGGTAAAGCCCGAGATGCCCGTCCAACGGCGAAACCATCGACGCCTTACGTCCCGCATGGCCCAACTGCACACCGATCTTGATGTTATGGAGGTGTGCCCAGTCCACAATGTTCTCCCTGTGTGTCTCAGCTTGTTCCTCTGTGAATAGCCCCAAGTCATTGGCAGATGAGCTACCAATCGGATTTATAGCAGATGACTCAACAATCACAAAACCAGGCCCACTGCTGCAGATCGACCCATAATGCACCAAATGGTACTTGTTTGCCTCGAATTTCTCGGACGAGTACGTGCACATGGGTGAAGTCCCGACCCGATTCGACACTTTCATCGACCGAATGCTCAACGGTTGGAATAATAAGGGTGGGGCTTTCTTGCTTCCATCGAAATAACGGAGAAACTTGCCCACATCTGGCTGTTTGGGCGACCAAAACTTCACCCTGTTGGATCTAGCAAGCTTTAAAGACATAGTTTATTGCTGTGCTGCTACTGCTACTGTTGCTGTTGCTCCTGGCCCTTGGTATCGGTCAAGACTCTATGTCTAATTTAAGCTTCGAGCCGCACTCTTGAACCCTTTACAGTATATATATACGAAAATTATGCTAAGAATGTGTCACATGGAAGAAACCTTTATTTACGGTTCGCGAAAGTCTTGCGACGATCAAAACGTAAAAATTAAAAAAAAAAAAAAAAAAAACCTTAAGTGCGCATATGCTCTCGAACACTATATATATAAAGACTAGGCTATAAGCTTGGAAAAGTGGTAGAGATGACATAGAGAATAGAGAGGAGGACAAAAGGGGAAAAAAGGCAAGGCAAATAGAGTAGTAGGGGGGAAAAAAATTAAGGGGGATCAATGGAGTTTCCGAATTGGTGGTGTGTTTTCGGGCTGCTGCTTGCATGGTTGCTGAGCGATACATGCGAAGGGAAAGAAGTTATATTTGATATATCACGTCATGGGGATGGACGAACCATAGTGATCAATGGGAATTCGGAGTTGGTAAAGCCGGTTTTAAGGCTTCGGAATGGGGAGCGGTTGAACTTAAAGCTTGAGAACCATTTGGATGAGCCTACTGGGGTGCATTTCCACGGGATGCTGCTTGAGAACTACGTTGGAGAGGGAAAGGGAGAGGGAGAGGATGGGCAGGCCGATCCTGCGGTGTTAGGAGACGGAGTTCCTGGGGTAACGCAGTACGAGGTTGGTGCTGGATACGCGTACTGGCAGAATATGAGTGTGGCACAGGATACGTGTGGGACATTCTGGTACCATTCGCATTATGCGGTACAGTACGGTGAAGGGTTGAGAGGCCCAGTTGTGGTGGAGTGCGAGAAATTCGACAGCCACGAGTCCCGGGTAGCTTCGGAATACGGGCTAGGGGATCGAGAACGTGCGCAGGAGCGGATCATCACGTTGAGCGACTGGTACAAGCGGTCGCACGACAGCATAATGTATGATTCGTTGCAGGTTGACGGGTACTCGGACCCGCGTGTAGACGGTTCGCTCTTCAATGGGAAGCAGGATGCGGGCCAAGTTGTCAGTTTCCCGGCGGACGCAGATTACTTGCGGTTGCGTGTGCTCAACGTGGCGAACAGCAACACGCAGGTGTTGCACATTGCGAACCACAAGCTGATTGTGATCGAGATAGACGGTGTGTTGGTGAAGCCCGTGGAGCTTTCGACGTTGACGCTCGCGACGGGCCAGCGGTACACGGTGCTTGTTGGGCGGGACGAGAAGAGCAGGAGCTCGCAGATCGTCCATGGCTGCAACAAGATGATGGGCTACATCACGAAGACGCATATCCTCAGGTATGAGTCCCCAGGGGAGTCCCCAGGGGAGTCCCAAGGAGAGTCCCAAGGAGAGTCCCAAGGAGAAATTGTTGAAGCCACGACCACATCGATCAAGCGTCTTCCCGGGTTCAGCCGCGACGAATTGTACAAGGTGTACGAGCCAATCGACTGGGAACTACTCCCGGACCCAGAATCCAGCGAAAACGGACGCAAGATCTCGCTCGACTACGAGGAATCCTCGTCAGAAGCCACTCTACAAAAATACGGAACGTCGATGTACTTGGTCAATGGACACACAATGGGCGATTTCATGAACCCGGAGGGAACGACGACGCCCTTGCTTCTCTCGCGCGGTGGCGAGAACGCCAGCCCCAAGGCCAGCCCTGCAGCCCAGCCCATCGACGTGGGGTTCGGGGCGACAGTAGACATCGCCATCAACAGCATCGACCACATGCGACACCCCTGGCATCTCCACGGACACCACTTCCAGGTGATCAGCATGGGCGAGTCGCACGACGGCCCGCTACACTGGGACGACACCGAGTCTGTTGCTTACAAGAAGTACGCCCAGGATATGGAGTACTGGAGATCAGGGTCCAGGGTCCCGATGACTCGCGACAGCATCAACATTCCGGGCCGGAGCTACGCGGTGATCCGGTTTGCGACCGATTCGCCGGGGCTTTGGATGCTCCACTGTCACGTGGACTGGCACATGGTGAAGGGACTCGGAGTAGTCTTGCAAGAGGGGCTCGACAAGTTGCCGATGGACATTGTACGGGTAACAGAGCCGTTTTTGATGTCAGCGGGACAAACACAGCCGGAGGAGGACCAGGAGGACCAGGAGGACCAGGAGGACCAGGACCAGGACCAGGACCAGGACCAGGACCAGGGACAAACACAGCCGGCTCCTTCGTCTCCTCCTGCACCACCAGGGCCCAAGGGACAATCATCCACCTCCAAAACAAAAGTGCTAGCGATATACGGCACCGTCATGCTCCTAGTGGACGTCCTACTGTACAAACTCTTCGTATAGAAATAGACATAGACCTAGACCTAGACACTTTTCTTCTTATTTAATCTATCTAGTTCGGTAAATTGGTTCATTTACGTTACCTTACGTTACGTTACGTTACGTTACGTTGTGTTACGTTCCGTTGCGCTGTTCTACTGCTTGCCTTACTGACGCGCGGGGTTACCCCCACAAACCCAGCGGAGTGGAGTTTGTCTCTTTGTCTGTGTGTGGAGTGGAAAAAAAAAAATTTAAAATTTACAATTAGGTAACAGTAGCCACTACCAGTAAAAATATAATAATGACCCCCTTCACGGGCGCGCACACGCAGTTAAAAAGTTTTTCCCGCCTCCGCTTTTATTGGCCGCCCCCCGAATCCCCATTCCGCACCATCCCTTTCTATCCCCTCCGCGGTGGCCTTAAGGGGCGGGCGGAGGAGGGGCCAAATAGAGGGGAATTTGTAGGACCACTTTACACGACGGTGCCCCCAAATCTCGATTTCCCACAAGGCAAGCCAATACACACGACTACTACTACTACTACTGCTGCTACTATACCACTAAATACTACCGCTGCCACTGCGGCTTGAAAAGACCCACCCATTGCTTAGTTTTTTTTTTTTTTGTCCTTTAGTGTTTTGGCCTTGTTTTTGCGAGGAAAAACGAAAATCGAAAATGTCGAGAATAAATAGTAATATAATTATTTTTGCTTGTTACCTAGTTTACACTTTGTTCGTTAGTCTCCTGTCTCATAAGCAGGGGGGCAAGAAGTAGAGAAAAAGGAGAGAGAGATCAGCAAAGATAGAACGTCTCTTGTTTATAGATAGGTGATAGGCGTACAAGAGTAGGAGAGTGTGTTTCAAGGCCAGTAGGTAAGTGAGAGTGTTTTTGGCTGTTGGAATATCGAATTAATCAATCAATCAATCAATCAAGGATTGGCCATTATTATATTATTAATTTTTTTTTTTTTTTTTTTTTTAGTTACATTATTGTTTCGCTATCCTTTTTTCACAAGTTTTTGCTCAGATTTTCTCAGTTCAGGTTTGCCCCAGATTATAAAGAAGCGAGTCCTAGTATTTTTGAAATATTGAGCGAAGTGAGTGAGTGAGTCAATCAATTAATCTTAGAATTGGCATAGAGAAGGGAAAATATAATAATAGTAATAGACTGGATCACAGGAAATCGGACATCGACAGACATTTTGTTATGATGAACGAATTGCCTCAGGTGAGCAGCACGACCTCTTTGTCGGACAATCCGCAGTTGCGGCAGTATTATGATCGGTTTTTGTTCAAGAATAGCAGTGGCAAGTCGTTGTCGGACTTGCCTGCCAAGGCGCGGGAACAGGCTCGAGAACAGGCACGCAGCAATCTCCATACGGAGGGCGGTTTTGTAGACGGTCAGGGCCAGGGCCAGGGCCTAGGGCCAGAGACAGGCGGCCTGCAGATGAATAACAATAATAACAATCATAATCATAACCATAATCATAATAATAACAATAGTAATAGTAATAGCAACAACACGACTGGGATCGATTTTATCAATGGATTTAGAAACCCCATGTACCAGACTGCGACATCGCCCGTGTCCAGTTCAGGGTCCCACCGCATGAACATATCGTTTTCGGATGCTATGGGTGGTATGCCGGGGGCTCCTCTTCCTGGGCCTGGGAGCGCTTCTATGTTCCAATTCAGCAATGCGCCTATGGCACCTGGGCCTCCTCCTTCTGCATTTGGGATGGTTCCTCTAAGCGAGTCTTCGCATGGACACGGGCGCGGTTCGGTCCAAATGGACTACTCTGTTATGGGTAGTACTTCCCCACAGCAGCAGCAGCAACAGCAGCAACAGCAGCAACAGCAGCCCGTGATGTCGTTCCAAGGATCAGCATCTTCTGCGTTTGCACAAGGAAATATCGGTCCTAGCCTGCATTCCAGGAACAACTCGGTAGTGTCCAATAGTTCGATCTCGCCTTCGAGCTACTACGCAACGTTGAACCAGACTGTGTCACCAAGTTCGCAATTATCTCCCTTGAATAGTGCGGGTGGAAGCAGTTATGGTGCCGGCACCGTGACTCCTTCTAATTTCCCATTTAGCCAGGACCCCACTAACTTCATAGTGGACGCCCATGCTAATGGTAGAAGGTCATCATACGTTGCAGATGCGCTAATTCACGGCCATATGGCGGGCAGCCCAACTTCTGCATCCAACATGGGAAACAAAAATAACGCTAACAATGGTAATGGCAATAAGCATAACAAAAACGCTAATAATAACACTAATACCGACAACACCCAGCAAAGATTCTTCGGGCAACAGAGACAGACTCATTCCAGCAGCGTTAGTGCTGGAGGTGGAACCGGATATCAGCCAACGAGAAACATCCACCAAATGAAACATCACAGCGTAAGCAGCGGCAGTAGTGGGCCTATTAGCTCCAACGTAACCCAGAATTCAATTCAACAGCAACCATTGCAGCCTGTTCCTTCTTCTTCATCATCATCATCGCAAAATGGTACTACCAACACCCAATCAGTTACTGCTGGGTTACCAGCTCAAGGCACCTTCCCGCTGGATAACGGTTTACTCTTGAAAGACAACCATATTGTGTCTTCTCCAAGCTTATCTCAATTGTACAAAGACTGTGGTGAGAACTTCTTTGCCAGCAAACAAAGTTTCGAGTTTATTGATACCATAAAGGATCTTATTGCAGGAAAATCTGGTGATGAAGTCAGGAGCAAGAAGATTCAAAAATTCTTGGGCTTTTTGAAAAGCTGTAACCTAAACTACAATCCACAATCCGATGCTTTTGTGTCTACGGGCAAGCATAGGAGATCTTCCACCAGCAGCTATTTACATTATCGCCCTCTAGTACTAGTGGCTTTGAAAAATGGTAAGCTTGAATTATTGTCCCTGCCTCAGAATACCAACTTGAGTTTGGCCCGTAATGATTTGATAATTATTGATGGTGATCGTGGTAAAGACTTGGCGGTCTGTGTCGAGCCTGTGGTTGATCTTGAATTGGCGTTGTTTATCAACTTCTTGAAGAAAAAGATTCATTTCGATTCTTTGATTACTTCAAGAAACCAACACTACCCTGCGGAAAAATTCATTGATGCATTAATGAATAATGCTAATGGTTCACAAGATGATTTAAATTCAAAGCTCTACGACGTTATCGAATTAACACAACTAATCATTCCAAGCAAACAAATATTACGTTTCGCCACCCCATGGGAATGTTCCACTAATCTTCATAGTAAATTCCAAGATGAATTGAAGGCACTCCACATTGCCCAATTGAAATTAAAGACTTTGAACAGTAATAACTCAGCTAATGGTAAGCCAAGTTTGAACATTAAAATATTGAATTCAGAGTTTCAATTTGATAGAAAAAAGCTAACATTCTACTATATCTGTCAAGAACGTAATGATTTCCGTGAATTGATAAAAGAATTATTCAAATTCTACAAGACAAGAATTTGGCTCTGTGCTATTCCAAACAACCTTGAAATCGATACCAAATATTATGATAATGAAAAGAAAGAATGGGCTATGTATGAAGATATGATGAAACACTTCCAACAAGAGGAACTAATTGATAATAATTTGCCACCTCAAACCGGATTCATCGTTGCACCATCCCTAAACAAAATTCAATTGGACAATTTCCAAATTGGTGTCTACAAGGAACTGGTCAATTCAATGTTTTGACTTTGTTTATAACTTTTTGGTTGATTAATTGTGTCCCATATTACATTGAAGAGAGCAGCTGAGGTAGACGTGATTTTTGTATCCTCCAGACATTCTGTTTTTTTATTATAGTACCATCATTGTTATGATAGTTTCTTGGCTTGCGCTGACTTTTATGCTGTTAATGGCTTCCCGTTGTTATATACCTAGGACGATAAATGGAACCCGTTTCTTCACTTTTGAAGATATGCGTTTTCGTTTTCTTTTCGGCGTTTGTTTGTTTGTTTGTTTGTTTGTTATGTTGTTTTGTGTGTTACCACATGCAAGAATATTACTCTCTCATATTTTTTGACTTCAGATGCTTCCTTTTATAGAATGGATTGGATTGCGATACTAATGATAAATTATAAACTAATCTGAAATCATGACACATATAAAGGTCTATTGCAAATGACCTTTCCTGTTACATTTTATTTTATTGGCTAATCCAAGGGAATTGCATAGGGACATGCACATGGGATAGAAGAAATATAAACGATATAATGGGTGGCTCTTCTCCTATGCCCTTGGGTTCGTCTCTGAAAAAAGTCCTAAAATATCTTTATATATTTTGTATAGACGTAAAAAGAAAAAAATATAATTGATATACTTATGAAGACATGATTGGTATCTTTGCCTGTGGATCTAGTTCTGGATCCAGCTCTGGATTCAACTCTGTCTTGCTTTGTTCGTGTTCGTAATTTCATTTATTTTCTGCATAGAAGAAATTGACCGCAACTGGAGTCAAGTTAAACTGTTCAGCGTAGTGCTGGAAACCTGCTCCAGGCTTACCGAATCCCCAGTTTGGTCTATCCTTGATTTCGCCTGGTGCCTTATCAGGAGACTGTTGAGCTAAAATCCACACGTAGCGATGAGGACCAGTTCCCTTTGGAGGTGCAGGACCCATATATGGCACGAGAACGTCCCCAGAACTGGACGACAAATCCAAGGCCATGGGACTCTCTGCGCTAGGCGACAGTTTCAAGTTGGTCTCCAAATAATGACAGTACTCAGACCATTTATTATCCGAGCTAGAAGGAGCATCCGGGTCTGTCATGCAGAGAGTATATAGAGCAGAAGTATCGATTTTCGCATTATCTGCGTCAGCAGAAAGTAGCTTCAATTCTGGTTTTTCTTGCGTGTTGCTGATAGAGAGCGTGTTACCTAGGGCGACTGGGTGTTTGGATTGGTATTGGATGATCAAGCTTCCTGATCCATCGCTGGAGAACGATGGTAGGACCTTTGACACCACGCCGTGGGACACTAGCGATTCTTGAATAGCTTTAGCAGAGTTTATAGAAGCGAACATTTTTGTACGGGTTCAGTAACAAACTTCTCGATTTCCAGTTGTGAGGATTGGTTTCGAGATCTAGATATTATCAAGGTACGTTATAGCTAGGTACTGTTATTATTCCCCTAACTGAAGCTCGGTTCCGTTACGCCTTTATATACGACGAATCTAGCAACTTCCAGTGTAGCAACTAGCAACTTGCAATCTCGGTAACGTAAGCTAGTAGCAATGCTCGCAGCAATACGGGTGGGAAGAGATGAGGAACGACAATGGGGTTTCTAGGGGTGGGGTTACTATTGGCCTGTCCGCCGGGTAAGCCAAGTAGCAAACTTGATTTAGTTGAAAATGGCAAGAGAAAATGGTGGGCGCCGGATCAGAAACGAGATGCCTGAAAGAAACAAATGCGAAACAAAAGAGAACACGCGGACTTCAAACTTTAAACCGGGCGAAAAATAAGGGAAAAAAATAAAAAGAAACAAAAATAAAATAAAATATGACCCCCATCAATCAAATCGCTTTCACTGTTGGTATCGCGTTTTTTGGACACTCGTTTCGTCTACGATGATGATTTCCTCGAGGCTTCAAGAAAAAAGGTAGACAGGGAGAGCTTCTTTTTTTTTGTTTGGGAAACATCTTATTCTCCGGGTAACGTTTCTATCGTTGGTATTTATAAGACCAAACACGTGGGTCTATCATCCCACCCCAGGCCACCAGCGCGTGTACTTGCACAAGTGCTGCTTTTAGGCGTCCCGAATACAACCCAAACAAACCACTCCCCCCCCCCTTACGTGTGGTGTTTTTTTTTAGACGTTCTCGTTTCGTCCGTACATTCCATACAGCATGCGCATCGCCATAGCTGCTGGCCAGAAGCTGAAAAAAAAAAAAGATCTTCTTGGCATTATTATTATGCTCATCCATGATACAAAAGTTTTGAGTTGAAATAGACAGGCACATTGAACCGAAACGAAAGACTAAAAGCAGTTTTCTTAACGTTAGCATTAGCGTTAGCTGAGAGGCCCAAGTATAATCTGCAAGACCGCAACCGCAACTGCAACACTGCAAAACAATGGCTGGCAATACCACGGTACGTGAGTACTGGCGATATTTTCGCCAATTCGTTCCTTACTACCTACTTGCATTCGTCACGCTAGCTCACTTTGTATACACCGAGGTGACGTGGGTTCCCAACATGGACAAATCCTTCATAATAGACACGGAGTCGATATCGAAGTCGTACGTGGAGCGCGAGCTCGTGACTTCTGAGCTTTGTTTAGCATTAACGGTGCTCGTGCCCATGTGCGTTTGTCTAGCATACTGTTCGAGCAAGACCACAGACTGGAAGCGCTCGAACGTGAGCAGGAACTTTGAGCGGGCCGCGTGGATGCAGCCTTCCCCGCACCGCTTCCACTGCGCCATGGTGCTCATGTGGGCCTGCATCGGCGTCACAGCCATGCTCACCAACGTGCTCAAGTTCTCCATCGGGAACTTGCGTCCGGATTTCGTCGAGCGCTGCATACCCATCCAGACGGCCACCACGCGCACGCCCGTGCGCGTCAGCGACACGTGCTCCCAGCCTGACCTCGCCCTACTCATCGAGGGCATGAAGTCCACACCCTCGGGCCACAGCAGCATGATCACGTGCAGCTGCTTCTTCGCATGGGTCTGGATCCACGACCACGTGACTCATATCTCCCTCTCCCGCAAATCTATCCTATGGCTCCCGCTGCTGGCGCTCGGTGTGATGGTGTCGCGCGTCGTCGACCACCGGCACCACTGGTACGACGTGGTGTTTGGGTGCGTCCTCGGCCTCCTCACCGTCGCCGCCATCTACTACGGCGTGCCTCAGAAAAACCCCTCCTCCTCCTCCTCCCAGAGTGACCCGGACTCGCTCCCCACGTGACCTCATCCCTCAGCACATATATACTGTATAGCACTACCACTACCTCCTTCATATAGACTGAAAACAAAAAAAATGGCCCTAGCCAAAGCTAGACCGATAACTTGCCCGCCCGCCCTCACGCTCACCAGAGTCAGAAAACGCACCAGAGTCGTCCTGCGGCCGGCTCGTATAGCATAGCCCGGCCGCTACTGTCCCGCCCATACACCACCCTCTGGGCTCTGCGTCCTAACTGGCTCGGGGACAAAAACAGAAATAAACAGAAGAAGAAGAAGAAGAAGAAAAAAAAAAAAAAAAAAAAAAAAAAAAAAAAAAAGAGACTACAACTGTGGCGTCTCCGAATCCCCGCCACCCCTCGAACAAAAACCCACTACTCTCGCACTGAACCCGCAAACAATGGGAGCGCACCTCTCGAGACGCCTGCACAATAGGGCGTGACTGTGTATTTGTTTGCATCACTTACCCTTTCCACAGTGTGTTTTCGCATACCACATACCAACAACTGTGGATTGAATGTGAAAAAGAACAGTGCGCGCTGCTGCTGCTGCTGCTGTTACTGCTGTCCTGCGATAGCGAGGCTCACTTTCACATTCCTATTCGTATCGTATTCCTCCTTTTCCTAATTTCAATTCGTATTGATGTATGTGTGTGTGTGTGTGTGTTGTCCTGTGCTGTGCTGGTAAATTGCAATGGGCATGCGATGGGCATCGCAAATTGTGTATATATAGCAGAGAGATCTTACCAAAGAGACAGTTTGGATTTAGATTTAGGAAACCAATTGTTTGAAGGCATGCGAGTAATTCCTGAAACTGTCTGTTTTTATTTTTCTTGAAGAGTAGCAACAGGTTAGAGCCACTAGCAACGCTGGAGATAGTAGCAGCTGCATATAATAGTTAATCACAAGCCAACCAAAAAACAATCATCATCATGGGTAACAACAACACGTTTTTGTTTACCTCCGAATCTGTGGGTGAAGGTCATCCAGACAAGATCTGTGACCAAGTTTCTGACGCTATCTTGGATGCTTGTCTAAGAGAGGACCCATTGTCCAAGGTTGCTTGTGAAACTGCAGCCAAGACCGGTATGATTATGGTTTTCGGTGAAATCACCACCAGAGCCAACTTGGACTACCAAAAGATTGTGCGTGACACGATCAAGCAAATCGGTTACGACTCTTCCGAGAAGGGTTTCGACTACAAGACATGTAACGTTTTGGTTGCCATTGAACAACAATCCCCAGATATCGCTCAAGGTTTGCACTACGAACAAGCTTTGGAAGAATTGGGTGCTGGTGACCAAGGTATCATGTTCGGTTACGCTACTGACGAAACCCCAGAACACTTGCCATTGACCATTTTGTTGGCCCACAAGTTGAACATGGCCATGGCTGACGCCAGAAGGGACGGTTCTTTGCCATGGATCAGACCAGACACCAAGACCCAAGTCACCATCGAATACAAGGAAGACCACGGTAGATGGATCCCATTGAGAATTGACACCATCGTCATCTCTGCCCAACACGCCGAGGAAATCTCCACCGCTGACTTGCGTCAATCCCTAAGAACCGAGATCATCGACAAGGTCTGCCCAGCTGAGATGTTGGACGAAAACACCAAGTACTACATCCAACCATCCGGTAGATTCGTCATCGGTGGTCCACAAGGTGACGCTGGTTTGACCGGTAGAAAGATCATCGTCGATGCCTACGGTGGTGCCTCCGCTGTTGGTGGTGGTGCTTTCTCCGGTAAGGATTACTCCAAGGTCGACCGTTCTGCTGCTTACGCTGCTAGATGGGTCGCCAAGTCCTTGGTCCACGCTGGTATCTGTAAGAGAGTGCAAGTCCAATTCTCTTACGCTATTGGTATCGCTGAGCCATTGTCTTTGCACGTTGACACCTACGGTACCGCTACCATCCCAGATGAAGAAGTTATCGAAATCATCAAGAAGAACTTTGACTTGAGACCAGGTGTCTTAGTCAAGGAATTGGATTTGGCTAGACCAATCTACTTGCCAACTGCCTCATACGGTCACTTCACCAACCAAGAATACCCATGGGAAAAGCCAAAGGCTTTGAAGTTGTAAACGTTATTGGAATAACGGCTGCATTTTTTTCTATCTCAAAAATAACATGGCAAGGGAAGGAGTAGTGGTAGTAGTAGTAGTAACAAGAAGAAGAAGAAGAAGAAGAAGAAGAAGAAGCGAATTATAAATTAATCCATTAATTTTTGCACTTTGTAAAGTATATATAGATTAGACACCCAAAATCGATTTAATAGTGGTATCAGACTGGCCCTTCACGTCGGACACACATCGTGTGTCGTTCTTATTGGGACGGGAGTTCCTCGAGCGCTTGTAGCGCTGCCTTGAGCTCTTTCTTGGCTGTTGCTATGTCATCGTAATTCAACGCGCTGATGGCGTACTTCGCGCTTTTCTGCGCCTTGTGCACTATTTCTTCCCTCGACATTATTTCCTTCAGCGTTGAGATTTTGGAGGGCGCTGGAGGAGTAGCCTTTACTCTAGGCAAGGGTTCAGGAGTAGGTTCCGGTGCAGGTTCAGGAGTCTCTTTGGGAGTCGCTTTGGAAGCCACTTTGGGTGATGGTTCAGGAGTCGGTTCGGGTGTCGGTTCTAGGGGTACACTTGGCTCCTTCTGGAAAGTGGTCTCCTCAGGATCCTCGGGCTGTTCAAGCTCTTCGGGCTCCTCGGGCTCCTCCTGGAACGTCGGAGCTTCCTCTTCGTCGTCAACAAAGGTTGGCATGTCGCCTTCTTCTTCCGGCTGATTTCCGTCTGTCAGATCCGGAGTCGTAGCCTTAGGCTCAGTATAACGATCCTTAATTTCTCCAGGAACCAAAGGAAATCCAGAAGGGTCCGGCATATCTTCAAGAGGTACACTTGGCGAAGACTCTTGCATACCCTCAGGCAAGACCTCTGGTGATGATCCCAACTCACCTTTCTTCAACTTCATTAAATAGTATTTAGCATATTTTATCCTCTTGTCACATTGCTTTCGCACTACCTCATCCATTGAATCCCCCCACAAATGTTTACAACACTGAAACAAATCAATACAACACCATAATCCCTTCCGGATCTCGCTGTCAACCTGTTGGTTTTGTATTTGAACTAATATCCCATTGTATATAGACATCGCAAGATTCATCGCAAATGCTAAGGCCTTTTCCTTATCATGAAGCAATAACTTCGTACCTTCATCATCTGCACTGTTTCTGAACTCTTCCACTTCATCTAAGATAGATACAACAGTTTGCGTAGCTTCCTCATCTCTTTCCTTCTCATCTAGTATTATCTCCGCAGCATAAAGCTTCAAATAATATGAAATTACTGGAAGTCCAGCAAGTTCCCTTGCAAGCTTCAAAACTCTACCATACTGCACTGCATTGCCCATCGTGAAACAACCTCTTGGTGACCTCCCTGCTATGCTTCAATGCCTATTGTTCACATTTCCCCTATGTGAAAACTATATTTTATCATTAAACAAAACGCCAAATATAAGAATTTTTGTAGAATTTGCAGGCTTCTTACTATTGAAACAAACTCATGAACTTTGAGTAGGTAGAGAGAAAGGCTCAAACAGCAGGTAATTGACGCCTAAGAAAGGACCGAATAACGAACTTTTTGGTAAAGTTAGGTGAGAACCATGAGTAGGCCAATTTTCAAGGCTTACAAAGGCGAAAAGATCAGTTTTGAGCAACGACTTCAAGATGGATACGTGTGTCTCGATCCGTTTATCCCACTTCTAAGCAATCTATCAAGTTTGAAATATCACGGAGATGATCCTCTGTTTGAAAATTTGGATGATATGATCACCTCGCAGTTTAATATACTTATAGATACGGATAGGTCAGGTACGCGGTGGATTACGTTGCAAAAAGCGCACGAATTGTGGGATTTATTACGTATGCAAGACGACTTAAATACTGGTGGTAGCTCGATTAAACGCGATGAAGATACAAATGGGCACGCTCAAGATGATGAAGGGCGTGAGTCCACGGGCGGTTCGACAACCGATGCAACATCTAAGAATGGTAACGGATCTCAGAAGAACGAAAACGCCAATTCCAGTGCTCCTCTTTCACAACAACAAGAACAGCAGCAACAACAGCAGGAGAAAAATCAGGAACCTCCTCAAAAGCAGCAGCAACAGCAGCAGCAAGTATCGGGGTCTTCTGGAAATAACGCTGGAAATGACAATGTTTCAAGTACCCAAGGTACTTCGCGTGATTCTAGTACACCAAGTGTTCCGATTGATGCAAATGTGAAGGGTGATCAAACTGATCAAATTGCTTCGGGCACTGATGAAAAAGCCTACAACAGTCCTACCACTGGTAAACACGACTTAGGGGAACACATAGACTCGCCAACTAAAAGACATCAAACTCAGTCTGTATCGGTGATTCCAGTATTCAAGCATGATCTTCCAACAGTATCAACACTTCAAAAGACACTGCCCTCTATAACCAATTACACAGCAGAAGAACGTGTGAAGCTAGAAACACTGTTACAGCGGATACTATTCCCTGAAACGTCGCCTGAAGACGCAGTAACTTCCTCTAATGGCTACCCAGTTATCGATCTGGGTCAACAGCTGCAAGAACTTGATGCTCAGTTTCCAAATGTGAAACTTAATCTCAACATCCCAATTGACGAACATGGAAATACCGCGTTGCACTGGCTATGCTCCATAGCTAATCTGGATCTTCTTAAGCAACATATAATGTATGGAAGCGACAGAAGAATAGGAGATAAATCAGGCGAATCCGTTCTAGTAAAATCCGTAAAATCCGTTAACAACTACGACTCCGGAACTTTCGAGGCGCTGTTGGACTATCTGTATCCATGTATTGTCTTGGTTGATGAAATGGATAGAACTGTACTCCATCATATAGTTATCACATCAGGTATGCCTGGGTGCAACGCTGCAGCTAAGTATTACTTGGACATTCTTATGGGATGGGTTGTAAAAAAACAATCTAGAAGCAAAGAAAGTGAATGTGCGCTCTTGGAAGACATAAATCTACAATGGGTTATCACTCGGCTACTGAATGCTAGGGACTCCAACGGTGATACTTGTTTGAATATTGCAGCAAGACTAGGAAATGTCGCGATCGTTGAAGCATTGTTAGATTATGGTGCAGACCCTAGCATTGCGAATAATTCAGGGTTATGCCCATTGGATTTTGGTGCTGGTACTCAACCACGGTTCCAAGCTAATTCTAAGGCTCAGATGAGTACACCTACTAAGATTAATGAAGCTGTGCCAGACCCAATGGCAGAATCAGCTACATTGATTACAAACATAAAATCCCTACTCTCGAAAATCTCGGATGACTACGAAGATGAAGTTAAACAACATAATAGTAGAATGTCTGAACTCTTGGAAACACTCAACAACAAAAGGGAAGTTCTGGCAAAGGCTAGAGACAGACTAGCAAAGGCGAAGCAAGTCCAAGACGAATACAATTTACTGTCAGATAGACTCAATAACGTTGAAAACACTATCGCTGAAGAAGACCAAAACTTTCAACTAGCTTCCAGGGAACTAGGATTATCACTGGATGATGTCCAAGCCGAGGGCCTTAACTCTTCTGATATTATATTTGATGCTGATGAACCCTTCAGAATCTCTTACGTTAACACTAAATTTGAAGAAAAAATTAAAAATGATTACAATAATGATTTTGAGCTCTTTTTGAAGCACTGTGACCTCTCTAAATTTGCTCGAGAGATTTATGAAAGTATTCCAGATACAACTGAGATTCCACATCCAAGAGTTTTGAAAGCAAGAATAAAAGCTTACACGCGCAATGAATCTCACTTGGAATCTACGCTTCAAACCATCAAAAACAAGCAAAGGAATCTGGAGTCAAAATTCAGAAAGGTTCTCTCATTATGTCTTAAGATAGATGAGGAAAAGGTGGACTCTATGCTTGATGGTCTTTTGCAGGCTATTTCTAATGAAGATCCTGAAGACATTGACACAGAGGAAGTGAACAACTTTTTGGAGAGTGCTGCAGAATAAAAATAAGGACTGAGAGGGTGGTAAATCACAAGCACTTAATGTATTTTTATTTCGAACCAAGCAATCCCTTAAATTCACTGTTGTAATTTTATTATTTTTTCTTACCATTTACTAGAAGGTTCATTTACACGTGTTTATATGATTGTATATATATGAACTTTATTACGAACTCTTTTATATGGAAAATATTGACATTATTTGGCAGGTTTCTTCCAAAAGTATTGTTTGTGTACTCTTCTACACGATCTAAGGCCAGATCTACCACCTTTGAGTGATGCAACCAACTGCCTTCTGTCATTATCTGGGTCATTTTCCATATCATAGTAATATTCTTCATCCAATGGTTTTCCAGCAGCGTCTTTACCGGTACGATAAATCACACCAATGCATTGTTCATCATTAAGTATTGCTCGTAGTTGGGTACGGCTCAAGTTTGATATCGTTGAATTGACATCTTGTAGTTGGAACAATGGAACCTGTTGAATATTAGAGAAAGCTAAATGATTAGCCAAAACGTGTTGTAACTCCCTGTAATCAATTCCCTTTGCAGTCAACCCTGCTAGGATATCTTCACTGCTTAACTCTTCATGAGTGTTTTGCTTTCTACTCTTCTTTTTCAACTTCTTCTTTGGAGAAGGTGTATTTAGTTTACGACGACGATTTTCATCGGAAATCTCTCCAGATTTACGGTTTATTGGTGTAGAATTGCTCTCTAGCAACTTAATTGTTTCAACCTTCTTTGGGGCGGTTGGTGTTTTTAAGGTAAACGAGCTATAAGGTGTCATAGTTGGTTTCTCCTCAGTTTTCTCCTCAGTTTTCTCCTCAGTTTTCTCCACATTAGAGGGGTTTGAGAGTGTGCTGTTTCTTATGGCTATAGGAGATACCGATGGAACTTTGCATTTAGGTGTAGGAGGAGACCGTTCGATTTCCTTTAGCGGGATAATTGTTTTCTTAGAATCCCCCGAGTGGAACACAAACTTATTTTCATTATCATTCAAGTCACCCAAATGTACCTCGGTTCTTTCTGCCTCGTCTTCAGTTTCTGTCGCGTTTGCTGCATCCTCTTCGTCAGTTGTAACATCCTGTAACCTTAAACGTCCTTCGCACCGTCTAAAATCAATAATGGTATCCTTCATATATGGCATGATCACACTTTCGCCCTTCAATAGCACGAAAGATGTCAAATATGTAGATTTCAGTAATTCCTTTTCCTCAGAGGTAACTGCTACACCATTACCAACCTTATCATTTGTAACAAGTTCGTAAACGTTAGACGATTTTAATCTCTTTATGAGCACATGAGATAATTTCCGAGGGAATGAAACTACAAGGCCATTAGTCCCATTACATTCAAGTTTAATTTCATTCGATTCGCTAATATAAGAGATGAACGCGTGTTGTCTAGAAATATTTTTTGCACGAGGGAGGTGAATGTCACAAACTGACTTCTTCCTTCCAATACACAGTCTGGAACTATCCCTTGGGTCCAATGTAATGTCAATAAGGTTCACTTTTTTAAGCTCAGTTTCCAGTTGTCTCTCGATTTCATAGTCGGAGGAAGCTATTTCATCCACAAGCCCCCTTACAGGAGAAGAAGACCTGCCTGTAGTTGATGAAGGATGAGGAGTTGGATAATCCTTTCTTGGCTCTTTCTTAGTCTCATCTTTGTTCTTGAACAGCCTCAAAGTTGGAGAGGAGTGTACCCCATCAGCATCCTTTTCTGGTTGATAAAACGGATTTTGAAGATCGTATTGATGGGAGCTAGCTATAGGCGAGGATGGTGGAAACTGGGAATCCATAATATTGTTGATTATTGGTAACTTGATATTATTGCAGAGTCTAACTAAAATGAACTAGACAGGCTCTTGCTGTATTCAGACACGGTTGGTTACTTTTAAAAGTGCTAGAATATGGACTTAACTCTGAGCCCCAAAGTTAACAGAAGGATTGACATGGGAGTAAAATGGATATATCCTTGTTAATGGGCCTTTATTTTTCACTTCACTCTTAATCCTTCTGTTAAACAAAACTGACGCGTAATATTTCGTGTCGTTTACAGTCCGTACACCAAACACCATTACCTAGGAGAAAAGAAAAACGAAACGAACGCGATTAGATTTCGTGTTTCACGTTTGAAACTTGCGGGACTGTTTTGTGTCACATCATTTTTCTTTAACACCTGGACATTTTTAATTTTGTGAAAAATTAAAAATATGAATTTCTGGAAAAAAAGAGTCCTCTGTTTTTTCCTCTTAAATGATATTTCCTAATATGGTGTATTTGTGGACATTTTTTCTGATAGCTTTCTTTTCCCAGCTCAGAATGTTTTGGGCTTTCGCAAGAATTGGTTTATCCAAACTTTTCAAGACTGTATGTTCAAATGTATATATCAGAGTTGTGCTCATAATATAGGTGTTAGTTGATATATTGTATTGTCGATTATCTTAATTGAAAGGAGACAGATCAAGACATAATCAAACATGGGTAGTATGTGATAGAGCAGTTGAATACGGATACCAGGGAGCAATATGACGAAGAATTAAAAAAATCGAAGCGAGTGAACAGTAAAACAAAGTTGATGAAGAAGGATGCAAAATTATATCTAAAGCTCGTCCAAGGAAATACCATTGGATATATTACGTTAACACAAACATTGTGAAGCGTGGAACTGTGGAATAGCGATTAATGAATGTGCGAAAGATGTTGTAATAAATAATTTATGAGAGCAAGACAGCATGAGGATGAAATTGAACTCATATATGGATACTGCATTTATGAAACGTTAAACATAGTGCAGTAGTGCGGTTATGATGAAATTTTAAACTTGTACTTTAGAACAGCCTTCGAAGTTTCGCATTTTGCTCCCAGAAGAGTTACTCCTAAGTTCTTTTTTACTCGAAACAAGGAAATTTTACTAACGAATAATATATTCTTAATGAATATCTATTTTAACTAGAGGGTACTCCATCTTTCGGTAAGCGTCACAACAAGTCTCACACCCTCTGTAAGAGATGTGGCCGTAGTAGTTACCACGTCCAAAAGAGCACCTGCTCTTCTTGTGGTTACCCAGCTGCTAAGATGAGATCTTACAACTGGGCTACTAAGGCTAAGAGAAGAAGAACCACTGGTACCGGTAGAATGAGATACTTGAAGCACGTTTCTAGAAGATTCAAGAACGGTTTCCAATCCGGTACTGAAGCTAAGCCACAATCCGCTTAAACTTTGAGATTATCATCATGTTGTTAAATTAACAAACACATTTTATCTTCTCATTATTTTGTGTAGGCATTGTACTTCTAAATACACACCATCAATATAATCTTTTCAGAGTTTATTCTTTATGAAATTTTGTATCAATGTCGATATAGTGTTTCAATAAATATAAATGTCAATACTAGTAACGGAAGCCTCTGTTATCAATGAATGAAGTATTATTTGTATGTAATGATACATATATGCATACCCTATCATACCTCCCCTACCATAGCAACGTATAACGAATCCGCTTCGTCAAGCGTAGTTATGCTTTCGAGAATGTGTTTTGCAGTTTCCTTGAATGCCCACGAGTTATTTATGGTGAATTTGGATAATGCTGAATCTCTCTTCAAATCTAGTTCTTCAGATATCATGAACCCCGGTAAATTATCTTCGTCATATGCATCGTCTAGTAATTGTTTCTGTTCTTCTAACTCCAAATTTTTTAAAGGATTGATAAGAGACACCCACTCTGGAGCGATATCGTCCATTGAAGCTGGTGAACCGTAGACAATTCTCCACAAAGATATGGTTAATTCGTCCAATCTCAAAGATTTCTTGCATTCATCTGTTATTGAGAACCAACAAAAATTTATTAGCTTTAATAGGATGGTAAGCAACTGTTGCCGCTTTACATCGTTAATATGATCTCTATTCAAGAAAACAGTGAGCAACAGAGAATGCTGGTAACTGAAAAGAGAGAAGCTTTTTTGTAGAAAATCAACAGAGAAAAGTATGCCTTGATATCTTTTAGCCAGCTCATGCATTATTACTGCAATATTAACCTGAATCTGTATGGTCCAATATTCTTGGTTTTCCAATGCACTCGGAGACAATGCTTCGAAATCATTCTCTATAATCATAGGTAAGTAACGGACTTCATTATCGTTAACTATTTTATCGAGCATCCAATGATTGTCATTGCTAGTAGAGCACCTATTTAGACCAGCAAAGTTTAAGTTGGAAGAATTGCAAGAAATAGGTTTTTCCCATGTGTGAAGAAGTTTAGAGGATAAAGATGACCATCTATTCTCCCACTTTTTATTATGAGATTTCATCTCTATGACACCTAATAATATTTCTGTCACGTTCACAATTAGTGGCAAAATTGGTTTATAGGAGATGGATAGACAGAGGCTGCAGCATTTAGTTAAATTTTCCGATATTATGTCATCCTCAAGAAGTAACAATTGTTCCTCCTCCGAACAATTTAATAAGATTGTGATACATGTTTCTAACACATCGAATGCATACATCATGCAAAGTTGATCCAACATAGCATATTGAAATACGTCCGGTGAAACATCGGATTCAAGAGGGTTGTCATGCAATGGTTGTTTTAAGAATTTTGGGTCCGAAATAATGAAATCGGTAATAAACTGGAATATTTCTTTCAAAGAATTAATGCTTGTTGCGCTGTGTCTGAAACTTATGACATTGTGCATGAGGGCGATGAGGAATGGTATTGCATATTTTGTTTCTTCCTCAACACATATTGCCTTTATGGCGATAGCCAGGATTTCTAGTGTCTTATCGACTAATTGGTCTAACGAATATACTGATTTCCATTTAAAAATTAACGATCGGATAGACGGTCCTAGGGGTGAGCGGCTTTTGATAGTTTCGATTTCTGTGCTTAGGGACAGATCAGCCTTGTACGTGCATATGTGATCAAGACACTGAAACACTGTATGCTGTGCCCCAGGTAATCTGAAATCCATCAAGGAATCGAAGAACAAAGATCCATCGTCTTTCATTTTGAAATTCTGGCCTAACGAGACATATTCTTTAGATGGCTCGATTTTCCTCCGTTTGCTCTCATTTGGAAATTGTATTGATGTATCAGTTTCGCTACTACCACTGGATTTGCTACTGTTTCTGGGTGTAAACAAATGCTTTTGTTCAACAATCATAAACTTCTTTTCATCTTCAAGCCTTTGTAGTTCAATCTTAAGCTTTCGAACTTCTTCCTCGTGTGAGCTTTTGAGATCATGTTGTATTTTCCGTTGGTTTTCATCATGCTCACGCATCATCTTCTCCAGCATCCCTATCTTCTGACGAAGAACCCCTACTTCGCCTTTAGCCTTCAGAATCTCATCGACATCTTTTGAATCTTGGCTGGTGTTCTTATTTTGAACAACCAAGGCCACCTGGCTCATGGGAGGTCTATTTCCCAATTCTAGGATATCATCATCGTCGTCATCATCCCAGAGATCAGCCATGCTGCAGATTACCCTTCTATCCCTATCCTTTAGCAAACATTTGTCGTATATAAACGTTTTTTAATGTTTGGTGAAGAAAGTTATAAGATGATTAAGATTCAATATACATAAAATAAATACATATATAACCGCGTTAAGTTAAAAAACCGCGTTTCAAGAAAGAAACTAATAAAATACGATCATATTATATAGTGGAACTGTAGATCCAATTCGCTGTAACGTATGGACCGACCGCAAGCTCTTTACTTCTCAATTCTCTTCTTTAAAATTATTACGAACCTTCGTAATATAGAACAATATTGTTTTATGACTGAAGAACTACTTTAAGTTCAAAATCACAAAAAATAATATGTTAAGATAGAAAGATATATTAATTTAGACTCTATATATTTAATCACTTTAAAAATACCAACGCAGATCAAAAACGGTTTACTATTGAATTTCATGGCACAATATTCTATCTTAAAGCCTTCTCACCAAAGAATATCCCGCTTACTGGCTTACGATATCCAATGGCCACTTATTTAAGTCACGTGACTGAATATATCTATGTTTTTTCATAGTTTTTTTTTCCAGTATTTTTTTTTCTTTTGTAGTTTCAATGCTCATCGAATGGAATAATACCATTAAGTCAAATGTGAACAATCAATAAGCAATAAACTAGTAGAGTTTAGACATACGCTAAAAGGAAGTACAGGGAGAGCAATCTGTGTTTATTTTAAAGGCTGAGACCCAGTTAACTTTCAAGTTTAGTAGAAACAAAATGGTTGAAGACTCCAAGGTTAGAGATGCGCTAAAAAACGGCGAAAAGAAAGTTTTACCTGCTTCTTTGGTTCCACAGGCCCCTCCTGTGTTGACTTCTAAGGACAAAACCACAAAGAGACTTATTGTGGTACTTTCTCAAGCGTCTTTGGAAACTTATAAAATATCATCCAGTGGTCCAGGCGGAGATAAATATGTCTTACTAAACTGTGACGACCATCAAGGGTTATTGAAGAAGATGGGCAGAGATATAAGTGAAGCGAGACCGGACATCACTCATCAGTGTCTCCTAACGCTACTCGATTCGCCTGTAAATAAGGCAGGAAAACTCCAAGTTTACATTCAAACCAGTCGAGGTGTCCTTATTGAGTTGAACCCAACTGTACGAATTCCAAGAACTTTCAAGCGTTTCTCTGGATTGATGGTCCAACTATTGCATAAACTATCCATCAGATCGGTCAACTCAGAAGAAAAACTTTTGAAGGTTATCAAGAACCCAATTTCTGATCATTTGCCAACCAAATGTAGAAAAGTCACTTTGTCTTTCGATGCTCCAGTTATCAGAGTGCAGGACTATGTTGAGAAATTAGATGAGGACGAAAGTATATGTGTTTTTGTTGGTGCCATGGCTAGAGGTAAGGATAACTTTGCTGACGAATTTGTCGATGAAAAGATTGGTTTGTCAAACTACCCATTGTCAGCCTCTGTTGCGTGCTCCAAGTTTTGTCATGGTTGCGAAGATGTTTGGAACATCATGTAGAATATGTATATTTTATCTCTCTGCTCTCTGCACAAGACACATATATTACCATTAATTAATTCAAAATATAGACTAGTTTAATTCCTCTGCTGAGAAGAAAAACAACAAGGAAGGAACCTAATTATAAGATATCAGCCCAACCTTTGAGTTGTATAGGTGCCATTTTTCTATAGTCCAGTCGTAAATCTAATGTGTATAAATTGTCCGCCTTGATACGTTTTTTTTTATTTTTTATTTTCATAGTAAGAAGGAACGTACAGAAAAAAAAGTGTCAGGTTTGTCTTAAGTGTCAGATTTGTTTCATATATATATATATATAAGTTCAGGAAAGCGAGTTGGACTTACGTATAAAAGGTGAACGGATGGCTGAAATATGATGAAGAATCATGTAGTTTTGAGATCCCTAGAAATCATTAATGAATATCGTAAAACTTTGGAAAAAAAATCATAAAACAATGCTATATAAGTATGAATCATATCTATCTCCATCTTAATGAACGTCTATCACAGATATGGTGTAACCAGTACACCGTGATAATTTTGATTATGATGATCAAAATTATTTTATTTACACGGATGTTGTCTAATGGATTTGATAATATCAAGGACTACACTCTCAGTAACTGTGAAAGCATCGATTACTATTATTCAAAATTCGTAGATTCAACTCCACATTACATGGGGAAAATGGGGAATTATCTCATCGAGAAAAGTATGCAAGAAACAGTTTCGTTATCGTTAAAATTAATATCGCTACTTGTTACCGTATCCGAAAATGTCATTGACTTTATGATCGATTTATGGCTTGGCACCTGGGTATGCCTGGGAGTGAGTGCTATTGATGCGTCAGTGGACGTTGCAACAAATACTACAGAGTCTATTCTGAATTTGGTCAATGGAACAGTGAAATCCGTGGCCAATGATTTGGATGATGGATTGGACGGACTATCTAAAATCATCAACAAAATACTTTCAGCTGTCAACGACATTAAAAACTTTTTTACAGGCAATGATAACGAATCTGACGTTGATAAACAATTCAAACATGTCAATCTCACGGTAAACCGGCTAAGAACCCTCTCAATCCCAAATTCAATCAATGAAAAATTAGAGAAGCTTGCTGGAGAAACCCCGGACTTTGACACAGTAAAGAACAAAACAAAGAAAGCTGTTGCTATTCCTTTCAACTATGTCAGAAAAGAGATCAAAACGATCAATTCAAGCAAATTAGTCGGAAATCCACAGTACCTAACAGTGCCCCCGATTGACACAAATGGAACCAAGATATGTTCAGCGAATAAGCCTAAAATCGA
The DNA here is from genome assembly GCF_001417885.1 of Kluyveromyces marxianus DMKU3-1042. NCBI lineage: Eukaryota > Fungi > Ascomycota > Saccharomycetes > Saccharomycetales > Saccharomycetaceae > Kluyveromyces > Kluyveromyces marxianus. Next base: position 167,369 of record NC_036025.1, read on the forward strand.
GGAATTTTTCAACGCACTCAGTGATCTATTCAGTGCCTGCATGATTGCCATACTAATAATCTTCTTATGTGCTGCCGTTGGATTCGTCGTATATACCGCATGGAGCGAATGGAGACAATGGAGGAGACTAGAAATCTTCCGAGATGAATTTCACCACCAGAATATCATGCTCAGGAACCCATTTGATGACAATGCAGACGAAAAAGCTTTGGAACGGGTGGACATATTGGAAACATACCAGATGGTGTTCCACAGGTATCAATCTGGGTTCGGACGGTGGATTAGCCGGCGCATGAGCAGCAATGTACAGAGACAGAGGAGAATTCAGTGGTTAGTGACATACGCTACTACACCGACCGCGCTGACACTCCTTGCAATGGGTCTATGCGGGGTGCTGATGTGCTGCATCCAATACATAATAATAGCTATCGTTTCGAACAAACTACATGGGAAAGACAGCACCAATGCCCTGAAAGAAGTTTCCAGCTCATTGAATGGTACCATGAACCAAGGAATGACAACATGGTCCAATTCTGCGAATCTCTACATCAACGACACCGAATCACACATAAATACGCAGGCGTTCGGTTGGATTCAAAACACGACCGCAACGTTAAACGGCACCGTAACTGACCTGCTGGACGACATCGACAGCGTAATCGCCAAGGCTTTCAACGGCACCATTCTCTACAAGCCCATGGATTCCGTAATGAAATGTGTCATTGGTAACAAACTAGAAACAATATCGAAGGCCCTGGACTGGGTTCACGACACTGCTCACGTGACCTTACCCCGCGTCAATAATACCCAGATTTACGATGCAATCAACAACGAAATGGCCAACGGAACAACAACCAACGCTACAGTATCCACGCCAAACTCGAAATCGAATTCGAATTCGAACTCGATGCTAGACGACCTCCACGCGAATCTTGTCAACAGCGCCACAAAACTGCTGGCGCAGTACAAGAAATCCGTCACCATAGAGCTGATAGTGTCTTTAGTGTTTTTGGCGCTCTATGCAGTCCAAATCCCAATAGCAGCCGTGATCCTGGCCCTTCAAGCAAGAAAAAGGGCACTAGAATAGCCAAGTGACGCAAGTGACGTAATTTAATGCATCTTGGCACTCTTGGCACCCGCCTAAATTAAACAACGCTCTACTTTACGTTGCAAGAGAAAGGTCGTCCAGACCCCATTGTCCTCACATTCCATACCTAGACCCGACCGGACCAATCCTTGTATATACCATTCATGTATACAATGGCTATGTGTATATAAATAAACCAACTATAACTGATTGCTTATGCAAGCTAAAAAAAAAAACACAACAAAACAATAACCAACATAGGTAAGAACTGCAGGTGCCCAAAAAATGAAGAATTTCCAAAAAAAGAAAACGTCCCGGATTGTCCCATTCGATCCAAACAAGCGGACGGGTCCTGGCTGATCCCTAGCCCCTGGGCCCTGGCTCTTTAGCTGGCTCATAACCCGTCTTTCGCGGCCCGTACTGTCTGTCCCCTGTCCTCTTGTATCCCCTCTACTCTACTATACACTCATACATACATACATACATACATACACAAACTCACACACTAATTCCAGGTATTGATTGACACTAGCATTCCCACGGACCAACAAAATATAGGGTCAGATCCATGCCGGAGGCACACACACCTATTCCACCAAAACTCCTGCAAAAAATCCAGACACCCTGCTGTGCACCGAAGGCCGTTTCCTCCTGCTCCTGCTCCTCCTCCTCCTTTCCCTCTGGTTTCCAGCCTCCCTTGCCAGCCCCTGCAGCACACGGGCCAATTACGTTATGCTGTCCCTACCCTATACATCTATTTATATTTCGCTCGATTTGTAATTATCCACATCAACTCAGCTCAGCTCTCCCACAGTTTCTGTCCATGTTTGTCTGCGTGCGTCTGTTTATAAGCTCCGTTCATCTGTTTCCATTTAGCCCTACGTACCCTTCTAACACAGAAAAAAAGAACAACTGCCAGCAGGGTATAAAGAACGCCTTTAATGGTCCCGCGCCGTCGATTCCCCTGCGGCCCTTTCTCCGAAACATTCGCTAAACCACAACAAACAAACAATAAAAAAACGAATACCCAGTAAATACCGATTGCGTATATACTTTTTTTAGTAAAACAAAAAAAAAATAGTGACTAGGAAGCATCAACAAAGAGATGGATGCACTGCACTGCGCAGCGCAGCGCAGCCGCGGCTTAGAAACTTGAACGGAAAGAAAGTTTAGGTGGACACATACAAGATTACGAATGGAAAAAAAAAAGAAGTGTTCGGTATATGATTGCGATACGATAGGGTACGATACGATGTGATATAATATAAATATTGAGCTGAACGTTGGGAATTTGCACATCAAGAGAATGAGGATAAACTTGTACCTTTCTGGCGCAGGTGTGTGTATATACATGTGTATATGTTAGTTTAGGTGTATTCAGCCACACGTTTGTCCAGTCCAGTCCAGCATTCTTAATACCCAACTGCAGGACAGCATACCCTTTGGAAAAAAACTGTGACGCAAGAGAAACAAGACATTCCTTTAGGAGAATCTATCTAACTCAGTTAATCTGCTGCGTCCGAGTTTGTTTTAATTGTTTTTTTTTATTTTTTACTGTGTGTTTTTTTTTCGTCATTTTTAGTGGGGTGTGTGTGTTTACAATTACATCCTGGTTTTCTTGTTGATTTGATATACACAGTACGTTGTTTGTGTGTGTGTTTGTGTTTTTTTTTTTCTTTTCTCGATTTCTGTTTTCATTTCATCTTGATCTGATTTCATTTGGCTAGTAGTTTACTAGCTTTGAGTTGATTGCTTTTTATTGACGTTGACATTTGTGGAATACAGATTTTAGTATCTGTACTTTACACTTTACACCTTCACTGTTTATTGTTGACACATTCTAGTGACATATAAACAGGACAGGCCAGAATAGGATCGGATCGGATATCCACACGATACTGCGTACATCAGCGGAGTGGGCGAGAGAGAAAGAGAAAGAGAAAGACAGAGTTATAGATTGTCATTTCGATAACCATCACGATTAGCGAGAATTGTCACAATAGGCATAATTAAAGAAGAAAGAGCAACTAAGTCGACTTGCAGGACTTCCTCACAGCGATACCTAGACTCTTAATTTCTAATTATTTTTTTGTTGTTGGTCTATTATTTGTCTCGTTTTTCCGCGGAGTGCCATAGTAGTAATAATAATAATAGTAATAATAGTAATAATATTCACGATAACGATACCATACCATCATAACAATAATAATGAAGAGAATATTTTCAGATAAACTCCAGTCCTCGCCGACGCTATCCTCTGCTGCGACTTTCCTAGCGCCTCCTAGAAACCTGTTTTCGGACAGTTCGAGTACGGTTGGGAGTGACAAGGCGTCCGGCAAGACGGACTCGAGATCGAGGTCATCGTCATTTGGCCGTATATTCAGCAATTCAAGCGATAGTGGCAAGAACGGGTCGGGCCTGTCTTCCAAGCAACAGCCTTCTTTGCCCAAGGAACAGACCATGAACACACTTTCTCCGGAGTTGATACCGATCGTGACGCTACTCTCGGCACAGAGCCACAGAAGATACCACGAAGGTGTGTTTCTGATCCTCAAGGATTTGAACAGTGATGGTTCCCCAGCACAGAGAGTGTGGAAAGAAGTATACGGTGTGCTTATCGGAACACAGTTGGCCCTGTGGGATGCTAGAGAACTATCGAACAATGAAAACGATGTGTCAAAACTGATGGATGCGACGCTGAAGCCAACTTATATTAATTTTACCGATGCACAACTTAGAATGCTCGATCCTAGCGATACCACTCTCCAAGTGGAAAAATCGTCCAGGAAAAACATTGAAAACACAATAGTCGTATCAACCACGTTGAAGAACAGATTCTTCTTGCAATTCTCGGATAAGGACTCGTTTCACACTTGGGTTTCTGCCTTCAGACTCTCTGCTTTCGAGTTCACACTTTTGCAAGAGGCCTACACCGGTGCATTCTTGTCGACCAGAGGTGCCAAGTTGAGTGATATCAAAGTCATCTTGGCTGACACCAAATTCGACTACGAAGATTGGGTTAGTGTGAGATTCGGTGCAGGAATGCCTTGGAAACGTTGCTACGCTGTGATTTCTCAGCCAACGAAGAGAAGCAAAAGTGGTAAGAAGAAATATCTAGGACAGATAAACTTTTACGAAAATGATAAAAAGACTAAAAAGACTAAAGCTATGGCCACGGTCACTGATGCATACGCAGTCTATGCCATATATCCACAATCACCTGTACTAATCGATACGTCTACCATGATCAAGTTAGAAGGTGTCATTACTTTCAGCAAAAACGATACTCCAAAGGATACCGATATATTCGTTATGCCTGAGAAGCATTATGCTGTCCCAGGGTATGATACCATCATCAGATTTTTGATTCCAACAATGAACGCATTTAATTTGTATGGTAGACCCAAGAGATTGATAGCAAACAAAGATGACCCAGAATCTTTACTTTTCGCATTACCTACACTACCTCATATTCATTACTTACAAGTTGATGATGTGTTACCGCTGACAAAGCAGGCAAGCAGCAATCAATGGAAACTGCAAGATTGGAGGAGAAATTTAAAGGAATTGTTAAGTAAGAAACAATCATCGGGTTACACTGGATGCGGTTCTACTGCTGGTTTGGCAGGTGCATTACAATCACCGGCAATTGGATCTGCCGAATTGTTTGACCGCTCACCGAATTCACCAGTTTTCATGCCCGTACCCCTGCTCTCAACAACTCCAACAGAAAGCAGATTTGAACCCCAAGTCACTTCTCCACTAAGACTAAATAGCACCACCCCAAGTCCTACGGACTCTGTTCCTGTTAATGCGAATGGCAAATCGGCTCTGACTAACAACAATGCTAGTGGGGAGACTTCAAATGGCCAACAAATTCCATTAAATGATTATGCAGTACCAAGCATCAAGAATGATGCTGTTTCTCCGATGGATTCGTCTCCATTAGCCTCGCTCAATAATACTAGGTCTTTTTCTACTCCCTTGGAACAAAATCCTGTGTTTTCCAATAGCGAACCAAGGACCTTTACGGAGAACCGCAATAAGACAAGAGTAGTATCTTCAAATGAGATGGACAATCCAAACTACACAAGCTTCGCTCAACCAAAGCCTTTCACAACAACATCGTCATTGTCAAAGACACCAAATAATGCGCCTGGGGCTGATTCCCAAAAACCTGGTAATGGCCTTTCAAATGGTAACGCTAGACTGTCAGATCTGAGTCAAATTTATGACAATTACAGATCTCAAAAACCGGGAAGCTTCACTTCTCCATCCCAAAACTCGAACGAACCGGATGCTTCCTTTGATTCCCATAACTCTATTGTGGTAAAAGATGCATCGAGCGCTTATAACGAATATACAGGCTCTCCTAAGGTTAAGAAATTCGATATATCGAATGTTGGCGCAGCCAGCAGTGATGACGTATTAGAAGACTTTTATCAACTGAGTAAGCAAATTTCTGCCTTGAGCATCAATTCAGAAGCGAACAAGGTCAAGGAGGAAGCTAAGAAGGAGGAAGATTTCGACTTCTCTGGAAAAGAGACTTCCTATGCGGTGGCATCAGATAACGTCTTTGATCCAGATTATATGGAAGAAAACGATATGCTTGATATGGAGTCCAGATACACTAAAGATGACTTTAAAAACAACGCATCTACTGATAGCTTAAACCACGATAGATTTTATGAAGCCCATGACAGTGTTCAAAATTCTAGTCAGATGCCGTACAATGACATGGCTTCTCCCCCTTCAACCGCCAACTCTTACAATTCTAATGTTAACGAGAGGCCAGAAAATAACATTGAAAAGAAACAGGCAGCCATTCCAAGATCCAAGCCTGTGCCATTACATTCTCAATTGATGGGTCAATCAGGTTCAGGTTCAGGTTCAGGTGCAAATGCAAATGCAAATGCAAATGTAAATGTAAACCCTGTATATGGTGGTTCTCCAGCCGCAAGAGGTGCCCCTCAAACAAACAGAAGAGGCCCACAACCATATCCTTCTGCACAAGCCGTTCATTCGCGCCCACACAATGCAATGCCTAAAAGTACATCTCCTCAGAGAGCTCCTGTCCCATCAGAAAATGGAGCCATGGGTATGCAATACCCAAGGGGACCGAACCCACAACAACAGATGCCGGCTCCGCAAGGTTTCCAAAAGCGCGCACCATATTCTTATGGGGCTCAGAAAACACCGGGCAGTCAACAGCGTATCGCTCCACAAATGATGGGCGCACCAATGGGCGCACCAATGGGACCACAGCCTGGAATGACCCAACATAGACCTCAAGGTGCAGCAGGGAAACCAATGCCAATGCAGAACAGGTATGGTAACTCGAGGCCGGCTCCTCAACAACAGCCATTGCCACATCAACAACAATACGTATACTCTCAACCACAGGTCGAGTCTTACCAACAATATCCTCCAAATCAACCATATCCACAGAAATATCCTGTTCCAAATGATAAACCAAGGCAGGCCCTGAACCAACAGTATAACAAACCAAAACCTTCATCGAGAGGTGGATTTTCACAATTCATGCCTCCACAACAATCCAATGCTAATCCATATGCACACTAAATTCAAAGAATAATCATGTCTTGTCGTTATGCTTGTGCTATATCTCCATAATGTCATTATATCTTTTTTTTTTTTTTTGTCTTACTTGGTATAGTTAATATTTCTTAACTGTCGTTTACAAAGTTCCATGAGTAGTTAGTCTATACGTCTGGAGGGATGAATTTCATTTCTGCACGTAGCTTGAACATAGGTTTGTTAGGTCATATTGGCATCTTCTTTTCTTCTATATTGTGTATTATACGCTTCTAGTTTAGTTTTAGTGTTAGGTTTTACACAGTTTGTATTAATTGAACGAATTGAAATTTATAAAATTGAGATGAACCCAAATAAATCTGTCCAATTGCTTATATGAAATATTTAGACGTAAAAGTGGAGAGAGGCACTGCAAGAGATCTAGATGAGAGGTGGCCAGTATGCTCCCTTTATTGTTTAGCTCACGGTATGGTACGCAAGGGTTGCAGTTAGGATTAAAACGTGCTAAAACGTTATATACTCCTGTGATCAATGTAAGATGGAGAGTGCACCCTTCCTTCGGTCAAAGCAGATCTTTCTCTCAATGTAAACTTCTTTGGCAAGAGGAGCCTAAGAGTGATAGGCCTACATTGAAAGATCGTGTCAAAGAGTTGAGACTATCTCCTAATGATTCCAAAGCTTCCGGCTGGCAAGATATAAAGAGACTATTTCTACTTGCCAAACCGGAAACGAAGAGCATGCTAGTGGCATTACTTTTAATTATTGTATCAAGTGCAGTGAGTATGGCAGTTCCAAGCGTCATTGGTAAACTAATGGATATAGCGAAAGATGAACATGAACAAACAGGTGAAGAAAAAGAAGAAACAAAAATATTTGGTCTAAGTTCCAATCAGTTTTATGCAGCCTTAGGCGGTATCTTTGTCATAGGTGCATTGGCCAACGTTGGAAGAATAGTAATATTGAAAGTAACAGGTGAGAGACTAGTAGCTAGACTTAGAACTCGAACCATGAAAGCTGCTTTGCAGCAAGATGCTACATTCTTAGATCATAACCGTGTCGGTGACTTAATATCCAGACTTTCCAGCGATGCCGGTATTGTATCTAAGTCTGTGACTCAGAATTTATCTGATGGTACGAGAGCCGTGATACAAGGTTTTGTAGGCTTTGGTATGATGAGTTATATATCATGGAAGTTAACCTGCGTTATGATGCTTCTCGCTCCTCCATTGGGTGTGATGGCTCTCGTTTACGGTAAGAGAATTAGAAATCTATCAAGGCAGTTGCAAACATCCGTTGGTGAGTTAACCAAAGTGTCGGAGGAACAACTCTCCGCTACTAAAACAATCCAAGCATACTGTGGTGAGAAGAAAGAGATTCATCGTTACGCCGATGAAGTCAGGAGAGTTTTTGATGTTGGGTTCAAGGAAGCCTTGACTTCCGGCGCCTTCTTCGGTGTAACTGGTTTCGTCGGAAACGTAGCGCTCTTGGCGCTCTTGTTGACAGGTACTTCTATGATAAAGACTGGATTGATGACCGTAGGGGATTTATCATCATTTATGATGTATGCAGTTTACACTGGTAGCTCGTTATTCGGATTATCATCATTTTATTCTGAATTGATGAAGGGAGCCGGTGCTGCCGCCCGTGTCTTCGAATTAAATGATAGAAAACCCTTGATACATCCAACGATTGGTAAGGATCCAATAACATTGGAGAATAAGCCTATTCAGTTCAACCACGTCAAATTTTCTTACCCAACTAGGCCTGAGCACCAGATTTTCCAAGATCTAACGTTTACAATCAATCCGGGGGAACATGTTTGCATCGTTGGTCCTTCTGGTGGTGGTAAGTCTACTGTTGCCTCGCTTCTTTTAAGATACTACGATGTCAATTCTGGTGAGATTAAAATCGGTAATGATAACATCAAAACATTCAACCTGAGAAAGTACCGTAGATTATTAGGCGTTGTGCAACAAGAACCAATGCTCTTTAGCGGCACCATTCTGGAAAATATCTTGTATGCTGTTCCAAAGGAACTAACCAAAAACGAAACTCTTATTGGTAGAGCCATTGGTCAGGCTAACTGCACCAAGTTCTTGTCCAATTTCCCTGATGGATTGCAGACTACCGTCGGACCAAGAGGAACCCAATTATCTGGTGGCCAAAAACAGAGAATTGCATTAGCAAGAGCCTTCCTACTGGATCCAAGCATATTAATCCTCGATGAGGCAACAAGTGCACTAGATTCTCAAAGTGAAGAAGTGGTCGCTCAGTCGCTACTCTTGAGATCACTCAAGGGCAAAACTACAATTTCGATCGCTCATAGAGTAAGCACTATCCAGCATAGTTCTCGTGTTATTGTTCTAAATAAACAAGGTACAGTGGCAGAAACGGGTCCATTTGATAAACTAATAGCAATCCCAGACTCGAACTTGAACAAGTTACTCTCAAAAGAGCAGGACACAGAAGAAGACGAACCGTCAGATTCAGAACCGGCAAAGGAAAAACAATGAATGTAAATATCCAATCCAGTTCGTAATGTTCGAATCGCAGAAAAACAAAAATCCACCATAGAAACGACTAAAAATAATGCTTGTGAATCAAAAGTTACAAACGCTTGGTCCATTGCTACATTTTGTAAATAATGAAAAGAAAAAGAATAATAGATTAATAAGTAAGTTAGTACATATCATATTCTCTCAACATACCTTAGAGTGTTAGAGACTGCGACATCTATCTACGATTTAACCATATACAACTAATACCCAAAGAATATTTCTTCTTCGTTTAGCTTTTCCCTTTTTCCCTCTTACTATAAATGTTAACCACTTGACATGAATATAAGCGCACGTGACCTTACCATTCATGTGATATTGCACCCTTGAAAATTATAGAAAGCCACAGTGTCAGCAAATGCTGACTCTGCAATGAGACATTATAGGACAGCAACCTGTATTTATATATACAGTACTTGTAAAAGACCAACCAGAAGAGAGTATCTATCGAAATGTACTGTTGAAATATACATCTTTAAGTAATAGTCACTCAGTAGCGATATAACTAGAGAATTATCTCACATAACAAGACTTGACGGAAAGTATGACTACAGTACATAGCGCATTAAAAGAGCTTGACCAAGAAGAGTTGGCCAAGAGCAATCCATTTATCAAGTTAGTACATGGCCAAACGATTGTAGAAGTACCTGAGTTAGAGCTTGAGTGCGGAATAACTATTAGCAACTTTCCTATTGCTTACAAGACATGGGGGTATTTGAATGAGGCTAAGGATAATGTCTTAGTGATTTGTCATGCTTTGACCGGGTCATCTGATGTAGCGGACTGGTGGGGACCTTTGTTGGGCACAGGGTTAGCGTTTGATCCTTCGAAGTTCTTTGTGATTTGCTTGAATTCTATGGGATCTCCTTACGGGTCTTTTTCGCCGTTGTCCATCGATGCATCGACAGGCGAGAGGTACGGACCGGAGTTTCCACTTTGTACAGTCAGAGATGATGTAAGAGCTCACAAGATAGTCCTTGATTCTCTTGGCGTAAGTTCGATTGCATGTGTCATTGGGGGTTCCATGGGTGGTATGGTTGCACTTGAATGGTCCGCCATTTACGGTTCGGAGTATGTGAAGAATTTGGTTGCTTTGGCAACATCTGCTAGACACTCAGCATGGTGCATCTCTTGGTCGGAGGCTCAGAGACAATCAATATACTCGGATCCAAAATACATGGATGGTTATTACTCTCTAGACGAACCACCAACTGTTGGATTATCAGCAGCCAGAATGTCTGCTCTTTTGACCTATCGTTCAAGGAATAGTTTTGAAAACAAATTCTCTAGATCAATACCGTCATTGCAACAACAACAAAAGTCAGGTCGTCTAGATGCACAGACACAAAGCCAGTCGCAATCACAGTTAACATCTAAAAAATTGCAAGACCTCAACAAGGAAATTCACAACGACGGTAATCGTTCCAGATATCCTCTATTAAGTGAGAGAAAGCCCAGTGTATCATCGATTTCCTCTTCTTGCTCATCAAGAGAATCCTGTCACTCGCTATCCTCATCTACTTCGGTATCGTCTCTAAGCAAGTCAAAAAGCCCAAAACAAGTTAAGCCAGCACAGACGTACTTCTCAGCGCAATCATATCTACGATACCAAGGTGAGAAGTTTGTAAAACGTTTTGATGCTAATTGTTACATTTCTATTACAAGAAAACTAGACACCCACGATTTAGCCCGTGATAGAAATGAAGAAGATATCGCAAACGTTTTGGAGTCGTTCAAGCAACCAGCATTAATCATTGGTATATCTTCTGACGGACTGTTCACGTATTCTGAACAAGAGTTTTTGGCAGCTCACATTCCTAACGCTAGATTGGAGAAGATAAACTCACCAGAGGGTCACGATGCCTTCTTGTTAGAATTCAAACTAATTAACAAACTCATTAAGGACTTCCTTGCTAAGAACTGTAAAGAGCTTGTTGAGTCAGAGGGGCGTCTTTGGCAGGATAATGTCGAAGTTGTAACAAACTCTGTATTTGGAGAAGCCGAGGAGGTTACAAATTGGTAAGCGTTAATGTAAATATTTTATAGTTTTGCATCATTTCGAAAGTATAATGGCAATAATAGGGCACGTTAATGTTAGAAATGTGCTTTCATGATTGATTCCTTAATATCCCCATTCAGTGCTCCAAGAGCAAAAGCGCAATGTGATTATTCATTATCCGAATATGTTGCATAATTTATTCCTACATTACTCATATTGCAGCTAAAATTAGGTAGGCAGACCAAACATTAAACAAGTTTAATGATCTTCGTTTCGCCAATTGATTCACTTTATTTTCCTTTTAAATACTTAATGGAAGACAAAATGAAAGAAACGTTTAAGTTTAGAACAATATATAAAAATATACCAGAGTTATACTTAATTTTTTACACCAGTAACCATGACCCATCATTTGAAGCACCACTTTCTTCCGTACTAGGTTCACTCAGTTCTTCTTGTTCGGTAGGAATGCGTCTTGCATCTGAATCAGAATGATCCGTTGAGAAGTCCTCAGTAGAAGCGAGATTTTCGTAACTACTTGTTTCTGACTTCTTCTTAATTAAACTTCTCGCATATCCCAATTCTGAATAGATACAGCTTATCGCTGTTTCAACTCCATGCTCCTTTGATATTAACTCACCAATATGTTTTGCTCTGCGAATTATTCTAGTATTTGTCGTGACTTCTGTAAGAGCCTTTGCTAATGAGGTTTTATTCAATTTCTTTAAAGCTACCCCTGCACCTATATCTTCAATCCTGCTAGCATAGAAGAACTGATCTCCAAAAAATGGTTTAATAATAGTTGGTAACCCAGCCCGTAACGATGCACCTGTGGTACCCGATCCACCATGATGGACACTGGCATCTATCTGGGTAAACAACCAATCATGAGGCACATCACCTGAATTGTATATGCATGCTGGTAGTTCCTTATCAATTGCTTTCGCATCTTTATCTCCAAATCTGTTCGACCAACCCTTGTTTAATACACAGAAAACATCTGCTTCCAAAACGGCGTCGACTATAGTATCTGTCATTTTTTGGGGATCATTTACAACAATTGAACCAAACCCAATGTAAACAATCTTCTTCTTCAATTCACGAGCCTTCTTGAGAAAGCTTACAAATGCGGGAGGGGGATCGTAAGAAAGCTTTTCATCGAGGAACCAATATCCTGTCACTTTGATCCATTCATTGAAATCAATGCTTGGTGGGTAGATTGTAGGAGATACATTATAAAGGAACGGAACCCTATTCTGTTGCATGGTGAAAAGATTAGTTTTAGGCAAATTCAAAGTTTTCTCTCTCCATTCGTTAACTTTACCGCTAATACCCTTCCAAAATATATTCTCGAAAAGAACATGAGTGAAGTAGTTATAACTACCACCACGTTTTTGGTCCGGTACAATAAAAGCATGCGGATATGCCCTAGTTCTAGTCCAAGGCATTGTAAATGCCCTGAAATAAGGTATTTCCAAAGCTTCTGCAATATGAATACCAGCCATAGCACTCGGGGATTCAATAAGAATATCAATACCTTGAGCACCCTCCCAAGCGCTTTGTAATAACGAACCAATCCAACCTGTAAAGTTCGCAGACGCGTCTCTCAATAATCCTACGTTCATTGATCCATGTTGAACCATTAGGGAAATTAACTCTGCTGGATTTCCGGATATTTCCCTAAACTCTATACCGTAGGATTCAATCCAATCCTTAAACTCAAGGTGTGTCAAGAGTACAACAGTATGTCCTTCTGCCATTAAACCTTTTGCTAGAGCGATGTATGGTTGGACATCACCTCTAGAACCAATAGTGAGAAGTCCGAATTTGTAACTCTTGTTTGGTTTGATTGTTGTTGTAAAGTATGGATTCTTTTCAACAATTAAGGGTATATCATACCCTTGCTCACTGATTTTCTCTTCTAAAAGCTTGAGATTTGCTGCTTCGGATATCTTGTGTATGGAATCTAATCGCGCGTTTTTCTTCCTTTCCGTGTTTGTATGACCATTGATGTCCATTGTTTTCATTAGAACGAATTCACAATCATCTCTGGCATTCTTATTACTGAATTCTAGAAATAGTTCCTCATGTCCCTGTATCACAATTACCAAACCAAAATAGCCAAACCTGAAGCCCGTTTCTTTGCTGCAGTTCTCAATGTCTTCCAATGGCAACACCATTTTTGTATTAACGCCTGGCAAGAGTGAACGAAAGCAAATATTTTTATCTGAAATATAAATCTTACCATATACGGGCATGTTCCTATTGAGATAACCATGATAGCTGGCCAAGAGTGTCACTGTATTATCAAATGAGAAGTGGAACTTAAACCTTTTATCCGAGTGTTCTGAATCATTTGCGTCTGCAGCATACTTATCGTCAAGCGGGAAGTATGCATCATTTTTGACATTGAAATGAACCGGGTCTGCCGCCCACATCGTAGGAATATTTTGGAACTTCTTGGGAGTGAATCTGGATATTATTGATTTCGAATCCTTATCTGGTTCTACTTCTACTTCGACTGATGGGTCGTGAATTATTCCAGGAGAATAGTGCTCAATAATAATATCATCTTCTAGTCGTTCTAGTTTATTTGGGGAAGTTAACCTCAAGCTACTCGCCATTGATTTTATCCTCTTCTTGACTCTCTTAGGATATGCGGAAGATACATGGCCAGTGTCAGACGTGGGTAATTCCGAAATGGGAGCGGATAATGGTGCAGTGGAAGCTGCCATATCATTGTCCATGACGGAACCAGCATCTTCAACCGAGTCGACTAAAAGATCTGAACTATTTTTCTTGCTGTCAGCATTTTTCCCGCTGTTGCTCAAATCTGTTGCAGATTCCACTTTTTTGAAGTCGATCAGTATTTGAGAACCGCTTAATTCCAAGTCTTTCAACAAACTATTGATCTTATTCTTCATCTTTCTTGCGCTTCCCTGGAAAAACACGAAGAAGTATTCATCTATGGCATAACCGGATGTATTCTCAAGAGCTTTAATTCTGAGTGTACCGCTCTGATCCAAGATAGCATTTTCGTCTAGGTCAACGATGTTTTGCAATGGGATCTTAACGGTGATAGTATTTGTATCAGAATGCTGAGAAGCAAATATCTGTTTCTTTATACTGCTCACCCAATGTCTCGCAGAGTGGAAGGAGTCAGCACGTAGTTCAATCACATCATTCTTCACCTTGATCTCAAATTTCGCATAATGTGCTTCTCTAGCCGAGATTTTGGCGTATTGAATATCCTTTATGTCTATTGCCAACAACGGGAAGTACAAATCCGTGGAAGATCCATGGAAAGTCAACGTGCGACCCTTCAAAACAACCCAATAACGGTGAGATTTACCCAACGAAGACCCACTCACAAATTGCAACGAGCCACTCAAGTGGAAGTCATTCTCAAAATTCGGTATGAACGCAAAGAAAAAAAGGTGCTTATTCGTCAAGTATATATGGCCTTGAATCATGATATCTCTCAACAACCAGCATGGGAACTCCTCAACGTAATGCTCATCCTCATCAGGGATAAACTTTTTGAGTAGCTTCTCTCTAACGAGATCCTTTCTGGACTTGGAAGCGGTACTGGGCTGAGACAATGCATCCTGATTCATCTCAATGGAAAAATCAAACAACGTCCTGTCTGCTTGCGATGACGCATCAAGAATCGTAGTTGCCGCATCATTCAACAGCTCCACTTCATCGCTACTGTTGCTCTCTTCTTCCTCCTCCCTCAACTCGTCCATCCCAGCATACATGCTGGCTGTAGCCAAAAACCCTGCAAAACTTTTAGCCATACATTGTGGTTGAGCAACATCATCTGAAACCTCGTTACCACCCCCGCCACCCGTAACTGCGCCCCCACTAACGTCTATGCTGTCCATTTTCTTATTGATTGCTTGGAGCGTAGATTCCAGAGTCTCAGAGTTCGAAGAACTAAACCGTAAATCCGCTACTGAATGGTAAATGTGATCCACTGGTGATAAACTTTTCCTCACAAATGCCTTAGGAGCTATGAACATAGACTTCGAAAATCTACTGGGACTTCGTGAACGTTCTGGCGATGACTCCTCTGGCATCTATCTATAAATAAAAACAATCCAAAATCAAATCAAATCAAATCTCAAATATGTCCAAACCTCTAGAAGCCTCTAACTCTATACAGATTGATTGATGATCTCTTGCTTATATTCAAAACCCAAAAAAATAATATTAAATATAAATATATTGCTCACTGAAAACTCATTTCCTTCCAATTATCAACAATGAATATCTCCTGTTCAAATAACTTGGTCAAAACTCCTGCAGATGCAATGCCTTTTGCTACTGTTGCCATGTTAGATTTGCCCTACCCTATGATATTTTAGGGGTATTTAATACCACAGAAACGAGAATGGGGGGATGTGGACATTACCCGGCCCACTAGAAGAAATTTTTTTTTTTTTTTTTGCTTGCATAGCGTAAATTTTACTGGGGTTTATTTAGCGGACAATATCACGGAGAATATCACTCAGCCGGAGTGCTTTCGAAGTGCTTTCGAAGTGCTTCCGGAGTGCTTCCGAAGGCCATTAAAAGAGCCCTCAGAGAGCCATTCCGGGAGTAGATAGGGGAAACAGTTTCTATGCATACCTATCACATATGGCACTTGCAGAAAATGGTATTTTAGGGCACTTCCATCGTAGACAGGAGACCGGGCATTTAATTTCGGCTTTAGTAAGACTATAGGATCAAGATTAGAATTAGAATTAGAATTAGAATTAGAATTAGAATTACTATTGAAATATTAAGTAATGTGTGGGTATATAATATTAAACTAAACTAAACTAGGGTATGAGTAAAATGAGTAAAATGGTAGCGAGAAGGATATTTCCACACTACTGTTGATTTTCTATTCTATGCAATAGGAAACGCTTGGCGTCTGTAACCTCCTCGTAGACTTCTTGTAGCACCCGTATCTCTTTGTTCCCGAACAACAACGAAATGAGTCCGTCGATCACACCAGATGCGGTGACAATAACAGCAAATAGGATCCAAAGGATCGATGACCAACCAGCAATGTTTGACGTAAAAGTAGTAACCACCATCGAGAGGACGACTAGCACGACAGAGGCCCAGAAATGAGATCCTCTCCAAAGTTTCTGCCACTGCGCCGTGATCATGTAGTCGTCGATGCATTTTAGTAGACCGTCGTACACTTCTAGTCTTGATTGGATTTGATCTGTAGTCATGTAGGAGGTGTTTGGCTGTAAAGATAATGAATTCTCTGAATATTCGCTCCGTTCTTTCAGCTGTAGGACGCATGCGTAACCGAAATGATCGCTAAAACTGCCGATATTAGGAATCACTTCTGTGAAAGTAACCTTGGCATCTATCGTGCAGAGTGTGGTCGAATCTATGAGGGCGTAGTCCAACCGACATGCCTCGTCGGCACCACGATGAGCTCTCCATGTGTTCAAAGTAGAGTCACATGTTGTGCCTGCATGTTTAATCTGGTCTACCGGAGACAACGACGCAATATGGACAAGAGGCTGCGCTCCGAATTTTTGCTCCCAAGAATCCACTTGGCCGGCTTCCAATGTGAGGAGTTGGTGCGGTAATGATCCAGGCCTCGAGTTCAAGTCCCCAACAACAACAACAGAGTACCCTGCCTTCTTGTACAAGTTCACCAACTTGCTGAAATCCCATGCTTGGCAGGCTCTGTGGCACTCGTATGCAGCGTCACCGTTAAGCGCATACGGAGCATGCATGTGACTGTTTAAAATTGCAATCGGAGCATACTGTGGAGCTGTGCGCTCCAAAAGCGTTATGCTGATCGATTTGCCAACATACCAGTCCCCTCTCCAAAACGCACTGGGACGCCCGTTTATTGGAAATCTGTATAAAAAAGTGGACTCTATAGGGATCTTAGACAATATGGCTAATCCGGGACCCGTTATCATCCCAGACTTGAACCGCCGATAGTATGGGTATCTATTCTTGCACTTCTGCACAATATAGCTCCAATCCTCGTCGCACCAAATTTCCTGCAACGCCACTACATCGTACTCCTCCACACCATCGCAGCTTCCATTCCCGCTACTGTCCCATCCACTACCGCTCTTCAAGCCATACATATCCTCGCCTCGAAAGTTCCCAGCCAACCTCTCAGCAATAGCTGTCAACCGCTGCTTCCGAAACTTGGACACATACTTTAAACCCCACGTATTAAACGTCAAAAAACGTATTTTCCCAGGATCCGATTCGCTTTCATTGCCTGAATCAGCAACAGCATTCACACTGATGCGTGCCACACTCTTTAAACTAGACGACGTCAACTTGGAAACTATACTTGTATTCTTCTAAAAAATACCCGCTTATTACTCAAATCCAACAAATTATAAACTTTAATTTGCGGCAACAAAAACACAAACCAGCTTGCTGCGTATGATATTCTTCGATGAACTAACTCAACTAGTCGCTTCTCACTATCGTAACCTCCGCTATAGCTACACTATTGGATCCTTGCCCTCACCAAATAACCCTTTCTATAAAGCCCCTTTTTGTGTTTAGTTTAATTTTACATGCTGTCACTAAGTCAAAGGCATCGATTCTAAACCTTGTTTTGTTTTTATTTATACGAAATTGCTTTCCCGGATTTGAAGATATCTTCAACATATAAACAATTAAACAATAGACAACCCGACATCTTGTATATATATATATGCTTAGTTATATATGTACGTGGATGGTCTAAGGGTGGCGTGGCGTTTATTCAAGGGATCAAGATCAGTGCGATCGAATATTAGAGATGGGAATTGATGAATTTAGCGACTTGAAGTCGAAAATGGACGGGTTCCAAACGAAAATGGACAAGTTTCTAGAAAAGAGCAGAGAAGAGCTCAGTGTGAAGACAGAGCGGTACTGGGGTGGGGAGACTGAGAAGCTGAGGCTTATTGAGACACTACGTGGGAAGTTAGAAGAGTTGGAAACACGACGTGTGGATTTGCGGGAGGATTTCGAGAGTTCACAACGCGAAGCAAACGAAGCGAACGCGCAAAGTAAAGCCTACCATACAAAGCTCGAAAAGCTCAAGGAGGAGCGAGACTTCTTGAGAAAAGAGGTCGAAAAGCTGGAGGTGTTGCTACACGAGCAAGCACGGGATTTGGAACGTGAGAAGGAGTCCCGTGAGCTCCAAAGTGGGCGAGATGAGGCTGAAGTAGAGGCATTTGAAAAGTTGTTGGGATTGAGCATATCGGCGTCTGTACAGGATGTGATCACCTTCACATTTACCGGAGATTCGAATTGCTGGATCAGTTTGGATGTCTCTGGCGATGGATACAAAATCGCAGCCTCGCAGCCCCAGCTGCCGCATGTTGCTGAGAAGGATCTTGTCGACCAACTGTCGGCCACGGACGACCTTCGGGTTTTCCTAAAGAGTGCACGCTCACTGCTGCTTTCAGTTTCCTGAGCTCCAACCAAAAGCGGGATCCAGCCAGCGCGCCTGTCGAAGACTTGAAGGCTCGAAAGCTCGAAAGCTGGCGTAGCGAGCGATCCTGTTCTTCGGACGTCACTTTACTTTGCACCTATACGACAGGCCCAGTGCCTTGTATTCGTAAATATTACTTACCCGGCATATCACGTGATATGTAAACAAAACCCAAGGAAAATGAGCCCAAGAAAAAATAAAATTCTTTCGTCTGCATTCCCTGACATATACTGCAAATCGGAATACAACAGAATATGGAACATCGATAAATACTTGTTGTTGGAATTCAAATACACAGGACAATTGAGAGGTTGTGAGCTGAGACAGTCTAAGCGGGGCCGTTTAAAAGCAATTAGGGCTACACCCAGGCTATACGGAGGCTACAGTCCTTTGCTTTTTCTCTGTTAAGATGCTTTCTCAATGGAAATTATGGGTTTGTTGTGCTCTTCTGACGTTGAGTTTCAGGGTATCAAGGGCGTCACCAGGCGACCAGCTCGATGAATTCGATGACTGTGTTGACGCATGTGCTGTGGCAAAGCATTGCCCGGATGCAGAAGCGATTGAGGAGGATAATCCGTTCAAGAACGACCAGTTTGCAGATTTAGGGCTCTGCTATAAGTTATTGTTGTGGGACTGCAACAGCGATTGTGATTACCAATGCCAGCACGTTATAACGAATATGAGAATCCAGAATGGCGAGGAGATTTACCAGTTCCATGGAAAGTGGCCGTTCAAAAGAGCATTCGGCACACAGGAGTTTTATTCGACAATTTTCTCGATAGGTAACTTTGTGCCTCACTACAAGGGTTTTAAGTTGTGCAGGAGAGCATTGAGAAAAATTCCGCGTTCAGACCAGTCGAGGAAAATGCTCGTGAACTACCTCCTTGTGTCAGTAGCCGGAATGCTTGCATGGACGAGTAGCTCCATTTTCCACACAAGAGACTTAATCATTACGGAAAAGCTTGATTATTTCTTTGCTGGGTTCACGGTGCTCACTGGGTTCCATGCCATCTTCTACAGATCTATGAGGCTCGATTTGCATCATAAAACTGGTACATGCTTTAGTGTGCTCGTGATATTAATATTCCTAGCGCACATTTTGCGCTTGTACCTAGATTGGTCTTACACGTATAATATGAGATTTAATGTTTTCTTCGGAATTCTGCAACACATGCTGCTTGTGGCACTTGCTCTTCTTAATTTCCAACGCGTGCGCTCGCTGAGAAGTGATCTGATACACGATCTCGTGCTAGTCCCGATAGGACTTGTCGTTTTCACCTCTTTGGCGATGTCTTGTGAGTTATTCGACTTCTTCAGCTACAATTTCCAGATAGATTCGCACGCTATCTGGCATGGTTTGACGATATTTCCATCGTTTTACCTATATCCATTCTTCTTGAAAGATTATATTTTCCTAAAGTCCAAGACTGTGGTCAACATCAAAGAGGTGTAGCCGATAGGTGTTATTTTTGTTGACGCCGTGTAGATTTATATTTATCTGTATCTAAAAGTAATAATAAAAGCTAAAGATATATCACTGAATCCTATGCTCGGAGGGCAATAAATGATTTCATTTTGGTATTACAGGGTAATAAACGTCACTGGGCCGTTCTTACAACTTTGTCACGTTTTTCCTCCATTGTCATGCTTCTTTATGCTGGTGTGCCTTTAATAATTGAATATGCAAAGAAAAAAAAAAAAAAAAGGAAATAATATAAACGTTATTTGCATGTAATGCAAATTGCGAATAACAACATCATTTTACAATAGGAACTTAGTAATTTCGAAAGTTTAATTCACTTCTACACACATACTCCACATGTGTAGTGGCTTCACCAATTAGGGTTTTTTGGTCATCACTGTTAGTGTTTGGTTCTAGGTTCATTAAAAAGTCAAAGCATAGTTAAAAAAAAATGGTTGTTCATCGAAGAGATTCAGCCGTGTATTCTCCTTCAGGGTCTCATCCTGAATGCATTCCCATGGAAATACGAGAAACAACCTCTCAGAAGTCAAAAGAATCCGATGTGGAAGTTCAGTTTACAGAGACAAAGAACGGTAGATTCCCTCCACTATTTTCAGGATTGGTGCATGATGTCAAGGATAGACTCCCGCAGTATTTGTCTGACTGGAAGGATTCATATGACTACAGAGTGATACCGTCTGTTTTAGAGACATATTTCAACAATTTACTACCGGCTCTTGCGTTTGCCCAAGACTTATTTGACAGAACAGACAATTCGTATGGGGTAAACGAGATTTTACTATCCAGTGCATTAGCGGGACTAGTGTTTGGTATATTTGGCGGCCAGCCGTTGTGTATTGTTGGAGTTACTGGTCCGATTAGTATTTTCAACTATACAATATATGAGATTATCAAGCCTTTGAAGATTGCCTATTTTGGTTTTATGTTCTGGGTTTACATATGGTCGATGATCTTACACTTTCTGCTTACTGCAATCAACTCGGTTTGTCTCTTGGAATATGTGACGTCATTCCCTTGCGATATCTTTGGTTTGTTCATTAATGTGGTTTATATCCAGAAGGGAATTCAAATCCTTATCAGACAGTTCAATGACAAACATGGAAACGAAGATTTAGCCGCTGGTTACGCCTCTATCATGTTAGCATTGCTAATGACCATATTTGGAGTGGCATTCAAATTTTTCAGACTCACTCCATTGCTTAACAGCAGACTCAGATATTTCATATCAGACTACTCTACAGCTTTGTCTGTCATATTCTGGTCAGCATTCATCCATTTTGGTGGGCTTTTGGACTCTGTAACGTTCAGAAGACTTCCAATTTCCAAGGCATTTTTGCCTACGTTGCACAAAGGAAGCAGAACTACATGGTTAGCATACGAAAGCATATCGGTTGGCCATGTCTTCTTGGCACTACCTTTTGGATTGATCCTTACAATTCTATTCTACTTTGACCATAACGTCTCCTCATTGATGGCCCAGAGGAAAGCTTATAAATTAAAGAAGGCTTCAACATTCCATTATGATTTCGCCCTCTTAGGCTTAACAACAGGGATATCCGGTATCCTTGGAATTCCTGCACCAAATGGGCTTATTCCTCAGGCTCCATTACACACGGAGTCTTTGCTTGTCTACGATAACGATGGTAAAGTAGTGCGTTGTGCCGAACAAAGGTTCACGAACACCGTTCAAGGACTGATGATTTTATGCACAATGTGCAGACCCTTTTTAGTTTGCTTGGGTCTCATACCACAAGCAGTTCTCTCGGGCCTTTTCTTCATCATGGGCATTCAGGGCATCATCGGTAACGTCATCATCGCTAGGATCTGGTGGCTTTTTACAGATCAAGAGAAGAAAAAAGATAGTAACGCATTGAATCATGTCAGCTTAAGAAGCCTTCTCAAATTCTTATCACTCAGTTTGGCAGGATTTGCAGCAGAATTCGCTATAACAAATACAAAAGGTGCAATAGGGTTTCCTATAGTGTTGTTACTAACAGTTCTTCTGTCCCTTTTGTTCCCCAAGATATTTCCGTATGCAGAACTAGCCATTCTCGATGGTCCTGTTTGCGAAGATTTCACCCTCAAAAACATCCTTCCAAGAAACCTCATGAAATATTAGTACATATACACATATACTCGACTGCTACATTTTAGGCGTATATACATTGCTTTTAAGTGATAACATCTTAGTCACGGGATCAGTTTTTTGTTTCAGTCTGTTTTTGTTTACGTTTTTTTGGCCAAAGATTATCACATAGATAGAAAAGTGATGAAAATAAAAGAGCAATTCTACACAAGAGCTTTGAATTCTTTAAGATGAAGCAAGTTGCTTAACGCTCTGATATAAAGACAGATTTCCTGCTGTATATAGGAAACATCGACCAGATACCCATCAGACTAGTGGTCTAAGCCATTTTACAAAGAGTGATGATTCCTCCACCAGTGGACCCAGCCTTACTGCGGGAGCATGCATACGCCGACACCGGCAACTTGGAAATCGTTCTTAACCCGAAAACCTTCACCGACTTTGGTGGGTTCAAATCGATCGAAAAGTATGGGTTGGGGTACTTCAACTATATGTTTGCATTAGATAAACGTGTGACGGAAGTTTCTATTAAGGATATATTACGCTGTCACATATACAAGCATTTTAATTTTTACTTCGTTATCCTGGTAATGCTCACCTTGATGTGGCTTCTATCTTTGACGATATACGCGGAGTCGTTAAAAGAGAAGATCAGCTTTGATTTAGGCAGATCACGCTCGCACAAGAAGAAGTCCGGTGAAATTTCATACGATCATGTTCAAGTTTAGATATGGCTGGCTAGCAGACTTAAATTTTGAACATAGGCTCATATCTGAATATATATGTATATATATATATATATTTAGAAGTATAGATTATCAGGTTTTCACAAAAGGAATATAATTTAAGGAGCAAAGCTCAAAAATAAAAAAAAAATGCTTACACTAATGGTTTAGCATCTTCAATCCAAGTTTCTCCCTTGAGTTCTGGGATTGGGGTCAAAACCTTACCAGTGTTGATGATGTTTCTAACGTTTTCGACAACGAATTCCTCCATCTTTTGGATAGTTTCAACGGAATGGGTACCCATATGAGGCACACCAATAGCGTTTGGCAAGTCTAGTAATTCTTGTGGAACTTGAGGTTCGTGTTCGTAAACGTCAAAGCCTGCTGATCTGACCTTACCGGACTTCAATGCCTCGATCAAGGCTGCTTCATCGATGACAGCACCACGAGCTGTATTCACAATCACAACACCGTCCTTCATCTTCTCGATAGCCTCCTTGTTAATAATGTGTCTAGTCTTTGGGTTCAAAGGGATGTTGATGGAGATGACATCGGACTGACTCAACAATTCGTCAAACGAAACGTACTCACAACCATTTTCCAAATCGCTTGGCAATTTGTTTCTGTTATGGTAGATGAACTTCTTGAACCCAAATGGCTTGAGTCTTTCCACAATGGCACGACCAATCCCACCTAGACCTAGAACACCAACAACCTTGCCTTCTGGGTCGTGTCCTACTGGCGCACCAGCCGCAGTTGGGTGCGATGGCCATTGACCCTCGTACATCAAACGACGTCCATGCTCAAAGTTTCTCAACGCACCCAACATCAAAAACACATGCGTGTCGGCGGTGGAATTGTTAACCAACTCTGGAACATTGGAAATTTGCACCTTGCGCTCAATTAAAGGCGCTGGGTCGATCTGATCGTAACCGGCACCGTTGTGACAAACTGCAACCACAGATGCAGGCAAGGCTTTGGCCAACTCAGCATCAAATCTACCGGTTTGCTTGAGACTCTGCACGTTTCTCGTGATGATTTGTGTCTTAGAAATTGGCGACTCTGGGTCTTGGCATTGCTTCAAGAATTGTGCTCTTGTAGTGGAGGGATCCACTGTAACCACCTGCGCAATCTTGCCAAGCTCTTCCCACGCCTTTTGTGCATACTTAACACCTCCAAGTCTCAAAACAACAGGTTTAGACATCTTTCTCTAATTACTTTCCTTGCTGATCCAGATACCTCACCTCCTTACTGATTCATATCAATCCCTTTATACGCGCAATTGAAACCATCCCGCACCTTACTCCATTATTTCTCATCTCTTCTCTTTATATATCCCAAAGGCTTACATAAAAATAATACCTATCGTAGGAAACTGTCTTTTCAGATAAAGGCAGCAAGAAAAGCGATACGCCCTTTTTACGGCCGAGACAGGGTTGCGGTTGCAGTTGTCAGCACGGCGGAAATTTACGCACAGTTTGACTTGGATAAAACTCAAGATTGAGGCCCGCAACTGCAAGGTAAACAAAAGACCGGAGCTTCTAATCAGGGAGTTGGTCGTCCCCGTCCTTAATCTTGGCACCCTCGATACGCTTTTGACGGGATTCATGCCATCTGTTATACCTAACTGTGCTTGTTGCTTGTCTGTATCTCCGGGAAACGGCATGCCTCTAGTCGAACACGTTGACATTTAATTTACACGTGATCGGGAGCATTTTTTTTTTTTAATTTTTTTTTATTTTTCATGTTTTATAGATGGTCGGGTAACATCTGGAGATTCCCTAGGCGAGAAAAACAAAAAAAAAAAACAGAACATGAATGAATAATTAATATGGACAATGAAATTGTATATACGAAAACTAAGATAGAATACATGCTAGTTAAAGGTTTAAGTGGTAAAAGCTAGAGCCTGAAGCTTAGCTAAGGCAAACCAAAGCTAGCTGCACATTTATCAGCAGTATTCAGAACAGTACTTAATAGGTTTAAGCGGAAAATCATAAACTATTGGGCTGGAAGAGGTGTTGTTGATTTGTTTCTTGTTTGTTTGAATAGATACAGAAACAATTGTTGCCATGGTCCAGATGAAATCTACACCCAAGACTCCGGGTTCATATCCTGCAACGGAGCAGCAATTTGGCCCGCAATTCAAAGTGGCGCACCAAAGAGTACAGATAGATGTGGATCTATCGAAAAATTGCATTGTGGGGACGACAGAGATGATTATCATGCCCCTAACCCCTCACCTAGAATACATTGCATTGGACTGTAAGAATATGAGAATAAAGGATATTATATTTGAGAATAGAAGGCTGGATAATTTTGTTCACGATGATCCGTACAAAAAACTGTCTGATTCATATTTGAACAATCTGGAAGATGACGTACTATATAATAACAACGGGATAGAGCAAAGTCACTTGTTAAGGAAGAAGTTTTCAGAATTCAATCATAATCCGGAGGGTTCATCCAAATCTCAGCTATTAATCAAAGTTCCATCATCGGTCAAAATTATGCCCCACGACGTTAACACTCTTGCCGCATACTTGGGAAACTCCGTAGGCGCGCCAAACATAACACCATCGTTGAAAAACACACCCTCGACTTTTCCAGGAGACACAATATACACGCCTTTGACACTTCGAGTCGACTACGAGCTGGATCATCCCCACACTGGTGTCTGTTTTGACACGGTATCCTCTGAACCACACCTATGGAATGCATACACAACAAATTCAGAATTGAACAGCTCCGTTTCGCATTGGCTACCATGCATAGACTCCTTGGATGAAAAGTGCACTTGGGAGCTAGAAATATCGGTACCTAAACGTGTCAAAGATATAGGAACAACGAAGGTTGTTGGTGCGAGGAATCTACGAAAGAGAAGCAGAAGGGATAAACGGTCGAATATGTCTTCTGGTGCAGTAGATGATGACGACGACGAAGACGAGGAAGAAGATGAAGAGGATGAGGAGGAGGAAGATGGGGCGGCGTATAACGAGTTCATGAATTCTGAAATAACAGTTGTGTGTTCTGAAATGGCAACAAAAAAAGTGACTGCACATCCTATGGACATGGCTAAAAAGACGGTTTCTTTCCAAATCTTCACACCTGTTGCCCCCCATCATATCGGATGGGCAGTTGGTGCATTCCAAGTGCTTGAGCTTCCTTCCATTCTTCATGCAGATGAAGATGATGACATCGATGAACTAAAAATGCATCAGCAGGAACAAGCTTTGGCAGATGACACTCGTGATGAAATCCCAATTTTTGTTTACACTTTACCCACTCCCGATATGGATGAGAAAACGGTTCTCAATTCAACACTAGTATGCCAGGAAATAATGGACTTCTATTCAAAGGAGTTTGGTTCTTACCCATTCACATCATACTCTCTTGTTTTCTTGCCCACATTGACTGCAGAGTATATGGACTTCACAAGTGCAACCTTTTTTAATTCCAGGATTCTTTACCCACCTGACGTCATAGATTTGATCTTTCCAACAACCAATACCCTTGCATGGGGGCTAGCAAATCAATGGTCAGGGGTGAATATCACTCCCCTGGAACTTAATGATCTATGGTGTGTTATAGGGATGGCAGGATATATGGTCTCCCAATTGATTCGAAAACTTATGGGTCTAAACGAGTATAAATACAGGATCAAAATGGCAGCCGAAGCCATTGTGGAACAAGATTGGGAGAAACAACCGATCGGTTCATATTTTGATTCTGCGTCATTACCCGTTTCAACAATATCTAACGATCTAAGCTTTATTAAGCTAAAAGCTCCAATGGTTCTGTTCATCTTGGATCGACGTATGACAAAGACCGAAAGATCCTTTGGTATGTCCCGTGTCCTCCCAAAAATATACCTTCAAGCTATGTCTGGCGAATTAACAAATAATTCTCTTTCTAGCGCCCATTTTCAAAGGGTCTGCGAACGAGTGAATAAAAACAGACTCGAGACATTTTTTAAGCAATGGGTTTATGGATCCGGTGTTCCTATCTTTCGTATAACTCAAAGATTCAACAAAAAGAGGATGGCCGTAGAAATGGGTATAAGACAAGTTCAGATGCAGGAATTGGGTGTAGGGAAGATCGTTGGAGAAGAGAATTTTCATTCTAGTGCTATGGAGTATCTTCGGGATCAAGAAAAATACCCCACCCAAGTATTTACAGGTTCAATGACAATTAGAATACACGAAGCAGATGGCACTCCATATGAACACATCGTTGAACTAAAAGATGTCTTTACTAAACTAGATATTCAATACAATACCAAGTACAAAAGGCTTAAAAGGCGTAGAAAAGTTAATAAGGTTACCAAAGAAGCGAAGGATGAAGTTAAAGAAGATATGAATGACGAGGATAATGGTAATGAAGACATAGTTCTAATCAACTGCATGGGTGATGTTTTGACCAGTAAAGATGACTGCAATAAATGGAGTTTAACAGATCCTATCACAACTTCAGAAGGTGATGATCTACAACAGCAGAACGAAGCATTTGAATGGATTAGAATTGATGCTGACTTTGAATGGATTTGCAAGGTGCACATTAACCAACCCGATTATATGTTTGCATCCCAACTACAACAGGATAGAGATGTCGAAGCTCAAATTGAAAGTGTCAGATTCTTTGAAGATCTGATAATAAACTCTTCGTCTAATTCTCTTGTGTATTCTTCAATCCTAACCAGAACAGCAATGGACCCTAAGTACTTCCATGGTGTTCGTGTAGCTGCTTGTAGAGCTCTCTCCAAATTTGTGATTAAAAATAATGAACCTACAGAATTCACTGGGGGACCGCGGCATCTCATAAAAATATTCAGAGAGTTGTTCTGTTATAATGATTCCAATATTCCGAAAAACAACGATTTCTCAGATTATCAAAAATATATGTTACAGAAATCAATTCCTAAGTTTCTTGCGTTAGTAAGAAATGATGAGGGTGTCTGTCCATCATTTGTCAAGCAGTTCCTACTAGATGTAGTAAGGTATAATGACAATTCTGGAAATATCTATAACGATACATTCTACGTGTCTCAATTGTTGGAATCCCTTGTTAACTGCACACTTTCCGATGTGATAGACGAAAATCATGTTCAAGAAGTCATGAATGAGATTCAACGATTCTATAACTTAGATCAATGGATGCCGTCGTATCAACATTTGATAGCCACAACGATTAAAACACAACGATTAAAACTTTCAGTGCATGGCCTTTACCATTACGACAATTTTAGTCAATTATTAAGTTCAACTATTTTAGACAATCAAGGCGATGAGCGTTCAACTGTCTGCCATTCCAGGGACGGTAAACAGGATGCTGTATTAGAAGATTTTAAAATCCTACTTGTAATAGGTGGTATCAAAAATAAGGAAGTCCTCAAATACTTTTTCGAAAATCTCTGTTTCCACCCAGATCCATATATTAGAACAAAGCTTGTTGATGTGTTTATTGGTGCAATTGACTTGATATCTGCAAAATTCCACATATCTGATCTTGAAGATGACATAGAATATATGATAAACGAGATATGTCCATCGGAACCTGACATGGCTTCCGGATCTATCGTTGTTGAAGATTTCACAAAGGAAATCGCGCAAAGAAAGGAAACACAGATGAGGTCGTCTATACACGGTATGATATCCTTAATAAGAAGAAGATTCAAAGATTATCAACCACTTAGAACAATTTTGTGGGATGTTCTCCATTCCCCATTGCTCAACGTATACCAAAGAAAACGATTATTCGATGCAGCTAATGTCATATACCAACTATATGATGCATACAACATTACTTTACCAACTCCAAGAGATAAAAAACTTATTTGCAAAAATATTGGTAACAATCATGTTGTTATTAAAAGAGAGGGAATTCTCAAAGTTCACATTGCACCATTGAAGCTTAAGTCGGAAGCTAAAACAACACCAACTACAATCAAAATCTCTTTTTCCAAAAAGACTTCACACAAAGCTGCTGCCCCTACCGCTACAACCGCCGCTGCGATTACATCTTCCCCTGCACCAAAACCAAAGGCTAAACCCTCTTCTGTTGCAGGGAAAATCACAAAAGTCGGTTCTCTTCCTCTTAGATTTGTTAAAATATCTACTGCAACTAATTCAGTTCATGTTTCAGCCGTTCCTCATAATCCAAACGTCTCGATTGTGAAATCCACTAGAAGAATATTATCTGTAAAATTAAAGCTCCCCCCAAACTCAGAACAAAAGAAAGAACATCAGAAAAACTAAAGATGTTTTTAGGGAAAACTCAAACTCTTAGCAAACCTTACAGAAGCACAAAATAGTACATTTATAGACTGTTTGACATATTATAGTTATAGTTAATGCTTAATTAGACGATTATTCCCACAACTCTATATATACCGGGTAACCTCATGGGATTCAATTTTGATTTTTTTCGGTAAATCGGCCTTAATTTTTAACGATGATTGATAATTGACCTCGGTTTGTTTGCCAGAAAGACAGATGTGGGAGTAGTATGTTTATTGGTAATTAGTCTATTACCATATACAATTTGGTTCATCGTGCGAATAATGCTACGGCTTTCCACATGAAATACATATTATGCTTACTTTTGCTGTTCATTGGTCGTAACCTGGCAGAACAAGCGGTTAATACTGACTCCAAACTGGATGTTCTCGAAAACTCTTTTAAGCTGCAGAGTGTAGCAACGCCAGCGAAAAACGGTTCGAATATATCGATACCTTCGTCCCACCGAGTTTCTCCTAGTATTAGTTCTGAGACATTGAGCTCTCAAATTGACTCTCGTCCCGAATTTTTGTCGTTTAATGAATGGAACAAGGAGAAACTTCGACAAAAGAAGGCGGTACACCAGGATAGGCCTCAGAGGCTCAAGTTTGATAACTCTAATAGTGGAGAGGTGATGCGTGATGAGTTAGATATGGATTTTGAGATTTTCAATGAAGAAGAACCAGAAGGAAAGGTGTATAAGGATAAGTTCAACTATGCGTCTGTCGATTGTGCGGCTACTGTAATTAAAACAAACTCTGAAGCACAAGGAGCTACTTCCATTCTTTTTGAAAATAAAGATAAATCGCTTTTGAACCCATGCTCTGTTTCCAACAAATTTGTTGTTATAGAATTGTGTGAAGACATTTTAGTTGAGAGCATTGTGATGGCCAACTTTGAGTTTTTTTCGAGTACTTTTAAGACAGTCAGATTCTCTGTTGCAGAACGTTTCCCGGTTCCAAAGAATGGATGGAAAGTTCTTGGTGAGTTCGAGGCAGAGAATGTTAGAAACACCCAAGAATTCAAAATTCCTAACCCAATGATATGGGCAAGATACTTGAGAATTGAAGTACTCTCTCATTATGGCGATGAATTTTATTGTCCTATAACTTTAATCCGTGCCCATGGGATTGCGATGATAGATGAATTTAAGATGGAAGTACAAAACTCAGGTGCGGAACTCGAGGAAATGATTCCAATTGACCATGTTTCTGCGATTGAAAAGGAGAAATGCATGATTCCCAAATCCTTTGCAACTAACAATATGTCAATCAATTTTGATCTTGACTTCAATTATCAATGCTTAGCATCATTAAAACATATGGATTTCGATGAGTTCTTTGCTGGCCACAGAAACAATGAGAATATAACACGGATTAAAGAAACTTCAGCCTCAATGCCTATAAATACTGAAGAATCAATCTTCAAGAATATCATGAAAAGGCTTTCTGGTCTAGAAACCAATATGACAATGTCTATTTTGTATATCGAAGAGCAGAGTAAACTTCTCTCAAGATCCTTCGATGAGTTAGAACTCTCTTATGCTCAAAAGTTCGAAGCCCTTATTAATGTTTTTAATGAAACCATGAATATGAATCTTGAAAACCTTAACCAATTTGCTTCGCAATTAAGAGAAAGTTCTCTAAAGATTGTTGAAGAACAGAAGTTGACCACAGATAAATTTTTGACAACAACAATGAAGAAAGTAGATGATTTAGAGACAGCTTACCGCCAACAATCTAGAGTTTTGTATCTAATACTGTTTGGATTGATAACATTGATCATCTATATATCTCTCACAAGGGAATCGTATTTTGAAGACCATATGGTTGATGATGGTTGGTATAGTGAAGGTTCTTCTCTAACGAAATTGAAGAAGAACATTAAAAGGTCTGTTTCTGAGAATAGTCATGGTCTTTCATTCGAAGTGAGCACTTACTCACCTATATCGTCGGATTCAGATTTTGATGATGATGATAGTGTAATTATATCCAATAAGTAATATAAGCGCTTGAAATTCAGTATATGGGTTTAATGTTCAATATTAATATTATGTTTGTTCTTAAAGATTGAAATAATTTCCAGTAAATCACAGTAGATATAGCTTGTACGATGAGTTAACCAAAAAAGGGAAATACGATATAACATTTAATGCATTTATGTACCTTTTAATATGAATAAATACACTAATATTTAATCAAAAACGAATGAAATAGAGGAGAAGATCACATTAATTATATGGAAGGCTCGAACTCCAGAGATATGCAATTTCTTAAGGGTGTTGGCAAGGATACCGAATGGTTGTCTTTTTTTATTGTGGAATCAACCACATCAATTTCGTGATCAAAAGAAGACACATTTGATAGACTTCTGGTTGCAGAGAAGACTGACGCGGGGGTCCATGGTGATCTATTTTCTGCAGAAGATGATGAAGTGTTGAGATTACAAGAGGATGATGAGTAAGTTGAGTCATTAGAATCAACCTCTAATATCTCACTTTGTAACTCACTTGTCACATTACTGTTCGTATCTTTATATGCCGCGATTGAATGATCTTCGTATACTGGTGTTTTCCGTTGCAATTCCAATCCAACCATCAAATCCGTAACGAAGTTTATCTGATCAAGTAATTTTCTTCTATCATAAATAGGATTGAGCAAGGCTTGTGTTAGTTTGCACAATTGAAGGTATGTGTCGATATTATTAGTTGTATACGATGTAATGTAATCTTGTAAACATGTCTTTTCATATTTTGCTCTCAACGCCCTTGGCAACTCCTTATTTGAAGTTATAGGCCTAAATATATCATTCAGATAGAGCAAACAACACCTTCTTATATCGATATGTGTATTCTCATCAATTTTCAATAGTGGGGCGCATATTACTGAAAATAAGTCGTCCATGTCATTACTTTCATCGTTATCATCATCATTAGATTCCTTGTTGACGCGACAGGGGTTAGAAAAGAAAGTATCATCACAATTGAGACCTGAGAAGTCCAACAAAAGATCAGATATATGTTTTTGAAAGCTGGTGTCTTGTAGCAGCACAGATGCCAACACTATGGCGGAAGCAGCTCTTACCGAAGAAGAAAACTCCATATAGTGTTTATCGTAACAAGACAGTTCAGCAAAAAATATAGAAAATATCTGCAGCATGGACACATCCTTACACGGCCATATCATTTCTGTTTCCCTGAAACATAACTGAATAGCATCGAATGTCGTGAAGCAAGTCCGTACTTCCCAATTGAGTGTGTTAAGTATATGTGATTCCATCTGCACAAACATGTACGAGTCATATATGTTGGAGCAAGCAGCTACCAATTGGCGTAACGATGGCGTACGAGATTTTTTGTCCTCGAATTTAGCAGCTATCCAGAGTGATGTTGTTGTAACCAATTGGTAATGTTTCTTGTGTACTATTCTCTTGGATGAGTATCTATCCATGATCTGAATAGCCAAAAACAACACTGGTTCAGAAAGCCTCAATGCACTGTGTAGATCCACCAGAAAGTCCAGTAGATATGGCCTCATGTACCATTCAAGCTCAGGCTGATTATCTATCATTTTAGCACTGGGACAGTCATACTGTTGCAGTTCCTGGAAGTACACTAGTAGTTCCCTTTCATAGTCCTTAATTGAAGCTTCGCAAGCATTCGATTCCAATTGAGCCAGCAATGGGTGATATGGTCTTGCTCTTGGTCTAGATCTAGGTGGTCCATAACTAATACGGGGCCTTTCATTAAGAAGCATATTGGTACGCTCTTTATATATCATCCTATGCTTTATAGGAGGCATATATCAAGCAATGAAAAAAAAATACTATGTAGATATAACAGCAAGCACCTAACGAATCTAGGCTGCCACTAAACCAAGTTCACTAACTCACTAAAGAGTGTAAACTATTGCTTGAAGTCTGAGGTCACAAACAGATGTAAATGAAGGAATATCCTCTCTCTACAATACTATTATATCCTCTGAAATATATAGCATATTATCTAGACTATCGAGTTAAGTCTAACTGTTATATCCAGCTAAGTGAAAAAAAAAAAAAAGCATCCCGGACAGTAGTATGTCATATGGCCAAGAAAAAACACTACTATACTGATCGCGATTTGTCTATCAATCCGCCTCTCTATCGGTATAACCATGTCCAACCAGGGATTTTCAACAGGTAAGTTTATTCCTGTCACTTAGCAACCCCACAATCAGAACCTATATCCATTCCTTCAGCAGGAATCCTCATCTCAGTACATCCCACCCTACTAACGCTATTCTATACTACAACTAGAAATAATTTCTTTCCCGATGCCGATTGGCCCTACGCTCCATTACTCATACTGGAAACTGACTCCCTCTTCCCGAGAAGGGCCTATACGCCTTGTTACTCTATTCAGACGTGTAAAGCCACAGGATCTCTTTACGGCGATGGTTGTCACTTGTAACCAGCAGGCGTTTGTCACTTTTTTTTTTCACTTTACCATATCAGGTAAATGGATTCTGCTTGTCGACAAGTAATTGCAAGACAAGAAGAGGCAGGACAATGACTGGAACTCTATGTACAGCAGCTAGTGCTGCTAATTGGTATGGGAAGGGGAGGCGTGGTTGAAAGAATGAGGAAATGGTGTCAAATCAGGATTGAATCCTGGGCTTGAGGTGCATTGCTCCGTTCTTGAGCGGAATAGTGACAGCCCAATACAGTCTTGATTTGTTGTTGCTTTTCTACACTGCTTTTTTTTTT
Organism: Kluyveromyces marxianus DMKU3-1042; assembly: GCF_001417885.1. Taxonomy (NCBI): domain Eukaryota; kingdom Fungi; phylum Ascomycota; class Saccharomycetes; order Saccharomycetales; family Saccharomycetaceae; genus Kluyveromyces; species Kluyveromyces marxianus. The sequence goes on from NC_036025.1 coordinate 201,346, forward strand.
TATATGCAGTGATAGTGGGGCTCTGTAACGTGTGTGTAGTAACAAAAGATGAAGAAAAAGCACTATACTTCCAGCTCACGCAAGTATGGTACCGTTCTACGTAAGTTAGATCTATTTCGAGCACGCGGGCCACCTGACAAAGTTTCTCTTTGTGTAGTTTTTTCGCTTAGCTCGGGGAGACAAGACACTAGACCGCCCATGACTGTGTTGAAGACGCCTCGTCATGTGACCGAAAAGAAACCATTGCCCTATGGAGTCGAGAAACGATTAATGATGGATTTGATATAGTGATCCAGCGCTGGGTGCCTGGTATCTTAGGCACATTCGGGGGGGTCATCGGGACCAGGCTCCGAAATATTGCTGCCGAACAAACACAGCATACTCTTCTTGCCTGCTTGTAGATTCCCTATACAACTGCTATTACTACTACTACCACCAATACTTACTCTATGCACTTGCTTTTCTATCTCCCCTATGAAATTTGCTTGCTGGTTTAAAATATTTCGTTTCGAACCTCAAAATCAGCTTTTCAAATCGAAGGTTTGGAAGGTCGAAACGAGAAAAGTTCATACATATTGATGCTGCTACCTGCATATCCTTTTCAAATGTCACTTATTTAGGACCGCAAAACCAACGCTACCTTGATTGCAGGGTACGCTCACTTTTGAGGTCCTGCCTAATGTCTTGTCAGAGAACCCTTTGGTGAGCTTTTTGATTGTCCTTTCCTCGTTGTTTTCTTTTTCGGTCCAAAAGCGGTATAGCTTCACATATAAAAAAAAAGTTCTGTAATACGTGATACATATTTGATCTGTATAGACACAAAAGAGGGAGAAGTAGTCACCGGGGCCGGTAATTGGAGAGTAAGGAGGCGACGAGAGTTATGGGCCTTACCTGGTATCAAAGTATTGCTACTGAATCAAGGAATGCAATAGTCTAGTCTGTTGAGGCTATACTGTTGTGTGTCTCGCAGGATCACTGTTTATAGAATAGGATCTAGTTAAAGATCAAATATAATGTTGAAGAAACGACAAAAAGAAATACAAACAAATAAGTAATTTTCTAATAGGGCCGTGGGTTTCTTATTATTGTGAATCAAGATTGATGGAGAGAATGGGTTTTTTTGATGTGTGTGGATATTTCCAATCATCTGGAACTTTTTAAATGCGAGTCTTCTTGCGGTGTTATATATTTGTTTGAAGTATCCGAGTGATGTAATGTCTATCTTATATTCGGAAAATGTGTAAGTGTTGCAGCTAGGGGGGTATTTCTATTCATAGATTCCAAACTGCACATCCCGTATTATGATTTACGCTCTTTCCTTTTAGCTTTCTTGAAACTGGACCGGTGCAGTTGGGCAGTTGAATTTAGGAAGTCCGATATATTTATGTGATCATGTGACTTCTGGGTTTTTATATGGCTATTTTCGATTTTTTTTTTTTTTCCATCTTTTGGTTTTTCAATTTGCAGATGCCAAAAAGTCCAAAAAAAAGAGAGTTCCGTTTACGCGTCGCAAACTAGAAGAGCTCATCTCAACTATTCATTTATAATTAAAGAAAGCATAATAATGATTGTAGTCGCAACAACAAACATACATCAAAGAAAATAGGATTATAACGGATTGGGGGATTGAGGAATTAAGTAACTCCGTATATTAGAAGAGTTACAGCCATGACGGAGGAACCAAGTTCAAATCTTGCAACAGAAGATGGCCCAAATATACTAGATCAAAAAACATACGAAGATGTATCATATACTATTATCAAAGCAAGGATTGGTATGCTTGCAACAGCCATTGGTGGTCCAGATCACTCATCAGACTCGGCGAATCCTCCTTATAAAATTGGTGATGATTGCTTGGCATGTATCAAGGATTTGATAAGATGGTTCAAGTTAGTCGACGACAAACAAAAGAAATGGGATGTAGAAATGGCAACTGCAGAGTTCAAGATACTACAAAACGATTTAATACCAATTATGCTAGATTGGGAAACTAAGAGTAGTTCGGCTGCTAGAAAAAGCAAAAAAACTGGTGAGGACATATCTGTGTTTTTCCCAAATAAGGCGTACTACGATAGAATAGCACTAGGATGTCTACAACTCATGGTGTTGATGACGTGGCCTTTAATTATCACAGATCAATCCTCTTATAACCAGGTCAACTATTACTATGAACTTAAAAAACATCAACTTTTATACAAACATGCGATATTAAGCACAGAAAACGGTAAGGTACTCAAGGCAGCAATAAGATTGGCATTGAATGTTATGCAAAGAGATAGACTTGATAGAACATCTAGAGATGACTCTTTAATTAGAATGGTTCTGCATTTCATTAAGAATATTGTGGCTATTGAGCCAGGGGAGGTTACCATATCTAGTGTAAAAAGACTTAAAAAGCCACTAACTGCAGAGGAGATGTTACCTACGAATATCAGACAAGATGATATCTCAATAAACAGTGTCATAGATGCATTTGATAAAAACAAAGTGTTTGGATTTCTTCTCACGATTTCCAGCTCCTTAACCGAAAGTGTTGATGAGGAGTTCGTGAACTTACCTCTACTCGAACTCATGTTTTTTATGACTAAGGATATTAATCCAGAGAGGTTATTCAAAAGTTCAAAAAAAAAATATGATGTGAATGTAAACCATGAGATTTCAGAATCGAATCTTTCTAACTCAGGTAAGCAGCTCTCAGAACTTTTAGCCAAAGAACATGAGAAAAAAATCAACGTCATTAAAAACACTTCTTCTCGACATTCAAGATTTGGAGGCTTACTCTCTATCAGAACGCCACAAAACACGCGTTTGACTGTAGCAAGTAATTCAGTCAATATGAATGATGATGCCGCATTACAAGAAATAGATTCAAGAAAAAAGTGGAATAAGAGTATAAGAATGAGACTTGATGTTATCGAAGGATTGAGCAGTACTTTCTTAAATACTGAAGGAAGTACAGCACATATAACCATTGAAAATCTTCAAAAACTTAAAGAATTCTTGTCAAACTTTGTCGATTCCAGTTTCAATTTATTACTGCGAAAAGTTACAGACCATTTTACCAGTGAAATTCAAGACCAACTGTCGTTGCATAAAATTGAGTACATGCTTTTTATATCATGGTTCATTAAGTTTCAACGCATAAGGTGTTTATTTGAAAAAGACACTAGCCCTGATTATGTCGCTGGTGTATTATTGGACGAATGTTATATCATGTTCATGAAATATATGAGAGAAAGTTATGATCACAAAAACTGGCCTGTAATTCATGCTGGAATGTTACTATTTACCGAATATCTAAATTTCCTTCTCTCTTTAGATGATTCGTGGCAAAATGATATTTACGCAGTCATCGGAAAATTACTGGGAGAGAACATGCTGCAACTTCTAAGCGCCCTTCCAAAATCTGCCTCAAGTCATTCCTCGCAATATATCAAGTCATGCATTAATATGACGCATGTTGTTTTGAAGACATTTGATAGATTTAACGAAAAATCGTCCCTAGCAGTAGAATCAAAGCGTAAAAGAAAGGTGAATCTCAAGCATTTGACAATAGAGAAATTTGCAAAAGAACATGATATTGATTATGAAGAAGCTTTTGAATTGCTAGAAGAACAATTCAAAAAGGTGACTATTAACTTTGACAGAGTTTTTCGGGGATACTTAAACGAAGCTACACTTTCAATGTACATCAAATATTTGCAATCTTTCAAAGAAATTGAGGTTCCTGTACTAAGTCGAATACTAAAGTTCTTGCAAAGAGTTTTTGTTGACGCTAAAGAAGAGATATTACTATATAGAATCGACTTCCTGATACTATGCAAGGAGATTTTAGGACCACAAGGTTTACCGTTAGCATCTGATATTCGCCATCAATTCAGCAGGTTCATTGAGTATTTTTTACACCGGTTTAGGAAAAAATTGATGAAAATGCCATCATTATATGTTAGCATTCTTTTCCCTATGATACATGATTCACAGATAGCCTATTACATGAAAAACGGAACTATGAAACCAACTACTGCTAAATATGATATTGTGGTCCCAAGTGTATTTGTGAATATAGAAGATGAGGATGCAATTCCAGATAAGGTTTTGAAAGATATGCATATTGGAATATTAGTATCTAGTCTCATCGATGATGGTTATGAAGAACTTGTCGACTCTTTGTTATCGAATCTGTTATCTATATTAGAACGGCTGAAACAACAATCATCCGATTCCGCATTGACTGACCAACCACAAAAAATTACTTATAATGTTGACCATAATGAAATCAAAAGAGCGTTGCATCAGCAAGCTGACTTTAGAAGACTTTTGATAATTACTGGATTTGCAATTCCAGATGAAAACAATGATGAATGCTATTTCAGCAGAACTAATGATATCAACGAAATCCATGAATCTATTGATACCATCAAAAAATATAAGTCATTGCCTTTCGAATCTTCGTCGGGCAAACCTGCAAGCTACTATTTATCTTATGCACAAAGTAGTGATGACCATTATGACAACTATGGATCTGAGGTAGAAAATGATGATTATTTCCAAGAGCTTGAAACTATGGAGAGAAGAATTGCTGGACGAGAATTAACAAAGGGAAAAGCTAAATCAAAATCTACTATAAAGAAAGTCGGTTCGAAAAAGAGAAGGAGAAGTAGTCATTCTGAATCGTTAAGTGATGATTCTAGGGATATACCTTCGACAAAATCTACTATTGTCAGCAAAGAATATATTTATGACTCTGATGATGATGACCCACGGTTTAGTACTATCTTTTTTGAAAATGAAAAATACCTAAGACAACTACTAGATAAAAATAAAGGTGCGCTATCATCGGAACAATATGAAAGATTTACACAATTTTGCCAAGAGAGGCTTGAAAATGATGGAGTGGTAAGAAGTGATTTTTCAGATCTTTTCGACAATTCTCTAAGCATGAATGTTAATGGAATGCATGAAGGGTTAAAAGAACATACCTCACTGTCAGAAGAGCAACAAAATGATGTAGAAACACAACAAATTATTGATTCGAATGATTTGAGCTCTGATGAGTACAATTCTGAATCGGAAAATGATGAGGATGACATTCCTGTTCGTAAAAGATCACGTGCTCAATTGTCTTTCGATAACGTCTAGTTTAATTCATATCAATGTGTATATGTTTATGTACTCGTACATGAGTAGTCATGAAAATGCTTCCATTATAGTCTGGGATGTGCTGACAAACATAATGATAAAACCAAATGCAATGCAACCAAAATAAGGGAGTTTTTCCTTTAACGATTTAGATTTTCCAGTAATAACAATATTGGTCAATGGAGGGAGAATATATGCCATTAATGAGGCTGTAGTTGCGCCAATGATCTCTAAAAGAGCACCAAGGTTCGAAGTTAGTAGAGCAATGCACATTATTGTAAATACGAGAAAAGATGTTATTATAACATGCATCTTAAGTGAAAGTTTTTTGGGTTCTGTTCTTTCATTCGAATAATACATTATGTCTCTCACCACATCTCTTAAGACAAATATTTCTAATGGAAAAGTTGTTAGCATGTTCAGGCCCAAGAGAAGTCTTGCAAAATTTATAACGTTATCATCGGCAGGAAAATTGTTCAGTATATTGCCTTGCGTCTTGTCCTTGAAATTCAAGAAGCCAGAATATGCAGTAGTCAAGCAAATAGCACAAGAAAGTATGAGACTCACATGAGTCAATTGATTGAAGCGCTTTAATGATGGGTTTCTCAAGGAAAAGAAAATAAAACTGGAGTTATGATGGCACACCAACGCAAATGATATAACGGATATTCCTTGGAATATTCTTGGAGTAATAAAATAGTGATGTATTTGGAATGATCCTTTATATTCACTACTGGTTAAAGGCGCCTTAATAACAATGATAATAACAATAACAACTAATCCGATAAGTGCTATCATGGAAGTTTTTGACAATTTTGATATGTCTCTGTTGAGAGACAATGGGTATGATATAAATACAGTTACCAAAGTAATAATAATATTACGATGAAATATGTGAGCGTGAGAAGGGAAAAAGGCAGCTAGTACATGAGGAATTGAATCGCCGATAATAATGCAAAAGCCTATACATCCTCCAAATGCAAATAATCCATTTGTTATTAGTATTACAACTCCTCCCCATTTACCCATCGCTGCTTCAACAGATGATTGATAAGTAGTCCTTCCTGTTAGTTTTAAATTTACTATAATCAGACGAATTGTCCAATCAACTAAATATGACATGAACAGTGTAGCTATTAACCCTCCTATGATTCCGCAATTTTTCATGGCAAAAGGCTGCCCAATGACCCCAGATCCTAAAATACTATTTGCCATATTCATAAAAGCCATATATCTATTCGACTTGGCTTCATTTGAGAGATATATATCCTCTGTTAGCGGATCCTCTTGACCTATATCGAATGATTGATCTTCATTGCCAAGACTGGCTTTTTTCGTGGCATCGTCAAAGGACGTTAATTCCAATTGAAAGGCTTCATCAGGATGAATAGATTCTTCTTCATTACGTGATAGCTTGCTATAAAAGTTATCAGCAATTGAGGTCATCTATATTAAATAAGCGCACTTCTGAGAACTCGTTTTCCTAGTATCTCTTTATATTTTCTGGGAGGTAAATGATGTATTCAAACTCTAAACACGTAAATAAGGTTATTATTTATTTATAATTCATTACACTGATAAGAAGCATTTATACCGTATATAGTCACGTGAAAGATTTCTCAAAAGAATAATAAAACTTTATGATGATGATTATGATAGTTACAAAATATGCAAGGTGCAATATACCACGAGAAGGAGAGCTACGTATTGATAATATGTTTAGATCAGTCTACTTCCTCTTTAGCATCATTGAAATGATCTTCATCTTCAGAAATATCATCTGAAGATGGTGAGGATTTATTTTTCGGATTGTTCTCTCGAACTGAATCTGTACTACGTGAGGTTTTTACAGACGGGCTGCCATACGCATCCAGTACTTCATTTGGTTCCTCAGATGAATCGCGTGTTTCAGGGGACTGATCAACTGACTCCTTTATGTCGCTAAGGTCTTCTGGTACTGGAGTCACGTCTGGTGCTGAGTTCAATTTTTGCTCCTCTGTTTGCTGATGTGACTCTGTTTTATCACCATGTGCTGATACATCAGTTAATTCAAGTTCTCCCTTTACCTTTTCACCTTGAGATTCTTTAAAAACCGAAGAGCTCTCCACATCTGAAATTTCTTGAACTTCCTTTTCTATAATTTCTGTTGTATCTTCTTGTATATCGGAAGAGTTGTTGGCCGATACGGCGCCAGTTGATTTGGTTGAAGAATTTGCAGCTTCAAAGTCAAATGTTTCGTCCCCCTCTGGAGTTAACGGAATAGGTATTTGTTCGGAGGTTATACCCAATCCATGTTCTTCCCCGTCCTTAATCTTGTTGGCCTCCGAAGCAGGAGTAATATCCGCAGCGTATGCTTCATCTAGAGACCATACACCGATATGAGACCAATGTAAAGATGCCCGAAGCTGTGAAAGACGTGCCCAAGATCTTTGAATGTTCGTAGTTGGTAACCCATTTTTATCTGCGAATTGATGTAAATTTTCTGTTACCGGTGTACTAGTTTGGGATGACTTGAAACCTTGGAATATGCTTAACCTTTTAGATTTTGACTTTGATTTAGATGTCTTTAAAACTTCAAAGTAGTTGGTCAAATTGCCATCCTTGATAGAAGCTAAAGTAACCTTCTCTAAGTTCCAGGCACCAGATTTTAATGACCTTAAAAATGCAAATATTTCACATACTTGTCTTAGCTTTATTAAACAGTAGTGGCAAACTGGTAATTGGTTTTGCACTTCCGTTTTTCCATCCTCTTGTTTTTGATATGTCTTGAAGACATAAAGCCTACCATGTTCTAGAATATCATTTCTATTCTCCCCACAAAATGCACATGGATCTAGCATAGCCACTGGTGGGGAATTCAGAGGGCGACTAAACAGGTGTGATTCATTAGATTCTGAATTTGGTGTATCTGTAACGGTTGGAGAAGCATATCCTGAGCGATAAGTTTCATTTACACCGCTGATTGGTTCAATAGAAACTAAACCTTCCATCATCAAATTCATTAAGTTTCTCTTGGTCAACCAACCAATCCCAGATGCATTATCCAACCTCAACACTGGCAATATTTCATAGTTCACAAGTCTTTTTATTAGCTTAGAGTCTGAAGAGGTCTGGTGGATCGTCTCACACTCCGGTAAAACAGCTAGGAACTTTAAGTATTCTGTGTATAAAGGAACATCGTATCTTAGAGCTTGGATGAGGGGAGAGAATAGGAGTCCTGATGGCGCAGCCTGCAAATTCTCATATGTGGAAGTTTGATTTGTGGTCGACCTCTCGATCGATGTACTTGAAGACATCGCAGAATCTGATATTGAAACGTTTTTAGAGGAGTGGTCGTTCTCCAATTTGTAAAGCACGTTTTTAAGGTTTTTCAGCTGCATAGATAAGGTATCCAGTAACAAATCCTTCTCTTTCAATTGTTCCTTGAGCTTAGCGTTAAGTATTTCCACTGAGTTCTTTTCCTTTCTTGCATCAGCTACCATATTGTTTGCCTCGTCGAATAAGGATGCTGTTAAATCCTCAATCTCTTGATTTAAAGATGAAACCTTTTTCTCAGCATCAGCACAAATAACTTCTTGTTTCCTGAACTTCTCTCGATCTTTCTCATACTCTTGCTTTAAAGTTTCATAATTTTGCTTTAACTCATTGTAAGAATCAATAGCATGTTGTTGGCTAGCTATAGTCTTCTTCGCCGTCACCAATTGTTCTTCTAGTTGTGATTGTTTATCAATACTTTCAATGAGTTGTGTTGATAATGAAGTCACTTGCAGCGAGATACGTTTTGACTCCTCCTGTTCAGACATTATTACAAAAGTTTAATGTCCTTAATTGCCACGTAAGTCTCACTAGTTTTTAATGCTCTTGCTAATGCATAATCAATACCGCCAGTTGTTTGGTGTGAACTGTATGCTTCTTTTCATGGAACATTCTTCTAACCAAAAACACATATTCCGAAAAAGTTACCCGGTTTGGTGAGTTTCTTGAAAGTCATTATTGCATACGTAGGCTATAACATATACTTATTAATACTACTACTATATATTCCATTACAATGCGTCATCTGTCTGAGCGTCTGTAAATTCTTCTTCGGAAGAACTAGACGTTTGTGTTGCAGCAGGTCCAGTAGTTGATTGTGCCGGTTCAGGATCGGAAAGAGTGTCAGCACTTTCATGAAATTGCAGTCTTGTAGGGGCTGAATCCGAATCAGAAGTAACGTCTTTATTCTTGTCCTTTTCCTTGTCTCTATTTTTCCAGTCCCTTAGTCTGTCTTTTGCTTTTGGTATATTTGTAGAGCTGTCAATTTTATCATCGGTCCCTCTTAGCTCCAATAACAGGTTTCTAGCCCTGTCGGCAGGATCCTGTTTAGAATTTGAGGCGGGTTCTATGTTAGGACTTTGACTGAACTTTCTTGCGACAGGAGAAGTAGTGAAAGGCGCGTTTTCTTCTATAACACTTTCAACGGTGGGGTCCGCTGTGATATTATCTAACACAGAAGATCCACCTTTTCCTTCCATCAGACGTTTTCTAGCCAGCGCTCTTTTACGAGCGCTAGATGGATCACCTTTGGCGGGACCTGCATTCTTTAATTTGTTTAACAACTTATCCATGACATCTCGGTCATCGTTGTTAGCCGCATTAAACGAGTTCGTGCCATCTGAAGAGTCTCCTTGTGCTGATTCCTGTTGTTTTCGCTGCTGATCTTCTATCAGCTTTTTTCTTCTTTCGTAAGCCCGCTCCTCTTCCTCGATTTTCAGGTTGAACGTTTTAGCCTTCTTAAAGTCGGTTATAAAGTCAGCAAACTTTTGGAAGAAAGAATTCTTGGAAAATTTGTCGTTTGCATCTTCTCCGAACTTCTTCATCAAATTTTCGAATTCCAACAAGCTCAGTTTCACCTCATCATTCAACAAGTCAGCTTTCTTCCTCGCTTCAGGTAATACCGGTACTACCTTATTCAAAACTCTATCCCATGGATGGAACTTTGAGGGGTCGCTTAAGTTTCCGATTTCTATTGACCGTTCAACGTTCTTAATAGACTGGGAGAACTCTCTACAATCAGCTACAAGCTGTTCGATGGATATTTTAGTAACATTGAATATTGGTTCAAGTTCTTCGACAAAGTGACTGTATTCTGGATAATTATCTCTTATAATCTTTTCCACATAGTTTAGGAAAGTCATACTATTCTTTTCATCCTTTATAAACGATAACCTTTGCAACGTACTCAACTTGAAACCTTGCGCTTGTTTGGATGAGTCATTCATGTAATTACCCACTGCTAAAATAACATCAAAAACATGTCTTAAACTATTCGATGCTTGAATGGCTTGGACCGCTTTGTCAATGCTTCTTAGTTTGGTGACTAAATCCGAATAGTCTTTTTCATAGGTAGTTATCATAGTTAGTGCTCTCATACGAGAGCCCCAGTATGATTGTAAATTGAACATTAATTCTAAGTATATTTGATCCGCGCGCTGAAGTTCGGTTGGATCTTTCTCCGGAGGTCTAGCCTCTTCCACAGATGTTATACCTTCCCAGTCCGTACTATAAGGCGTGAAATTTCTAGCCAAATTGTTAGTGACCTCTATAATAGTAGGTTTAGACAAAAATTCGATAACACTTGGAGTTGATAGGAACTCTCTATCACATTTAAGCACTTTTGCAACAACGTCCTTAACAGAAATGTTAGAGTACATATGAAGATTGATACCGAACTGTTGAGAAACATCTCTTGACAAAAACGTGATCTTTTCATCGGAATCTTTCGATTTACCTTTCAAGGACTTCACCTCACGGGCTGCGAAAGCTTTTTCTAACTGACTTAGAACACCTCTTTCATACAAATCATCTGCTACTTTCTCTGCTTGGGCGTTTTTCCAAATTGAGTCACCAGTATTATCAATTTTTTCCCAGTGTAATTGTTTTAGCTTCTTCTTTGGACGTGGATACCTTTCAAATAGAGATGGCGACTGTGGAAGCAGTGGGCTTTCAATGGTAGTAGATTTTGGAGTTGTTGCGGATGGGAAAGGAGGTGGAGGTGGAGGTGGGGGTGGAGGAGCTCCACCGCTTCCAGCACTTACTGATAATGGCGAGGAGAGAGACGGTGGCATAGGTGGTGGAGGCGGAGGAGGAGGAGGAGGAGGAGGTACGACAGCAGTGGGTGCAATACTTGGCGTACTTGAAGTTTTACCACCCAAGAATGCTGGTAAAGGAGGAGGAGAAGGAGCATCTTTGCTCAAGCTAGAAGGTTCGATTATTGTCTGAGAAACAGGTGTTTGGAGTCCATTAGGAATATCCTCATTGTCAACAGGTTCAGAAGATGGCTTCGAATTCAATTCCGTGTCATTACCTGGCGATTTCTCAGAGCTTCTATCAGCTGAATTAGCAGTTGAGTTTGGAATTTCCTCTGCTACCTTGATCTTTGATTTTAACTCGCTCAAGAATAGAGGAGGGTTATCAGTGCTGCTTGCCGGGTTGACACTTGTGTGTTTTAATCTATCGAAGAATGATTTTCTATGATAGCCACTACCAGGGTATCTGGTCTCCCTGCCGATATTGTTTGTCGATATCGAGTTAGCAGGTTGGTGACCAGTCCCATACTTTTGAGTTAATGATTCTAGGAATGATGAGCCATTAGACACAACGTCGGAGTTTTGAGAGTCACCCGATTGTAATAAGTCTTCAGCAGATGAAGAGGAGGATGAAGATGAAGTGCTGGAGTTTGATGAGGCCTCTGATAGCTCAGTAGAGTTACTTTTAACCTTATTCTCCATCTCTTTCTTTAAAGCATTAAGTTCGGAGATGATTGTGTTCATTTCTTCTAGCTTCTGTTGTGCAATCTTTGGATCCAAGGACGCAGTTTCTGAATTATCATTCAATAGCTCCTTAAGTTCCGGATCTTCTGAAAAGTCTATATGGAAGCCATTGTATTTTTGCTCTAGGTCTTTCAATCTATCCAATGCTGCCAATTTTTTATCCTTGAATAGTTCGTTGACCCTTTGTTCAATATTGAATTTGGTTATATCATTACTTTCGTTTTGTATCAATGCCAATTTCTTCCTTAACTCAGCTAACTTTGATTTCTGTTCTGCTTTAATCTTTTGCTTGTCCTTTACAGTTTGTTTTGGTTTGAACTCAGCGAAGTTCGTCATTTCAAGTTCTCTGGCTTCATTTTCAATGTCTTCCATCTTGGATCTTAGTAATTTCAGTCTGCTCTTAGAGCCAACAGCTGTACCTAGTCTACGAGATTCGTTGAGTAGGTCCTGTTCAGTTTTTTGCAGACTCTTTTGTAAGACGTTTTGAATTGCAGTCTTTCTTTCAGGGTTTAAAGGTTTAGGATCACTCTTTGGTTTATTATTGGAATCTGAATAATCGGCATTCTTTGAGTTCACCATTGTCAGCATTTTACGAAGTTCCAGTTCATGTTCATGCTTTTCCAACAAATGTTTCTTCTTTAACTCCTCCAATTCTGACTGTAATTGTTCGGTTACTCTTTGAGTTTTACTTAAAATTAGATCCCTCTCGGCCAGTTCTTCTTGTAATTGACCAACAAGACCATTCTCGGCCTTGGAAATCTTTTCATTCAAATAATCTCTTTCAGCTTTTACCTCTTCTAGTTTCTTGGTAAGTTCTCGAGATTCCAAAATCGCTCTTCTTGCAATTTCATCAGTCTGCATTGCATCATATAATCTTTGAATGGCAACGTTGAAATTTGACTCTGAGTCTATAGTAGTAATTGCCACATTAGATATTAGGGAATCTATTAGTTTTAACTGTTGAACACATTTAGATGGGTCATCTCCTTCTCTTGTCAGTTTATTGCTCGAGAGGAACAAGTTCTGCAGGACAGATAATAAATATGATTCTGCTTCAGTGCCTTTCAAAGATGAGGAGAGTCTCTGTAAAATAGATACAGGATCGTCCATGTTCACATTTTCAGTGGACTTTTGACTTTCTAATAATATATTATAATCATCGATTGCTGCATCTTCAAATTGTAGAAGAACAGTAGTTAGTGGGGGGTAATCAAGAAGCTGCATTTTTTGAAGAATTCTATTCAACCCTAGTGTTTTCAATTGAGTTCTCATCATGTGTCTCTTTTTGACGTCCTCACTTCTCAAGCATAATTGGTTAATTAATACAATGGATTCCACTAGGTATTCAAAGATTGAATTTTCACCATTGGTATTTTTATATTCTTCTGATGCACCTACTAATGAGCCCATTTTCCCCCTACCATCCAATGTGTGTTCAAGCACATAAAACCATTGTTGGAGTATTTTAGAAACTTGATAAAGTTGTGGCTTAAAACCAGCAGATTGTTCACTTGCAATTTTGGCTTTAATGTGGATGTTTTGAGTTATAGGCATTTCATGATTAAGAGACTCCATTACTAGTGGGAATGTATCCAAACCCATAGTTCTGGTCTTTAGGTCCTCATCTTTTGCAACCAAATAGATCAAAGTTTCAGTAGCTAGTCTACGAGTAGAAATTCTCGTAGATAACAAACCTTCGACAAGGGCATTAGTGATGAGAGTCGACTTCACCGCTTCTTCTAGACATTCTCTGATATTGAGTAAGACCCTCAAGCATTTGAAAAGCGAAGTTTCTCTTTCAAGAAATTGAAGATCATGTACTGCATTCATGTTATCCGTTGTATCTTGGTGCATACTTGTAATTATTAAGTTCGCAATAGCAATCTGACCCTGAGCATCTAAGAAAGATATAACCCAGTCAAGAGGTTCCGTTCTCAAAGAAACCCATAAATCGTTTAATTCCTTATTCTTGATCTTCTTACTAATAATCTGGCGAACATAGTATTCAGGTGGTGAGTGAGACGGCGAGTTTAGAGAAGTCTCTGAATTATTGGTTTGTAGCATATGCTCATATTGCGTATTGAGTTTTGTTGCACTTCCATTACGTTTAACGGTGTGGGAATTTTCGTTATTTGAATATCTAGGTTTGGTGTTCTTGAGACGTTTGAACTCCGACTGAAGATCTTGTTTTACCATCAACCATTTCTTTTCAATTGGGTAGTTGAGCATGTCCTTCTGGTCCTGAGGTGAAACTGTATCGAAAACATTTCTCTTTATTAGCAGGTCCATGAATAAGCCGTCTATCTCTTCGACATTCTCCGGTCTTTCTAATTTCAATGTACCATCATTGGTTAGGAATTTATTCAATACAGTGGTCGAGTTTGAACTTACAGAAGCTGCAGACGAAGACAGCATTGAGCGATTTGTTGAAGATCTTGTTAATTGACTGGATCTACGCGAGTATGAATACTTGGTTGGTGAGGTTAACAACGAAGCACTATGAGAACGCGAATGGGTCTCGGGCTCCATTGTGTAATGCGAGATATTATGAGTGTTCAGTGTATTATTCTTATTGAGTGGTTTATTACTACTGATAGGCGTTGCTGCTTCTAACGAAGCTGTAGTGAAAACCCTCTTTGGAGAAGATATAAGTTCCTTCCGGCTCTGGTTTGCCTGTGGATTACTGCCATGATTCCCTCCAGTGGCAAGCTTCTTGAGATTAGAAAATATCCCACTGCTTTGAGACGTACTTGCGGTACGGGGCAGCGTTTGCTCGCTCCCATTTGCCCCTCGAGACGTGTGTGACCTCTGCATGGCGCGCCGCCCAAAAGTAAATTACACTAGTCCCTCTTCTATTATCCCAGAAAAAGCTCGAGATAAAAATGACTCGAGTCCTCTGCAAATATTATGATAACGGCAATATATGTGGGCCAACTGATGATTGGTTGAAGTTTCTGTACAAAGGCGTAAAATATAGTAAAATAAGCCCCCACCAAAGAGTGGTAAATGGATCCTTTAATTAAATCGCCTTAAACTGATAAATACCAAAACAACGCCTGAAAGATCCAGCAAAGCTTCTTCTACCAAATTTAACCCACAGTCACGTTAACCCTAATGCCGTATTCACTGTCTGTGCTAGACTGTGCAATTCTATATATGTGTATAATTCAATGTAAAAACCAAAGAAACGTAACTGTAAACTGCTATATATTCCACTTTTTGTTTTAATCCTTTCTTAAACTTTCAAATATGCTGAATTTAGTTTTTCTCTCGAAACCATACAGAATTATATCATATGCAGTATGAGTACCGAATAACAAAATATACAAACAAACAAAACGTTCGGAAATACAGGCTGTTTTTTAGTTTTGTTTTGAACGCATATAAACGCTATCGAAAGAGCATGAAATCTTAATTTGCTAGGTAGTGTGTATCACCAACTCCAATGCGAAGCCTTTATAGTGCTGACTTTCATGCGTTTATGAATAGTTGTCTACATATATATGTGTAATTCAAGTGAGAATAGTGGGGAACTCTCTGAAGGAAAACCTGCACAGAGTCTTAGTTGTATACCATGACATATTCGTAGGAATTCCAATACAAGTTCATATATATGGCAATTCAGTAGTCTTAAGATACCGCCTTAACTTCTATAAGAAACTGAAAATCTCAAGAGGAAATTGGTGTCTGTACCTGTGCGGGAAACCGTTGCCATTCATTCACTTGAGATATATTTGGTTAAGATTTTCTAAGACGCGAGCGAGGATCTTCAAACCTCCGCCCGTTCTGGCCATTTTTTTTTTTTTTACAGAAATGTACTGACTACTCGATAAATAGGTCTTATACATTAGCTTATTAGCCCTTGGTAATTAGCCAATGGTTATATGATCACAAGAGAACTTTTGAACGCACACTAATCATATCTACTCTTGACGAACATTCAACCCAGCATTTCTATAAATAATAATTTGTTCAGCATTCCAGTACCGTATTTGTCCTGATGTATTTGCGTGGGTAGTAGTAGTAACACCTGCAGTGCAGAAAAAATATTATTGTTACCCGGTCCTGGCAAGATTTTCCGTTCGTTGTTCAACCAATATTCAATTTATGCGCTCGCTGGGTTTTCTTGTTTTTGTTTTCCCTCATATTACTGGGTGGAAATCAACTGGATCTCAGAAACATAAGAGAAACAATATAGAAACAATGAATAGAACATTACGATATGGTAATTAGTGCTGGAACAAATAGAAGCATAAAACAAGCCATACAAGGTGGGATTCATTGTTTAGATACAAAATCAGAGTGGAATATCAAATAGTTTATTAAAGTGAAAATTAATGGAAAGTATGTGAAGGATTAAATAATATAGTATAGTACATCAAAAATTGAAGGAACTCTCAACACAGACAAGACACCTTGAAAGTCTTAGCAAAGTTCTCGAACAAGAAATTATGAAGTGAAAGTAAGGATGAGGGAGATATATGAGAAAAGTTCGTCTAAGCTGCAACAGCCCAGAACTTTTCCCACAGGTTTTTAGGTTCGTCATCTTCCCAAATAATGGCATCGATGTCTCTTCTGTCTGTGTCAATGTCTACTTCGTCCAACGAACGGTAAAGTTTACCTCTGTAGATGCACTGGAAAACAACCCACACTGCAATAAAGAGGAAGACACTGATATACGCGGCGAAGAAACTCGATACATCAAAGGATGGCGCGAAAGCGGTAAAGCCTTGGATTATGATGATCAACCCAATGAAAAATGCTCCGTAATAGGCGCCGAAAGGCATGAACTTGGCCTTGAATGGGAGGTCATCACGAGAAATTCCACGGTACTTTAGTGCTTGCATAAATCTAATATGGGAAATGGAAATTAATAACCATGCAAAGAAACCAGCAATTGCGGTGATATTCAACAACCAATTGAACACAGTTTGTGCGTTATTGGACACATTCAAGTATGCTAGGAACCCGAACATGGCAGTAAATATAACGGCCACAAATGGAACACCTTGTTTAGTAGTCTTTGAGAAAAATTTTGGCGCCAAGTTATTTTTTGATAAACCAAACATAATTCTGGAACCAACGTAAATGTTAGAATTACCTGCAGAAATGATTGTGGTTAGAATGACCGCATTGAAGATATCAGGAAGAACCGGAGTCTTACAGTTTAGAATTGCAATCATAAATGGTGATTGGGCGACGTAAGAACCACCAGAGCTTGAATCTAGTTTTGGATCGTTGTATGGCACTAACAAACCAATAAAGAATAAAGATCCAATGTAGAAGATCAAAATTCTGAAAAAGACTTTGTTGATTGCTCTTGGCACAGCCTTTCTTGGATTTTTGGACTCACCTGCAGTGATACCGACTAACTCTGTACCTTGATAAGTAAATGCTGCGCTAATTAGTGAGGAAACCCATCCTAAGAATCTCTTTTCATTCAAATCCTTGGAAATCATACCGTTACCCCATGGGCCAGGATTCCTCCAATAACGGAATCCAATTGCACCACCCTTGCCTGCACCACAAACCATGCACAGTGAATAAATTAAAAATCCAATAATGGCAAGAACTTTAATAGATGCCACCCAGAATTCAAACTCACCATACCATTTCACAGGGAACATATTGAAAGTCACCAAGATGACCCAGAAAATAGCAATCCAGGCTTCTAGCGGTACCGCGTGTGTCCAATACTGGATGATTTGACCAACAATGGATAATTCTAATGCAAAAGTGATGGCCCAGGAGAACCAATACATGTAACCGTTGGCAGCACCAATGGCTGGAGATAGAAATCTCTGTGAGAAAACTGTGAATGATGATGTGACAGGAATGAAAGTAGCCATTTCACCAAGCGATTGCGTCACAGAATATGCTAGGGTACCAATAAACATGAAAGAGATTAACGAACCGACAGGGCCAGCATTCCATAAAGGACCTGCAATACTAACGAAAAGACCGGTACCAATTGTCCCTCCAAGAGCGATCATCGAAATATGTCTAGGCTTTAAAGCTCTTTTCACTTCGGCGTTTCCCACTGCAGATTCTGGGTCTAAGATATGTGACGAGTCATCATCAATGGTATCCAACGCTATATTGTTCTCTTTGGAATAACCAATTGTATCAGCACTTTTCGAGTGTGTTATGTTAACATGACTTCTGGTGTTTGCTTGTGAAAGACTTGAATGAAGAGCTTCTAGCTCTTCCAATTCAATTTGCTGAGCAACAGTTGTCATGATGTATTGTTGTTATGCGACTCTGTAAATTACTCTATAACCGTAATCCAGAGGGTGTAATTATGATAGATAAATCAATTGTGTTAAGCTTGTGATTTAAGTACTTCCTTTCTTACTATTGCGAGTGGAATTGTAACTGTAGAAAGAGAAACGCTAACAGTTCTTAAAAGTACGTTGGTTTTTCTTTTTTTTTAATTGCCTGGTACAAACTATCAATTCCCGAATAGAAAAATGATGACAATATTATGAGCAATAAAGAAAGGTAAAACTGATATAAGTAGTATTCCACTTAGACACTTCTTAAGTTGGTGTTTTGCTTTATAGGATGACAATACTAATCAGGTTGATAATAACTGAAAAAGTTAAACTAGTTAGACTAAATCGGGAGCCCAAATCTTAGTGGCATCATTGGGGTTTATTTCTATAGCTTATTTATATGCCATAAAAAAATAGAAGTTCCATACGGAAAATGAAGAAAGAAAAGAAAAAGCACAACAATGTCATGCAGGAGAAAAGTGCTTATCAGTGTGCGGCAGACGCTTCAATAAAATAGTGGACGCCTTCTGTAAGAATAATAATAGCGCCGAGAGAACAGCCACATGAATCATTCGAGTTTTAGTTACACTTCTTCCTATATCTGGTTACATATGCCCGATGCCGTTACATTGAGAGCCCATACTGTGGCGAGCTTATAGAGGTATTCGGTTATATGAAGAAGAGATAAATGATATGCAAATTGAATTAGCTGGATACAATCGGCCATATAATTGGTAGATAATACATACTACTTAGATCTATTGGAATCTGAAACTGAGTTCAAGTTTAAAACTCCGCCAATAATCACACTAAGGGAAAATTTTATTGTACTGTGATAAAAAGCGGTGAGTATCAATTATGATTCACCAAAACATGCAAATAGTTAATCATCGATAACGTAAGATTGCAATGCAGAGTAAAACTGCGAAGCGATGGATACTTCGTCATGGGAATCATCCATGATTGGAACGCTAACAAATTGACTCAAAACCACTAAGGACTTTGAACGCCTTAAACCTTTACCATTAAAGTGTTTATTTCGCCAGTTCTTGAACTTAAAGAACTTATTCTTCAAAACTGGGAAGTATATTGAAACTTCCGTCGAAATGTAGAAGCGCCCTTTCGCAAATTTTAACAATTTTCAACGTACTATGCTATCACCTGCTCTTAGGAGAAAAATGTGACACATTTCTGGAAAAAAAAAAATTAAATTGCCTTTCCTTATTCTTTTGAATCTCAAAAGCACCCCGTATGACAGTTAAGTCGCCTTTCGTACTTAAAAGGTGTGTACTTGTTCTCCGTATTGCCCAAAGAGCACAGTTCATGCTCCGGAGAGACCTATTAACTCACCAAAAAGAAACACATATATATATTACATCCTAAAAACAATGCCGTTTGGGCTTCTTCATGCCAATTGTTTTGCCCTTCGTAGGAAAACAGGCAAGCGGCTCAAGTGACGCCGAAGAGATGAATACGCTGCTCGAATGCATGCAGTAGTACCAGTAGTTCATATAACTCCTTCACAAATAATATGTAGTACATTCTATGCCAATGCATATGCGGAAAAATTAATTTGCCTTTCATTGCACTGCGATGAGCTGTAAAAAGAAATGTTTGCTAAAAAGAAATAATTCATTAAACCCTTTTCTCCTCAGATCATAGCTTTCAAAAAGAAACTTAATGGGCTCTTTCTTTCCTGAAAAAGTACTAATATTTGGTCACGTGATTGTATGTGGCCCGATATTTCTTTTTTTAAAAGCATATACTTAAAAAGAAACGTGAATGAATGTTTCGGGCCGTTTTGACGGCAGGATCACCATGTTTACAGTTGGGCGTTCAGGGAGAGAACCGGCAAATGCCTAGCCGTTTGTTATTGCATTTTTATTTTTTTACTGTGTTCGAACCAAAAAGTGCCCTAAGACACCACACAAGAGATATTTGAATGACAATAGATGATTGGCAACTCTTGATTCCTGGGGAACACACCGGCGGATCTCCATGTACTCTATAGTCTTGTTTTACCGAGCTTTTGGCTTCCCACAGGAATTAAAACCATGTGATGCCCTTATGGCAACACCGGTAGGTGTGCCAAGTATTTAAACAGGATCTTTGCGTTCTTTTCTAAGCGACGCATTTCCATTTTTACGTAATACGGCGTGGAAAAGAGAAATTTTTATAAAAAAAAAAAGAACCCTGGGCATTTTCAGGCGTAAAGACAAAAGATATTTCGATATTTCATCACAATATACTGTCTATATTCCTGTGTGATTTTATTACTCATATGACCATTTGAAAAGGAATTTTACTTCGTGAGCATTAAATAAAACCACTGGTATTCAAGATTGTTTTTCCTCACCCATAATCAACTCCATAGAGGATACTAAACACAAAAAAAGTGTCGATTGGGTGTCTCACTATCAGTTATATATAGACGGTCAACTATCGGGAATAGAACTGCGGTTACTTTCAAGCTTGTTCAACAGCATCTACTTTCTACGAATAGCAAATAAAGCTTTAAAAATTGCTATAGTTCAGAATAACTTTCATCAAAGAGCCGGTTCTGTGGTTAGAGAATGGCCTTTCCCAGTAATAAGATGTCTGGTAAAACTCCAGCAAGTATGACAAAATCAATTAAAGACGTATTCACATCGGACTCTGGGAGTCTAACAAAAAGGTCCAAAATTGGACAGGATAGTATAGAACTATCAGACCTTCAGGTTCCTCATGACCTATATGACCAGGGGGAGAGAGATGAAGGCGAAGGTGATTTCCATGAAACGGAGGTGAAAAGAGCATTGAAGCCAAGACATGTCTCGATGATTGCTCTTGGTGGTACGATTGGTACAGGTTTGTTCGTTGGTATTGCTACACCTCTTTCTCTTTCAGGACCTGTTGGTTCTTTGATTGCCTATATTTTCATGGGTACTGTGGTGTATTTCGTTACACAATCACTAGGAGAAATGGCTACGTTTATTCCAGTTACCTCTTCGATAACAGTATTCTCTAAAAGATTTCTTTCCCCAGCATTTGGTGTTGCAAACGGTTACATGTACTGGTTCAACTGGGCAATTACTTATGCCGTAGAAATATCTGTTTTAGGACAAATTATCAACTACTGGACCGATGCGGTACCGTTGGCAGCATGGATTGGTATATTCTGGGTTTTAATTACACTAGCAAATTTCTTCCCTGTGAAATGGTATGGTGAGTTTGAATTCTGGGTGGCATCTGTCAAAGTCATTGCAATTATTGGATACCTTCTATATGCATTGATTATAGTCTGTGGTGGTTCCTCCCAAGGGCCGATTGGTTTCCGTTACTGGAGAAATCCTGGTCCATGGGGTACTGGTGAAATTGCAAAGGATATCAACGAGGCCAGATTTTTGGGTTGGGTTGGTTCCTTGATCAATGCCTCTTTCACTTACCAAGGTACAGAGTTAGTCGGTATTACCGCAGGTGAAGCTTCGAATCCAAGAAAAACTGTTCCAAAGGCCATTAACAAAGTCTTTTTCAGAATTTTGATTTTCTACATTGGATCCTTATTCTTTGTTGGTTTGTTAGTGCCATACAACAGCCCGCAATTACAAAGTGATACCGCTGTTATTGCATCTTCGCCATTTGTTATTTCTATCAAAACTGCGGGGACCAAGGTACTACCTGACATTTTTAACGCTATTGTTTTGGTTACTATTATTTCAGCAGCAAACTCTAATGTGTACGTGGGATCAAGAGTTCTGTATTCTCTTGCCTTGACTGGAAACGCACCAAAGCAATTCTCGTATGTCACTAAGCAAGGTGTCCCTTACCTAGGTGTGATTTGCACAGCGTTGTTGGGTCTATTGGCTTTCCTTGCTACGGACGATAATGCAAATACTGCCTTCAACTGGTTAATCAATATTTCAACTTTGGCTGGTCTATGTGCGTGGTTCTTTATTTCCCTTGCTCATATCAGATTCATGCAATGTTTGAAGAGCCGTGGTATATCTCGTGATAGCTTACCATTCAAGGCTAAATTGATGCCATATGGTGCGTACTATGCCACCTTTTTCGTTGCTTTAATCGTGTTTATCCAAGGTTACACCGCTTTCGCGCCAAGGTTCAGTACAAAATCTTTCTTCACCTCTTACATTTCTTTGATTTTGCTTGTAGTACTATTCATAGGCTGTCAGCTCTATTACAGATGCAGATTTTTCACTAAGCTTGAAGACATTGACATAGATTCCGATAGAAGAGAAATCGATGCAATCATCTGGGAAGATGATGAGCCTAAGAATCTGTGGGAAAAATTCTGGGCTGTGCTATCATAGACATTTATTTCATAATATCAGAACAACAAAGGAGAAGATCATCATCCTTTGTTTTTTTGCATTTGTCTCAAGTTATGGACAAAATATGTATGTATAGATCATATATAGAGAGAGACTCTTTTTACGGATTCGATAGATTAATGGATAATATTATTTGCATATTTATACTGTATAAAGTTATCAACGAAGATATACTTTATGCTCTGTATATGGGTTTTCATTCGTCAATTTAGCAAAGGATTATTTAATATTTTCCGAACTTAAATGGATTTTCATCTCTTTTTTTTGAGATATCAATGCACAATACCCAGCGAAAAAGATCAATTCTTTCCCTAAGGTGCAAGTAACATTGATCGGAGATCAGTACCCCTAAATACCTTGGTTTCCAATCCATAACAGAAACTATTAACAACAACATATGTATCTCCTGAGAAGCGCATAAATCGGTTTTATTTGAAGAATGGCGGTTATAATTAAAATTATCACTTTTAACGTTTGTTGATATTTTGCACTGCTTGATTGAAATATGAACTTGCCACTTTACATAAACATAAACACTCAAAGTGTTAACGAGTACTAAATAGTTATTTTTTAATCAGGGAATTGATAAGTAGAAGGGCTTGAACATTTTGGAATCAAACTCTGGTTCAACTGCTTGCATTTGCGAAGCTTTCACAATAACCTTTGTTGTGGCTTGTTAAGTTGCTGAACAACGAAACCACCCTTTCAGTGTTTTTGTTCCTAGTGATTCATCAAGTCAGAGATGTCATCAGATCAAGGTACAGGCAACACGATGCAGTCGTCAGATGACAGGAATTCAGATATTTTGTTGAAGTACATAAACTCTTCCAACTTTACACTATACAATAACATTGAATATTTGACCAAACATGCAGATAATATTGGGATACATTTTTACCTTTGTGAGAAGCTTTTAACTTTCCCCCATAAAGAACTACAATTTTATATCCCACAGTTAGTACAGATTCTTTTGACGGTAGAAACAGAATCATTAGCACTAGAAGAGATCATCCTTCGGTTAAGTTCCGAGAATCCACATTTTGCACTTATCTCATTTTGGCAATTACAGGCGTTACTCGGCGATTTAGCACATGATCCCACATCATACAGCTTTCAAGTAGCAAGAAGAGTGCTTAACCACTTACAGTTCATACTGTTCAACACCACAAGAAAGAATGATAATGAGAAAATTAACGAAAATATCGCACCAGCATTAGTACTATGTTCAACGATAGCTGCCGGATTTGCCTTCCCACAGTTGGTAGAACAGACGAAGCCTTTAATCAAATCCCAAGGTAAAAGACAAAAGAGCTATGTTTTCAAGTTGGCGAAACATGCGATAAAAAATATGACCAAGAACTTAACGATGAAAAACACCATGGCTAATTCTTCATCTGCACGTAAAGCATCTTCGGATTCTGCCACAAACGTTGATGTAGATATTGTAGACGCTTCAAAAACAAAAGAAGATTATACTTTCAAGAAGAAGAGAAAGAATTCAGTATCTACTTTGAGTTTTGATATGGTGGACGATGTTGGTGATAAATTATTTGAAGAGCATATTTCAAACTCAATTAAACTGCCAAAGAGAAGAGACACTTCTTACATTCATGCTATATATAAAAACAAGGAAGCAGAGACTGATGACTATACAAACTCTATGCCCGACTTACGCGCAAGATCCGCTTCCTCTGCTTCAATGCCAGAGCTGAAGGGCAAGAATTCTATGGATGCTATAAGAGAATCACAAACAAATTCAGCAGAATCAAGTGAAAAGAGAGGACAAGTAATCGATGTTTCACAGTTATCCACAACTAAGAAAATCAAACTTTTGAAAGTAAACTATTTTTACTGTTGCACACAATTTGCAATTGCATTAGAATCTATCTCCCAACGTTTAGTACAAGTTCCACCGGAAGCGAGACTAAGTGCTTTGAGAGCGGAATTATCCATATTGAATCGTGACTTACCTGCGGAAGTTGATATTCCAGAGTTGTTACCACCCAGTAAGAATGGGAAACTTCACAAGCTAGTAAAGATATCAGCAAATGAAGCTCAGGTCCTCAATTCGGCAGAAAAGGTCCCATACCTATTATTTATTGAGTTCCTCAGAGACAGCTTTGATTTTGATCCCACAACGCCTGAAAATATTCATATACTAAACAAAAATCCTCGTAATAACTATATCTTCGATTTGAGTTACACCAAACAGAATAATGTACCATACAAAGTGGACTCACCGACCTATGCCCCGTTGAGCTCAAGTAATCAAGAGATGGATTTAGCTGATGTTTCAATGGTCAAATTAACGAATCAAACTGAAGCTGAAACCTACAGACACGAATTAATGATCAAGAATGCTAAGGTGGTACCTGTAATACCTCAGGATTCTCATGAAAGAACTTCAGATCTTGATTTTGTATCAAATTTAGAGGAAGCGACCGAAAAACTAACTGACATTAGACTCCATAGAGATTCTCCAGACGATCTCGCCACTCAGATGCGTGTTTCGGCTATGATGCTCGCGCAGTTAGATCAGTCACCTCAACAGCTCTCAGACAGTGCGAACCAAATTAGGGCTAAGATTATTGCTTCAATGCAAGAAATGCAAGACAAATTTGGATATCGCGATCTTGAATCAATTCATGGTATGGCTGGTGAGCGGAAACTAGAGAATGATTTCAAGACTGGTGGTCTAACGAGCTCAAACGATAAATCTTCCACTTCTTACTTGGGTGAAGATTGGAACACCAAGAAAGAAAAGATAAGAAAGTCGAGTCAATTTGGACATTTACCAAATTGGGATTTATGCTCTGTTATTTCTAAATCGGGGGATGACCTAAGACAAGAAGCGTTTGCTTGCCAGTTAATTCAAGCGATGGCAACCATATGGGCCAAAGAAAAGGTAGGTGTTTGGGTGAAAAAAATGAAGATTCTAATCACCAGTTCTACAACAGGATTAGTGGAGACGATTACAAATGCAATGTCCGTACACAGTATCAAAAAATCGTTGACTACCCATATGATCGAAGAAGGCGTCTTAGATGAGAAAGGAGATATAGCAAGTCTTTCGGATCACTTTTCAAGAGTTTATGGTGACAAGAATGGATTTAAGTTTAAACATGCCCAAGATAACTTTGCCTGTAGTTTAGCCGCATACTCTATTATATGTTACTTACTACAAATCAAGGATAGACACAACGGTAACATTATGATTGATAACGAAGGTCATGTTGTGCATATTGATTTTGGCTTTATGCTCTCCAACTCACCAGGCTCAGTGGGCTTTGAGGCAGCGCCTTTCAAGCTAACCTACGAATACGTGGAATTGATGGGTGGAGCAGATAGTGAAACATACAAGAAGTTCGTGGAACTCTGCAAAGCAGCATTTAAGGCCCTTCGGAAATATGCGGAACACATCGTATCTTTGTGTGAAATAATGCAGAAGGATTCATTACAGCCATGCTTCCAAGCAGGTGACCAAACAAGTGCACAACTTCGCCAACGTTTCCATCTTGAGTTATCCGATGAAGAATGTGATGACTTTGTCGAAAACTTCTTGATAGGAAAATCCCTGGGTAGTATATACACGAGACTTTACGATCATTTCCAATTGCTAAGTCAAGGAATATACTCATAATATAGTAAATACAACATGCATTTCGTTCCTTTTCTCAAGACATACTCTTTAGATAACAATTTCATGGACTTTTCAACCTTCAGATCACGTGATATTGCCAGTATCATTTTTTTTTTCTCCACATCTTTATATCATTTATAATATGGAATAATGTTGAGGAACGAAGTTCCGACAAGAAATTAGATGAGAACAACGGAGAAAAGAGGCAAGAAGAGGAAATTCCCTTACCGAACACCTCTTAAGCTTTATAGTTAATTCCAATAGTATTCTTTGAGAGTGGAAATATCCAATCTGTAACCTGCAATGCTAAGAACTAAGGTGGTTAGAAGCGTAAGACATATTCCTGCTAATAAATCGGTCAATGAGTTGGTTCGTTTTCAGTCTGGTAATAACGGGGTACTGAAGCAATCTCGAATTGCCTCACAGGAAGTAATACACCCAAGTCAACATAAGTTTAGGTCCAGGACCATTGGCTCAGCGAATGATGGCGGAGAATGTGAACTAAAGAACAAAGACGATGACCTATATTTGCTCGAGAAAGGGTTGAGAAAGACGGATGAACGAGCATCCAAATTCACAAACTATTTATACAAAATCAACAGACTCCCTCCAAACTATGGTTCGAATCAAATGATAGCGATTGAACAGTCGTTAGAGAACGAATTACGCTCCATTCTGGGTCATTTTAAATCTCCAATCAGATATGCTTTCGGATACGGGAGTGGTGTATTTAGACAGGCTGGGTATTCCAAATCTGATGAGAAGCCTCAAATAGATATGATATTTGGCGTAACTCACCCGGATCATTTCCATTCTTTGAATATGAGACAAAACCCACATCACTATTCTTCACTTCGTTACTTTGGTTCCGAATTCGTTTCAAGATTTCAGGAAGTTGGTGCTGGAGTTTATTTCAACCCATTCGTAAACATCAATGGACATGATGTAAAATATGGTGTCGTATCCATTGAAAGATTATTGAGAGATTTAGCAACTTGGGACTCTTTCTATCTTGCAGGACGGTTACAAAAACCCGTTAAGGTACTAAAGAATGATCTTAGGGTCCAATATTGGAACCAGCTAAACTTAAAGGCTGCAGCTACAATCGCGAAGCACCAACTAACTAAGAAATACAAAGGAGAACCCTTTTCAGAATTTGAATTTTACAAAGAGATCACATCGTTGAGTTATTTGGGTGATATCAGATACAAACTAGGTGGCGAAAATCCTAAGAAGATTGACAATATAGTCGAAAAGAATTTGGAAAACTTCAAGTTATATTATAAGCCTATTTACAACGATGTTATGTTGAACAATTCAACGTACCTACCTCAAAATTTCACTTTAGATAATGCTACGGAACAATTAACTGAAAGAATCAGCAGAGGTTCGACGATACAAACAGCCAAGGGGGTTGTGTCAGCTGGTTTGGTAAAATCTATCAGATATGCCTGGGCTAAGAAACTGAAAGCAATGAAATCAAATTAATGAACTTTTAGTTGGGAGATTTAACAAATTATGTCGGTTATATATATATTATATACATTTAAAGTTATGGACAATTTTATTTCACAATGACGAGAATAAAACAAAATAATCATCTACGCAATGCCTCAAATCTTTTCCGTAACTCATCAATGCTATCATTGGAGACAGTTTTATTTTTGCCATGAGATACTTTGACATCTTTTACCATTTCACTCGGTATTTTCAACTTCTTATCCAACGTTTCACTGTTTTGGCGAGGCTTCTTAATAACTATTGGATGTTTATCATCACCCAGCTCATCATTGTTTACAGCAAGGATGGGCTTTCCATCTTCTGAATCGGCCCCTGAATCATCTTCCGATACTCCCTCAGAGCTGTATTCATCTTTCGCTTCATCCAGTGATTGTTCAAGATCATCAGATTCCTCTAGAGCACTATAAGGGACATCATACGTTTTTGCAATTTCACGAAGATACAATTCTACCAGGTCTTGCTTCGGTAAAGCAGGGGAGCATTTTTGTAATACTTTTTGAGGAACTCCTATTTTTTCATCAAGGATTGCTTTCAAGAATCCTATACCGAACTTTACTCCTAAGCTATCTTTTATTTGACCCAATTCACGGATTTCTGGTGTGTACAGTGATGCATAAACGAGTGCTCTAACAGCCTCATTTATACCATCGTCAGTATGAGATTCAATAAGTGTTATCTCATCGTGGATAGTATTTAAGATTGCAACCCTTGCATGAAGCAATTCACAATATAGCTCAAGTATCTCTAAAAGCTCAATATGTATGTCATCATTTATTAATCCTTCTACCCGGTAATGTGCCTTCTGCTCCTTGCCGTCGCTCAATAGCTTTGCAACATTACGTCTGGACTGTTTCGCTAGTGCCTGTTGTTTTTCTTGAGCATAGCGAAGCCTTTGAATGCTCATAGTTAGTAAAGCTTTTAGCTTCATAACACCATGCTGTTGGTGAGACATCTTGATTGCTGTTGATTTATCTTATGGTGATATTATTGTCCAAGAATGTATCACTTTATATTACTGGAGGTGTGTATATGATATAAATGGAATAGGTGACGTTTGCCCTTTATTTTTGAGAAGTTCATTAGATAGAGAATAAAAAAAAGGCTTCAGAAATTTAAGTTGATTTTTACAGACGACATAATAGTTCAAAGGCAATAAAACTTTCAAATGAAATCTAGGTATACACTAAATACTTAAATAACGATCCATTAAAACATTTGAAAATTCAAAATTCTCACTTTCATTGTAAATTAGAATTAAGTTATAAGCGGCATGCTTCTTTAACTTAGAATCTTCAAAATCATTCAATACTTTATTGTAGTATTTCACAGCTGGTGTGAAAAGTCCAAGTAGATGGAATGCTCTACCAATATTATAGTCTGCTTCCTGTTTTTCGATGTCTGTATAGGAAGCGTATCGAAGCTCATGATATTGATATAAGTATTTGAAGCCTTGGAGTATTTGAAAGTGCCTGTTACCAGTCAATCTTTGCATAGACCTGTGTAAGTGTGACAATCCAATCATTAAGTCCAACATGGGATCATTTCCAATTTCGATTTCAAGCCTTTTCAAATACTGTAGAGCTGGCATGAAACCTCTACTTGAATAAAGTAGCATGGCATAGATGTAGTTTAGATATGTGCATGTTTTCTTACCAGGATTACTCACATTATTTGTAATCGATGCTTGTCCGTTAACGTGTTGTCCGAATCGTATACTGTCGAAAGCTTTTAATTGCCTTAAAAAGAATTTCTGTTGTACAGTTGAACTTAAGATCCGTAGAGCAGTTTGTCCTTCTGAAACGCTAAACATGAAGAGTTGGAAAACTTTCCTATTGAATTGAAATTGATTTAGTAAGCCTCTTAGGTTTTCAACTATCTCCTGTTCATCCTTAAGATTCAAAATGATAGCTAATTTAACGAACTTCATCATCTTAACTCTGCCTGGGTGTTGTGAGAAAACATTGACTTCCATAGCTGTTTCAATAATACTCAAACCATCTGTGGCACTTTGAAATCTTG
Source organism: Kluyveromyces marxianus DMKU3-1042 (assembly GCF_001417885.1). Lineage (NCBI taxonomy): Eukaryota > Fungi > Ascomycota > Saccharomycetes > Saccharomycetales > Saccharomycetaceae > Kluyveromyces > Kluyveromyces marxianus. The sequence goes on from NC_036025.1 coordinate 231,080, forward strand.
CTATTGTTAACGCCAACTCCATAAAGAGTTCAAACCATTGATCATAAGTTAAACCTCTTAATTCTGTAGTTGAAGAAGTTGTAATTTTTTCTTCTAATAAAGGAAGTCCGTCCATCAAATTTTCACCTTGTGAAAGCTTAGAGAGCTTTTCGATCCTATAGTCGATGACTTTATTAAACTTTCTGGACCTTTTAATAATACCTACGAACTTTTTTGATCTGCTCTTAACGAAGAAATTTTTTATACTGGAGAATATATCTATCAAATCAGAAGCTGTATCAATCCATAAAGTTGTTTTTGTAGAATCAGCGACTTCCATACCATGTTTATAGATTTTGAGTTGACCATATTTATTAAGAACATTTGATCTTATTTTTTTCTCCCTCTCCTTTTTCTCCCTTTCTATTTCTTCAGGTGTCTTCTTCTTCTTTATTGGCATCTTGTTATAATTATGATCTTCCAATAATGGTTTTCCTGTCCCCAAAGTTGCCGAACGAATTTCTTCCGAAGGTAATTCTTCTTCCAGTGGAGCTATTGCCAATCTAGGACGAGTTTTTTTCCCTGTTTCGGTTTCATTCGAAACTTCGGGAGTCTCCTCTTTAGCTTGTCTCTTACGTTCTTCTACTACTTCATGAAGAAGTCTATCAAACTCTTCATCATCTCCGAGACTATGGTACACCTCTGCTAAACTTAGCTTATGTTCTAGATCATTGGGATCGAACTGGACTAGTTTTTCAAAAGCATCACGAGCATTTTCTAGCTGATCCAACTCTCTGAAACATTTACTTAAGGGCTTGTAAAGTTCAATTGTGTCGTATTCGCTAAGTTGCGTGAGAGGACTTAAAAAGTCAATAGCTTCTTGATACCTATCTAGTTTTACTAGCTGGACACCTACTTCAAAGTAAAGATCAGCAATTTCATCGAATTTCTCTTCGTAAAGGAATTGGAACTGTTGCATAGCCTCGGACACATTTTTATTGTTCAATCGAAGAAGACCCAACCGGATTCTTATATCAATAGGTAAGAAGTAGCTTTTCGCCTTTTCCCGTTCTGTTAAAGATTGGAATTTAGCATTATTGAACCTTCTATTGTCAAACTCAGAATCATCGTATACATCTTCCCAAAAAGTTTGAGTTTCTCTGTGTTGTATCCATCTGGCGCATCTTTTGATTGTTTTGATTCCGTTTAATTCACTATTCTGTTTTATGAATAGTTCCGCAAGTATATTCAACGACGACCAATCAAAAGGGATGCATCTATGTTTCTTTGCAATTTGTTTTAAGGGTACACCTGAATATAATTCTAACTCTTCTTGAGTGATGTTTAAGTCTTCATCTGGTACGTCTGATTCGTTATCCGACTCATTTTCCGAATCGACCGCTGATTCGGAGGCAAGAATAAAAGCATTTCTACGGGCCACATTATCATTGAAGACCCTTGTATATAACTCTATAGCCTCACTGACCCTGTTATACTCCACATATATTACAGCCAATTCTCTAAGAATATTAGCATCAAGAGGATCATATGCATAAAGCTTCTGGAATCCATCAAACGCTCTGCCTAGCTGTCCAATCTCTTTGTATAAAAGTGCGCGGTTGTATATACATTCCCACTCTTCGTTGTTTATTCTGATGGCTCTTGTATAACAGTAAATTGCTTGTCTGACATGTGACAACTCTGCGGAAAGTTCTGCAACCATTTTCCAAAATTCCCAATCAGAAGAATTTAAATGTGCAGCAAGAAACCACGAGTTACAGCAGTCATTTAATCTTCCTTGGAGATGGTATATATCACCTAAGGTCTTGTAAGCTGCAAAATTCTTGGCATCTGCTTTAATCACTTTATTGTACAATTGCTCTGCAACTTGTATATCATTACGAACATAGGCTTCGTTAGCTTCAGACAAAAGCTGTGCTACTTCTGGATCCAAAGGTCTCTCTCTTCTCTGCTTAGGTGCCGACTCGTGTCTGGAGGAACCGCTTTTCTTCCCTTTACGTCTTTTGAAGTTGTTCGCGTCCCGAATAGCGTCCATAAACTCTTGTTCATCGTATCCGTCATCAGAAAATTCCCCATAGTCCGAGAATTCAGCTAATAGGTCAAAATTCTCGTCATTGTACTCATCGTCACTCTCTTTACGGCCATCCTCTTCCTCTTCATCTATCCCATCCTGCTTTTCTCTTTCTATGATCTCCCTATACTGTTCTAATTCTTCATAGAACTGCTCTTCGTCATCTTGCCCGTGGGACATATTGGGTTCTTAGACTTGAATATTGGCTCAATCCAATTAATACCCATATAAACAATCCTCAAACTCGAGAATGCTGCTTAATTAACCAAATCACTATTTGGCGATTTGTTTGTTAAATGTTTATGTTTTGTTATTATTTTCATGTCCATTCGAACCCCTTGAGTGTCTCAATTCTGGGTTAAAAAAAAAACTGGAAAAAAGGGAACAAGGTATAAACCACAATTTATGCAGTCACGTGATGAGAGGCGATACAGTTTTCTATGTAATTAAGATGTAGTACAACTTGCATTTACATCTTAATTGCTAGAACAAGCAAAGGGTTGACAGTGAAATGAGCAGAGTATTACTGTCAATAGCTGCAAAAGTGCGATTGTTATATTGTTAAACTAAGAGTAAAAGTTACGGACGACAATCTAGTACAGAAATGTTTTCAGGATTTGGTGGTTTTGCCAGCGGATATGCCAATATCCCCCAGAAGCTTGAAGAGTTCTTCAGATGCTATCCAATAGCTATGATGAACGATAACATACGAAAGGATAATGCCAATTATGGTGGTAAAATATTTTTGCCACCAAGCGCTCTAAATAAATTGACGATGCTTAATATTAGATATCCTATGTTATTTGAACTTAAGAGTCAAGAAAGTGGCAAAGTGACACATGGCGGTGTTTTAGAGTTTGTTGCTGAAGAAGGTAGGGTTTATTTGCCACAATGGATGATGGAAACATTACAAATTCAGCCTGGATCTATACTCCAAGTGTCATCCACCGATGTTCCATTGGGCCAATTTGTAAAGTTGGAACCTCAATCTGTTGACTTTTTGGATATATCCGATCCCAAAGCAGTGTTAGAAAGAGTGTTGAGAAACTTCAGTACCTTAACTGTGAATGACATAATCGAGATCAGTTATAATAACAAAATATACAGGATCAAAATTCTAGAGGTGAAGCCTGAATCATCTTCAAAGTCTATTTGTGTCATTGAAACTGATTTGGTAACCGATTTTGCTCCCCCAGTGGGATATGTGGAACCCGATTACAAAGCACAGCAGAAGAATCAAACAAAGGTACCTAAACCTGATGCTGCTATGAACGGCTTTGGAAGTATGTCTAAAAGAATCAATTATGCAGATATGTTGGATCCTGTGAAGCAGAACGAGAACTTCCTTGGGGAAGGTAAAAAACTCTCTGGTAAAAGTATAAAGCAGAAAGAGGAAGACTTAAAGGAAATAAAGATATCGCTTGACGGAAAACCTGCCCCTCTAAACTTACCCGAGGGACAGCTATTTTTTGGATTCCCTTATGTTCCACCAGTTACAGAAACGGACAACAATGATGAAAAGACCCCTTCTAAACTATTCCAAGGAGAAGGAAAATCCTTAAGGCAAAGTTTCAAGCGCAAAGACAGAGGGGCACATCAGGGTTCAAAAAACAAAGCCCCTAAGAGCCCGGAAGTCATAGAAATAGATTAGCGGTGTTAAAGTTTATAAGCATATACATAACCAACTATATTACTTTTTACGACTGACTATCCGTTTCAATGCTAAGGGAAGCTCGTCATCAGAGTCACCATCATCACTAGACATGTTATCATCATAGTAGCCACTATCCGAGTCACCTAAAGTATGAACTTTAGTGATCTTATTCAGATCATCAGTCCCTATACCAGACCCAATAGAGAAAGCTCTGCGTCTCCAAGTAGACGATGCCCTTCTTTTTGTTGCTTCATTAGTATTGGAAGCCATTCTAGCTAATGTTCTGGAGATGTGACTATCATCTGGTAGAGCCATTGGTTGCTCAGGTCCTAGGTAACTACTTCTGGAGGAGACGGCGTCTTCCTCAAGTGATAAAGCTTCATCTTCAGCAACAGCATCATTATCTAATTCTGTACCTGTTGTAGGAGGAGGATGGGTCGTTTGGGTTTGATTCACAAAGTCAGCAAAACCTACGACTGCCTCAGCCGCCCAATCCTCATAAAGTGGCCGTGACAAGAACCCGTATTTAAACTCATTAACACCAACCAATATTTTGGTTAATTCTACTAGTTCTTCAACATATTCAATAATTTCCTCACTGGCTGAACTTGATGCACTCCAACTCAAAAACTTTTCTTTCAATATGAATGCTCTTTCCTTAGACGTATGATCATCTTTTGTTTTCATTACTAAACCCAAGTCTTCATCTGAATCTTCACTAGACATACTATCGCTGTCACGGGTTATCTTTATCTTGGATCCTTCCATGCTATTTGGTCGATTAGACGCTCTTAATTGAGCACCGTATCTAATTTTAAGAGTTTCTCTGACTTTGTTGATAAGTCTTCTATGAGCTATTCTCGAACTCGGTAGATATTGTGGCAATGGCGTTTTATTAATCAATGCTTCTTGAACTGCTCTTAAAACATCTACCATAGATGCGACAAATTGTCTTCTATAAGGATAAACAACGTGATTCAACTCCTCGGAAATAGCGCTACCATATTGCCGTCTCAATAAAACACTATTATCCAAACGTTCAACTATCTGTTTTAAAATGAATATAATTTGAGTGAAAACATTTTCCAGCTCAGTGTATTCACCCTTTAATCTTGGTTCTTGTCTTGTCAACCCTTTAAATGCAGTAGCACGACCCAAAGCGGCCTTTGTAGCCTCAGAAAGTTCTTTAAACCGATCATATTTTTGATCCGTCAAAGTTATGTGTAAAGTTTCACCTTCTATACCAGCCGCGTAGAGTAGCTCCATTTCTGCAACACAACCAACAGAAAAGGCTATTTCTGCATTGAGTTGATCTCTGGCGGTAATAGGGAAAAGAGTTACTTGGACTAATAGAGCGGTTCCGCCCCCATACCCGACAGCCAAACATCTCTTTGCAAAGTTTTGAAGTATACTACCCTTCACCGACCCAGGGATCACAGATGCCAACATAACAATATAAATACTGATGATTTGAATAATAGCGGCCTTAATATAGGGTGAGCCTAAAAGAAAATAAAAACCTGGTACTGCTCCAAATATGGAGACAATCACTTCTAAGTATGGGTCCTTTTGGTGATTTCCTGCGACATATGAAAGGTATCCCCATGCTGCACCGACAATAACACCTACTCCACGAAGAAAAAACACCCAGAAAGTACCACCGACCGAGGGTTCTAGGCATAATATGCACACGAAACCAACCCAAGCACCATGTATATCGATATACCAATGCCTTGCTTCTGGAACAAACATGGGTAAAGAGGAAAGCATTAAAGCAACAGCAACCTGGAAACCAAATCTGAAATAGTTTTTACATGATTTGTATGTCTTATCTGCTTTTAACATATTTGCTTTAAACCAACCAACAGATTTTTCCTTAACTATTTCAATAGATTGTTGTTTCTTTATTTCCGACATAGGGTTATTACTCATTGTTGGAAGCATAGGTTCTCTACCTTGTATCTCATTCATAGTCATATAAGTGGAAGCTTGTTGGGGAAGAACCTTTTCTTCTTGCTTATTGGGCCTTAAAGGAACTGTTTCAGGTTCAAATTTCATAGAGTTACCACCATTCAAACTTTCATTTTCTGTACCACTCCGTGTGGCCCTCTGGGTGCCATATATCCAGTTGACAATACTTCTATTTTTGTGGAAGGCCATGAACCATATAGATTTCCCTCGAATCCAACCTTTACTCTCTCTATCTATACGCTTATAGTGAATGTCCTGCGCAGTTTTCATAATTGATATCACTGTATTGGTAATTTCTTTAAAGTTCATCAAAAACGATGCCAATAAGAACATTTCGTCATTTGGCTGCAATAGATCTTCTTCTATATTACTCAACTCCTCCCTGAAAGACAGGTCAAACTCTACTAGAGCTTTTATTAATTCATTAATATACTTTTCAGTATCAAAGTCTGTAGGAATGTCATTTTTAGAATCAAAATGGGGGAAATCGTCTTTTGCAAAAGCTTTTGGAACTCTTACTTTCTCAAAATGAACATCAAAATCCCTGGCCAATATTACTTTGATTAAGTAGAAACAGTCACTTAATGTTTTATGCAAATTAAACACATGAACCCTAAGTTTTATTAATACTCTAGTCAACTTATCAGCATCAGCATGGTGGATTTCTTTTTCTGTACCGATATTTAGCAAATCATGTCCATTGTGTTTATGTCCTAGAAGCATGAATTCTAACTGACAAGCATTAATAACGGCACTAACATAAGTTGAAAGGTCCTTAAACCTGGATGTAATAGGTTTCAGTTCACTAGGGGACATATAAGAATAGGATATTTCATAAATGCATTCTTCCATCACAGCGTTGCATGTATTAACCTTCTTCGAAATATTATCTTTCATTTTCAGTAATCTAGCTGAAGAAACTGTATCAGCAGCATACAAAGTTTTACAACTTTCGTCTATTGAAAGAAAGAAATTAATTGCGTTGTTGATAGAATGATGTATCTCATTGAGAGCCTCTATTGTTGTATTACCAAGGTAGGTACTACCAAATTCCGGAAATAGGGTCAAATTCCAAAATAGAGATAGCGCAATACCTAAATAGAAAGGAGTACTGAAAGATTTAGCAATGACAGCAGCGGTGTCATTCAATGGGGACAAGAAAGCGAAATGTACCACTAAAAATAAGGGGAATACAATACCAAAATAATGATGCGAAACTGCTCTCATCCATCCGTGAAAAAAAAGCATGATGACCTCAAATATGGCTAGAATGGCCAATGCAGCTTGGTACCCGTTATAATTGGTTGCAAACTGCTCCTTTTCCTCCAATACTTTCCATGATGACCCCAAACATCTCTGTGCCAAAAATCTTCCAAGTAATGAAAATGCTAGTCCAAAAATTAAGCCAGTGGTACAATAGATTGCTCCTTGAATGGTACCACTGACCCGTCGTCCAGGGTGAACCATGACAGATATAAGGGGTAGCATCGCAGGTTCATTCCCTAATCTATCTCGTACTTTGGGGATTAAACAAAAGATGAGAGCAACCGTAGAATGTACAGTTGATTTGAATATCCTTTTAGCCAATACTTTGTCACAAGGGAAGTAGTATTGGAAGACTGCATAGCTTTGATTTAATGCTTCTTTGACCTTCATATTTGCAATGCATTTACCCAAATGAAGAGGTGGATAATCACTTTTACGTATAAATGAGAATATACTTGATTTATCAAAAAAAATAATACGGACCGATCGCTTTACTACAACCTTTTTGATGTACTATATCGACACTCATTAATGGTCCGTTCCATGTCTTAAACTACTACTTTATCATTACGGGACATCTTCGAAAAAGTGATCATCACATGGCTAAATAAATAATGGTTTCACCTGATTCATTTATTATGTTGTCACTGAAAATCTAAAAAAAAAAAAAAAAAAAAAAGGTCAAAATGTGAACGGCTGGAAGGATGAACTGTTACAATATTTCTAATATGATACAATAGCATACAGATACTAGTTCTATTCCTATTAAAAGATATCAATGTTATGATCTTAATTCATATTCACTTGTTCCCGGAGTTTGACCCATTTCATTAAATTTCTGAAGTTGTTCACGTTTTCTAGCGGTAACGGTTTCCACCAAGTTTGGCCAATATACCGTATGATCGTAAACAAAATTGAGCTTTCCACCGTACTCTGAACTGAGCTGGTCAGATTCTATATGATGATCAACAGGTGTGTCATAGAGAATTTTTTTTCGCGGTACAGTATTGATCAATGGATGAATTATTTTTAAGAACGTCCACATAGAGGTTGGCACATTAAATACCAAACATTTGTAAAGTCTTTCTGGGTAGTGATCTTGAACAATATTTAGAACTTGTTTCGTTAAGGACAATGGTGGATGTTCGTATTGTGAGAGGACATTATTATTGTTATCGGAATACCGATGTAGATCGATGACAAATGACCAAGCTTCAGTGCCCTTAGGGGTTAAAATACACGCTGCTTCCAAAAACCAAACGAGTTGTTTAACTTGAGTATAACTTGGTTCTGTATTCTGTTTGTAATTCTTCAATATTAGTACTAATTGCCTGCATCGGTCGTATCCTAGCAAAAGCATTTTTCCTGTAATATTCTCATCAGCCACCAATCTAGCAGTTTCCTCGATGAAGTTGTAATTATCCAAGCCGAATTGTCTTCTCCACAACAGTGTTTCATGTATCCTCTTCAGAGTTCGTTCCTTATTCCACTTTGTTGCTCTAAGGTATCGAAGTATACATTCTTTGGATAACCAAAACCTTTCATAGTCAGATAACTTAGAATAACTATTGGAATCATTCACTTGCTTAGCAAGACCATTTACTGGTAAATATAATAAAGGATCTAAAAAATGATTTAAAATTGACTGGTAGATGGTCCGCTGTTCCGAATCAAGATTATCCTGTGGTTGAGGCTTCGTGTACCTTTCTGGTGGCTGTGAAATAAACTTATTAACTGGAATGAAATCATCGGGCTTCCAAGTAACCTCATTACCTTTCCTGTGAAACAACCTCATACTAAACAATAATGTATCGCTATGCTGCTCTCATCCACAATGGCTCGCAAAAAAATGCGATATCATCACTGTGTGAATATTTTTCTTGTGTAAAAGTGAGATCCTCTTTGATGATCTCTTCCTGTCCGTTTGAGTTAAATATGGAGGAAGAAAAGCCGAACTATTATTTAGGGCCCTTAAAAAAAAAATCTGGAAAACAGAAATTGATAATATTATTTACATTGGAACGCTATAGTACGATAGGCTTATCGGGAGAATTGAATATGACACTTTGCAGACCAGGATTCAACTCTTCTTTCTCAGAAAATGAGAAATGCTCGAAATCAACTGCAGGCTTTATCTCGAGTATATCGGGATGATAGCTCTTTTTATCTTTTAGCGTCTTTATAATGTTTAAGGTAGTCGGAACATCTCTTGCGCTTGCATAAATTACTAAATCATTCTCCCGTTGATCATTATTTTCTGAGTGGTATTCTAAGTCTAATGGAAGATCGATACTCTTAAACCATTTGTTTAGTTCATCTGCTGAAGAAAACTCTGTTCTTTTTACTAGCTTTATTCTAAAGAGACACGTTTCTGCAAACTTATGCGATGAATCATGCACCTCGGAAAACTGAGGATTCCTCCAATCTATCGGTGTAATTTTAAAGTGTAGTAACTTCCTAAGTGTTTGACCATATTGTTGAATGGGTTCAATCTGAGTGTAAGACGTTCCGTCGCTCTCTTTCTGCGAATTCTCCGCAAACTCAAGTTTTGCCAAAAGTTCTTTGTTTCCTCGAAGAAAGGTCTGACTAAACCATGCATCATACTCACTTTTATGTTTGATTAGTATTTGATATGCAGTTTGTAAAAGGTCCCACCGATTTCGTACATCTTCAGAATCTTTTAGATTTGATTTATCTGGATGGTAAATTAACGATAGTTTTCTGAATTGTTTAGTAACTTGGGAGAGGTCAGTTGCCTCTAGAGCGTCTTTATCATTGATGTCAAAACCCAGCGTTCGGTAAAGATCTAACTTTTTCGATTTTACTTCAGCCAAATCCATATTAGGTTGTATCGTGATTCTATTTCCCTATCAACTAACAGCGTTCATTTTTGATATATGATTGTTAGCATCGTAACAATATCTTGGATCTCTTTTTTTATTATTATGTGTACATATATACATATATTGAGGAACTGACAAAAACTATAATATAAATGCTTACATACGTCTATCGATACATAAGGGAGCCATTAAATAAATATATGTGTATGGCATAGTTTCGTACTCCGTAAATCGGTGTAACCTCAGCCCATTAGCCACATCAAAACACTTTGCCAGAAGAAGCCGTAAAAGAATAGGAAATAGTTTACTTTCTTGACAGTTCCCTTCTTGAATGAGAAGTCTGTATTGTTTCCCATATCTACAAATAGGTTGAATTTTATTGATCTCAATAAAAAGACCCCAAATGCACCAAAGAGAGATAATTTTGCCAAACGATTTAACCATACAAAAGATGCAGGGAAAAACATAGAAAAAATCAAAGGAACAAACTTGTATCCAACATAGCATGTAAGTTCTACTAAAGAAGTAACAGGGGATGTAGTATTGCTCACTAGTAGATATAATCCGAGTCTTAGTATTATCAAATCCAAAAAGAAGAATGCTAATGTAGAAGAAAGCTTGAAATACAAATTCTCTGGATCAAATGACCCATTCAAACCTTGACCGAGATTCCAAGCCAGAATATACGTCACTAATCCCATGACTGGAATATACAAGTCTGGAGAATTCACATCAACACGAGGTGGTTGGAAAGAATTCGAAGAGTCGGGGATACGTTGCCAGTTCTTTTGCAGAAATGGTACCGTTATGATCTTCAATTTATGAAAGACATAGGAGTTTGACACCTGAAAGTAGTGTGAGATGCTTGAATTTGTAGCTCCTGTAGCTTTGGAAACAGTTTCATGAAGATGACTGATATTTTCTTGCCCAACAAACTGGTTGAAAGCCGTTTGACCAAATTGAAATGCCATGTTTGTGCTTGCAGTTGGGAAAAAAGATCCATTTGGTTGCGTCTGAGGTTGTTGAGCAGTAGTATGTGCGGCTCCTGCTACCTCCTGTTGTGGATGTTTATGTCTTCCAGCAGCTACATTGTTTTCACTGCCAAATTCGCTATAATATGGATTATAAGACATCTTGACTTCAACAAAACAAGGTGAAACTAACACAGATATTAATTCTGTTAACTAATTTAAAGTGATTTGTCTCTAAAAGCTGTTAGATAACGTTTTAAATTAGTAGCTAGATGTCTTTTAGGTGTAACAATAACATATTTCTCATTCTTCTTAAATCATATGTAGTTTGTTTTTCTGTTCAGAGAATTCGTTTCCTGAATTCAATAATAACCGAACAAATTGCATTCAGTTATATATATCACGTGATGTTCTTCAAAAACACGTTAAATTATTTTTCACCAATTTGCAAGAGTTTTGACGCGTTTTGTTCATCCCATCAAGTAACCGTTTAGAATCGAAGTGAAAATCACTAGAGGAGAGTAAGAAAGGCTCTTTCTAAAGTATGGTAAAAGACTCATCAAAACGTTGAGGATAACCATTGAAGTATCAAAGGTACCGATTAGGTCTGAATATATAATAACTGGCTCGAAATGTCAGGGTTCAAAGGTTCAACTACTGCAAAATTCGTAGGCAAGGGCAATGAATATCCTAGTCAAGCACATTCCTTTGCTCAAGCTGCTCAGCAACTTTTAGACTCATCCAAAGTGGATGCAATTGATGAAATGATGGGATTTCCCAGATTTGTGCCGTCTCCAACACTTTCCGATGTTAAAGTTGGATGGTTGAGTAATATGCACCCTACCATCGTTTCTCAGGATTTGATTGAAGAAGGGAACAATGCCCGTTCGGCAACTGTAGCGGGTGTTTCCGGTGTGGACTTCTATTTCATAGATGAAGAAGGTGGTTCATTCAAGACCACTGTTAGATATGATCCATACTTCTTTGTGACATGTGCTGATGAAACTAGGGTTCATGATGTAGAAGAGTATTTGAAGAAACTATTAGAATATTGCATTAAGAAGGTTGATCTAGTAACGAAGGATGATCTAGCTATGAACAACCACTTGGTTGGTTTAAAGAAACATCTGCTGAAATTAAGTTTCAGTAATAATAACCAGCTTTTCGAGGCGAGAAGGTTACTGAGACCTATTTTGGCTATCAACGAGAATGATAACGAAAAAAAAGATATATACAATGCAGGGCCAGACTCTAACAATAGAGATGTTAAAACTTTAATCGAAGATATAAGGGAATATGATGTTCCATACCATGTTCGTGTCTCTATTGACAAGAATATCCGAGTAGGGAAATGGTATAAAGTTTCGGCTCATGGACTTACAGAACTCGAAGACAAGGTTACATTTGCTGATCCTGTAGTCTTGGCATTTGATATTGAAACAACGAAAGCTCCTCTCAAATTTCCAGATGCAGCTATTGACCAAATTATGATGATTTCATATATGATTGATGGAGAAGGTTTTCTAATAACGAATAGAGAGATAATTTCAGAAGATATAGAGGACTTTGAATACACACCAAAAGAAGAATACAAGGGCCAATTTACCATTTTCAATGAATCAGATGAAATGGCACTAATACAGAGGTTTTTTGAGCATATAAGAGATGTTAGACCCACTGTCATTTCAACATTTAACGGTGACTTTTTCGATTGGCCTTTTGTGGAAAATCGGGCAAGATTTCATGGACTTAACATGTTTGATGAGATAGGATTTGCTAGAGATTCTGAAGGAGAATACAAATCAAGTTATTGTACGCACATGGATTGTTTTAGATGGGTGAAACGTGACTCGTACTTACCACAAGGTTCCCAGGGTTTAAAAGCCGTGACGCAAGCAAAACTCGGATACAATCCCTTGGAATTGGATCCAGAACTTATGACGCCTTACGCATATGAAAAGCCACAAGTGTTATCAGAATATTCGGTTTCTGATGCTGTTGCCACTTATTATCTATATATGAAATATGTGCATCCTTTCATCTTTTCTCTGTGTACAATCATTCCCCTAAACCCAGATGAAGTTTTGAGAAAAGGTACAGGTACATTGTGTGAAATGCTTTTGATGGTCCAAGCCTATAATAGTGGAGTTCTTCTACCGAATAAACATACTGATCCAATTGAAAGATTTTATGATGGTCACTTACTAGAATCGGAAACATATGTTGGTGGTCATGTGGAATCGCTTGAAGCTGGGGTTTTCCGTAGTGATTTGGAGAACGATTTTAAGATTGATCCCACTGTCATAGATATTCTTTTGGAAGACTTACCAAATGCATTAAAATTCTGCGTTGAGGTTGAAAACAATTCCAATATGGCAGAAGTAGTAAACTTCGAGGAAATTAAACAAGCGATAGAAGAAAAGCTTATAGACCTTAAAATCAACAACAAGAGAAAGGAGCTTCCTTTGATTTACCATGTTGATGTTGCTTCTATGTACCCTAATATCATGACAACTAACAGATTGCAACCCGATAGTATGAAAGATGAAAAAGATTGTGCAAGTTGCGATTTTAATAGACCTGGAAAATCTTGCGACAGAAGACTGAAATGGGCATGGAGGGGTGAATTTTTTCCAGCAAAAATGGATGAATATTCGATGGTCAAACGTGCTCTACAAAACGAACTTTTCCCTAACAAAAATCCCAAATCCAAGAAGCAGTTTTTGACTTTTGAAGAGTTAAGTTATGCAGATCAGGTCTCTCATATCAAAAAGAGACTGACAGACTACTCAAGAAAGGTCTACCATAGAGTTAAGGTAACAGAAACAATTGAAAGAGAGGCTATCGTTTGTCAACGTGAAAATCCATTTTATGTGAACACCGTTAGATCTTTCAGAGATAGAAGATATGAATTCAAAGGGCTTGCCAAAGTTTGGAAAGGGAAACTTTCAAAGATAGACCCATCAGACTCTCATGCAAAAGATGAAGCAAGAAAAATGATTGTTTTATATGATTCTCTTCAATTGGCCCATAAGGTTATCCTTAACTCTTTCTATGGTTATGTGATGAGAAAGGGTTCCAGATGGTATTCTATGGAAATGGCAGGAATAACATGTTTAACAGGTGCGAATATCATTCAGATGGCTAGATCTTTAGTTGAAAGAATAGGGAGACCACTGGAGCTAGATACTGATGGTATTTGGTGTATTCTTCCAAAAAGCTTTCCAGAGAACTTTGAATTGAAACTCAAGAACGGAAAAAAACTGTTTGTATCGTATCCTTGCTCAATGTTGAATTATAAAGTTCACCAACAGTATACCAATCATCAATACCAAGACCTCGTTGATCCAATAAGACATAAATATGAGACAAAAAGCGATAATTCCATCTTTTTTGAAGTTGATGGGCCATACAAAGCTATGATCTTGCCCACATCAAAGGAAGAGGGTAAAGGTATCAAAAAAAGATATGCTGTTTTCAATGAAGATGGCTCTCTAGCAGAATTAAAAGGATTTGAATTAAAAAGAAGGGGAGAATTGCAGCTCATTAAAAACTTCCAGAGTGATATTTTCAAACTCTTTTTAGAGGGTAAAACCTTGGAAGAATGTTATGCCGCGGTAGCAACAGTTGCTAACAGATGGCTAGATGTATTGGACTCAAAGGGTGCAATGCTTGAAACGGAAGATTTAATTGAATTGATTTGTGAAAATAAAAGTATGTCTAAAACTTTAAAAGAGTATCAAGGTCAAAAGAGTACTTCAATTACTACTGCTAAAAGACTTGGTGAGTTTTTGGGCGAAGCCATGATCAAAGATGCAGGTCTTCAATGTAAATTTATTATAAGTTCGAAACCTCACAATGCACCAGTGACAGAAAGAGCAATCCCAGTTGCAATTTTCTCATCTGATCTCCATATTAAAAGAACATTTTTGAGAAGATGGTTATTAGATTCCAGTCTTAATGATTTCGATCCACGTGCAATCATCGACTGGGACTATTATCGTGAAAGATTAGCCTCCGTAATTCAGAAAATTATTACCATCCCCGCAGCTTTACAAGATATAAAAAATCCTGTTCCTCGGGTAGAACACCCAGATTGGCTAAAAAAGAGAATTGCTGTAAGTGAGGACAAATTCAAGCAATCATCGATAAATCGATTTTTTAAACCTACGAAAGCACTGCCAGAAGTTAGAGATATTGAGGATATATTTGATTCGGCTGTTAAGAACACCCCACATATTGCAAAAGTAACCTCAAAACGTAAATCCCGAAGGAGAAATGCGGAAGCCATTTTTGATGAAGAATCTTTAGTATTACCTACAGAAAAACCATCCATGGTTGAAGACTATGTTGGGTGGTTACAATATCAAAAGATAAAATGGAAAATAGATCACATTGATAGGAAGAAAAGAGAAAAGTTATTTGGTAGAAATTCCAGAGCGTCAGACAGATCAGCTTTAGGAAACTTGATTAGAAAACACGTTGAATCATATGCGGACAAAAGTTGGGAGATCCTTCAATGTAAATCATCTAATGAGCCAAGCACAGTAGAGGTATATGCCTTGATTGATAAGAAAATCCAAGTATTGAAAATCGTTATCCCCAAGACTATATTTATTCACTTCAAAACCAACGTCTTTCCTTCTGGTGGAATAGAAAATTGTGAGGTTGAGAAATCAAATGCCCAACTTCCAAATGTCAAAGAGATGAACTTGGAAAATAGCAGTCAATTGTTCAAATTGACTATGTCTGAGGAAACTTATCAACGAGAAATCACTAAGGCCTCAAGTGTTTTGAAGGATGAGAATGTGTTAGGTATTTATGAGAGTTCTGTTTCGAATAAAGAAAGAATTATTATGCAACTAGGAACGAGCGTCCAATTTGGTTCTGAAAAAATGGGGGCTCTTGGGAAAGGGCTGCAGAATGGGTTCGATTTGAAGAATTTGCACCCAATTGAATCCGATAAATATTTGCAAAGATTCAATCTTGAAGTAGCCTATTTATTAAATTTTGTTACTGACATTGGATATGAGTTTTATTTCCTCTTCAAAGGCTGTGACAGTCCCATCGATGTATTTGTGTTAAAGCCTAGCGTTCACGCACAAGAGATTTCAAATCAGGCTATCGAGAATATTTACTATGAGGCTCACGATAAGAAGTTTGATAAATTTGATAAATTTTATGATCTTGTTAAGATTAAAAAAGATGTTTCCTTTAACATTCATAACTATGTTAAACCACAAATACTCATTAAGGACCTTTCCAAATCTTTACAGACTCTTAAGGAAGAAAAGGGTTCTTACACCATATTGATTCTTCAGTCTCCATATTGTGAAAAAACCGAAAAACTCCTTCAACCCCTTCAATCATTCCCCGTTATTCATATATCAATGCAAGAAACCCATTTACCAGCATTGAAATGGCAAGGACAATTGATGAAAAAAGCCGTGAATCACATTCTTTCGTTGGGCTCATGGGTTTCAAATTTGATCGCTCTTTCGAAATATAGTAATATTCCTATCTGTAACCTGAAGGTTGATAATTTAGAATACATTATTGATGTGATGTATGCTCGTCAATTAACAAAAAACAATATTGTTTTGTGGTGGAATGATAAATCTCCGTTGCCTGATCATGGTGGTTTAGAAAGGAACTTCGATCCTAGAAAAGCTGAAATAATGAGTGACCTTGCATTCCCAGTTATGAATAACCCTGGTATATACGACAATGTCGTTTTTGAAATCAGTGTTTATAACTCCGTTGTAAACACGGTTCTCACTAGTTCTATGCTGAACGAAGCAGAAGGGACGGATCTCGCCCAAAATATTTCGTCAAATGATGAATCTTTGGGATTTGTGGAAGACTCTTTCTCTGATTCTGCCTTGCTTGTGCTAAGAGGTCTTCTTAAGGAGCTATGGGACCAGGCTCTGGGTGATAATATTACAGCTGATTCATTAGTACATGCCTTCATAGGATGGGTTTATAACCCAGATTCTAAGCTCTTCGATTATGCTCTGAGATATCATGTTCACACATTAACTCAAAAGGCAATGCTACAATTGATTAACGAATTTAAGGTGGCTGGATCAACTCTTATATTTGCCGATAGAAATAAATTATTGATCAAGACTCAGAAACAATCGGTGGAAAACTCCTACGCATATGGCCAATATCTTGTGAAATCTATTCGCTCAAAGCCAATATTCGCCTATTTAGACTTAAAAATTGAAAGGTATTGGGACGTTCTCCTCTGGATGGACAAGTTCAATTATGGTGGGAGAGCATGTTTGAAGATCGAGGATAAAGATACACAAAGTTTCCAGGCATACTCTCACTGGCATATTAAGGACTTCCTTCCTCTTGTGTATCAGCAGGAATTTGATGATTGGCTAGTTGTTATTTTGGACAATATGGTGAAAACGAAGGAGGCCTTTTACGAACAAAATGAATTAACCCAAAGGTTAACCCAATTACCTCCAAATAGAATAAATGGAAATCAGAATGATCACGAATCTGACTCCTTAAGTGGGTTCACGAAGAAGTTCTATAAGGCTTTGATCAATAGAATCGGAAAGCTTTATAAAACTCAACAAGAATATATTTTGGATCCTAATTTTGGCGATGATTACAAGACGCCAATTTTACCAGGGTCGCATCTGAATGTCAAAAACCCTTTACTTGAATTGGTTAAGTATTTATCGCATATTCTCCTACTGTCTCCGGTTCATGTATTGGAAGGCAGAGCTCTCCGGAAAGAGCTTTTGAAAATTTTTGAAATGAGAGAATTCGACAGGATTGCGGAATTCAAAGACCCAAGTACTTCATTTATCATCCCTAGTTTTATCTGTGAACACTGCTCATTTATCTCCGATATTGATATTTGTAAAGAAAGCAAGTCTCGAGTCTTCGCATGTCAAAATTGTGACAGGCCTTTGAATAAAAACCTTATCGAAGAGCATGTGATTGCACGCTTACAATCACAAATCACATCATATATTACACAAGATGTCAAGTGTATGAAATGTCACAAAGTTAAAACTGATGCAATGTCTCCGTACTGCCAATGTTCCGGGAAATGGGAGTTGATAGTCAGTAAAGACCAATTCTTGTCACAGTTACAAATATTCAAGAATGTAGCTGATGGATATGAGTTTACCACTCTCAAAACTACGTTGGAAGAAATTCTATAGAAAACTTTCCTTAGATACTTCTATGTAAGAACCCTATTTACTTTCTTCCTCGATTTTACTTTTTACGTATTTCTTATTACTCGTTCTTGCTTTATTTTATTTTGTTTATAAAAAATACTAAAACTATGTTTATATAATATCAACAAGCAACTTGCTTGATATAAGTTTAGTTGAAAGCCCTAACAGTAAGAAGTACATATGTAAGGCACCTGGAAATGGTATGCCCTGTAGTAAAATACAGAGATGATCAGTTAGAGTTTTTAGAAGCCTATGTGAGTGCTGATCCATCTCTAAGTCCGCCAGTTCTTTTTGTTGAAGGACCACGAGGAACTGGCAAAACAAAGACACTGAGAGCATTCTTTGATGCAAATATGGATATACTCAGTATACATGTTAACTCAAAGGATCTGATATACTGTAAATCAATGTGCCAACGGCTTGCGATAAGCTTAGAACAAAAACTCAAGGAAAGATACCCAGAAGTACACATACACGACGTAGACCCATTTGAGGCCGAAGATGTGTATTTATTGCAAAAGTTTATGAATAAACTGTTCATTCAATATCATATAACTGAAAAAGCTGTTAGCATATATGTGATACTAGATGGATTAGATGATATCTCACAAATCAATTTAGAAACGCCAGCTCAATTTATTGCATTGCCTGGTTGCATAGTTCCACAATCGAAAATTCACCTGCGAGTAATCATGTCATTCTCGAAATCATCATTTCTGGCGAACTATGCTACCTATAATATTCCAACAATATATTTCCCCAAATACAAGCCGTCTGAAATTGAGTATATCCTTAAGCAAAACCCCGGTTTTACTGATGATCCTTTATTGATAGAGAAACTGGATCAAATTGGCTGTGAGAACAACCACACTGTTAGAAAGGAAATATTCGGCCATTACGTTCACTTTCTAACAGAGTCTCTTATTGTTTATACCGGACATGACCCTAAAGTACTTGGTGAAATACTTGGTAATAAGTGGCCGCATTTTGTTGATAATTTAACGGAAGAAAACGTAAGAAATACTGTTCAGCTTTATAAGACAAACCTTGAATTATTTACCAAACCAAATGAGAGCCTATTGTCATCAACTATACGGGAAAGTAAACAAATGATTGCTAATTCTGCGAATGAATCCCTGAGTTACTCATCCCATTCATTGTGTTTTATGGCAAAGTACCTTCTGATTGCAGCATATTTGGCATCATATTTAAACCATAGGTACGATTCAAAAGTGTTTTCAAAAAAAAGTCATCTTAGGGGAGGACGGTCTTCTTACGGTAGAAGAAGTAAACTAGCACATAATCCACGTTATTTACAACCATCCGCATTCCCACTAGAAAGAATGCTCTCTATTTTTCAGTCGATATATCCTGTGCGTATCTCAAAAGAACTGTCTCCTGACTTCTTCCAAAGAGACTCTCATATGAAAGCCAATGTTGAGGTTTATGAAAATGTGTCTGATTTAATGACATCTCAACTTCTTGTCGGCCTAAATTTGCATAAACTAGGATATTTACATGAGAAACTGAAATTTAGAGTGAATGTTTCCTGGGATTATATATTGTTAGTTGCTGACAGTGTAGACTTCGACATTGCTGAGTACTTCAGCGATATTGAGTGATAAACACTATACACTGGAATATTTAATCTTATACTTCTGTATCTCTTTCAGAATTGTAATATGTGCCTGTTTAATGAGAGCATGTTGTGTAGCGCCTGTTTATTTTGTTTGTTTTCTAAAGATCAAACCAACTTACTTCTAACAAACTTACTTCTAAAAGACTTCCAACAATACAAACGGATATGTGTAACAATATGGGTAAAACCATAGATTACGGATGAGGCTCGGTAGCTAATATTATGAATACCACAGGTGGTGAGACGAATGAATCGGTCGCCAATAATAACTTGCCAGATATTTTGAACCAATCTGATGCTGGTTCTGATAACTACGATGACCGTATAGAAGATTCAGAATATGATAGTAAAGACAATGGTGAAGGTAGCAGTGATGATGAGGGTATGGATGAATTAGTGATAAAAAAGGCGAATGAAATTAGAAATGTGGCTGATGAATCTGATATTCATCAAACAGAAGATGAGAGCAGTGATGATGAAGGCAACGACAGTTTAAGCGAACTTAATGGTGATAACGGTGTCAAATTGGAAGCGTTCAATATGGATGAAGAAGATAATGTCACTGGAAAGGATGCTGAAAATGAATTCAAGCAGGAAGACCAATGGTTGAATGATTATAATTCCAAAGCTTCAATTAAAAGAGCCAAGGAAGCTCACGATAGTAGTACCTTGAATCAGAAACGTAAGAAAACAGCGCCGTTATATCGACTTGAGGAAGCCTTAGAACAAGTTTTCTACTTCATACCGGCTGACAAAACCGTTCAAGAATCATTGCATATGTATCAGCAGCTGCGAAAACGGCTTCAAAAGCAACAAAAAGACCTACTGTCATATGTGGTAAACGCAATCCAAAGTATTCTGGTACTAGTGAACGTCTTAGAACAAAAGGGTATAAAAGAAGTTATGAAGCTTGATAAAAGAGCCATAGAGTTACTCTACAATGAAGAGAATATTATGGGATCTATTATTGGAAATGATTCCTCAAAGAAGTGGTCATTTAAGTGGGTAACGGATCTTACAACTATTCACGAACCATTCTCAGATCATGAAATGCAAAGTTGGAAAGATAACTACTTTAATAGCAATGTTCTAGTTAAAAGATTCATGGATAATGATGAACCAAAGAACTGGTATCATATAGACTGTATGCATTTTCAGAACACTAAGTAAAGGAATTGTTATTATGTATATATCAAACGCTAGTAATTATTATAGGTAAAAAGAGCATCGAAAAGAGCATATATCAATTCACCAATCAGTTGTCTGGTCCTGTACCATAACTTCAGTGTGACTGAGGGCGTTGTCTCGTTCCTCTACATAGCCTTGGATCTCACCTGCGACTTTCTTTGATAAAGTCTCTACATTTTCCAAAGTTAGGCGCTCTTGCGTCGAACCTTGCAAGAGTGTTTTCTGCAAGCACATTAGAACCAATCTGAACTTATTTCGTATCTTAAATATGCTTCTCTCATAAACTGCAACATTTTCTTGGCTGTTGTCCATATGGATATTGTCTATAAGCTGCTTTATCAGTTTGGCATTCTTCTGCAAACTAGAATCATCAATTTTACCTATTAGTATATCACATATTCCATATATCATCCCAAGAAGATGGAATCTCTGGAATCCAACTTGAAGTCCATATTGCTTCCCTTCTAGTAAGTTGTGTTTTAGATTCTCTCTTCTTCCTTCTTCATAGCCTTCCTCGTAATATTGTTGTTCCAGTTCAAGTATACCGTCTAAATCCATTATGCACGGCCGTTCAGTAGATAAAATACCTTCTGCTTAAGGAGGTGACCACCGTTAGATCGTTCGGTATCATTTCATGAAGTTTTCAATAATGTAGCATTATGCTTCAAAGTCGGTACAAACCTACTTTCTTTTTCAATCAAAGGAAGGCATTGCCTACACCTTGAAGGAAACCTTCCGGAAGGTGATAACAGGTTTAATCATAATTTATAATATATATGTGTATTTTAATCTACTTATATACGCACAGTTCATGTATATAAATATGCGTTCTAAACACACTTTATAAGGTAGTCCCGCTGACAACTTCCTTACCAGTCTTCTTGATCTTTTCTAAAACTGTTTCGTAAGGCAGAGTAGTGTACACGTCCACCGTTTGCTTTTCAAGCGATATGTCTGTCTTAGAAACTTCCGGCTGAAGCCTACTCAAAGCTCTTTCAACAGCGCCGCTGCAGCCACTACAGGACATCTTAACATTGAATTGGTAATGATTGGTAGACATTTCTTTGATTGTGCGAATAAGAGGATGAAATGGGAATTTGCGAGTAATAAAATGTAGATATCGAGAGTTTAATACTTCACTGATAATCTGAAGGGATATAACAGGTGGTTGAACAGTTGTTTATGCTATATTTATACTTTTAGCTGTGTACTCGTCAGAATATGGGGTGTCTTTGAGCATATTTGTAATATGGCAGAGCGCTAATGAGAAAAAAAAAAAAAAAAAAAAAAAGGTTTGAAATGATATATATATTCAAATTTGTAGATATTTAGTCAGAATTAAGGTACATTGAAGTTACTCGAAACTATAAGATTAAGAGTATGCTTTGTTACACGTAGTTGCTTATTGGCGACCAGCTATTTATCTAAATAATTTTAACTAAATAAAATTGTGGATATCGATTTATTCTGTGTCTGCCTCTTCCCTCACTTTCCGGATTTCATTAATGCAGTCTCTTCTCGATGGAGTATCGGCGAAAAGTAAAACGATCCATTGAACTATTTCATCTGTTTCAAAAAGGAAAAACTCTCCTTCATACAACATTTCCAAAATATCTTTCAAGTGTGCTGTGAGGATCTTGCTAACAGCGGCTAGTTTTTCTCTTGAGTGACGGTAAACGTCGATCAGATTTAGTCTTGGTATTTGAAGACTGCCAAGTAATAGTTTGATGAATTCAGACAAGTTTTCAGAACTTTGCTCCGAGATGACATTCCAATTTAATATCTGGTCTATTACTACGTCGTGCACTATGAAAGCAACGATGGAGGCAGTTATATTGTTGTCTTCTAGTTTGTAGAGAGTGGGCAAAGCACTGTCCTCGATATAAGGCAGCAATTGGGAAAGTGTGATGCTCCAATCGGGATTTCTTTCGTGTTCTCTGAGCTGCTTCAATTGGTCGCATATGATTTTGTAGATTTTCTTCTTTATGAAATTGAGATTTATCTCGACATTTCTAGTACTCAACTCCACTAACTGTGTTAGCCTTGGATTTCCATTCGTGATGTACTTCATATCTTTGAACAACTGTGTCCAGTCATCTACTTTTGAAGTAGCCATAGCGAAGAAGCTCGTTTGTAGCAAGTTGAACTTATAGTTATATATGGACTCCAACTTAGCACGCCCAATTTCATTGCACTCGTTCTCATATGATTCAAAAATCTCGATAGCAGTTTCCGTAAATGCAGACACCTCTAGTGGAATATCATCTATATCCAAATCTAATTCCTCAGCCCAGCCATCAGGCTCTTCGTTTTCTTTATCATCATCCCATTCCCATTCATCCTCGTCGCTTGCCTTTTTCTTTGAGTCCGTATTAGAATGTTCATTGGATCCCGAGTTTACAGGTACTTTAATTAACTTATTGTAATTTTCATCAGGTATCGAGCGAATCTTAAGAATCAAATTCTGCATCATCGATTCTACCTTCAAAACTGTGTAGATATTTTCGTCTTTAAGGATGCGGTTTAGGTCTGATTCATCATAAAACCAGTTACTATCATTAGCAATATTTTTGAGTCCTTCATGGATATTAGAAAGCACCTTTGTCGTAGCTTCTTTATCATTAGATAGAAGTTCAGGATTTTTACGAATAATCTTTAGTAACTCGAGAAGAAGTATATTCCCGAATTGTGTCATAATACTCTCTAGAGAATGTTTGCTGAGATCATTACGAATGAAATCAACCAACAATTCATAACTTTGAACCCGTTTTAGAGGGCTGCATTTTTCAGCTTTTAGTCTTAAAGTTTTATCATCGGGTACCAAAAGTGTGCAATCCTCTCCGAAGGCAAAACGTTTCAACATCGATATAAGCGGGTTGAGTTTAACGTATTCATCAAGTATATCCTGCAACACCGTAATTTCTTGCTCTTTAGATGAATCAAGATTTGTGCTGGCAATGAACCAATTGGATTGATCTATGGTCTTTTGGTTTAAGAATGTGTTTTCGAACATATTAATCAATTCATCGAATTGCAATAGATTGGAATCAATCTCGATAGTCTTTCGAAACGAAACCTCTTCTTGAGAAAAGCTCCAAAACTTACTTAAAAATTCCCTTAAACGATTCAACAATTTCAAATGGAGGTCATCAACGTACCTGGCCACTGATTGTTGAAACATAAAACTCTCTCCAGATATGTTCACCTCTTGGAGCTTCTTATGGAGATTCTGCAACGAATAATAACAATTTTCCAACTCATTGAACTCGTAATTAGTATTGAATTCCTTAATCAAATCAGATAAAATTTTAAGTTGATTGAGACGTGCTAGTTCTTTGGTAAGTTCAGAATCTGCTTCCAGAACCTCTTCTATTTTTGCCTCGTCGGGTTTAGAATCGGTGGTGTTGGATACTTTGAATTGTGGGTCTGATTCGATTGCTTCAAATAGCCTAGATGTGTCATTTAACAACTCCTTCAAATTACCATCTAACGCCATTGAAACCATATTCACTCAGTTAAGACTAGATAACCTAGTGGTTTTGTTGGGGATAAGCTGTCAGTAGCACTTTGTTTTGTCCTGTAAAATTATAAAACTATCTTTTAACATTCGTAACATATGAACGCTTATGTTATTTAACTTAATTTCAGAAATTTGAAGGTTAACACAGTACCTAGGGTGGAAAGAAACCCATTTTGAGCAAGCAAGGTAAGCTCTAGCTTGGATACTACTGGATGTATATAATTACATTATAACTTTGATCAGATAATTCGATGAATGTTGGATAGGAAAATGCTTTCGATCATTGGTGATCTGAGTGAGCTGAGTAAGGTTATCATCATATAACAGTGCTATAATTGGGGCTATTTTTCAAGAAGTTTTAAACGCTATATGTTATACTTCGAAATCAGATAATCTTATCGTGAAAAAGAAGTATGACGAATAGCTTTCAGGTTATAAGTTGCTTGGATTTACTGTGTTAACTACAGTGACGCATCTTGCCTTGGTTTGGTGTTAAAATATGTCTTTTTAATCTGATCATTCGATGAAGGAGAATTAATTTCAAGAAGCATGGCTATTTAAATAAAAAAATTTAAAGAATTAAAAACAGAAAAATAAAAAAATATAATGACAATAACTTTTATTACCCGGGATTTATGGACGTGTATATAAGTTAGGGCAGAGACGAGAGTGAGTAACACACTGGTAGTCTTAAAATGTATGTAACCCGTAACCCATTTGAATTAAGCCTATATTTAATTTCATTTCATCGTTAGAGAAGATCAGTAAAGTATTTTAGTTGATCCTCGCATGTAAAACAGTATTTTTGAAGTTCTGTATTGTTGATAATGGCATCCTTGTAATTGGTGCGCACAGTATTACACTTTTCAATCTCTTTGATCAAAAACATTTTGAAATCATTTCCAATTAACTCCTTTTCAATATTATTTAATAAGGAGAGTTCTACGAGAAGTTCATTCCTTTTCAAAGCCATTTCGTTCCTGATTTTCTGGTAGGAAGGCTTATTCTTTGCATTTTCAGAAATGAAAGATTCCAAGACATCAGTCTTATATGTTAGTTCTTTGGTCAAAATTGAAAGTTGGTCTAGAGATACCGACCTTTCCATGTTCATTGATTTCATATCAATAACGGAGTCGGCATACTTTTCTGCTTTTTTGAAAGCCCAGTATTCAAAAGTTGCTCTCTTTGATAGACTTAGATTCAAAACAATAGATATCAAAAGCATACCGACAACCAGTTTGTTTAACATCATCAGGTTTGTCATTAGGCCATATACCATACTAAAGAAGAATCTAATCGCATTGATACAAAGCTTTGACCAGAAGAGAATCAGCCATTTGAGCACTAGTTTGAAAACTAACATTTTCGAGTATACCACTTGATTGGAAGCAGACTGTTTTAGGTAATCTTTGTATGGGGCGTTTTGATGTTCGGAAACTCCAATTTGACCACCAAGTCGCATTGATTTCACAATTTTAGAACTGTTTCCTAGTTTTCCAACATAAGAAGAAAGGACATGTTTCAAAATTCGTGATTCGTTTCGTAATATAGATAAGACCATAACCTTGATTAAGGAATCGATAAAGTTCAACGAGGAAACCGTTTCTAATGTGGTTTTGTTTACAAAAACCACATTATAGTATGTGTATAATGTACACGAAGTGGTTGTGTCTTTCTGTGAAGTCGAGATATAATCATCTTTACGATGATTGATTATAACATATTTTGTGTTAACATGAAATAGCTTGGTAAATGGTAAAGAAAAATACCCTGTGCTCTGATCAACTTCGTAGTAAAAGTTTTCTGATGTTTTATTGATACTCTGCAATATATCCATATAACTGTATGGAGAGCTGGCAGAAAAACTAACAGTATTGGCAGAAACAAATGGTCTGGCTAGCTTTAGACTAATCCTCATTTTTCGAACGACTTTTTTGGTTTCAGGGTCAATAATCCAGGGTCCGACTGCATCACGCTCAACCTTAGACCTAGACAAAAATGTGCATTCATGGAATACTGTTGATTTATCACCAAAAGCCAAATGCATTAAAGCTCTACTTGGAGCGTTGAAGTCCATCTTAAAATATGCATCGTGCTCCAACTGGAATTGTTGCTGTCTTTGTCTGAGATTCATTTTATCAACATTCAATACTCGTAGAAGCGATAGTTCTGGCATTAAATTCTGAGTATTTTGGACAGCAGTTTTAGTGAACATATGATCTTTTTTTTCTAACTTTTTGATTAATTGATCTGCTCTTGCCTCGCTATTCTTAAGGTTATTCTCTAAATTGGTTAAAATCTTTTCGCATAGACAGTATGGATCACTGTAGAATACTTCGATAGCAATTTTACGTTTATGCTTCAGCTCAATTTCGACTACTGGGTTACTTTTGGTATTTTTATCTTGAACAACTGATACAGAAATGATACTGCGGAATGGATATGACGATAAGGATATGAATCCTAAAAAGTTAACGTAGAAGTACAACGTATTAGAGGTTACGAACATCGTTGAAGGATATCTTTTATTTTCATTTGGATAGAATATGCATGTCTCTTTGAAAAGAAACAATTCTTTGTCGGTGTTTTCATACTTTATGAACCCATTAAAAACGCTTCTGAACAGTAAATCGCCAGACTTATATTTTTCGGGGTAATATGACGGATATACGATAGGATTCCAGTCGGACATGCTTGACATGAATTTAACTTCGAAAGTTGGTTTCGTAGAAGGGGGTGGGTATGAAGATGATATTCCCCATATGTTAGCTGATATTGCGTTGGTTATGCCCTGGTCAATAACGAAGGCCCGGGCGATAACAGCTAATTTAGTCATTTGTGTCATAACAGGGAATCTAAAGGTTGGATCCTGGAATACTCCGAAATCGTTTACTTTATTTGGGTTTGCTTGTATAATATTGAGCAAAGAATGTGTTTTATGTTCGGAGATTGATGTGGTTTGAAAATCTATTTGAGTAGTTGAGGAGCAAGCAAATTCCACGAATGTTGGAGAGACCCTAGATAATAATGTAGTCACTTCTGGGCTATCTTTATCTAGCTTTAGTGCTTCCTTTTTTGCATAATTGAATAGATTCATCCATTCAGATAGGTCCTTGAGAGTTTCTGCTTGCATTGTGATTATGATATCTTGTAACGATGAAGAATCTTCGGTATTCATGATTTTGAGATCAAAGCAGTATCTTCTGTCTTCTTGCGGATTATAATTACATGTTATCAATAGAATTCCAAATTTGTCACTTTCTTCAACATACAATTTGGAAGGTGATGGCATCAACATGCCAAACATTCCGTTCTCTAAGAAACACCATCTCTTTAACCATGTTACTTTTCCACTAGTTCTTGCCTTAGTCTTAACAAAAAGCCAACCTGACTTTTTAAATTCTTGTGGTATTTCTTCTGGTTTCAACAAATTGCTGTTAATAGTAGATATATCGTAAGTTTTCAGATCTTCAGGAGGAGAATAATGACTCTCGAAGCTCTTGTTGATTTCCAGTTTGGCCTTATGCAACTCATCGTTATAATTTTCCACACAATTAGTAATAGTGTCGGTCCACTTCCTGTACTGACTGTATTCATGCTCCAATTCATGAGATATATTGATGCGGTACTTTTTAGAAGTCTCCTTCTGCGATGTGGAAGGTATGGTTAACTCAATCATTTTGGAAATGAGGTCATCCAATTTCATCTGAATTTTCCCTATGTTCCATATTAGATCGAATGAAGCATTTTTGTAAAGGTTCCTTATATCGTATAATTCCATAGCTTTCTCGCGAATGCTATCTGCACTAATTAGAGAAGAAACCTTAATATCGTGATAATTCTTATTTAAAGAGTCATACCGTCCTTGATAATAATCGAAATTCTCCCGAGCTTCCTTATACGGCTTTACCACCTTAATCAAGATGTCAAGATAAGTTGTCAAATATGTTTCAGGATTCCCATACATAAGTGTAGATATGCTGGAAGAAAAGGTGTTCAAAGCTTCCTGAAACTCATTCACCATTGAAGGTGTATAAGTTTGATTTTCTACTAACCCATTGTTCAAGAACGACAAGGGAGGAAGTAACCGATTTATCAATGATTCCTCGTCCCTTCTTGTTTGGACCAGCCCAGCGTTCTTTGAAAGATTGGTGTTCTCCTGAATCCAATTCTCTAATTCTAACACTTGAGTATGGAAGTGGTTCACACTTGTTCTAAAAACCGGAGAGTCCAGAGCAGCCTCTCGAAGTCCCAAAGCAGTGAGTTTGCTCAGTTTGTTCCCACGTTCTTGAACTGTATCGCTGGTCATGTTTCCACGACCCGCTTTAGCTTATGGCAATTATTCAAGTCTTATATTTTCTTCCCTTTTTACTAGCTTTATTGTCAATAATAAATATAATTTCCATGTATTTATTGTTTTTTCGATTTTTTATACGCTTTCAGCATTTCTAACTGTATTCGGTGAAGCATGAACATGTATCTGACCTAAGCCCTTTTTGTTCAGATTTGACCGCACTGAGAAGCGTTTCTGGAGAGAAATATTAACATTCTTTACATTGTCGAATAATTTTCGAGTAATCCTAATAATTGAAGTACTGTCTATGTATACGGTTAACTAAAATCCTAATTTCGCCAAGTCTTCTGTAATTTTAAGGTAGAAATGAAGAATATCGATGTCTGGTATTTGAGGAGTTTTAACTGCATCTTGAATACGGTATTGTAACTGTTTTTGTATCCTATTTTTCCAATTTATCAAGTCAGAATGATCTACATTTTCTAACGTGCCTAAATAATTGCCCCATCTTGCGCTTTCGATGCTTACCATACCGTCATTAGGAACTCCGCCCGACAAGTTGTTGATGATGTTCCACGGCATGTAAAACATGTTGTACCAGCGTGGGTGAAAACAAGCTCCATAACTAAAGTATGAAACTTCCGGATCATCTGGCGTTACATTGTTGAAATATGAGCAGTAGCTGGTGGTTAATTGGTAAAAAGCAGGTGGGAGCAGCTTTTTCTTCACTTTAAGATCGAAATTATCGGTAATATCATTGAAAAGGTTCACCACATAGTCAGCCATCTCGGATCCATGGTGAGGGGTTGATATTGTTGTTAGACTACTTACTTTGAAGTTTTT
The DNA here is from genome assembly GCF_001417885.1 of Kluyveromyces marxianus DMKU3-1042. Classification (NCBI taxonomy): domain Eukaryota; kingdom Fungi; phylum Ascomycota; class Saccharomycetes; order Saccharomycetales; family Saccharomycetaceae; genus Kluyveromyces; species Kluyveromyces marxianus. Next base: position 260,548 of record NC_036025.1, read on the forward strand.
GTTAGGAATATTGGTTATTAGATATCTGCAGTCTAGTCCTCCCATGGAATGTGCAATCAGATTAACTTTGATTTTGTCATCTTCAGTAAAGGAACTAGAACTCTCCCCTTTAGTATTGTAGACATCAGATTTTGATAGATTTCTTTTCATCCTTCCTAATTCCGTATCAATAAAATTGTTTAACGCCTTGGCTCTTTCCTCGATACTTCCAAAACTTGGCACTTTCGCTGTTATGACGGTACAACCTTTTGCCTCAAGAGCCTCTCTTATTCCTATCCAGTAGTCCACGTGTAAGAAGGCCTCATCCTTGTAATCATCATCACTAGAATCCTCCATGAAAGAGTCAGAATGATTGGAAAGAATACTTGCCTTTATCATCTTTGTCAGTTGATAGACTGATGGAATTAAAATAAGCTTATCAAACCCGGAAAGCCCATGACATAGAACAATAGGATACTTTGGAGCTTTGTATTGATCAAGTGGTGGTAGTTCTCTTATAAACTCCTCTTTGACATTCGAGCTTCCTTTTTTATGTCCTAAAGAGGTTATTAGCTCTTTGGGTGATATATTTGTGTTTAGGCACGAAGAGAATTCAGAAGGAAGTAAGGAATGGAACTGCGATAGCCATGCAACTCCAGACAAAGGCAGGCCCATTTCCAACATCTTTATAGCTTTTGGAGTTTTAAAAACATTCGGTAGTGCATTCTTTCAAACTCGTGAAAGAATCTGCTTGTATTAATGCCGATGATTAAATAAATCATCATCGTTTGGTTAGTACCTTTAATTTCATGACTATTTTTCAGTTAGAGAGGGATATGTAAAATATTACATGGGAATAAAAGAAAAAGATGGCTAGTACATCCATTTAGTAGTACTCGATACGTTGTATACATAAGCTATTCACAGTTCAGTTCATGGGCCCACTCACTTTTCCCATCATTAAATCCTTTAATGGTTGTAGATTATTTACCAAGTTTAAGCCAAATGTTCTCAAACCCACAATAGGTCCGAAATCTGTTGAATATAGTTTGTGTAGCTTGTCTACAACACCAAGAAGCATATTATTGGTTGGATAACGGTCTGCCCAGTATGGTTCTAGGGCTAATAGAGATCCGATATCTAGTCCTCTTGTTCTAGCATTCTCTAAGGCCTTAACAAGTGATTCCACATCACCTTGGCCCATATTCAAACCTTGACCAGCTAACGGATGCGTAGTGTGAGCAGCATCACCAACCAGGGCAATACGTTCTGCGACATATGTATCAGCATGAGAAAGCTTGAGTGGGAATCTTGCTCTTGATTTATCCAAGACATCAATCACCTTTGGAGGATACTTCTCGTCGATTAGAGAGTCGTCTTTGAACGAATTAAACTTTTCGTTTATTCTATACTCCACGTCTTCAATCAATTCCGGACCAGTAATGGTTTTATTTTCTAAAGCGTTATAGTAATACTGAAGATCTGCATCCTCGAGTACAAAGGAGGCATTCACTAGTGCTACGAATACGTCGTCCTCGAGGGAGAGCAACAGTCTCGATAATGGTTCTGTCGTGCTCCACACCATTGTAGCATTCGTGTCTGGCAATGGTAAATGAGCTACAGGTCCAGTTGGAAGAAATCTTTGCCAGCCCCTGATTTTGAACGGTGGATATTCAAGTTTCAAGGTGGCTACGACACCAAATCTTTCGTAAAACCAGCCTCTTGATTCAATTTTGGAGAAATGACGAACCGGGCTGTTAAATCCATCAGCCCCGATTAACAAACGTGTTTTATATTGATCGCCATTATCAAGCGTAACTACTGGCCATGATTGTGGGTCGTCTGGATTTTCATTTTCGATATTTTGCACTTTAGTCTTGTCTAGGATATCTAGCGCTGCTGGATTGGTAACACGCAACTTCTCCAATAGCGAGCTCTGAATATTCAAAATCTCAACCATATTACCCATTGAGTCACGCTCCATCTCCAAAGTTCCATCAGAGCAGCCATCCGTAACGTATAATCCGTCAAATGGTTGGATTCTATTTTCCATTAATGAAACACCGACTGTTCCCTCCAAAAACTCTTTCGACTGAGGTGTTAAACTTACCACTCTATTTGTAAATGTCTTAGGGGGGTCATGGTAGAAATTAGCTATCTTTCCTTTTAGATCACCAGCGTCTACCAAAACAGTTGATAAATCAGATAGATGCGGTGATTGTTTGATAGCTGCTGCTAAAGTTAAACCAGCTGGCCCACCACCAACGATTAATACGTCGCATAATTTGGCATTCAACCTAAAGGACGATGAAGAAAATGACCTGTAGAATAATTGTTTTGGGATCATCATGAGAGTACAGTTTTAGTTTATCCAAATGACTCCAAATGGCTTCTTTTAGTGTTCCTCTCTGCCATCCTAGCATTTTCATTTAAACGATGAGTGAGATTCATTGTTGAAATACTTCTTAATACGTTGTCTCGTTCTTTCGGTATAAAATTTAAGTTAAAAAAAGGTGTTTAGAATCAAGCAAATTTTAATGAAGTTTTAAGGCAAATGTAGTGTTGCAATTGGTGGATTAAATGATATTCTTCGTAATGGCCTATTGCTATATATCTCTGTTAATGAGTTATAATAAATTTGGGGTTTTTCTATTCTTGATCACGTGATATTGCTGAAAGGACTTCGAGCCACCGTGCATTTATATAGAACAGAAGGATCATACAACAAAGGTTTGCCAGTAGATGACGCCAAATTAGAACTTCTTTTTCACATGAAAATTATATTAATTAGAAGGAATATCCCAGTTTTATATGAGGATGCATCTCAAAAAAACTGTGGTTCCTTCAGCCGTTTACCTCTCTGCCTCACTCCTCTTCTTGCAACGGACATATAATGAATTTCCATTGTATAACAAAAAATGACAAAAAAAAAAGAATGGATGAGATGAGATGAGTTACTTCTTGACTTGACTACCTTTATTTATAAATTAAAGAAAAGATGATGCTTATACTTATGATTACGTATATGTATATTAAAGTAGTATAAATATTAAACTGGAAGGTTTTATAAGTAGTTCACATTCCATTTCAAGAAAGCGTGTACTAGTAACTATCTCACGCTTTGATAAGTACAGCGATTGACTTCTTTTGTTTTCTGCTAAGCTACTGAAAGTTATAGAGTTCAGAGTGGTACTACAAAAATTAACACGTTGACTTCACTTATTGGATCCTCGTTATTTTCCAAAACATACCTTATGGCAAAACAAGGTGTTATTCCGGTTGCTAAGCGATGGAAATTTCATGACCATGTTCATATTGAGAAACTTAAGGTCAAGGCGGTTGTTGGACCTGATTCATGGGACCAATTGAAACCTCAAAATCTGAATATCTCATTGCATATGGCTACTGATTTCAGTAAGTCATCACGCTTGGACGATCTAAAATATTCACTTAACTATGCTGTTATCTCCAAGGATATAGGTGACTACATCAAGAAAAATAGTAAAAGGAATTTTAAGGACTTGGTTTCAATTGGAAAGACTATTGTAGATTACACTAAGAAAACCTACCCTGGAATCATTGACCTGAAAGTTGAAGTTCAATCTAAAGAAGGAAACATCAGATCAAACGACATCCGGGGCATTGTGCATAGTTCTGATGAAGAAACGAATGAAGTACTAATAGCAGATTTCAAAATGTTGACATTGATTGGTGTATTTACTTTCGAGCGTATGAAAAGACAGTTTGTTGATTTTACAATTCGTTTACCTGTGGAAGATGGTTCAGATGTACCGCCTTATAATACAATTATATCACAGATCACTGATTATGTTGAAAAATCAAACTTCAAGACTGTAGAAGCCTTGGTTGAAACAGTATCTCAGGTCATTCTAACGCAAAACGAATACTTCATAGAGAGGCCGAAGTTGCCGATAAGTGTCAAGGTTATAAAGTTGAACGCCATCAGCGAAACTGATGGGGTTGGAGTTTCATGTTCACACTGTTATGATGATTTTAGATCTTCAGGGCCCGTGGTAATGGAACAAGCGGAGAAGAATGAAACATTAACAAATTTTGACCTCCCTGTTAATACGTTTTCCTTGGATAAAGATTCTTGGAAATCAGCAGTTTTGGCTTTTGGTTCAAATGTTGGTGATAGATTTAAAAATATTGTTGATGCTATGAATCTCTTAAATGCACATGAACAGGTCAAAATTATTTCCACCTCTTCTTTATTCGAAAGTAACCCAATGTATTTCAAAGATCAGACATCTTTTCTTAATGGATGTGTTAAGATTAAGACCAGGTTATTGCCAGATGAGTTACTTAAACTTTGTAAAAAAATTGAATATGATGAGTTAAGGAGAATAAAACATTTTGATAATGGACCTCGAACGATTGATTTGGATATTGTTATTTATTATGACTCGACAGGGCAAGATGTTACTGTTAATACTGAAGTTCTAACTATTCCTCACCCTAGATTGATTGAAAGAAGCTTTGTTCTTGAACCACTATGTGAATTAGTAAGCCCAACTCAGATACATCCGATTACAGCCGAAACATTCCATGACCATTTGAATCAATTATATCAAAATGAAAATTCTGAAGATCTGCTCTGGAAGGTTGTACCTACGGGTGATAAATTCCTAAAGTTTCGAACTGAATGGCAACGTGATTTGTTGACAGATGTAAGGGTACCGGTTTCTAAATCAAACGGCTATTTAATGGGGATTGTAAATGTTACTCCAGATTCATTTTCTGATGGTTCTGCAGAGTATGATAATCTCAGTGCGGTTATGAGTAGGATTGACACCATGGTGTCTGAAGCTCTGGAATTACACGATATGATTATTCTTGACATCGGCGGTTGCTCAACAAGGCCAGGGTCTATCCAAGCTTCTGAAGAAGAAGAACTATCGAGGACAATTCCCATTATAGATGCAGTTACCACCTCTAAAACATTACCTTTAGATAAGATTGTTTTGTCAATTGATACATATCGCTCTGCTGTAGCAGAGGCTGCTATACTTGCCGGTGTTGGCATTATCAATGATATTTCGGGTGGAACTTTTGATCCTAAAATTCTCCAGGTTGTGGGTAAGTATCCTAATGTTGCTTATGTTTTGTCCCATATTAGAGGCACCATAGAATCTATGTCCACCCAAACCTCATACTTAACTACAGATGATTCCGTAGATGAATTCATATTGGATAAGAAGAGTGACAGCGACAAAGATGAAATCTTGTTTATTAGGACTATTGGTAGAGAGGTATGTTCAAAATTCGAGGAGTTATTCAAGAACAACATTTTCCGTTGGCAACTTTTCCTTGATCCAGGGATTGGCTTTGCTAAAGTTGGAAAGCAAAACTTGGATATTATCAAGCACCTTCAGCTCTTGAAAAACTACTCTTGTATTAAACAAAACGAGTATTATTCGCTGGTTAATCTTCCCGTTTTGCTAGGACCATCAAGAAAGAAGTTTATTGGTGATATAACTAATATACCAGTCGCCAAGGATAGAGATTTCGTTACTGGTGCTATTTTATCTTCAGCCTTGGCGAATGGATGTGATATAGTGAGGGTACATGATGTTCGTAATAACAGCAAAGTTCTAAAACTAGCGAACGAATTGTACAGAGACTAATTCTAATGAAGAGCACTTCTTTCAAGTAGATTTATACTTTAATTGTTTGATTTCCGATACTAAATTACATATACTTAACGACAATGACGCAATAAAAAACATAGTGGTTGAATTCATGATGTTGATCTAATCTTATCATATTTCCTCTCTTGTTGTTAGCACCTAAGTATCGACATAAAGATAGAAGACCCCAAAGAAATCATTGTTTTACTAAATTTATTATACTTTAGTTTATTTTAAACCTCGGAAGGAGAATTACTTAGTAGGAAGGACATTCCTTGGCAATGTGGCCAACTCCGTTACAGTTGTAGCAAACCTTTTCGTTTTCGTCGTTTTCACAATCCTTGGACATGTGGCCAGCTTGACCACAGTTGTAACAAGTTGGAGCACTCTTCAAACAATCCTTAGCCATATGGTTTGGACCACCACACTTGTAACAAGAAACCTTTGAAGCAGAACGTTCGCCATTTTGTCTGAACTTCTTTGGTTGGTCACAGTCCCTAGAGATGTGGCCAAACCCTTCACAGTTGTAACACTTTTGCACAGTGCACTCAGTCTTGACGTGACCAGTTTCACCACAGTTGTAACATTGCTTGAATTCGACAGTTTTTGGAACAGGACATTCAGATTGAACGTGACCTGGCTTGTTACAGTTGTAACATAGCTTCTCAGAATCACAATCACCGGCCAAATGGCCTAACTTCCCACAAATATAACACGCCTTACCTGACATTTTCACGAGCTCGAGTCTTCCCAGCGTCTCCGGAACAAACCCAACAAAAATCCGTCTTGAAAGTAAAACTACACCAGCGAAAGACAGTGAATTACATTTCGTTTCATTATGGCTTTAAAAACATTAAAAGAGATCGCTAGCGTAGTTCGATGCCCAAACTCAATATTGGTAATTCAGAAAATTTTCAACCCGTTCAAAACGATTTTTTGTTCGGTGACGAGACTGGTTCTTCTTTTTTGTCCGGTGTCCGGTGTTCAATTTCCATGGAAGTGCACGTGCACACAGTCACGACTGGCGTGGGTCTTTTCTATAAGTCATAGAAGAGTACTCCTTACCTAAATTGAGGTTTTGAAGCTCTTGTTCTTCTAATTCTATTTCATAAATTTCCAATGGATCAGAATCTGCTACTTTGATCCCGAAATCTATAGTAGCCTGTAAAATGTCCCATGCATCTTCTATGTTTTTTAAATTGAAGTCCTCCATACACAAATGGCTTAGTATTTCTGGTGCCAAAACATATTGTGAAAAGTCAAAGGGACCCCAGAAAGTTACTACTGGATTTTTATGTTTCTTCAGTTCCGAACCGTATTTCTCCATTATTAGCATTCCCACAATTGCTTGTCGCCTTGATCCAAAATACCCTGCAGTAAATTTCATAATGTTCAAATCAGTTAAATCTTCTTTTGTTATAACTTGACGTTTAGAGTTTTTTGCAACCTGCTTAGCCATTGTATAGTATAGGGATGACATTTTTCCAGATAATATAGATTCACATTTTGAAAGATGAATTGATGCCCGCGCTTGCAGTTCCTCTAAGAATAACACTGGTGGGAGTTTGTATTTTTCCATACTCTGCCGCCGTACATTTAAAGCTTTTCTATATACAGCTTTTGTACTATGTGAATCCGTCTTGACGAGGCTTCTGCTTCTTTTGAACTCCGGGAGGGTTTTCGTAGATTTGATTCGGTAAGCATTTATAAGATCTAGGGACATTTTTTTCACGCCTGAATCATTGTCAAAGAAATCTTTTGTCTCGCTTGATGATTCTTTGACGCTTTCATCATCTGTTAATTCAAGTGGTTTACTTGTTGGTCCTTCGCCTTCTAGCAGCAAAGAATCTGATTCTGGTTCACTAACGTCACTGAACGTAACTTCGAGATCAACATCGTTTTGAATAGATCTCTCTACAGTACGGTTCTCGCCATCATATTCATCGTCTGATATTTCATATGGGCATACATCCTCTGTCTTTCGTAATCTCTTGGTACCTGCTCCACCATAAGTTGCTGGTGGTTTCCTTTTCTTCTCTGATGCGGTTGTACTTGGAGATGAGGAGTTAATAATAATGCACTGCTGACTCGATATATCAACAGGACTACTCATTACCGACATTAAATATCCACGATCCCTAAGAGTTACAGATAGTGAACACGGTGTGTTTACCTTAAGTTTTTTATTGCTTGTTCGGGACGTTTAAATAATAATTTGTACTGAAAGGGTTTTGATGTTATAAGTAAACATTTAACGAATTAGATAGTGTCATTAGGTAAAATAAAAAACTAAAAACAGTACGGTGGTGTTTACAAAAAAATCCAGTATGATATTTCAGCTTGAAATATTGTCGAACTATGGGACATCAATTGTCTTTAGAGGTAACAGCCTAATGTGGTTGTGAAGGACAGAACTATCTTTGCAGGAAAGCTTTTTTTCTCTTTAATTTTTAAGATGACTTTGGTTTCTGAAATTGAAATGAAATGTAGAGGATTCATTAATGAAAAGTACATTCTGTACTTTAAAGATAAACCATGAATTGCGCTATCATCAATATTTACCTATATAATTTATAACAGCATTCTTACACGAATTCTACGTGGATTATTTCATTTGAAAAAGATCTCGGCCTTTTTTGCATCTTAAAAAGTCTTTCATATTTTGTTTTCTTTGTTGTGTGTGTATGTAAACTCTTCTTGACACTGACCGAATTCTTATTTTTATTCGAATATGATGATGAAAGAAACCAAACAAGACAAATATTGTAGATGGGAAATTGAAAAGAAGTCAAGACATAGATAAGAGGTGCCAATCACCATGTCTAGATTCGGATACAATGGACTAAAATCTTTCGAAGTTTCTTACCTCGATGAACCGCAATTAAAAAATCATTATAGTTCTTTATTAGAGAGTTGCTGTAAAGATAAAAAAGTGTTAAAAGATTACCATGCTATTGCAGTAAAAGACAGTCGGTCTGCACGCTACTCTTTAAATGAGATTATATCTTTGGATTCACATCCAGCAGCCAGATATTTGGCTTGGTCAAGAATAGATGGTAGTTTGTCAGTAATGAGACCACCAATTTCAGCAGATAGGACCCAGGACTATGTATTGGTTGGTTCTGTTAAAAAAGACGTGCACGGGGAAGGAAAAATCGTCTATTCAATTAGTTGGAATCCCAATGAACTACAATTCGCAACTGTGGGTAATACACCAACAGTGAAGATCTGGAACGTTGTGGACAATACGCTTAGGGTGCTAAAGGAGTTTAAAACGAATTTCAAGGCCAAAAATTTCATTAATGAGTACGACCCTTTGGGGAAATTCCTAGCAGTTGTTACTAAGGCTAATGAGTTATACGTATTTGATGTTGAATCAGGATATGAATCTTTTGTGTCATATTGTCCAGAAAATGAGTTAGATGATGAAATTCATTCTATGTGTTGGTCCAACGATTCTAAGAGCATTATCCTTGCATATAGATCAGGGTTTATTAGAGGACTTTCCGTCGCTTCTAATGCATTGGAAATGAAATGGGAAAGACGTAATAATATGAAAACTATTTCGTTTCTAACAATGGATCCTCTGGGAAGATCAGTACTGGTAGGCACTCATAATGATTGTTGCATTTGGTCACTTCCAGACTTAATTCCATTAAAACAGTCAATTAAAACCGAGAATAGAATTACTGGGATTGATATATCCTTTGATGGCTCAATTATTGCTATAGTCAGCAAAGCCAAAGATTCAAACGATGCATTTTTAAATCTTTATTGGTATAATGATCTTTCGCCTTTATACAATGCAGTGGTAAAAAACAGTTCTCAGTCGTCAATAAAGTGGTCAAGGTCATGTTTGACTTTTTTCACTACTGGGGCTTTGGATAAAATGACTTTAGTAGACCTTCGTTCCTCTAGATCAAAAACAAGCTTTCCTCATGATGACCCAAAGCGTAGTGAAGTTCCGAAGAAACCTGAACGTACAAACAGGAGTTTAAGAGACAGTAAATCACGCTCTAATAAAGATAAAGACTCTCGCCAACAATCACACAGGAGGGATACTGACAAATTTAATGACAGATCGTTTGATAGACCAAGTAGCGGTTCAAAGTTCAGAAAATCTAATGATAGATGGTAAAACAATATACCAACAACCGAAGATAAGTAATGGTATGTAGTTGACGAGTTGTAAACTTAAACATCTTGTAGATGGTAATCCGTTATGAAAGTGGTTTAAACTCTAATCTTAGAATTTGATTATTATTTACAAGAGTTTATATACGTAGGCTATGTCCATAAAGATCTAAGCTTTTCAGCCAAATTACAATTTGGTTCTTTAATTATCAGCTAGTAGGTACTGAATCTCTTTGAAATACTCTTCATTAACTTTTGTTTTTATTTCATCCTTAGTCAACCATGCAAAGTCTTTGATTGATCTCTTGTCCTTCAATTTGAATTCCCCAGCTACTATATGCGACTTGAACAAAAATTGAAGATCTTTATCAGATTGTATAACACCAGCTGGAGTGTTTGATACTGTCCATGTGTTGATGTCTTCACCACCAATTCTTCTCAATCCTATTTCAGCGGTTTCATGCAAGGCTTTCTTCTCTTCACTGTTCACAGCTTCAACGGGGAAGTTTGGTAATACCCAATTTTCTTTTCCATCTTTCACAAGAAGATATAGGGTTCTGTCTAATTTTCTTTCTAAGCTGCTAATATCGTTTTTTTCATCCGCTTTAGTGATTCTAGAGTTTGGAACAATAGGTCTTGAAACATCCGAGTTGAGCGAAGATTCTGATGTATCCTTTGGTAACACAATTTCTTGTTTCTGGCTTCTTTCTCTGTTATGTTTGACGTCTGGAACACCTTTTGGGAACCATACTCCTGGTTGCTTACTGATTACACCCTTCTGCGCAGATTGGAAACGACGTTCAGTCAAAGTACCTTTTTTGAAATAGAAGTAAGAAGGAAATGTCCACATGAGTCTTCTTTCAAGCTCACTTTGGTATTGAAAGTACTTGCTTTCTAATGCATTGAGTTCTGGAGTAACGATCGGAATTCTCGAAAGTACCAGACTAGCCTTAATAGCCTTAGGAATTGAATTAGTAGCAGTTTTCACAGACATTTCCAGAGGCAGACAACTTCCAAATATATGGTGCTTGATTTAGTCTTTCAAAGAGATCCAGTTGCTATTACTGCTCTAATGCTGGAGTAAAAGCTAATGCCTGTTTCTTGTAATAAAACTCCAAGTGTAGGTATAAAACCTTCCAACTCAAAATTTTTCAATACTGCTTTTGATATCACGATATACGGATTTGATAATTACTTAGTCGTTGTCACCGAGATATTAGGATTAGATGTGTATGAATACATATAGACGTCAATACAAAGATAGGGTGCTTCTATGGAAAATTAAATGATGGTCGTTTTTTATTTTGAAGTTTGATTCAAGATATTCATCAATGTGTTTAGTTGAGCGGTCGGATCAAAATTTTGTGGCGATTGCGAGGATTCTTGGGGCTGATTTTGATGTTGAGACTGCTGCTGTGGTTGTTGCTGTTGTTGCTGCGGAGGACTCATGATTTGATTTTGTCCATACAGCATTGCTGGTGTAGGACCTTGTTGATAGGTATTTGGCTGGTTATAGTATTGTTGCTGTACAGGCCCAACTTGAGGAACTGGTGCCTGCTGAGCAACTGCTGGAGGAGGAGGAGACAAGCTGCTAAAGGGCATAGACGGTTGTGGAATAACCGCTGGTTGACCAACTTTCCCCGACTTTGGCCCCAGGACACCTTTATCAGTGGGCATTTTTTGAGAAATAGCTTTAGATGAAACACCCTCACCGACAATAATGTCAGGTTCTTCATATACCATGTTAGTTTGGATTGGCTGTCCACCAGTACCTCCCCACTCGGCTGATTGAGACCACTTATAATCAATTTCTGTCAATCTAGCTAGAGGAATGATAGAAAAACCATATTGATAGTCACAACAATCTCGAGGTCCAAAACCAACAGCCCAACGAATTCTCAATCCATGGGTTGGGTTTCCTCCACCGGTGAAATGTGCCATAATTCTTTCTGCCTCAGCTCTGGAATAAACCTTAACGAATGCGTGCTTCCGGGCATTATTTAGAATCACACTCTGTACTTCACCAAATTGTCTTAGCATTCTTGCAATATCATGTTCTTTGAAGTTTTGTGGAACACCGCCGACAAATAATGTACGAGAATAAACCTTTACATGATCTCGTGGTATCGTAGGATCAAAAGAGACCGGTTTTGGTCTGTAATGGGGATTGGAAGGTATATTCTTTTCATCTGGATATAGATGATGGTTGTTGCCTTGTAATTCCTTCGAAGATTGCTGCTGTTGTTGTCTATTGTTATGGGATGAAGAATTGGATTGTTGACGTGTTCTTTCATTTTTATTTCTGGGCGGAGATCTAGATCTATCATTTCTAGAGTCTCTTCCAATATATTGGGTTGGACGATTGTTACCCTTAGAAACGTTAGAGGAAGGCTTGCTTACGCGGACCAGTTTCTGATGCTTTGCCAATTCGACTTGCAAGGTACCCAAGAATTGCTTCAAACAAGACATTTGTACAAGTGAGTCATCTGAGAGTAAATCAGATGGAACATGAACAACCGGAAGGTTTTCAAACTTCGGTATATTATTCAAGATTTGTGTGGCTCTATCGCTTAAAGATGATGCTTTAGCATTAGTGTTTGAAGCAGAACGTTGCTTACTAGAATAAGTAGATGAAGCAGAAGATGAAACAACATTATTACCAGATATTAGCTCGTTTAGACGACTTTTTGCTGTTTCTAGCGACTTCCTATCGAAAACATTGTTCTTCTCCCAAATATTTACTAGCTCTTGTATCTTCTCTAAATGCGTTGCATCGCTATTTTCGATACCGTCGATCAATAAAGATAGAATGTTAGCATTTAGTATCTTTATACCCTTAGCATAATAGTTTTCTTCGCCATTACCATCTGAATCTTCGTTATCCGACTTACTCAACAATGCTCTAACAGTAGAGTCAATAATATACAAGGAACCCAATTTATGAGTTGGAGTACACTCTCTAGAGTAGTTTATCACGAAAGACAACAAGGTTTCAACATCTTTTACATGAGCAATTGTATAATCGGTTAGTTTTCTAATACGAGAGCCAGAAATACCCGTCTTTAACTCTTTGAAGGATTCTAGAGTTGCTACAAAATCCTCATGCTCAGTATTATTAGCCATTTTGCGCTCTAATGGGTGTGGAATACGTGTGTCAAACGTTAAAATATTTATGGAAAAAAGCGTACGTTAGTGTTATTTGGGGCGATAAGGAAAGGCAGTTAAATTCCCGAAATAAAAGAAGTTATTAGTACGAGCTGAGAAGAAAATGAATATAATTGTAAACAAATAAAGAGACTGTTCGATGATTCAATACTCAATAACTATATCAATCAAGTGGCGCTCAGTTACTGTTGCTGCTATTGTTATTCGTACTGATTCAGACTATCACTATTTTCTGAGTTTATTAAAATTTTAATTGTTTTGGATCCTGTGAGCTTTTTAGAACAATTTATTTCTGGGCTTATATACTCTTGCGTTTTAATTCGTTTGGGATGACAACCATACACATACAAATTTTTTGAAAAAAATGTATGCCCCATTTAATGCACGTGACCATCATGCACTTCTGTCTTTCAACACTATCCTTCAGATTTAGGAAGGCGATATATACCAATATATGTTTAGCGGGTATATACATTGCTTCATTAATAAAGACTACTATGTTCTGTTCGCTAACAATTAAAAGTTTCAACTTATAGGACACTGAACTATACAAGAGATTTTGAGACATCTCAAAAAGAAGTATATCTCAAATATAGCTAGATGAAACATGTCAGCGATATATAAGCTTTCAATTCAAGGGATTCGCTCTTTTGATTCAAACGACAGAGAGACGATAGAATTCGGGAAACCGCTAACATTAATTGTTGGTACCAATGGGTCAGGTAAAACAACTATTATAGAATGTTTGAAGTATGCAACGACAGGTGATCTACCACCAAACTCTAAAAACGGTGCCTTTATTCATGATCCAAAAATCACAGGCGAGAAGGATATTCGAGCGCAGGTGAAACTTGCATTCGTCAATGCAAAGGGAGTTAATATGATTGTTACCAGGAATATTCAGTTACTTGCAAAGAAAAATGCTAACACATTTAAGACTTTAGAAGGTCAATTGGTGGCGATCAATCGTGGCGAACGGACTACTTTAAGTACACGAGCAACTGAGTTGGATCAACAGATCCCGTTATATTTAGGAGTTCCCAAGGCAATTCTTGACTATGTAATATTTTGTCATCAAGAAGACTCATTGTGGCCTCTTAGCGAACCGTCAATACTTAAGAAACGGTTTGATGAAATTTTTCAAGCCATGAAGTTCACTAAAGCCTTGGATAATCTTAAGACGATCAAAAAGGATATGGCAATAGACATCAAATTGCTCAAACAGTCTGTGGAACATTTAAAGACTGATAGAGATAGATCTAAAGCAACCAAAATGAACGTTTCCCAGTTAGAAAATAAAGTTGAAGAATATTTATTGGAAGTAAAGGATATCGAGAAGAAGTTGGAAGCCATTACAAGTCAATCTGATGAACTTTTCAGTTCAAATCAGCAATTTCAAGAAGTTATATCACGATCGGAAAGCTTACAGCGTAGCAAATCTTCACTATCAGAGCAAATTCAAAGACTTCAATCGTCAATTGAAATTATTCCAAAATCAAAGAGCGATCTCCAGAATATGCTTTCCAACTTTGAAGGAATATTAAAAGATATCGATTCGAAATTGAAAGGTCACTTTGAAGAAAGAGAAAGAATCGTGTCATTCCTTGAAAAGGAAAGAACTAGCCAACAACGGGTTATTCGTCTTCAAGGTGAATTGTGTTCCAAAAAAGAACAATATGAACACTCAAAGATGAAAAAGGAAGAACTACTCACCGAATTATCAAACACGTATAATATTCCTAAACAAAATGTAACTTCAGAAGTTTCAACCATGCTTAAAATGGCAAACGAACGTCTAAATACTATACAGTATAAAAACCAGAAGGAAGAAGCTGATATCGAGGAACAATTACTCACAAGTAGAAACTCACTAGCAAAAAAAGAACAACAGCTATCATATATATCAAGTGATATGAAGAAATTGCAAAACCAAATATCCAAGTTGTCTAACAGATCAAAAGATTTAAATGTGAACGAAACAGAATTACATGTTCAGAAAGAGAATCTTAAAAGTTATGAAGCGAAATTAAGGAATTGGGATTCTGAAAATGTAATTGAAAGTTTAATGAATGAAATTAAATCAAAAAATCAAGATATACTTTCCCTAGAAGATCAACTGGAAGCTATTCAATTGCGAATAAACAAAGTAAACCAACATTCTGACCTCTTTGCTAAACATTCCCTTCTTAAAGGTAATTTGAGTGCCAAATTAAAAGATATAAAAAAAATGGAAGAGGAAATAATGCATGAAGCCAGGAATTTAAACGTTTCTTTACGGATAGATGATGATCTTCCGGAAAGCTTTAAATTAGTTTACAATGATATGAAAGAAGAACTTTCAAAGTGTAAAATGGAATGTGATACTGCCACTAAATTTTCTATCCAATCTGAGAATCAAATGAAAAATTTGGAAAACCAGATTCAAGTATTAAATTCTACCACAAGTAATCTAGAGTTGAAAATAAAAGCTGTTTTGCCTGAAGATATCAACATTGAGGATTATGATGAGGAACTTAAAGACTCCGAAGAGTCCTACAAGATTGCTCTAGAAAATTTGAAGATGCACAGAACTACACTTGAATTTAATCTAAAAGCCCTTGAAGTGGCGGAAAAAGAGAATTGTTGCTATTTATGTCAGAGACATTTTGAGAACAAGGAATCTTCCTCTCGCTTGATTAAAAACCTTCAAGACCGTACTGACAAGAATCTCCAGAAGGCTCTTGAAACTACTGCCGAAGAAGTAAAAATATACTTAGACGATCTAAAAAGCTGTTATGATGATGTGATATCTTATAGGAATAGTATTAAAGAAAAGAATTCCCTTGAGAAAAAGTATATTGAAGTTAAAAAGGATCATGATGAAAAAAGTAATATACAACGTAAATGTGTATTAGAACTCCAAGAACTTCAACACAAATTTTCAACGATTTCGGACAAAATACAACCTTGCATTAATAAGCTTGTCAATTTCAATGAAGAAAAATTGAGAATATCGCTGGAGTTGAATAGGGTTGAGGAAGAATTGAGTATATACACTTCTCAAGAAGTGTTAGAAAGTATCGAAGAATTACAACAAAAACAAAAATACATAAACGATAGACTAAGAACTTTAAGAAAGGACATTTCTGATACGCAGAGTCAGAAAGAAGACAAATCAAGGGAGTATAATAATTTGCTGACACTAATAAGAGAAAAAAACTCAGACATTAATAGAATGGAAACCTTATTACAAGAAAGAAATGGTGTTATAAAAGAACTAGAAGCCAACCAAGATATTATCAAAAGTTCTGAAAAAGAATCAAGCATTCTGACAGAAGAGGTTCAGAATTTGAAGAAAGAAATAAAGTCTCACACGGAGGTTTTGGATGAAATGAAAAAACGGAACAGAAATATGGAATTAGAAGCTCGCGACAAACGGGATAAAATTCAGAATCAAATTACTCTGGTTACAGATATAAGTAAAACAATCAAAGATTTTGAAGAAAATGACTCCAAACGCCTTACCCAATGTACCGAGTTACTCGAACAACACCGTAATGCAATATTGATTAAAGAAAAAGATTTGAAAGATGTAGAAACTTTGATAAATGTCGATAACCAAAGGTTGAAAGACTCCGACAAGGAATTTAAAAATATTAAACTTAACATTGATTTATGCGATCTCAAAACTCAACTTGAAAGTTTTGATCGTGAACTGTCTAGTTTAGACGTAGCTACTGCTGAAAAAGAAAGGGAAAAATACCAAGAAGAATCTCTAAGATTGAGATCTGCATATGAAAAACTCAGCGCCGAAAATGCAGGGAAGCTGGGTGAAATCAAACAATTACAAAATCAAATTAAAACGCTAACTACCCAGATTAATACGGATTATAAAAATGTTGACGAACTTTACCAAAGAGAATGGATTAAGCTACAAACAAAATCATTAGTAACTGATGATATTGATACTTATTCTCGTGCATTAGATAGTGCTATTATGAGATATCATAGCTTAAAAATGAAGGATATTAATCGTATCATCGATGAGCTTTGGAAAAGGACTTATAGTGGTACGGATGTCGATACCATTAAAATAAAAACAGACGAAGTCTCCAATGTGAGGGGAAAAACGTTTAACTATAGAGTAGTAATGTATAAACAGGATGCAGAGCTTGACATGAGGGGTCGATGCTCTGCTGGACAAAAAGTTTTGGCCGCTATTATTATTAGATTAGCATTATCCGAGACGTTTGGAGTTAATTGCGGTGTTATAGCCTTAGACGAACCAACAACAAACCTTGATGAGGAAAACATCGAGAGTTTAGCCCGTTCGTTAGGTAATATTATTGAAGTTAGGAGACATCAGACGAATTTCCAATTAATTGTAATTACTCATGACGAGAAGTTTCTCAATTATATGAATGCTTCAAGTTATACAGACCATTTCTACAAAGTTAAAAGGGATGATAGACAAAAATCACTGATTGAATGGGTAGATATCAACAAGGTAAGTAGTTAATGAGGTTATAACTCTCAATTATCATAATTTTTAGCGCATTTTTGTATTAACCAAACTTTTATAAATCAGGTACTTTTGTTCTAGTAAAGAAGTGGTTTTGGCTGAAATTTTTAGAGAGACGTCAATACGGGTTAATTTTTCTGATGATGAAGCAAGACTATGTATAAGTGATTCGTTATTACTGCGCGATTTCCCTAAGAGATATGCTCCCTTCACTCCGATTTTGTCCTCATTACCTTGTGTGCTCCAAAGTTCAAGGTTTTTACACAATGATTTTAAAACGCTCAACATTCTTTTATTTTTTGCTTGACTTCCAACTATTACAAATGTATTAATATGCAAATTATTGTCTCTGAAAACTTGAATCACGTCAGCGATTTGAAAAGCTAGAGTTTCCACGATCACAATGTATTTTAAAGTAATATCTCTGAAATCATCATTATAAGGTTGTCTTGAAATTCCATTTTTATTTTGTTTTATGAATGGAGATTCATTGCAAGCTGCATCTTCTTCGTAGTATAGTTCATTAACAAGAGTATGTATAGATGTGTTTTCTTTTTTTTCTATCAACTGAATCTCTTTTTCAATTAAACCCAGAATGTCACCTTCAGTGCTTTTACTTACTGGATGTTCCAACAACAATTGTTCCAATAACAACCCAGTTTTGGAGATACCACTTTCATAAACTGAAAAAGGATCTATTGACTGATGGTGATCTCTATTGAATAGTATATCTTTAAAAGGACCCCATATTCCATTGAAAAACCTCTCGGTTTTATCAGTTGCATATAGAAAGCATGTGGATGTTCCCGCGATTGCAAATAAAGCATTGTTGAGTGTTTCCTTCTTTATGGTAGGGAACCAACTGGAATAGCAATCAATACAACTATCACCAATTGAGATTTTGGAATCTATTGCGTTATTATTACCAATAAAGATACCGTCTAAGTTTAGTTTATCATAAAAGTCTGATTTCCATCCAAAAAGTTCTCCGTCATGGCCAATTCCATTAGAATTTACTACATTGACCGGAAGGTTAACGTCATAATCCAGTTTTAAGCAAACAATCCAAAGTAACCATCTGTGCAAATCGATCACAGTTAATTCATTTCTGAGTTTTATCTTGCTTAGCATTAAAAGCTTTGGGATGGCCATTTCAGGAAAGAATTTTCCTCCGAAGAAAGATAATACGCGATTGTCTACAGTTTTGTTCAGATACATTGTTTCTTTACGTGCCGCCGAATGCATCCAAAACAGCACATCCTGACAATTATCAGTTTTAAAATCTTCATATATATGAGTAGGAATCAAATTATTACCATCTTGCTTTCCGACCACCATGGAGCAAGTCGCCGCAACACCTATCGATCGGACATTAAAGTTAGATAGCTTAAGTCTTGCAAATGTAACGTCTATCGCTTTGATAATATCATGAGTGGATTGTGTGAATATATTATCCTTATAGTAAAGGTACCCAACTTTATGAGATTCCTGCTCTATTAGCTCATCAGTCTCCGAATCAAAAACACCAATTCTGAAGCTTGAAGATCCCAAATCTATACCTATTCCAACTGTCCTCATCGATAAAAACTGATCTTGATGTGACACACAATAGTTCTAGTTTTACATCTTTGAAGGTTTTTTAATTCAAGTTTTGTAAAAGTTTAAAAGAAAAACCCAACGTAATCATATTTGATTAAATATTGATACAGAAGTAAAGAGAATGAAACTTAAAAGACTTGCGCAATGTAGATTTTATTATCATATTGTATTTAAGTGTATTTAAATTACCTTCTTGGTCCTCTACCTCTTCTAGTCATTTCAGGAAGCTTGAACGGAACCCTTAAAGTTGCGATCTTGTATGTAGCAGCAGAGGATTTTGGAATGCCGAAAGCCTCTGCTTGAGATACTGTAGCACCTTTCACTGTAGCACCTAGTATCTTGAAAAGATTTACTAGTCTTGAAGGCTTTAGATTTAGTTGTTGTGCTAAGGGCGGAACTTCTACGATGAAGTTGTCCAAATGCATGATTATAGTTAAAATGTAACATAGAATCTTGTCCTCTCTTTGTGGGTCAATGAAGAACGATCTGTCCTTAGATTTACCGTATTGACCTGGCTTAGAAATTGTAAACCTTTGCAAAATACCATCTAGCAAAACGTCAGGAGGGTTATTAATTCTTTCCAACAATTTCGTTTTGTTGTTAACTCTTCTGTTATCGTAAACACCAACCAAAAGAGATAGGTAGTACAATAGCTGTAATTTCTGCATTTGAGAGGCTTGAGTCAAGGTTGGTAACTTTTTGACTATATATTGGAATTTTGTATGTGGGAAGTATTCTAACCTCTTTTCCGCATCTTTTTCCTTCATGATTGGACCAACACGAATGAATGCCCATTCGTTTTTGGGTATTATGTTGTATAATGGATAAATTTGTTCGACATCTGTTGCGTCCAAGTTTGCAACAGGAGTAGGTCTGTCTGAAGAAACAGTTTCTTTTAATTGTTCTTGTGTTGGGAGGTCCTTTGAAGCTGCCTTGACAGAGTCCACAATGTCGATAGCAGAATCTACAAGTTTATCCGAATCGATACGATTTCTTTCCATATCAGCAATTGCTTTCTTCGCTTTCTTGGTACCAAATGCTTCACCCAAGGCATTTCTCATAATCGATGCACGTACGTCTGATTGCTTGATTGCAGGTCCCATTAAGTTCTTAGTGGACTTGGAAATAACCTTTGTAGAGAACATTGGCGCTTTGTATAACTCCACGGATTTTGTCGAGGCATCATAAACACCTACGACATATTGAGAAGAAGCTGCAAAATCCTCATCAACCTTGCCCTCATATTCTAATCTTTCATTCTCTCCATGTAAAACGAATTTGTCGCTATCCTTTTTGTTCTTGTAAAGTTCGAATAAAGTATCGTTTGGTGCTTGGAAACCTTTGAAGAAGCTTCCAACGGCCACAGATGGTTCTTCTTGGTATGAAGACACACCAACCTCCGTAAAATTACGCTTTGAACCCATATCGATCTCTGCGCAGAAAATGCTGATGCAAATATGGTCACTTCTATGTCTGAGAATGCTTTTATTGTCAATATTCTTTGCACATAAACTAAATTGAAGGTTTTCATCTCATCTCATCTCATCTCTCATCATCGCCTTTTCAAAAAATTTTCGATTTCTATGAAAAAGAAACAATATATCACGTGATCAAAATGATCTTCAATGACTATGAACATATTGAATCGTGAAACTACAAGAGAGCGGCATTTGGCTACGAAACCTCTATTATATTCAACAAGTCATTTGCCCAACTTTTAAGAAAGCATCTCAAAGAAGTCTGTATCTGTATGTTTGTTTTATATTATTTTGTCATTCGAAGTAAAGTATTTTAAAGCTCTCATAAATATTTATTTAACAATTCAATGATGAATGAATAAATGGTTCTTGGAGAGTTCAAGTACTAGTATTAGTAGTGCCGAAAAGGATTCAAACGCTACCCTGTAGTGGGAAATGCAACAGACATTATATGAAATATTAGGTCTAGAAAGTGATGCCAATAACAATGATATAAGAAAAGCATATAAGGCAATGCTTTTAGAGACTCATCCTGATAAATCTGGAGTGAATAATGATAGTAAAACTTTAGATATAACAGTGAATGCCATACAACATGCATTTCGCACTCTAATAGATGAAAAGTCCAGAAAAATATATGATGAACAGCTTGCGGAGAGCTTCAAAAAACAAGGGTTTCATAATACAGGGGAAGGTCTTGACACTTACTCGTTGGACTCTTTTAATTACGAGGAGGAATCTGGATTCTTTACTATGTCTTGTCCTAGATGCCAAATGACAGAGGGTTTCCAACTTACAGAGGATATTTTAGAAGAATATGCTATTAGTCATGATAACAATGGATATTTTGTATTGGTTCAATGTTCTGCATGCTCTCTTTGGCTGAAGGTGTTATTTGATATAGCGGATGAAGAGTAGACATATAATTGTAAATAAAGGTAACATAAAACAATACTATGAAAGTATCAGAATTTGTTATACTAATTTTTTTGTATGTATATATCGTTATGTATCGTTTTTCATAATCATGAAATATGTTTTTCTGTGTGTTTCCTGTTCTGCATCCAGTATCGATATGAAAGCCTTTGCAATAGCTTCGAAATCTGTCATTAAGCTTACATGAGGCATCTCGCTCGAAACCTTAGCGACAACAGGGAAACCACGAGTTTCCGGAAGAAGCCATTTGTGGTGAACAACCCCATCGCCAGCTCCATAATAAAAGTCCTGATAGTAGCCCTTTTTTATCTCATCACGGTTTTGCACTTTTGCACCTCTTACTGTTGGCACTTTGTCACCATAAACTATTGCTAAAGGAGGGTATTTTTTTGAAGGGTCATACTGTAGCTGGTCCATGAACTTCTTAGTTCTTTGTAGGATTTTTGTCAAGTATCTGTACGAATCTTCAAAGGAAGTTTGAAATTCATCATCAGACTCTTCCTTTGAAAAATTACTAGATGACCTGATCATTTTTACCGGGGAGAAAAAAGCCATTTTTAAACTCTCCTTAAGCGTATCGTTATCCTTAGTTTTTTCCTCTCTGTCTTTATTAACTAGAGGTGATAATCCATACTCTTTCCAAACCTCTGGGTCGAAGTAGTCTAAGTCGTAACGTTCAAATGTTTTCCTGTTAACAAAACATCTTCCATCTATTGGCAGGAAATAAAAACTGCTTCTCATGAAGAAGTTGGTTTCAGCTTTTAAAATACTTTTATTCAAAATAACTTCATCTCCATACCTCAATGGCCCTAAAATATTTGGACACTGACTAGGTGCTCCAACGTATATTATTCCCCTGATTAGATGCGTTGCATCCTGTAGCACTTTATGGGCCAAAAGACCACCCATGGAATGCGCTATAACATAGGTTCCAACTTTTACTTTTTGTTTATCATACAACGCTTGTAATTTCTCTCTCAATTGGGAGGCAGTAATATCTAAAGACAATCTCCAGTCATATCCAAAGTCTTCAATATTAACGTTTGGATTCATAGCTAGACGTTTGATTAATCTTCTTGCTATATCAACTGGGCCAATATGCGTTAGCATTCCATCTGGAATTATTGTTTCACTGGCTCTTAATTCATCTTCATCCTCAGGACCTAACAGTAAGTTAATTTTTTTAATATTAAAGCCAGCTTTGATTGGAATCCAAACACGTTTTTTTGTTTCTGCATTTCTTAGTATACTACCGCGATAACCACCTAGTATAACAATGTCCCCACTTATCTCATCCCAAACTGTTTCAAGCCTTGACATAGAATATCCATCATCAGTCATATCAATTGGCTCTGAAGTTGACAAGCTTTTGAACACATTTATTAAGGTGTCAGGTTTTAGTGCATTTTTAACAGCTTTGGATCTGACATTTTGCATCTTTTTGTTATTTGCAAACAAAAATCTTTCTTCAATTGATGTTATCGATTCTTGCCTTTTAAGCTTTAATTTTATTTCTTCCCTATCTAATTTTTTCGCTAAGGTATTTTCGGTGTCATTATTATATTTATTATTGTTATTAATATTATTATTATCATTAATTTTACTCTCATCATCATCTTCAATGAAAACCGTCTGATCATTAGACCATAGTGCTTTCAAAGAGTTCAAGGGCGATACTGGAAGTGGGTTTTTCCCACCAAACGGCAAGCTAAAGGTAAAAATCTTTTTTTGAGGCCGAACATCATCCAATATCTTGGCTTCTTCATTCTGCTCATCGTCTTCCACAAACTCCGGCTCTTCTTCAAAAAGGGATCTTGAACTTCCTTGTCTTTTTTTTGTACTTTCTGATCTCGATATAACGGCTGATCCTCCTATGAACGAGTTCGCTTCGTTAGTGTACGAATCTCTGATTGGCTTATAACTGGCCAAGAGTTCTGAATTCACATCTATATCATTTTCTTGTTCGCTTTGAGTTTTATTCTGTGCCTGTATCTCCCGCTCTAGATCGGAGTCTGTATTCTCCATATCAGGTATGATTAGTCGTCGCTGATATTGATATACTGAATTTCGAATTTATGAGGTGGTTCAACTTCTGCACGTTACTTTGCTTTGTATGATGTTATTAAAAACTTTTACAGGAGTCATCTGCAAATTCTCAACAAAGTTACCTACTAAGAGCCGAGCTACCTTTTCTTCGGTGTTTTCAAACTTTGATCCGCGTTTAAAATCACGTGTCAGAGAAGTATCAACTCTGTCTTTTTTTTTTTTTTTTTTTTTTTTTTTTGAAGGAATATCAGCTTTTTGAAATTTATTTGAAGGTTTAACACAACACAACATGTCCATCAAATAATTTTTTTTGATATAATGAACTTATATTTAAAAATTGTGAGAAATCTCGTTAACAATAGTTGTGAAACCTCTTGAACTGTATTTCACATCTTTTAGCATAAGTTTTGTTTATGCAATTTGATAAGAAGCTGTCTGTTTTTAGAGTAATTCGAAGAATTAGAACGATGTCAGCTCCAAAAACTATTCAACCAAAATGGTTTAGACCAGAGCAAGAGAAGCCAGCAGCTGTCCTAAAGCTATACAATACATTGACTAGAAACAAGGAAGTTTTTGTAACTGAATCAAATACCAAATATTTGACCTGGTATTCTTGCGGTCCTACTGTTTATGATGCCTCTCACATGGGTCATGCGAGAAACTATGTTTCCATTGATATCAACAGAAGAATCCTACAAGATTATTTTGGTTACGACATTAACTTTGTTCAGAATGTCACCGATATTGATGACAAGATTATCATCAGGGCAAGACAAACATTTTTATTCGAAGAATACTTAAAGAAACATCAAGGTAAAATCACAGAAACCGCAATTTCCGATGTCGAAGCAAGTTTGTTTGAGTTTATCGAGAAGAATTTGAAGCAAAACTTTAGCGATATCTCAAAGTACGAATCGTGGTATTCTGGCTTGGATTTAGAGAAAGAAAAGGCATCTAATCCTAAATTCTCCATGTACTCTACATCTGTCAATAATGCTATTTTGGCTTTAAAGTTTAAGAATGAGGAAACTTTTTTCGCACAGGCTAAAGATGTCTTAATGCCTTATCTTGACAAAAGATTAGGTTCTACTTTAAATGACCCTGAAATCTTTCGCAAATTACCATCATACTGGGAGAAAAGGTTTGATGAAGATATGGCTGCATTGAACGTCCTTCCTCCAACTATTACAACTAGAGTTTCCGAATATGTTCCAGAGATTATAGAGTTTGTTGAGAGAATTATTGGAAATGGTTACGCATACCCCACCACTGATGGATCTGTTTATTTTGATACAGCCAAGTTTGATTCCGCGGAAAACCACGACTATGCTAAATGTCAACCTTGGAATAAGGGCCAGCTAGATTTGATTTTAGATGGGGAAGGTTCGTTATCCGATTTTTCTGTTAAAAACGGTAAGAAGTCCCCTAATGACTTTGCTCTTTGGAAGGCCTCTAAACCTGGCGAACCGGAATGGGATTCTCCTTGGGGTAAAGGTAGACCAGGATGGCATATTGAATGTTCTGTAATGGCCAGTGATATTCATGGCTCCGTTATTGATATTCATTCAGGAGGTATTGATTTAGCTTTTCCTCATCACGATAACGAACTAGCTCAATCCGAAGCTTGCTTTGATAATAAACAATGGATTAATTACTTTTTGCACACAGGACATTTACACATTGAAGGTCAGAAAATGTCTAAGTCGTTGAAGAATTTCATAACTATTGATGAAGCGCTTAAAAAGTATAGTGCTCGTCAATTGAGACTCGCATTTGCTTCTGTTCAATGGAACAACCAGTTAGATTTCAAAGAGTCTTTGTTGAATGAAGTTAAATCATTAGAAACTTCTTTTACTAACTTTTTCCGGAATGTTAGAGCTTTGAACAATGATTATAAGCATTCCCTTGCCGAAAACAAAATTATAAGTAAGAAGTTGTCATCTGACGAAAAGAATCTACTTCAAGATTTAAAAAATGTCCAGAATAAAGTTCATGTCTCCTTTTGTGATAACTTATCCACACCTCAGGTCTTGAAACATTTGAACGAATTGCTAACTGTTTCCAATACCTATATTGCCAAAGTAGGTGCTGATTTGAAGATTGAACCTTTATTGGCGGTTACTAGATACATATCTAAAATATTAGGTGTGATTGGTTTCGAAGTCCGTAGCGATGGTCTTGGTTGGTTGGATGTAAATAAGGGCGAATCTTCTACCTCAGGAAGTAAAGAGGATATCGCTATGCCATATGTGAAATGCCTATCTAACTTTAGAGATGAAGTTCGTCAATTGGCTATGAATAAAGCATCTTCAACTGAATATTTGAAGATTACTGACAGATTAAGAGATGAAGATTTATTGAAACTCAATGTTGCTATTGACGATAGACAGGGTCAGGCATCTTTGGTAAAGTTCCTATCAGACAAGGAGAAGGATGAGATGCTTAAGGTGATAGAAGAAAGGGCAAAAAGAGAGGCCGAAAAGGCTGCCAAAAAGGCAGAACAACAGAAATTGAAGGAAGCTAAAGAGAAAGAAAGGTTTGAGAAGGCGAAAATTTCCCCTCAAGAAATGTTTAAAACCGACCAGTACTCGGCTTGGGATGAAGAAGGACTACCTACTAAAGATAAAGATGGAAATGAAGTAACCAAGTCCATGTTGAAAAAGCTTAAAAAACAATGGTTAGCTCAAAAAAAATTACATGAAGAATTCTTTTAATAGAAGAGATTTAACGTGCTAATTCCTATGTAAATATAATTTGAAATATTGAACTAATTTTAATGTTATAGAACTTGTTTCATGAATCTTGATGAGAAGGTTAATTTTTGAATATATCTTTTGTTCTTTATTGATCTTGGTTTCGTCTGAATGTGATGTTTTTTTTTTTTTTGTTTTTTTTTAGTATATTTATATGCATTTATATTAGTTCAAAATTTGTCGAATTTTATTTCAGATCGTTATTTATGAAATACAAATACAACAAAGAGTGATATGATAGCGCTCATAACGCAGCAAAACAGGTTAAGATGTCCAACAGTAGTTCTGTAAGGTATGGTGATTTGTAATATTAAGCATTAACTCGTTTGGAGATGTTCATTTAGTATGATCATTTATTAACTAATTTTTTCATTGAAATAATGACATGTTTTTAGTGATGCCTTTAAAGGTTTAGCAGAATGCGAAGATGAGATGGAGTTGGTAGAAAACAAGGTTGAATTATATAAGATTAAACTAACTACCCCAGTTTTTGAGAAAAGAGATAAACTCTTGAATGATATACCATTTTTTTGGAATATAGTATTAAGCCAACATTCTGATTTCGCAAATTATATTAGAGCTTCCGATTTCAAATATATCGAGGCTATAAAAAGTGTCAGGGTCCGGCCTTTGGTTTTGGAGGACGAAACAGCTAGTCCTAGGGATTTTAAAATCACTTTTGATTTTAATGAGATAGATGGAGATCTCCCAAGCCAATCTGTTACTAAGGTGTTTAAGATCGAAAAGGATATTTCTAAAATCCAAGTTAGGAAACATCGTACACCTGAAGATGATGAATTAGATGCTGAATTAGGGTTTTTAACAAGTGAACCAGTTAATGTTGAATGGCCGAAGTCATATGAGAAGATTACTCCACATCTCATTGCTGACAAGACCACTCCAGAAGGAAAGAAGAATTATCGTACAGGTATGAAAACCTTTTTTGCTTGGTTTAAATGGACAGGATTAAAACCAGGGAAAGAGTTTCCAAATGGCGATTCTTTAGCTAACCTTTTTAATGAGGAGCTTTATCCTTATTGTGTCAAGTACTATACCGAAGCACAGCGTGATGTTATTGATGAATCGGAAGCGGATACCGATGAAGAAGACAGTGACCAACCATTAAAACTTGACTTAAATGGTAGTGAGAGTGAAGAGGAGTCTGAAACTGGACCTCCGCAAAAAAAGGTTAAAGTTTAATTCTGGGGATCTAACGCCTATAGGTTTTGTTGTTATATCTAGACTTTGTGTAGGCTAAACCTTCTCTATTTTGTTTTGTATAGATGTCTTTCAGCTGTCTTTTTTTGGCTGCGGTGAACTTCGCCATCGGATCTTCGCCTGCTAAGTCGTTGTTGTGGTTTGATGTTTCCTTATTTTCTATGTCTTGGAATCCGTTGTAATGCCTTCTTTTTTTCTCTTTTTTTGGTTCTTCTTGGTGTTTATCGTCATGAATGTTTGCTTGGTTTATAAGTGAATCCGTTATAACCTTTTTCCCTAGTAAGAAGTCTTCATCGTCTGCTATTTGTGATTTAGCATCTTCGTACATCCATTCAAGCCCAGTTTTTTTTTTATTAGTTTTGCCTCTTTCTTCATCTCTACTTAAGTTATTGTAATGTTCCAACTGACGTTCTTTCTGTATTTCCTTTTGACGTTCCTTAATCTTTTTGTTTTCTTCTAATAGTTCTTGTTGTGCTTCCCATACTTTCTTTCTGTTCTTAAGAAGTTTGGGATTCCAAGATTTTAGTAGGTTTAAATCACTCATGGTGTAAATGCGTTGACGACTTGTTTCTTATAGATTTCGTATTTCCTTGAAATGTTTTTAATGTTTTGTTGCGTGAAGTTACTAGACTATTTATTAAAATACTTAAATTCATGTGTATATTTTGAAAGAAAAAAAAAAATACTATAGTAAAAAGATTTAAAATGATATAGTTATTTGATAGATAATGATATATATGCGCACTTATATCAAGAGCCTAGTCTGTAATTTAAAAAACTTTGGAATGTTTCCGATAGAAAGACCATCTATTTTTTTCTGTTAAAGACGTGATAGCGGACTCTCTATAATACCGACAAATGTACTCTTTTTGATGGAGAAAAATTTAAAATGTCACTTGCTAACTCATGTGGAGCTTAGAAACCGTGGATCTTAATGTTCTTCTTTTGCATACCTAGTTGAGTGATCATGAATTCACTAACCTTTGCTCTTTGGTCACCTTGCAATTGAATAACTTCTCCCATCTCTTCGTCTTTCACAATGTTACCATTGCATGCGAAATCCTTCTTAAGGACCTTTAGAATTCTTTTTAAATCATATTCCTCTGGAACACCTTGAACAGTGGTTAATGTCTTTCTACCGTTTCTTTGTTGGATACGGATGTGGATGTAGTTGGCCGAAGTTGTCTCGTCGTCACCGGTATCAGCAAAAGGATCGAAAGACTTTAGGTTTTCAATAGACATATGATGTTTTAAGTGTCGATTCGGTTGATTAGTTCAGTGAACAAGTTGTAGAAAGCAAATACTCCTGAATTATGAGAAGAAATACCGTGGAAAAGAAGAGGCTTATTTTTATATGTAAATTTTGGAATTAGTTTCGCAGGTATGTTATCTTGAGAGAAAAGGTCGAAAATGTTCTTTCTTTGTTTCTCTGGTAAGATTTTTCTTACACGAGAATTTTACGAACGGGTAATCATGCTACGTAATCAGCTGTTGGATTTATATTTCTCCTTTTTGATATTATACTCCCGTGTTCGATCCTTGAAGGCATCAGTTATTAACTAATGCTGATCCCATATTTGTTTCTTTTGTTTCATGTCCCTTTTTTGGTGAAAAAGAAAAGAATATTTTTTGGGGGTAAAAATCTGAAATACGAAAGTTTTTGGGTGCCTCATAATTGTTTTAATCTTGTGTAGGAATGGTCTTTTGACATTGTAGAAACCTGAAACCACCTGGGGTATCCTCAAATCTAACTCGAATTCGTGACAATTAAAGGCCTAGAAACGTTTGTAGAGCATTGTTGTAATCGTGTTTGAGGTTTGAGCCTGTCACCTCAAATGACGGTTTGTGGCAAGTGTAGTTTGTTTCTGTCGTCGCCCTTAAGACATATTTTGGGACATATTATCCTGTCCTTTTTGAAGAAGTTTGAAGTCCGTTCGAAACCTGGTAGTAAACCTTTTTAGTTTTAAAGTCACGTGGAAGTTGTCTTCAAGATCGTATGTAATGATATTGATTTTTGGTAAGCCTAGTTAGTCTATTTATGTTTAGGTCTGGTTCAAATAGGAGAGCTGTTCTTTTCAGTCACTTTTTTGGCGGAGTAGTTGAACGGTTCGATACTGTATATATTTGTAGTAATACAGTGAGGTCTGTATTAATTCTAGGTCTGTTCAGCTTTGTGATAATTGACATTGGATCGAATCAATTAGATTATGTCAAGGGAAGAACAAGCGTTAGAGAAGTCTATTAAAAAGGCTTTGGGTGGAGCTGATGTGGCGCCAAAACGTAAGCATGTCAGAGCTTGTATTGTATATACGTGGGATCATAAATCTGCTAAAACGTTCTTTGACCTGTTGAAGGTTCAAAGGTATTCTACTGATGAATTGCAATTGTTCAAGACTTTGGTTTTATTACATAAAGTTTTGCAAGAAGGTCATCCTTCAGCTTTGGTGGAAGGTATTAGAAATATCGATTGGATTGAGTCTATGGGAAGAATCTTTGCTGTAGAATCTGGGGGTGGTAATTCGTATTCTTCGTCTAAGTTTCGTTATGTTGGTGACGAGTATGGTCGTTTAATTGGCGAATACGTTTACTTTCTTGTTAGAAAGCTACAATTTCATAAAAGCCATAAAGGGTTTAATGGTACATTCGAGTATGAGGAATATGTGTCTTTGGTTTCTGTTTCTGATCCAAATGAAGGTTATGCTACTATTTCCGATTTGATGGACCTTCAAGACTTCGCTGACGGACTACAAAAGTTAATATTTGCTAGTATTTCTAGTAACCGAGGTGGTGGTGGATTCTTGGGCTTTTCTAACACATTAGATTCTAAGACAGCTGTTTTGGTTCCATTGGTCACTGAAACATATGGTATTTATAAGTTTGTGACTTCTATGCTTAAAGCTTTGCATAAACAGATGGATGATTATGATGCTTTAAGCGAGTTGTTTGATAGATATAGTGAACAATGCACTCGTTTGAGTGAGTTTTACTTTGATTGTGATACTGTACAGGCTTTGAAAAATTTAATCACCATTCCAAAATTGCCATCAGATCCATTAAGTCGTATTTTGGATGATCAAGATGAAGCTGAAGTGAAGGATGTAGTATTTGAAAGGGAGTCTGGAAACTCTACGCCTTCTGTTCCTAGCAGAAGTGCTACACAGGAGAATCTTCGTAAAGAGTCGCCAGTGCGTGCAAATTCCGTTGCAGAAGTGAAATCTGAGGCTAAAAATGCAGGTCAAACAACATCCAAGCTGGTTCCAGTTGCTACTGGAATTATGGTCCCAACGGTTACTGGAGTGCAACCGGGTACCTTCCAAGCAGTACCTGCGGTAAATGAATTGTGGAATACAAATGTTGTGGCTGCACCTACTGGAGGTGTTCAGACAGTGAACCCAGTGGTTTCCCAGCCAACTAATCCTCTAGTTATGCAACCTACTAATCCTTTAGTTATGCAACCTACTAACCCGCTTGGAATTCAACAAACGAATGCTTTGGTGATGCAACCAACCAATCCCTTCCAAATTCAACAACAACAACAACAACAACAACAACAACAACAACAGCAGCAGCAGTTGCAACAGCAACAGCAACAACAGCAATTGCAACAGCAGCAGCAGCAATATGCTTTAGAGCTAGAAAGACAAAGGCAAGCACAAGAACAACAGCAACAACAGGAAATGCAAAAGGAATTGTTAATCCAACAAAAAACCCAATCGTTACAGAATGATTTGGTAAATTTAAAGCAACAGTACGAAAGGGACCAAATTATGCTGGAACAATATGATAAACGTGTTCAAGAGTTGGAGTCAGAACTAGAAGCTCAAAAAGAATTCAAAGAAAAATACCAATCTTTGGCCAAATTGTATTCCCAGTTACGTCAGGAGCATTTGAATGTTCTAAAAAAAGTGAAGAAACTTCAAGATGACTTAAATGATTCAAGAAACGAAGTCAGTGACTTAAAGAAAGAGGCTAAAAGTAAGGGCAAGGGCATAGACAGAAGCGGCATGATATTGAAAAGTCTAGTTGAATCGAGTATCAAATCGCTCCAGGATCCGATCGCCTCTCTTGATGTGTCAGACCTTGCCACCGATCTTTCCAATGCCTTCATCGATGGTGATATCAATACCATAGTCAATATTCTGCCCGAGTTTGTCTCACTACTGCTCCGCTGCCCACAGGAGATGCAGACCATAGCAGAAGACTTCTTGCGATGCTTATCCTCGGCAAAGCAGACCGATTCCGTGATAAACGCCAACATTGCGTTCCAGGAAAAGCTTAAAATTAGACAATATAGTTACAGATATGGTGATAGTGATGAAGTATAAGGAACATTGTATTGAGGGTATTCTATTTAATAGGACCAGCTATTGGTTTTACTTTCTTCTGTTTAGATTTCGTACGCATACGTTTGTTTGTAAACCATATCCTAACTTGAGAAGCAGTTAGACCAAGCTTCTGAGCGATGAATAATCGCTCAGAAGTGTTAGGACACTTTTTAACTTTAAATACTTTTTCAAGCAGATCTTTTGCTTCGGGTTCAAGGAAGAATTTCTTTGCAGTACGAGAATTCTGATTATCTGGTGAAGGACTGTCTTCTTCTACAGTGTCATTTTTAGAATCTTCTTTCCCAGAACTATCAGAAGGATTCTGCTCCTTGATCTTGAGATTGTTTTCAACAGGAAGTAATTGTATAGTTCTTAGAAATTGATTATTGAAGGCATCAGCAACCATTTGGGGGTCCACTTTCAAATCTTCTAGAGGACATTTATTCAAAATCGTTTCCAAACTCGTGCTGTATTGATGATATAACTGCAAAAGAAGTGCTTTGTTAGAGCACTTCTTTACTGCCTCTTCAGGAAATGGTATTGAAAACGTCTTAAAAGGAGATGAAAACCCATCTTCTTTTAGCTGTACTCCTGCCAAACCTTGTGCTTCCTGGCATAATTCTTTAAGCAGGAGAATGGGATTCTTTTTGTCATGTCCATCCATTGGTGAGTGAAGAGCAAAAGAGACAATACAGCCTAAGTTTCTTGGGGTTGGGCTCCAAGAGTAACCTCACATCGTGGGTATTTATTAGAAATCGTGTGTTTTAAGTTTGAACCAAGAATCTTTTGTATGTATTTTCAAATAGAGACTTACATGTCCGAGTTTTTTGAAAACTGTTTTAGATATTTTTGCAATGACAGATTTAAGCAAAAGGACAAATTATAACAGATATCACTTTATAGTAAGAAGGGTTTTCATTAGTTTAGTATACAGCAGAATATGGTGAATAAATTCACCAGAAGAGTTGGTGATTTCATTTATGAAGAAGTGGTGAATTTCTGATGAATTAACCATTTATTAAGCCTTCTTATGAATTTTTGGTATATTTCAATCAGTTTAC
The DNA here is from genome assembly GCF_001417885.1 of Kluyveromyces marxianus DMKU3-1042. Taxonomy (NCBI): domain Eukaryota; kingdom Fungi; phylum Ascomycota; class Saccharomycetes; order Saccharomycetales; family Saccharomycetaceae; genus Kluyveromyces; species Kluyveromyces marxianus. Next base: position 293,394 of record NC_036025.1, read on the forward strand.
AAGATATCAAACAGCTTCCAAAACTATGTTATTTAGGACTACCAAAGACAGGTATATACCAAAAATCAGAAATTTATTCAGAAGGAATTATAAAATAACAATAATAGTAAGATTTATTTTGATTAATAAAGTTAACTGTCGTCGGATAGCTAAAACTGCAAAATACATAGTATACCATTAGTTTAATTCACCAAGTACTCAGAATCCATCAAGAAACAAGTCAAGAAGGACAATTGAATTCATTAAAATTTGATGTATACCTGAAACTAAAATGAAATCTTAAAACATTATGTCTTAGCTCTCTCTGTGTGTAGTTTTTTCTTTTCAGATATGTCCTTATGTATTTTTGAGGTAAAACAAACCAATAATTAAAAGCATATATATAATATAAAGATTTCGTGAAAGGCCCTTTCTTGGTGTATTATCAATCTATGATGCCAAAAACCACCAGCCACGACCGCACCAAAAATGTCGAACTCTACGCTAAGAAGAACAACTTTTTTCAAGCTTTCTACGAAAGAAGAAGCATGCTCCAGTAATAAAGCAGTGCAAAGTAATAACAACTCTATTGAATTTCCTAATTTGAAGAGAAATGGTAAGGCTTTTACTTGCTCATCCAATGAAAAAACTTCAAAGAAGTTTACTAGACCAAGAAATCAATTTGTGCTTATGCGTACACTCTTTAATAGATGTGTGACTACACACATCTTAGAACATTTTAACCAAACAAAGATTCAGAAAAACATGTTTTCAGTTACTTCTAAAATAACTTCGGAACTTTGGAACGAGTCCCCCTCTGAACTCAAAGTTTATTTTCTGCTATTAGCAACTTTAGAAGAGAACTGGCATAAAAACAAACATTATTGTTCATGGGACAAACAGTCATCTCAGACGCTTAGTATGGAACCTATAGAAAATTCCCATATATTTTCCAGACTGGCAATAAGTCTGTCAATGGGAGTAGGGAGTGCTGTAAGTTCATATAGCGCAAAGGATTTGTGTCTATTCCCTAAGACTAGAACCAAAAAGAAGAGGGTTGCGTCACCAACTCTGTTACCCAACCAAAGGTTCAATTCAAAATTCAACTCAAAACTCTCTCAAGATACAAAAACAAAATCACCAAAAAGCTTGGTTAGACTAAAGTCAACCAAGCTTCCAACCCAATCTGGTAAAGTGTTTAAGAAACGCTATCAAAATGAAAACCGGGTTATCGAAGATCTCTTCCTTGTTTAACGTGCGTATTATAAATAAAATATAATAAATAAAATATAATAAATATATAATCAAGGCAGTATCTCTCCGAACATCACAAACACAAACCCTTCTAGGTCAAAGTTATTGATGATTGATGGATCTTGTGCACAGAGGGAATCGACTATCTCTGGAGAGTAATGTTCACGGATTGTTATGATCCACAATGGTACTAGCACATTGAGGTACTCTTTAACAAAATCGCCCTTGGTATTTGCCCATGCTCTTAATATACTAAGCTTCACCTGGAGTTGTTTTTTATTTAAAGGGAATTCTGAAGCTCCAATTTTAAGGATAGGTTTATTTTCAGCAACTTCTAGTAAACCATCCACCAAATAACTTACTACTCTATTTGATAACGACACGGCACAAATATCAAAGGCACAACATATAACTTCTGGATAACTTGGTCTACTAAACAACGGATTAACAACTCCTGTAATCAACGCTGTATATTGCTCCAATAAATATGACGATTCATCTTCAGGATCCACAACATCTTCATACACATCCAAAATCTTTTTCACCAATTCTAATCCACTTACTTGTAAAGAAGGAATATTTGAGACAGACGCTGTATAGCATATTTTTAATATTGAACTCAAATCTTCATCTTTACCTATTAAATCACGATACACCTCCAATAAAAATTGCAATGCATAAGGACTCATATCAGGTATCTTTAATAAAACGTTTAATCTATTCTCATGCTTGAGCCATCCATATATGTATTTTCTTAGGCTTCTATACTTTGGAAAAACCAAAAACGAAGTGAAAACTAAACGATTTAAAACGACATCTTCATAATTGCCCATTTCCAATAAATATTCCACCGAAACCTTAAAACCTGACCTAGGCATACCTCTCTTCAAAAATGACAAAATTAACGACCTCACAATCAACATCGACATTTTAAAGTTAAATAATGTTTCCATCTTGAACATGGATACTAATTCACTTATCTTTAATGAAACTGCCTGAACATCAGAACACGGACACATATTAAGTGATGACAGCACTGCTTTAAATTTTACCCTAATATTCCGAAGATCTGGTCCAATAACTTCAGTCAGCGCTTTCAAAGCGTTTCCAACACCAAGCAGCATATTAAACTCACTGTTATAACTGTTACCAAATCCAGATACACTACCTGGTTCATAATCATTCGAGAATACCATATTAAATAAAATATCCATCACTTTACCAATTTTTAATTTATCATTATAATACCTTCTCATTAAAAGTATGATTAAACTATTTAAACCAGAGGTATGGATAACCGGGTGTTTATCTTTAAGGAACTGTTCAACAATATCCATAATCACATTAAGATTTCCTGAAGTAGGATCATCTTTAAATATTTCACATACCATATTAAAGTTCATTCCACGTAAAATAGGTTCTTCCTTCTCCACTATTCGATTAATAAGAATATTAACCGTATCAACACCAAATTCCTGATTACCAGAACGTTTAACTGCAGCACATATGAAAGATGCAATTCGACTTTTTATATCATAAAGATGGTCGTCATCGGCAAACGAACATTCCTCCATAATAATCATTAATAATTCAGCTATTTTAGGGTCCAATGCCAACGCCGCTTTCTGAATTTCATTCAATGTCAAATGGAGACTGAAAAGTATATTTGCTTTAATAATTGCACGCCTTGAAGGTATATGTTTATTAGTCAATAAATTAGAATTCAATGTCTCCAACAAAGACCTCTGAACAGAAGTATTAGTATATGGAAAGCAAAGTGAGAATAACTCCAAAGAAACATCAACTAAAGCCACATTTAAAGGAGGTGGAGCACCAATATCCAAAATAATATGCGAGTAGTCAAAACTTCTTGACCTTGGAATAGCTTTTAGACATAATTCTTCGAACAATGACAAAGAACACATAGAACACGAAACACAAGGAACGACAAGAGTTGAAAGACCAATATCCCCACTATTTTTATCACATAAAACTGTCAAAATACTGTCTTTTGAAACATCAATGCCGCCAGATTTTATAATATTTTTTTCAAATAAATTCAAATCAACATTCTTTCCAGCAGAAACAGGATTGCTAAAATTTCTAATAGCTGGTAGAAGAGCAGATGTGCTAACATCTTTGTGCACTAGAGGACAAATTAATAAAAACACTTGGTAGATACGATGTTCATATCGAGACACACTCTCAGATAATAACTTATTCTCGAACACTAAGGAATGCTTAAAATTCATACACTTCGACATCAAATAAAATATCTGTTTGGCAACATCTTCATTCAATTCATTAGAGCGCAAAAATGATATCATACAAGACAAAGAATGATTCCTAATCTCTATGTTTTTCAATAGTTCTTCATCATTATGAAAAACAGCAGTGTGTGTCAATATATTTCTCCAAAATATAAACAACTGAGAAGAGTGTATCTTCGTGTATTCCGAATCTTGATAACATAAACACCCAGTAAGCAAAATCCAACATAAAAGTTCCTTTTCATAAAGTAAAGGTTTGGTAGACAGTGAATTACTTTTTAAAGTACCAATAGCAAAACCGGTGACTTTAATAATTAAATCTGGTGATATGAAACCTTCATCTTCAGGAACTATAATGGAAGCAAGAAGTAGTGCCAAACCATGATTTTCTGCAAAATTGAATCCTTTCTCTAACTCGAATTGAACAGACAACTTGTCAATAATATCTTCAACCATCTTTCTAATAATATATGGAATATTCATAATAAATCGTTTCAAGCATTCTACTGCTTTTATTCTTAATGGCAACAACTTAGATGAACACAAAACAGTAAACTCTGAAATAATTTTCGAAATTAAATCATCATCTGTCCTTACACTAGATGGACTATCTTCTAACAACAAGGAAATAAAGTCCATGTATAACAACGTTCTATCAACTCTTTCAGGAGAAAAGTAATAACTGGTATTATTCAACACTTTCCTAATTATCTCACCTCTAGCACCATCAGATAAAAATGGTAATACCTGTTTATGCATGATATTACAGGCTTCAATATAATCATGATCCCTGACTTCTCTATTGAACTTCAAATGAGGGAAAAAAGAATCCAAAAAGACGAGATAACCATCACCACCTAACAACTCTGTTTCAACAGAAAAATTAAAGTCAGTCTCATCACACAAATTAACACAAAGAAACTGATGAACAGAATGAATAACAGCTACAACAGCAACCCTATCATTCATTTCACTAATTATATTTCCATAAAACTCAAGAACATTTTCCATTTTAATAACGTCAGACTTCACATAAAAATGTAATATTTCAGCCAAAGTTTTCGCCAATGGTATCCTCAATGGTGAAACTCCGCAACTATAATTAATATACTCAGACAACTTGTAATATAGTGTTTTCAAAATATCACTTTTGTGAACAGAGAGGAATTGAGAACCACAAAAATAACAAGGAAAAGATTCAATTATAGCTGTAATAAAGTCAACAGGATAATCGTATTTCCCTTCTTTCACATCAGAAATTACTTCCTTTGACAACTTCATGAATTTTTGAACGTATTGAGTTTCAACAACAATTTCGGAACTTAAAGAACTTATAGCTTGAAATAATCTCATTAATGAGATTATATAATTTGAATTGAAGTATTTTGATTTATCTAGACATTTCTTAAGATCTTTGAAAAGCACAGAAAGCACCAAAGGGCTTAATGATTTTAAATCATGAGAAAAGTTCTCATAAAGACTGCAAAGTAATGTTAGTGCATAATCCTTCACGACGGAATATACATGAGTGCTCTTATGCTTTTTGAATTTCTTCTTCAGCGATGGGTCATCTACAACTTCCTCAAATCGTTCAGCCAAAATGTTTGCTGCTAAAGTTGAAATATCATACACCTTACTAGGCTCTTCAGTGTATAACTCTTTTAAACATAATGTTATAACATGAGACAATTGGTACGCCAAGACTTTCGATTCATACTGTTCAATATCAGTTCCTTCTGAAACAACCAACTTTTTCATAAACTTCACCACATCATCGACAATAAACGAGGCATTTCCCGCCTTAGATGATAAAGAATCCGTAGTCCAGCTAATTAAAGACTCTCTCTTATTCTCCGAAGAATCTAAATTCTCGAACAAAGAAACATATACCTCGGTCATTTCTCTATATCAACTTGGACCTTTCCAATTAAACCATAACAGCAAACAAGTTGAATGTTATGCGAGTCAAACATTGGATTATACAATTGAAGTAAATAACTCTTTCTTAAAATAACCTTGGTAAGAGTTAAATTGGGTTTAAACAGGCCAAGTGTTTAAAAAAAAAAAAAAAATCAATGTAATTCCTAAAACAGAAAGGTAATATATAAAACCTATATCTTTAAAGGGAAAACGTATGAAATAAAAAAAGAGAACTTTTATATACATCTATTAAATAATGTCATTACAAAACTGACTTAAAATTTTATTTATAAAATCATTGTCGACTTCAACTGAATCAGTACCAACTGTATCAGTAGTCGAGTAAACGGGTTCTTGTTCTTCAAACACCACATCCTCTATATCATTATCAATAAAAAGATCAGATAATTTACTGAATTGTTCGTATTCATGTTGTTGCTGCTTGGCGATAATATTTTTTAGGACTTTATCTGATAAATCTACACTCTTTTGATTAAGCTTTTCGAATAACGAATTCAAAACTTCAAAGGTTTTACTAGAAGCATGAGAAACATTTTTTAATCTTAGCAAAAGATTAAATCCATCTCGACAGTCTTTCTCAATTTGAGAATCAGGAACTGTGGATTGTTTAAGCTTCGTCTGATGCAAAAAGTAAAGTAGGCAAGCAACGCTGAAGAAGATTGTATGAATTGAAAACCAATAAACAGCATTCAAAAGTTTCTGCTCATCCATTTCCACAGCTAAGCGAATTACCTTTCTAGCAGTATTGATGCATTTATCTGCCATATGAATTTGGAACTCAAAGTTTGGAAACTTTTCGACTTCCAACACAATATAATGAATGAATGGTCGATATATCATAATCTTGGCATGCAGAAAATCAAGGTGAAGGTAACGATTGGGCTTCAAATACGTTCCTTCTTGTTCATTAGTTGGTACAAAATTTGGTTTTAACTGGTAAGGTAAACATGTTAACCAATTGGAAAGTTGAGATTCCAACTTATTTATTTCTTTATGAGAAATAGATGTAACTTCCAATGACATCGGATAAAGAATATTATGAGTGTGATTCATTATTAGAATTAATTTCGTATGTTCATTATTCATTCCAACCGAGCTAAGTTTTCCCTTAGGCTGCGGAAGTACTTTATCAAAGAAAATTTTATCATCATCGATATCCATGGGAAATTCCTGATCTATCAACGATCCATCGAGGGAATTAGGGAGACCTAATATACAATTCATATAAATATCGGTCTTGTATATTGTCCAAAAAAGTCTTTTAATAGTCTCTTGTTGAAGAACGTTCAAATTCTGGAGAGATGTCTTACGGTGGAAATTGTGTTTGATAGCGCTTCTTAAAGCAAGTCCGATATAAGAATAACCAGAAGAAAGGTTTGCATTACATTGTAAAAAAATCGTCAACATGAATATTGCTTGTAATGATTCAATATCTTGAGAGTTTATAGGATCAAGCAAAGATTTCGCTTCAACAAAGTACTTGTGACCTTCATCCTGAAAAAAATCCACTACCTGTTTATTATCTTGCTCCGGGGAATAAGTCTTACTGAACAATGCACCAACAGCAATAACCGAATAAATCAATGGGAGCATTCGTACTTGATCCTTTGACATGCTGTTATCCGAAACAGTGTAAAAGGACTCTACGACATTAATAAAAGTAGGACGATGATAAAACCTGAAAAGCAAACATGCTGAGTCCCATGTTTTCGATATAAGATTTAACGCAATCTGTTTTGGAGGTAAAATTAATGGACGATCAAAGTTAGAAGGAACAGATGGAATATTCGGGTTATTTCTTGACTTCAACAGAGCTATAAGAGAATCTGTAGTCAAAGAATCTGAAGAAAAATCAACCTGAGGGTATAATTTTTGAAGAACTCCTTTAAAATCAACCTTTTCTTTACGAGTATTATTATTAAGTTTTGTTTTCTTCGTCTTTACAGGAGAAACAACTTTAATGGGCTGCAGGGTATCCTTATTAGACCGCTTCTTCGATCGGTTGTTAGACACGTACTCGCACTTAACGCCAAACTTCACGCAACTTTTACAGGGACACTGGCCATCACAGCGAACCTTCCTCTCTTTACAACTACCACAAGCATGTTTTACCTTATGACGAACAGGCTGCAACTCATTTGTTAAGGGCTCCGTTGCCAACACGGACACATTAGGGATTTCAGTAGGAAGAGTAGAGGGGATCATTACAAAATGCTGATAAAACTATAGCACAAGTAATAACAGGCAACCTTGCGCAATAAACTGTAGAGAAAACAAAAATGTTCAATGTAAATCCATCGAAAGAGCTATTAGAATACTCCGATACAACACCTTAAAGTAACGCAACGTATCGTTGGAGGAAATAACGAAATAACGAAATAACGAAATAACTCAATGATCAAGTCCAAACAGGTGAAGGTGTAACAATATCTATAGTAACGCTATGATACATGCATAACAGAAACAAAAAAAAATTATTTTTTTTTTTTTGAATATCTTTCTAGACTAACCACTGCCAAAAACCAAAACTAGACATTGGAAGAAATTTAAACAATCAATGGTGCCAAGAAATACATTTCAACTGCACCCCTTAATAGCTATTAAAGAAAAATACTTTTCTACTCATTTCATACATAACTAAAAAATGATAATGACCTTACATTAAAAAGGAACAAGAACAACAATCCAATGCACAATATACATTTCACACCCTTTGACAAAAAAAATCCATACGATCTTCAGACTGAAAAATTTAATGACTGTAAGTCCGGAAAACCCCCACCCATTATAACCCACTTTACAAGATACCCGGAACGTGACAATGTTACTGAGACAAAACCATTAGACCGAATTTTTTTGACGCGCGCACTACATTCCAGAACGGTTAATAGACAAATTCGAAACACGGACTTCCAGGTCTAGGCAGAAACCTAAAGTAATTCGGGTAACCAAGCAATAGTTTATATTACCCGGCTCATACAATATGTAAATACCAAAAAAAACTAACTAAAACGTAGATAGGAGGGGTACGCCAGGAGCACGTGTAAAGTGACATAAAATCGAAAAATTCATCTTTGAGGAGGAAAACAAAAGAAAAACAAATAAACGAATAAAAAAAATTATGCGCTACAGATTACATGCAGGGTCTTCTAGCTCATTCACTGTCCCCACCGAAAACGCGGATATTAACTTCCACAAATCGGAGATACAAAGTTTTTATGCGTAAGCCTCCACTTTCCAGCGGCACAAAAAGAAATACAAGCCATTACAACCACAAGGCGAACTACGGAGGATACTAAGATACCTTTTCTAAATAAAGAGGAGAGCTACAATCACCCACTCCGAACTTTGGACATCCTCGGAACTATCGCAAGCTACAACAGTACACCAAACGTTAAAATCAAGTTTCACAGTTCGGAGTGAGGGGTGAAAACTAACTTCAATACCAAAACGGCTGCTTCCGGGCTACAAAGTGATCTAAAGAGAGGCCATGCTCTCAAACAAAGTTACTCCAATACCTAAAAGAAAGGAGACGAAAGAGCGACAATTCGGAAACTACAATCACACACCTTCACAATTGAAAGAAAGCCTGCAGGGCTTGATAGATAGGTAGATTTCAAATAGGTGTCCAACAGAAAAATAGGTCTTTTACTAGAGGTTTATATACAATACGAAAGGAGCGGAGGCATTGATAAGTCGGTCAAAATTACTCCTTCTTTCTCCTTTTCTCCAGGCATCGATTTGCTATATTTTTCCCATTCGACAGTCCTTATTTAAAGCCTAGGAAAGCAGAGTACAAATTTTTATAGACATTTGAGATCCATTAGTCCGTGACAGATTGCGAAAAGTACTGCTATACTAGTCGCTTTCAACAAAACAAAATCTAATAAACTCCGTGTAGATAGCTGTCCGTCGAGCTCTTAGAAAAGCGGGTAGCTAGGTTAACAAGAAGACACGGAAAGAACGACGCTGTTAAAATCACAACCTGTTCCCAAACTAGGTTCTGAAATCTGTTGCGAATTCGTCATCTCACTTTTTTTTCTTGTTTTTTCCTTCGGTATCGCCTCATTTTGAGAAAGGACACATTCACAGCCTTTCGTGCATAACAAACTAGCGCGTTATCTAAAGAAACAACACCCACGCGCAGTTTCAATAAGGGTCAGGTGATCATTTAAGGAGACATTAGTGTAACAACGGAAGGGGATACGCCGCTGCACCCCTCAGTTACTGTACAACAAGTACGCACCCCACTATATTTTATTCGCTGTTAAGGTCACAAGGACCACATCTAGAGTTTATTGTGAAGGTGTAAACTCCGAAGCATTAGGAAAGGGATATCTCTTCGTGCAATAAGTTCTTAGAAGCAAAGGACTTACTGATATTACCCGGAATTTGCCCCACCGTAATTTATTGCTACTGCTGCAGTGCTTAGACGTCTTATACGGTCGTCAGCATATCTTTTTTCACTGTCTCTGCAAAAGGGGTATTTGAAAGTACATCATCCTATTGCCCCATTAGGTAGTTTCCCGAACTTAGTACTCTATACTACTAAGTTTTCTTGGCTTTTTGCAGTCTACGATAGAATAAAGGTCCTACCAACGTGGATACAAACGTGGGTTATAGTAAGACGCTAAGCTAGACTGTCTATTAGGTAAAAAAAAAAAAGGCAGACCACATTATTACAATAGTAAAGCTACTTACTACCAAAAGGAACTTTAAATCCCAACATAGAACTGAAAAATACAGTGCTTGGTCTAGGTGATCAATATCGAACATTCTCCATAGATAAAGTCCGAATTGAAAATTAGCACTTTTGTTGTCAAGCCACATTTCAGTAATACAACTCTGCTCTGTCAACATATTAGTCTTCTGCTAATCTTTGATTGTCGTTTTTACTTCAAGGGGGTTAACCGTCAACTGTCAGGAACGAGGACAAAAATTAGGGGTTCAACTCAGAACGGCTGTAGCACAATCGAGAAGAATTAAAAAAGAACTATCACCACATCTCTTTTTTTTTTTAAGAGAGGTTATAGTATAATATTTACGAAGTGGTATTACTTTTGGTTCCTTCTAGGCAACCAGACTCGAATTCTTTTTTCTTTGCCATTGTTACCGAAGCAGGGAAATACGTAGAGTAACCGTGGGATAATCAAATCCGTTGTACTCTGCGGGAAACTTTTACAAATTTACCGAGACAATCTTCGGAAGTTAATGGGATAATTTGCAAAGCTAGTCTTTATTTGCATATTTTATTCTATACGTTAACATACCGCTTCTTTCAACAGAAAACTTCAAGGTAAGTATATATTAACTATCACTTTCACTAGGCTCAGAGGTTACAACAAAAACATACTTTATCTTTCGGTTCAATTAAGCTCGTTAAAGGTACATCCAATCAAGTAAGGACTCTACTTTCCTTGCCAAATAAATTGCTTAGTTCCCCATATTTTTTTTTTTTTTTGGTTTTCTGTTAATTCGTCTGATTTGACGTTGGATTTGACACATTTCCCTTAAAAACTGTCCTAGAGTAAAAAAAGTAGGCACAAATTAAAACCTAATAATAGCACATGTACAATGGAGGCCCAAATAGAAAAAGAAGAACATCATGAAGCTATTGGAAGTAATAATAGCTCCCAACTTGTAACACCAAAATTTTCCCCTGTTTCTATGAGTAACGTGAATAGTACAGAAACTTTAGAGAACTTGCATTCTTGTAGAGCTCAAGTTTGTGATAGATGCAGGAAATTGAAAAAGAAGTGCTATGGTACAGGACCATCATGTACAAATTGTCTGGTGACAAACAATCCTTGTTCGGTTACAACTACTTTGAAACGGAAAAGAAAGCCAAAGCCAACTAAATTAAGCCCAATTGAAGTTGAAAATATAAAGCTCCGGCTGAAACTCCAGGAAATGGAAAATTTATTGAAGGAAAATAGTAGCCATCATGCAGAAGCCATGCACGATTCCAGACATTCATTGGTCAAGATTGAAGACCTTAACTCTTGCAGTCTGTCATCTTCGCAATTAAATTCCTCGAACAACTCTGTACTTCATTCACCCGTCTCAAATGACGACAATGGAACAATCAACAGTTACCACTCAAAAGACAGTAGATCTCATTCTCAAAGTGAACTTGATAACGATTATGACACAAAATATAACATAGACTGCTCGGCCTCGCTTCAAAATAATGGAAAGATCAGAAAGAGAAAAATTCAAAATGTTATATCCTCCAATTTCAAGTATCTAATCAAGACCAGATCTCTGAAAGTTGACTTGAGTATGATGTCTTCAATGACAAAAGTATTACTACCAAATGAAGACAACTATAATGGACCGGCCATTATTGAAGAATACTCAATTGTCGACAACTTTTTACAGCAAGACTTCATCAAAATTCTAAAGGAACAAAAATCAAACATCAGTCACTATCTAAAGAGATTTTTCACGGAAATCAATGTACTCTTCCCAATTATTCTCGAAAAAGACTACATGCTCATGAAAGCAGAAGAATTGATGCAATCTGTAGGAGTTCGAAATTTTAACACCAACGTTATAAATGATGAACACAATCTTTGTATTGTTTACAAGGTGATTCTAATATCAATGTTTTACATTAAGGATTCAAGTGTAAGAAATGGTTATCTAAAAACAGTAAAACACTTGTTGTCAAGATTTGAATGTTTGGATCCAATTAACACATTGAAATGCTACTTGTTGACGCACTTATATGCTCAAATGAGTAACAATAAACCACTTTTAGTTAGAACTAATGGCATGATCTCTTCTCTTGCCATCAATTTAAGAATTAACAAATTCAAGGAATGCAACGAATTGAAAAGAGAACTATGGTACATTTGCTACTGTTTTGATTTTTTCTGTAATGACCCAAATAATTTGGATTATTCTCTCAACAGATACTTCAACGACATGGAATTGGTAGACGAAGTTAGTAGTCAAATATCTGACGAGAACACAGTTGACTCGTGTGAGGCAATGAGAATGATTCACGACCATTCTATTCTTAGGGAAATGGGGAACTCTAAATTCTTACTCCAAGTGATAGATGTGAAACGTGCAATATACAGTAACGAAATTACTGTTTATGCTGGCATCAAACAGTTATTAAATCTTTCGGAGCTAAGAAAATTATCACATTTGGATGATCTACAAAATGAGTTGAAAGAGTCCGTCATGGCATTTAAAAAAGAAAACTACCAATATGATTTTCATATATGCTTTCCAGTACTATATTACATGGATGCATTAATATGCTTGGAAAATTCCTATATTAAAAGTTTGATGTCTAAAGTGGAAAATAAAGTTAGCAGCAGGAATGCAACAATTAGCAGACATTTGAAATCACTTTTCAATTACATTGATACCTTTTTGAGGTTATGGACCACAAACATAGAAACTTATGACCACATTCCTTTGATTAGTGTGAACAAACTACTTCATTACGGTACCTTTATTCACTGGTATGTTACCGAAGATGACTCTGAAAATCAGAGGACCAAGAAGAAATCTAAAGTAAATCCAGAAGTTGAAGAAAAAGTCATCAATATGCTAAAGATGATTGAAGACTTATTACTTAGACATACGTTTGTCGATGAAAATTTAAAAAATACTAAAGATGTCATAACCAACTTAATTCAGCAATTAGAGGAGAGTAAATCTTCTGACAATGAAGAAGAAAAGGAGATGTATTCTAAAGATTTCAAGCCTTTCAGAAAGATAACAATAGGTGACATCAGTGACGATATCACTGTTAGTTTGCCATTAGATAATAAGATAGATACACTGAACCAAACGGTAGAACCTTGTGAGCTACTCAATGATGTTAGTGATGATAAAAGTTATGAACAAATTCCGCTATCATCATACACAAAATTGACCAGCAATCAAGATGTAGAAGAACAACTGAACAACTATGTCTCCGGATTTACATTCGAGAGCAGTAAAGATAACATTAATTCAGTGGGTTTAGTGTTACGGTCACAGGAAAGTGAAACATCAAATCGCATTTTGAGACATAACGAAAATTCGGAATTCTTCAACATGACGGATACTGTTGACTTGAAGAGAATCCATCTAAGTACCAACGATTTCTTTTAGGTAAAATATTACAGGAACGAATTTTTAGATTATAATGAATATATGTAACGTTTGATGTAACAATAAAGTATGAACGATATTATGATATTTTCCTTTTATTATTATGATTTTAATAAGAGTTTAGAGTTCAGTTTTTTTATTTTTGACTCTATCATATTTCTTTCTTATTAATTCATTAAGAGTATGCCCAGCTGGCCTTTGAACTTTCTGTTCATAGGAGTAGTAACTCATCGCCCCTACACAGATGGCAAACAATGGATCCAAAAAGCTATATTGAGGGATAAAATGTTAGTAAACCAACATAAAATTCAAAACATTATCATAAAGCAAAGTAATATAGTATTAGACATACCGTCCTAGTAGATATGGTGCAGATGTAGTCATTTTTTAATCGTTGTTCCTTTAGATTGCTTGGCCTTGCAAACTAGCCATTCTTTTGGTCTAATGGAATGTAGCAAGTACATTGTTAAGATCTTTCAGGTTTTTCACCTATATCTTTTCTATGAACTTTTAAAAATAAAGAGTCTTGTAAGAGAAACACGTAAAGTGCAGAGGACAGGAACTAAATAGTGTAACACTTAGGAGATAAGAAAAAACCTCGAAAGCGCGAGAAACACAACATTATACGATGGTGACAACGACAACAACATTTGTCCAAAATAAAGTAGCAAAGAATTATACAGCCCATTTGGTACCTTGTAAAGTAAGACAAACAGGCCCGACAACAGAATTTAACGACCAGTTCATCTTGGATGAGGAACTTATAGAACCAACCCAGCAAGGAAAAAGCGTAACATATATAAGAGGAAGAAAGATTGTCGGAGATGAATTGAGGTTCGAAGATAGCTCCTGCTTCGTCGTGAAAACATCTCAAGACGGACTTGGAAACAATTTGGTAGAGCCGGTATTTAATGTAGCCAAAATTGTAAATTACGAACGAGAAGGTAACGAGGAAAGATTGATTAATGAATTAACAAAGTTTGAAGAGTTAAGACACTTAGAATCCCTTATTCATACACCTTGAATATGACCTATAATATATGTAATGTTTAATCTTCAAACTTTAAATTGCACGTGATAAAGAATATCTCTAAGTACAAAATGCTTACGTCAATTATCAAATCTCCAAGCATTTAACCATTAAATACAACAAATACAACAAATAAGAAAATACCTAAGAAGCGCAAGAAAGCAAGCCATCAACAGATGTCAGATGGCAACGCTAAAAAGGACCGGTGATAACGACTTAATACTCAAGAAGTCTAAAGTATCAAAGGTCTATTTGAATAGTGAATTTAAAAAGGATTTTGGATGGTTCTTACAGACAATTCCCCATGAAGTTTTGGTAACTATTCTCAACCAAATATCAAATAAGGAGAAAATTTCTCTTGCAACTACCTGTAAAACGGTAAGGCATATCTTAATGCCATATATATTTGCAAATGTGAAGTGTCCCTGGGAACAATTACTGGATGAACCCAATTGGCCCCTCGATCCGTCGATACAACACCTTATTGAGTCATTGCGAATAACTACATCATGTTCAAAAAATGAATGGACCTACCCATTTCAAAAGCTCTTTTCAAATTCGGAAATTAATAAACTCCGCAACCTACGATCACTACATATAAACAGCTCTGGCTCCACCAGCTTCTTCAAATACTGTGATGTGGCAGAAAACTTGAAAGAATTAAGCGTTACTACTACTAAAGAAAGATCACTATTCAGCTTAGAACATGTTAGGCCCTTTAAAAATTTGGAGTATTTGAATGTTTCCAATTTCCAGATAGATGACTTTGTAGAGGATGGCGCTTTATGTCCAAAACTTGAGAGTTTAAGGCTAAATAACTGCTCATGGGAATATCCGTTCGAAATTGAGAACTTTGGCAGAAACAAAATTCGTTCGTTGAGTCTCGAATACTCTAACTCGTTTATTATCAGTGAGAGGTTCAGAGATTTTTTGACTCATCCTGGTTTTACTTCATTGGAAAGCTTAGAAATAACTAATACAGAAACGAATCTCAAGTTGACTATATCACTGGAAATTATGAAGTTAATTAAAAATATACCGACGCTACGGGTATTAAAATTAAAGGGAAATATCTATAACGAAACCTTGAACAACTTTACCAAGATTGATGTTGAAAATTGTATGAATTACATTGCCCTGGATAATGTAAAGGTTTTCTACTGCAGTTTCTTTTCTAAAGGATAAGAGAAAAACGGTACTATTAAGAACTCTGCTACTCAGTATTAATTTTCCGAAACTAACATATAACACAATCAGAAACGCCAAGACCGTACATAACTTTTTCGACATCTTTCCTGACCTTGAACCAATCTGTCCTCCTTTGAACCAATTCATAGATTTCCTCTTGTGTAAAAACACCTTGGAATTTACCTACATCACAAATTAACTTTCCCAGCTCTTTAGAGTCCTTGCCTGAAATTAAATAGAGTTGCCCTACAGACTTCAGTCCAAGGAAAAAGGGGGTAATGTTTTTCTGTTTTAGTTTTTTGGAAATGAAATCATGATAGTAGTTTAGATCTGCTATCAAAAATACAGCACCATCTTCTGATATAAGATGCTTTTTAATATTTTTCACTACTTCGTCAAAGAATCTCTCGCCAATTTCCTGTTGAAAAACATCTATAGTTCCTTTGTCTGTAGCACCTGTTAATAAAAAACAATGTTCAGAAAGAAGTTCCACATTTGCAATAGCGCACTTAGATGGGGCTATTTCTCTTCTGGAAGCATCCTTAGGATCAGGATTGAAATCATCGGGAAATTGCATAGTATTGAACGTAAATTCAACCTGATCCATTAATTTATCGATACCGATGTTTAACCCATTGGCAACATAATCATCGAGCATTGTCTCGAAAACCTTTTTAGTGTGAACAACATCATTAAATATATCTTTATTTTTATCAATTATCCCTTTGGCTATCAACTCATTATTATAAAAAATCGACAACATCTGCAAGATAATATCCCCAATATTAATCAACTCTGTAAACTGAACTAGGGGTTCCACTTTGTTATCATCATCAAATGTTCCATTTGGGCTAAGGGAGGCTAATTTGGTTTCATTGGCGTCATAGTCTTTTAACAATTGAAGAGCAGTTTCAAAGCCAAGTTTTATATGCTTCTCGCTTAATAAAAACATTAAAATTTTGTACATTTCTTGGCATTTTAACTTTACCACTGTCTCAAACACTTCTACATCTTTAAAGAGGTAAATTTTTTCCATATGTTCTCTACAAGCCTGAATGATTTTATAACACAAATCAAGACTAACCAAAGAAGTGATATTTTGTAATTTATTATTCATCTTTTGTAATGTATAAGACACTTCTAAATCTTGTTCCGCCTGGGATTTCAGAGTGTTGTTGTTGATTTTGAATATTTTTGTAAACGATTTAAGGAAGTTGGTTTTACCATCTAATAACTCTTCGTTCGTCATATTACTGTTCTTTAGAGATTCAAATAACGCCTCATCTTTTGCCTTCTGTTTACGCTGCGATTGTTCTTCGTAATCTTTAAGCAAATCTTCAGTGGTTGTAGTGAAATCTTGGACCATAGTATCAAAGAACTTCTGGATTTCCGGCTCTAAGTACAATTGTATGAAGTCGCTCACAAACCTTTGATAAGAGGTACCTGCATTAACGTTATCACGAAGTTTTTTCACGAAATGAGAAGATAATTTACTGTATATTGTGGGGAGAGACATAAGACGTTTATTTTTGGCATCAGGAGTGTTACTGCTTGATATTTGAATTTGGAAATAGGGAATAAGATGATCTTGAACAAAGTTTTCTGTGTATAATACTATAACAGGATATCTGTCTTGAAAAAGTTGGTCAGTTATCGATATTTTTTCATTGAGAAATTGAGTAAATGTATCCAATGCTAGTTCTAATTGATCATAACGAAGTTCATCATTTTCGTCAAATAATTCCTCCGGAAGTTTAATGCTTTCAGGAAATTCATTCTTAGATTTGAAGAAATCAACAGCGCTTACTTCATGGTCAAGAAGCAAAAGAACTTCCACGAATTGTGAACAATAAGAGAAATTTTTTTTATCAAAATTAAGATCTAGTTCCCTTATGACACTTGTTGTGAATAGTTCCTTAAATATTTTCAGATTTTCTTGAACTTTTCTGTGATAGGGCCAATCATTGCTATAGGAATTAATGTATTTTTCAAGGACTTTTATAATCTTCGCCTGCGTGAGCGGCTCATTATACTCCTCCGGAAAAAAGTTCGCCACATCATTGTGGTATAACCTCTTTACAAATGGATGTAGCAATCTGTAAAACAATTTGTATGCAACTTTCGGATCCCTGGGATCGAATTTAGTACAAGTGACTCCAATATTAGCTGCGTTTACTTTGACATCGCTAGGAAGCCTATAACCAGGTTCTGGTTCTAGTCCTAGACATTTTACCCTATGTAGCCAGTAATTCTTATCTGTAGCTCCTGTCAAATGATCGTGGTACACCTTCTTGTTTATCTGCCTAAAGGAAATATAATCAGCAGGGTTCAAGCTAAAAGCAATATTCCTAACAACATTGCTAACTTTCAGAACATCGGAAAAAGTAATCAGCGATTCCATATTGCTCGGTGCTTATTTAATTGCTTAACATTAGATTGAGTACGTGAAGCAAACAAATGCTGTTCTTATTCTATTTATTGGTAGAGTTAAAGCGTTAAGTTTTACAACAACAGAAATACCTAAAAATCATAAATCTACAAAGTATTTCTGTTCCTACAAATATACAAAACACAGAATTCTGAAGTGAACATCCGCAAAGCCCGCAGTGTGAAAAGTGGATTGCAGATATAGAATGACTGACCTGTCAAACGATGATATACCTGATTGGATTGAAGTGCCTGAAGATGAGTCTACAAAATTGGATATTTTAAACACTGTTGAATATGTGCATCGAAACGGAACTGCATTTGAAGCAAAGTTAAATTCAGATAAGACAAAATTTGTTTTGCCTGGAAACAAATATTATGACTACTATTCATTCATTTTAGAGCGTAAAAGAAGTTCTCAAAATGCTGAAAGTACTGATGGAAAGGAAACTGAAAATCGACCTCTTGAACCTTACCCTTTTGTGTTTAGCACATATCGGAATGATGTGGGCAAAAAAGACCTAGATTTGATCAAGGCTACGGCACATTTTTGCGCAATAAATAGCGGCGTCGACTATTTAGAGAAACTACGTGCCAAATATTCATCAGATTCGCGATTCGCCTTTTTAAGACATGATCATTCTTTAAATCCTGTATTAACAGAATTCATCAATCAATATGAACAAATATCAGCTGGGGAATACGGACCCTTAGCTGACATTAAAGGGCCTATTAAGAAAATCTTGCTTTTCAGAGCATTTCAAAGAGCTCAGAGTCAAGAGTTTCAAGATGAACTTAAATATGAAATGAGAGAAACATCAAAGAGGCTCAGAATACGATTTTCAGCTTATCAATGGAACAAGTTTGAATTAGTTGAGAGGATAACTTTCTCAGAAGAGGATGAAAAAGAGGGTTTACCTTCTTCTGTTGATTTCGAGCATTTGAAAAGGACAAAACTTACACAAGATATTAGTATATTCAAGGAAAGAAAGGAAGATAAAACAACTACTAAAAGAAAGAGGAAAAACATGGTTATCAAAAAAGCAGGTGAGACTAGATTACAACATGAAAAATATCAGAATAACTTCAATGAACAAAATATTAAATGTCCAATTACTGGAAAACTCATACCCGAATCTCAATTTGATGAACATTTAAGAACACTATTAAGTGATCCACAATATAAAGAAGAAAAGGAAAAGTACGAATCGAAACATAGACTAACAAACTTAACAACCACGGAGGTGTATGAAAACATTAAGAAACTAGTCTCTGAGGAAAGCTCAGTATCTAACAAGAAACAGAAAACTAAGTAATATATAGTTATAACTGTCAATTATAATCAATTTTCTTTGGCAATACCATTGTTATATTTTTTTCTATATTTTGATTTAATTAGAGAAATTTAAATCCAAAATCTGTGTCAAAAAGTCAAAAGTCTGAAGTAAGGTTAAAATCAATAAAATATCCAACAATATTCCCAGTCAAGACATTATGAACATGGCATAATGGTTCCCAAACAACTATAAATAATTTCACCACCACTACTTTGTACAGCTTACTTACTCTTACTTTAATATTATTACTTAATCCAAAATATATACAAAACACAAATCACTTGTTGATTAAGTCGGTCAATACCCAGTAGGATAAAGAATATTATACCTGAATAAGAGTAGAACTAAAGATAATTAGCTTGAAGGGCCATATTTTTTCAAGTTCCGGCTACGTATATATGATTATATGAAGCTTTAACATCAATATACAAAAGTTCTACTGCAAATACGCAAAGTTTAATTGACATGCAGAGAATTAAAAACAAAGAGCATTCATTCTTGAGCCCACGAAAGCTTCGTCTTTTCCCAACATAGTTTTTAGCCAGCATGCATGGAACCATATGTCAGGGGTTCGAGTCTCCTAAGGGCAATCATTTTAATTCTTTGTTTACGTCTTTTTCTTTAAAACCTCAGGTTTTTGAAAAAAAGATCTGAATAAGGAAATATAATAATCAGATAGACATACTACGTGAATCGGAGCTTCTTTTTTTCGAATTAGAGACATCGATGCCTAGTTTACACTGCTAAAACATTAAAACTTCTCGTGAATACAAATATCCAAAATCCATTTGCTGGTGTAAACAGCTTAAACATATCGGTCAATAGAAAATGGTAAAATCAATTGACGTGAATGTAAATAGCATATTCTACAAATCATATTCGGTGGATCTGGAATCGGATTCACCGGTTTATGTTTTTGACTCCACCTACCTCCCAGCTTTTAGTTTGGTACAAGACAAAGAAGTCTACGAGCTACTCATCGATGGTTTAATGGACAAGGTTCTAACTAAACTGCCTAAAGAACCATTTACTCTAGTTGTGTTTAGTTCAGGATTTACAAGTAATGAAATTAGTTGGGTCTATGGGATAAAATTATACTCCAAGCTACCCAAAGAAATGCGTTATTTGATTCAAAAGACCTTGATTGTCCACGAGTCCTTTTTTGCAAAAACCGTACTACAAGTGCTAAAAAATGCCATGCGAATAAAAGGCCTGAATAACAAAGATTCCTCAACAGATGGCATCATTCATGTCCAATCTGTGACAGACTTAGCAAACTATCTGGATATAACTCTTCTTCGGATAAGTCTGAATGTTTATCTCTATGACTATCAATTCAATGAGAAGATAGAAGTTCCAGAACAATTTAGAGTGAAACCAAACAGCATTGCTTATCGTCAATATAGACAACTGATATTTGATAAAATATTCAAAAGGTTGAAAGCAGAAGGTCCTAAATCAGAGTTAGTGTTTCAAAAACCCGGATCATACAAGAGGATTAATATCCTTTTAGACGTCATTGAAAGGAATCATTATGTGGATCTATCGCAATGGGACATATACTCATTAGGCTCTGTATTCTTACACTTTCTGAAAAATAAGAGCAAGCCTCTCATTCCTCTAGATCTTATACCCCTTCCACTTGAAGATGATTTAAATTATACAAAAAAAACTTTTAATGCAATCATTGAATATAATGGTTATTATGACTTATTAAGGGCCATATTTCCTTTGTTCATCACTTTTCTTGACAATAATGAGACTACAAAACATACGTTAAAAACGCTCAGTAAGTCTTTAACACCAACATTGTGTAAAGAAAAGGTCTCGATTAAAAGCAGCGATAAACTCGCAATAGGGACAAGATTCATTAGAAACCTTTTGTTACATTTTTATTCAATTATTGATGAATTGGACTCGAAAAGTGCTCCTACTCTACCAGCAAGAATTATATCCGAACGTCCAATAAATCCACCTGCATTACCGAAGCCTAGAAAGTCGAGCCCAACAAGATATCCAGTCTCATCGTCATCTTCTGCAAGATCAAGATCTATATCGTCTGCTTCTTATTCTAAAGAGACGCCGCCTTCTTCAGCAAAGAGTTCATCTATAGAGTTGATAGGCGAAAAATGTACCCAAACAATAGGGGAAAAGCCAATACTGGAACCACCATCAACATTCATTTTGGAATCTAGAAATGACTCAGCAAGCTCCTTGGCAAGTAGTCAGAGCGTCACTAAATATAATTTACGTTCACCATCAAAACCGCTAGCTAAGGAAGCTATTAAAGACAACAATTCAGATACAGAGGATGATGAAATATTAGGATTACAAGACTTACTAGAACAGTTGACTATCGAGAAGAATGACAAAATAAAAAGTTTTGACAAAGAACTCAAGAAAAAGAAACTACTTCAGCAAAAATCTGCTAATAGCACAAAATTCTCCAACGAAGGTTATGGTGACATCACCAAGGGTAGTAAAGTCAGTAAGTTAGCAGCTTTATACGAAGAACGACTACAGGGTTTGCAAGCCCTTAATGACCTTACCAAGTAATTTTTTATGAAACATAAACATCAAAACGTACATAGTGATTTATAAAACGCCAAAAGTATTTCACAGGTATTTTGGAAGGTACTTTAAAACAAACACTTCTAAACGGTTCAATAGCGTCATGCAGTATTTTAACGGTTAGAGACCCTACATATTTATCGTTGAAGTGATACAGTAAAGAGTAATTTGTGGTTCAACTCACGGTGTCTAATCTTGCTTACACTTAAAAGGGATTGCGCATTTTATTTCAGTTTTTAGACTGCTTGCAGTACTATATCGTACTGTATCACATTTGAAAGGGATAAATTACCTTGAACGATGAGTTATAACACTACGCCTTTGTTTGGGCGACAGGAAACAATTAATAAAGAGGATGAAACTGATTTAGAAGTATCTCCAACCAAACCACTTGATTTAAGAGCATCAATAATTAGAGCACAAAATAGAAGCTCTTCTAATACAATAAGGTTTTCCACCATCGCCCAGCGTCTAACCGAAGAAGGTAAACATGCTTCAGTACAGTCATCTAATACATATACATCCAACGATACTTTTCTAACGGCTCGTTCAGAAGAGTTTCGCAGTCAGAATGAATTACATTCTCATCAAGGACATCCTTTCTCAGCATTTACAAAAAGTAAAGAAGCCTTGACTGACTTAAATAGTACACCGGTAGTACAAAATGATCAATTCATAGACAATGTCACACCTAAAGCTAATAATCAGGTCTCTAGCTCCCCCAGTGTCCATGGCCACAACTCGAATAATCATATAGTTGGACTTGGGCTAAGCCATGATGGGCACCAATATCAAAATTCAGACCATGACCCCAATGGAACTATCATTAGCGACACTGATGACGGAAACACTACTCAAGAATTTACTTTCGACTCTTATGGAAAATCTGCTCATAATGGTATTTTACTTTCAGCGGGAGAAACAATAGACACCCCAACATCAACAATTTCCAGAGCGAAGGAGGAAAATGAGCCTGTTTTACAAGGTTCAACAAAAAATGTTGGCCCTGAAGAAAAGGACGAAGAAAACTTAGCTTATCTCTTTATCATAGCTGTTCATTCCTTTAACGTTTCATCTCTGGAAAATAAAGAAGATGCTGCCATTTGCATATCTTTCGAGAAAGATGACGCAGCGTTTGTTCATAGTGTCGATGAATCTGGTTGGGGGGAGGTAACGTTAATCAAAAATATGCAAAGAGGATGGGTCCCATTTAATTATTTTGCGGATGCTGTAAAACAAGAAAAGCCATCCAAAGATAAGGATGAACTCGAGGTATTCATAGAAACAAGAAAACCCCTTGAACAGCTATTGTCAGCAAGTGCAAAGTTTATACTTAATCCTCAAAACAGAAAACTAGAGCATTCAAATCACTATTCTTTCGACATCAACTATATTAATAGAATACGTGATGGTGTGAAAACTCTTTTGTTAGAAACTGACTGCGTTTCAAGATCAAATGACTTTGTGCAAAAGAAACCAATGATAAAGAAGATGAGAAAAAGATTATTAGCAGAATGGTATAATTTGATGATAAAGGCGGATTCCTATAAAAATACTACGAGTACCACTAAAATTCAAACCTTGGTCTCATTAACATTTGCGATTTTGCGCAAAGCCTTCTTGTTCTATGAAATTTGGTGGGTGGAAAGAAGGTCATATGAATTAGAAAAACAAAACTTAAACCGTGGTTTGAATCAATTGCAAAGACCTAGTACCACTGCTATAAATAACAAACCAGAGTACTATTCATCGGTCACAAAATCTACCACAAGGAAAGAGTTACCAAATCTAAAAACTCCCCCATCGGCTTCCACTAGGCTTAAAGAAATCCATGATATACTATTTACTTACTTTGGGCTAATTTTAGGAAGGTTAGATATGATTGAACATAGTCCAGCTAATTGTGAAATATTAGAAAGCATTGTACATCAAATAATCTTACTATTGAGAGAACTATTGTATATTAGCCAGGCGTGTTCCTCTATCATTCAAGAAAAGTATAATAGCCAGTATGAGAACAACTTGGATTATAATCTTGATCCCCTACTCTCATTAGTTTCCGAGTTAGTTTCGTGCGTTAAGGTTTTCGTTACACAGACAATCAAAGAAAAATACGATGATAACAACAATATATTATTGCTGGATGACATTTATTACTACACAGACGAGGGTGAACATATGATCTTGATAATAGCCCAGATGACTAGACTAATAAGCAACGCAGTTTCTGGTTGTAATAATTACTTGAAACTGATTGGCGATTTCCAATTAAGTGATGAAAGGAAGTACCCAGCCTTTTATGAAATAAGAATATCACCTGAACAATTTATTAAAAAATGTTCTAATAACATGGTGAAGAAATTAAATAAAAACCCTGACCAATTTCATTCATTTCTCGAAGAAAACAGAAATAAAATTATAGAATCTCCTTCGTTCTCAAAAAAGCTTGCAAGGTTTTCCACCATTAGATCTGGAAATCAAAGTAACATCTTATCTCCCGGTGGTTCACAAATGCTATTAGACTACATGCCTGACAAAAAGTCTTTCTTTGGAGATCCACAGTTTGAACTATTTACTCCAGATCAGAACAATAGTGACGATTCGTATCAAATAAATGATACGGAAGCAATGAAAGAAGAAATTCTAACAGACAAGGAAGACCGTCTAATTGGAATTTCTTTTAGAGCTCTAGTGTTCATGGTAACAGATGAAATGAGAAAGTTTGATGAAAAGCTGCTGTTTACATTTTTATTGAATTACAAGTCCTTTGGTACCAGCGAAGAATTATTAGAATGCTTAATTTTGAGGTTTGACACTAAAGGCCAGTCAACAAAGTATGCCCTTGGAGAAAAGAACGGAACCTTCTCTTCTCTTGCATCAAGAGTCAGAAGTAGACGTCGCCAAGTTTGTAAAGTTATTAATATCTGGATCGAAAGCTATTGGGACTATGAACGAGACTATAAATTGATCCCAACGATGATAAATTTCTTCAATGAAGAAGTATCACAACATCTCCCAATAGAGGCCAAAATATTGATTGAGACGGCAGCAAAACTGGCCGCATATACACCAAAATATATGGAGAAACATCTAGACGGCATTTCACAATTAGTTCCTAGAAATGTGAATCCTGTGAAGAAAACGAACTCGATGATTTCTGTAGCATCTTCAACAACCTCAAGTCACTCTTCTTCTACCACAGCGACCATCGATGAACAGTTTATCGAAAGGTACGAGCTTACAAAACTACCCCACTCTTCTCATAGTACTATCTCACTTCCAGTTCCAATTCTAAGCCTAGGAAGTTCTTCACTGCTAACCAGAAGAAATTTGTCGGATATAGAACGGATCGTTTTAAATTATCGCGATATGGTTGGCTTCCCAAATGGTTCAATATCTACAAAGACTTTTGTAAGCAATTACAGTTTAGTGCAGTTGATAAAGGAGTGGATGAAACTAGTGGCAAATTCCAAAAAGCAATCATCACCAAGAAGTTTCATTCACAATGATCTCAATCTTTCAGAGTTGAATCCCTTAGAAGTGGCTAAACAATTATCATTGATCGAATCAAGTACATTTATTAGAATCACACCCTCGGAAATTTTGAAAGGAAAATATTCTTCTAAGAATATAGATTTATCAGACTCACCAAATGTGAATTGCTTGATAACTCTCACGAACCTTCTCTCCAACTACGTTTTGGAATCTATTTTAACTCCTGGAATTACTCTCAAGAAAAGGGCAGCAAGATTAAATGCATGGTTAAGAATAGCGTTATCAGCCTTGTATTTCAGAAATTTTAATACCCTTGCTTCCATTATGACAACATTACAGAGTTATGTCATTTCAAGACTCTCAATGATATGGAACATCCTATCTGACGAAGATGTGGAATTGTATGATTATCTTTCAAAAATAATCCACCCCAATAATAATTACAAAGTTTACAGGAAAAAGCTTGATCACTTAATTTCTGAAAGTTCTTCATCAAATGGTGTAATTTCTACAAAATCACTTCTACCAACTGTTCCTTTCTTCAATCTATTTTTGCAAGACCTTACATTCATTGATGAAGGCAATCCTAAGTTTAGAAATCCAGACTCATTCCGTCCTCATAAACTCGTAAACATCGATAAATACTTCAAGATTACCGGAATTGTCGCACTACTTCAATTTTTCCAAGTGGGATATGATATGGACAGTAAAATTTCTCATGTAAGGAAGAGAGATTCCTTTTTAAGTTTAACCGGTACCATTGATATCGATTCTAAGAGCATTAAACCTGTTCCAGAACTTCAGGAATTTATATTATTTGAATTTTGGAGAGTCAATACGTTATACATAAAAGATTCAGACAGAGCCTATGCATTAAGTTTGGAGTTATTACCCAGAAATTAGTTTTTAAACGAAAACAAAAACGAGTAACCTTATAGAATAATCGAATACTTCATCTATATATAGGGAGTAGACAGCAGTAGTATTAGTAGTAGTAGTTGTTTTTTCAAGTAAATAACCGTTTTATCATGTAACTGTGTTTTTTTTCAAACACCTTAAAGATAATTATTAATTTACAATCAATGTTAATAATAAATAATAGGTCCGCATCTATATAGAAGTTTGCATATATTTACAAAAGCGATAAAACGTTATATGACAGGCCATCACCTTAAAATCATTTAATCATGTAGATGAGCGGCGAATGTTACCAATATAGTTAATGGCAGAGCCAGCCTTGAAAAACTCTACTTGATCCTTGGACATGGTGTGCTTTGTTTTAATTATAAATGATTCTCCGGATGGTTTTGTAACCTTAACGTCCAGAGTACCCCCATTGTCCCCATTCTTTGCGATCATATCCGCTAAGTCTAGCGTTTCTAAAACATCACCGGATGATATTCTATCATAGTCAGATTCATCAGCGAAGGTTAACGGTAGCATACCTTGTTTCTTCAAATTGGTTTCATGAATTCTTGCAAACGATTTAACGAGAATAATTTCTCCGCCTAAGAATCTTGGAGATAGAGCAGCATGTTCTCTAGCAGAACCCTCACCGTAATTGTGTTCAGCAACAACTACCCAAGGTCTTTTTTCCTCCTTCCATTTGATCATAAGTTCTGGAATACCGTAAGCGGTACCGTCTAAATCGTAAGCTTTATTAACTTCTCCAGTTTCTTTGTTTTGGGCACCAATTAAAGTGTTGTTAGAAATATTCTCTAGATGTCCTTTGTACTTCAACCACACACCTGCTGCGGATATATGATCTGTTGTACATTTACCTTCGACCTTTAACAGCACGGTAGTCTTCAACTCTTTGCCATTCCATGCTGGGAATGGATCCAATAGTTGTAGACGGTCAGAATCTGGCGATACCTTAACCTCAATGCTAGGATCAGGTTTTGGATCGTTTACAGGATAAAATTCTTTTCTACCAGCAATGAATCCGTCATGAGGTAGTTCTTCACCTTTTGGAGGAGCAAACTTAAATTCGTTACCATCATCCAATTTGATTGAATCCTTCATAGGATTGAACTGAGCATCACCAGAGTAGATCATAGCGGTTACCATTTCAGGTGATGTCAAGAAGTTCATTGTGTTTCTGTTACCGTCGTTTCTTGCTCTAAAGTTTCTGTTGAAGGAGGTAAAGATGGAGTTAAATTCTTTAGAATTTTTGGATACATCCTGTCTATCCCATTGACCGATACATGGGCCACAAGCGTTAGCGAGCACGATGGCACCATTTTTTTCGAAAGTATCGATGAGACCATCTCTTTCAAGAGTCGCTCTAATTTGTTCTGAACCTGGGGTAACGAAGAATGGAATTTTAGGTTTCAAACCAGCCTGGGCCGCTTGTCTAACCAAGTCTGCTGCACGAGTCATATCTTGATAAGAGGAATTAGTACAAGAACCGATCAAACCAGCAGATATTCTTTGAGGCCAATCCTCTTTCAAAGTTTTCTCGCCAAATTGTGAAATTGGAGTGGACAAATCAGGAGTGAAGGGACCGTTCACATGAGGCTCTAATTCTGAGAGGTTGATTTCAACGACCTTATCGTACTCAGCGCCTTCGTCCGCCTTGAGGAAGCCAAATTGATGTAGGGCTTGGTCAGCTGCGGATGCGATAAAAGATCTGTTGGTTGCTTGCAAGTAGCGTTTGTGAGCTTCTTGGTATGGGAAAGTGGAGGTTGTTGCACCGATTTCAGCACCCATATTACAGATGGTAGCCATACCGGTACACGATAGCGTTTGCACACCTTCTCCGAAGTATTCGACGATGTAACCGGTCCCGCCTCTCACGGTAAGGATACCGGCAAGTTTTGTGATGACGTCCTTTGGCGAAGTCCAGCCGTTCATCTTGCCTGTGAGCTTAACACCCAGGACTTTTGGGGCTTTCAACTCCCAGGGGGTTCCTGTCAAGGCGTCCACGGCGTCAGATCCACCGACACCGATGGCAATGGCACCCAAACCACCTGCGTTCGGGGTATGCGAGTCTGTACCGAGCATCATTAGACCTGGGGCCGAGAAGTTTTCGAGCACGATTTGGTGGATGATACCCGAACCTGGGCCCCAGAACTGGATACCGTATTTGGATGCACACGACTGCAAGAAGTCGAACACCTCGTGGTTCGTGGCGATTGACGAGGCCAAGTCCTTGGTTTCACCTTCCTTACCAACGATCAAATGGTCACAGTGAATGGAACCTGGAACGGCCGTTTCGGGCAACCCAGTAGTCATGAATTGCAAAAGGGCCATTTGAGCGGAAGCGTCCTGCATTGCGACACGGTCCGGATTCAACTTCAAGTACTGCTGGCCTCTGATATCGGCGAGGGAAGAAGAGACTAGCGACTCGTGAGGGTCGCACAAGTGCGAGTATAGAATTTTCTCAGCCAAGGTCAATGGGGCATCGTTCAAAATCGATTTGACCGTTTGCAGTTTCGAGATGAGCTTGGCATATGGCGGTACTCTGGATTGCAGTTCTGCTGGTGCACGTAGGAATGCGTCTTCGTTTACTGTGGAAAGAGTTCTTCTGACTCTTGCCAGTGAGATCGATCTTGTAGATCTTCTAGCAGCTAGCATGGCAGAGGTGGGTGGTGGTAGTGGTGGTTAGCCTTTGTAGGGGAGAATTGTACAAAAATTGAATAGACCGGTATCAGCTTGTGTCGACACACACACACACACACACATATATATATATATATATATATCACTGTTTCCTGTGTCATTTGGTGAAATCGTATCCAATCTCATCCAGTCATAGCTGACTCTGTGAAGCTCATCGCCTGCCTGCCTGCCTGCCTGCCTACACTACAAAACTGAAAAAAAAAAAAAAAAAAAAAATCATAATTCCATGGGAAATGATATGGTGGTGGATTGATGTGGGAGACGGGACGGGCCGCTCGAGGCGCCAGGCAAGAAAGAGAAAAAAATATTCCCACGGAATTTCGTGTGCGGTGTGGGTGGTGCAAGGCGAATGGAGGGGAATGAGTCAGAAGGAGGAAAAAAAAAAAAAACACAACAGACCAGACCAGACCAGACCAGACACAAACTGTGGCACGGTCACGTGACATCGACCAACCTCGAATGGCGATGGAGAGGGAGAGGGAGAGGGAGGTATGGGTGGTTTCTGTCTCTGTCTCGCTCTCTCCCCCGGTTCGAGTCCCGCCCGCGCCTCTTCTGGATTAAACCAAGCGGATTCGGATTTTCATTTTCCATTTTCCCCTGTGGTTTCTTTTTCCCCGTTGCCAGGAGTCGACGGACGACATGTGATTAAGTCTGTTTTTTTTTTTTTTGTTTTTTGTTTTTTTTTTTTTTTTTAATTCCTGTTTAATTAAATTTATTCTATTTTATTTTTTACTATTTCTCAATGCGGCGTCCCACGTGGGCCCTGACGGACGATCTAATTTAATCAATCAATCAATCAATCAATCGGTGCCAGCTAGCGCTTTATCAGGAAATTAATTTCAAACAGGCGGAGGCGAAAGCGAAAGCGAAAGCGAAGGCGTTTTATTGCCTAGCGCGGCCCGTAGCATGGAACACCAACCCGCTTCGATGGTTGATTGGTGGTTGATTGGCGGGCGGGCTGGCTGCAACTGGCCGTACCGTGCCGCGTCTCTGACGCAGGTGCGATCTCGTAGCACATCAAAAACCAGATCAAAATGCAATTCCAAACATAAGCTTAGGCCTATAAGCTTGGCTAGCGTGTTCCGCTGGCGGGCGGATAGGCCGTGTACTGGCCTTTTTAAGGCTCGCCTAGCATAGGGTCTGGAGAAGTCTGTGCAGTGTCACAGCCGTTTTTGCAGAGAGTTTCTGTCACTCTTTCTTTCGCCTTGAACAGTAGTAGTACTAGTAGTAGTAGTGCGCAGGCTGGCACGAAAAAGAAAAGGGCAAAGAGGAAATGTGAGAAATGTTGTAGCACTTGTAAAAAGTGTGTTCTGTCTGAATATGTATATAAGATGAGCAGCGAGGCAGACTCATTGGAAGGAGCAGGCAGGTGCGGCTGGAGGTTAGCTTAGGTTGTGTGTAGTTCTAGAGAAAGAAAGAAAACAAACAAACAAACAAAGTAGGTAGCTTGCTAAGGAACAGCCAAGGAACAGCCAAAGGATGAAGTTCTCGCACTCGTTGAAATACAATGCGGTACCGGAATGGCAGGACTATTACATCGACTATTCGCACTTGAAGAAGTTGATTTACTCGTTGCAGCAGCAGGAGCTGGACCAACTGGAAGGGTTGGGCAACGAGACTACCGGGGAGTCTGGTAGCAAGATTGGTGGGAAGCTAGGAGCGCTAAAGTTTTGGAAAAAAGGCAGCAGCAGTAGTGCTGGTGGTGTCTTGGACGAAGAAGGCCAGGTGGGCAAGAACTTCAACGGGGACGACGATGCCAATGTCGAGACCATCGAGTTGGGCGAGTACCATGCGAACAGGAAACAGGGCAGGAGTAGCAGTGGTGGTAACGGAAACGGCAGAAAGCTGAAGTTTGGGTTCGATTTCGACAAGCGGTCGTCTGTGTCGAGCGAACGCACCGTTTTCAACTCACAGGACGTGTTCCTCGCCAAGCTCACTGATGAGAAGCACAAGATTGACGATTTCTACAAGAGATTGGAGGCTAAGCTCTATTCCAAATTTGAAACGCTAACGAAGGATTTGGAAAAAGCTGGTTTTGCCAACTTGCAAAACCACGTCTACCGCGAGGCCATGGAGTCGCAATCGTTGAGCGCGGTCGCTACCAGAACCAAGAGCAACGAGACTGGGTTTTCGGGACTGTCCAGACGTCTGTCGGGCCACTCGCAAACCGCTCGCCTCGACAGTAACGGAATGATTGACGATTTCATCGACGACGACGAGGAAGAAGAAGAAGAGGAAGAAGAGGAAGAGGAAACCAGAGACAACACAGCGTTGTTGAACTACTCGGACTACAACTTGAAGTCACAAAAGAAGGCTATCCTCAAGAAGAACGTGATAGATTTATACGTCGATTTGGCCCAGCTAAAGTCTTTTATAGAGTTGAACCGCATCGGTTTTTCCAAAATTACTAAAAAGTTCGACAAAGTGCTAGGTTGCAACGTAAAACAAGAGCTCATCGAATCCGGCGAATTCTTCAAAGACGCACACATCTTTTTGCCAGAAACTATCTCGCAACTGGATAACAAAATTTCCCACCTAATTTCTTACTACGCCGTCATCACTGATCAAGAAGACGACATCGAAACCGTCAAGGATGAACTAAGGTCCTACTTGCGTGATTTCATCGTGTGGGAGAGAAACACCGTATGGAAGGACTTGCTTGGATTGGAGTCCCAGCAGAACGATTTCACTTCTGTAGGAAGACCAGCAGTTAATGGTGAAATTAGTAACTTGGAAAACAACACCCATTTGGAATACTACTCTTACACATTGCCTAACCCAATCTCGTTCAAGTGGTTCACTATCGAAAAGCTTTCTATTCCAAAGCTTTTCTTCACCACAAGAGCACTAAAAATTTACATCATTATCGTTTTCACTATCATTCTATTGGCTGTTAAGACCTTCAATGACGAAGCACAACACCGTTGTATGGCATTGGTGGAATGTGTTGCTTTGCTATGGGCAACTGAAGCAATCCCGCTATTCGTCACTGCTATCTTTGTTCCTCTATTAGTGGTCTTGTTCAGAGTGTTGAAGGATGATAGTGGCCATGTCATGCATGCCGTTGATGCGTCTAGTTACATTCTAGGTAAAATGTGGTCCTCTACAATTATGGTGTTGTTGGCTGGTTTCACATTAGCCGCTGCATTGTCAAAGTACAACATTGCCAAAGTTTTGGCCTCCTATCTATTGACAGCAGCTGGTACCAAGCCAAGAAATGTTTTAATTGTTGTTATGGGAGTTGTCTTCTTCTTGTCAATGTGGATTTCTAACGTGGCCTCTCCAGTGCTAACGTACTCTTTGATCCAAACCGTGTTGAGGACACTTACAAGCGAAACTCCTTTCGCAAAGGCTTTGATTCTAGGTGTCGCCTTGTCTGCAAACGTGGGTGGTATGGCTTCTCCAATTTCCTCCCCACAAAATGTTATCGCCATGGACTATCTAAAACCATACGGTATCGGATGGGGTAACTTTTTCGCAGTCGCACTTCCCGTTAGTATTGTTTCTATTTTCCTCATCTGGTTGTTGATGATCTTTACGTTCAAGATTAATACAACAACGCTAAAACCTTACAAGCCAATCAAGGAGAAGTTTACTTTGAAGCAGTATTACATTATGGTAGTAACAGTGGTTACAATCATCTTGTGGTGTGTTCTTTCCAAGATCGAGAGTGCGTTTGGTGCTGCTGGTGAAGTTGCCGTTATTCCAATCGTGCTTTTCTTCGGGACCGGTTTGCTAACCACACAGGATATAAACAACTTCCCATGGTCTATTGTTATCTTAGCCATGGGTGGTATCGCATTAGGTGCTGCAGTTTCATCGTCCGGTCTTCTTGCTACTATTGCCGGAGCCCTACAAAAGAGAGTTATGGATTACTCAACCTACGCCGTCTTGTGCATTTTCGGAATAGTCATGTTAGTTGTCGGTACCTTCGTTTCTCATACAGTTTCCGCAATCATCATTCTACCATTGGTCCAAGAAATTGGTGACAGTTTACCATCGAAAAAGGCTGCTCCTATCCTTGTGTTCGGATGCACTCTCTTGGCTTCTTGTGGTATGGGTCTTGCATCGTCTGGTTTCCCTAATGTTACCGCCATTTCCATGATGGACGAAGTGGGAAATAGATATCTATCAGTCAACAATTTCATCACAAGAGGTATTCCCGCTTCCCTCTTGGCTTTCGTTGTTGTCATAACCATCGGTTATGGTATCATGTCAACAGTTTTGCATGGCTAAAAAAAATGCAATAAAGCCTCACTACATAAGAATAAGCAACTTATTAACGTTTTAACATTTTCTTCTCATCATGTAATTAATTATATACATTGTAATAATTTCTCATAATTTCACGATTCGGCACATAAAGTTTATGGTTCATTCCTTCTTACCAAGCGAATTATTGCTTAGTTGCCTATAACAACTCTCATTTCGGTTTATTTACATAACAAACTACAACAAACTTAATTTTTTTCATCAAAAAAAAAAAAAAATACATGGAAGTGTTAACACTTCGATGCAAAGAATGATGAGATGCGGTTTCGCAATCAGGAAGTGAAGGGTATTACAGCCACATTGAATAATCGGAGTTGTGACAAATTGTACCTATCTATAGTTTTGGAAGCGACTGTGTTTCTTTGTCCACTATGACTAGTGAGAAACGGAGTTACGTAGCTGACAGTGATTGCATGCAATTCTCCACGCAGGAAACCTCGCCTGACGAGAGTACATCCGGGGAGAATTCCAATGGAAATACTATTCCTGCATTAACGGATGAAAATCCTACTGATATATCCTCCTCTATATCGTCATCACTTCCTAGTGTGTTGTATGACGCGATTCCTCCACTTCAGGATCAAAGATCGATTGTTGCTAATATGTGGGCTCGCTTTAGTAATGAGAAAAAAGAAGGCGATGTGGTGTATATTATTCCCGAGAGCTGGTTATCATTATTTCAGGACCCTCTGGTTACAGATTACAGGGCTGTTCCTCCTCTAAACATTGCATCAATAGTTGTAGATTATGATCATTTCATCCTTCAAGACTATTCCAGACAACCTTATACAGCTGTGCCTGCAAAGATATTCAACCTTCTTCAACAGTGGTATGGGTTGACACCAGATTCGAAGCCACTACCAGCATACATCGTCATAGATAAGAAAAAACAGTTGGTGGTTGAGTATGATAGACCAAGGTTTAGGATTCACCATTTGACCACAAATGAAAATTCCAGTCAATATTCAATTTCAATGCGGAATGCTGCTGAGGCAAAGTTATCAAACATGTTCACTTTATCCAGCCTAGCAACAACAAAAGATGTCGTCCAACGCGCTATAGATCTCTTTTTATCCAAAGAGCCCCAATTTGATAAGGAGTCATATTATTTTCGGGTATGGTATATCAATGATGATGGAAATAACGTCAAGACTAGCAATATATTACAAAACAGTTATACGATATCACCATCTACATTCTTGGAGCTTACTTATAAACATAAAATAACGAAGAACATGTTTACTAGAAGACTGAAAGATCTCAATTCTCACGTCATAAATTTGGCTATTGAAGTGAAACGGAAAAGTGGTACTCAACATTGGCCATCAAACTTTTTCCATTATTTCCCACTCCAATCTTCTCCTGGAATAACTGGACTTGCTAATTTAGGAAATACCTGCTATATGAACTCTGCATTACAGTGCTTATTGCATATTCAAGATCTCAATGAGTATTTTCTTTACGGTGGTTACGAAGATGAAATAAACAACGATAATCCACTTGGTTACAAGGGCCACGTAGCCCATGCCTTTGGTCACCTTGTACAATCTCTGTTTAGTCCATCATATGGAATAAACTCATTCTTTGCTCCAAGAAATTTTAAGAACACAATTGGCCATTACAATCAATTATTTGCTGGTTTTGGTCAACAGGATTCTCAAGAATTTTTGGCATTTATATTAGACGGCTTACACGAGGATCTCAACAGAGTTATAAAAAAACCATACTTGGAAAAACCAGAATTGCCAGAGGGTTCCCCAGTGGATGAGAACAAAATAATCGAACTTGCCAATGAAACATGGGACTACGTAAAGAAGAGAAATGATTCCGTTATCATGGATCTTTTCGTCGGGTTGTATAAATCCACTCTAATTTGTCCGAACTGTCAACATGTTTCAGTAACTTTTGATCCTTACAATGATTTAACATTACCCCTTCCTATTGAAAATTACTGGACATGTAAGGTTCTCATTTTCCCTCAAAACTCCCCTCCTTGCACGTTAGAGATAGAGCTTCTGAAAAACTCTACATATCAGGAATTAAAAGAATACATCGCAAAACAGGCTAGCATGAATGCCGATGATTTAATCGGTTGCGAAATCTTTAACCACCAATTTTACAACAACTACGAATCTAATATGGAAGCAGAGTACCTTCCTATATCTGAACTAATATCAGAAAACGATACTGTTGTTTTTTACGAACTTATCAGGAACCCAGATGACATTGTAGTACCTATATTCAACACTCGCATTGAAGATGGCTATAAAACTCCAAGATTATTTGGATATCCTTTTTTCATTGCACTATCAAAAGACGAACAGTACAGTTATGGCTCCATAAGAAAAAAAATAGAGCGCTGTTACCAAAATTTTTCTGGCGGCTTTTCTGAGTTTCCTATTCTCAGTAAAGTATCTGAAAATTACGGACTAGATTCTTTACCACTTTTAAGCAAGAAGTTCCCGAAAGAGGAACTTGATATTGTAACCAAGGAATTGGAGTTTATAAACCCTGAAATTTCACCAGATAATTTCTTTAAAATCATGCTTTTAAAGAATGAAGCATTGCATAACCACACCACTAGGACTCCAAGATTCAATAACGCTTCACTTAAAAATTCAAATTCGCCAGCAGGTAAGATATGGACTCCAACTTCCGTCTCGTCAATAAACTACAATAATAGCGAAGAAATAACTCAGTTCCTTCCTGAGGTTGTTAAAACAGCATATTACTACTCCGAAATAAAAAATGACACTGGTATGGATGATTCTGACGAAGTAGTAGATAACAATGATGAATCCAGCATAGATTCAGAGACTAAATCAACATCAGATGAAAGCATGACAACAAGTACCGAAGTTTTAAATGGATTATCACATTTGGAAATGTCATCATTGGTGGAATCCCATACAGCTTTAATTTGCGAGTGGAATACCGGAAAAGATCAAGAAGTATTCGATTTAGAGTATGGAGTTAATTGGAACAGTCCTGCTGTTCTTGATAATATAGCTTTGACTAAGGCAAGAGAAGAAAGGTCAGAAAAAGAACAAACACAAATCACTCTAGACTCATGTTTAAGACTGTTCTCCCAGCCAGAAGTTTTAAGCTCTGCGGACTCCTGGTACTGTCCAAAATGTAAAGAGCACACACAGGCTTCAAAACAAATCGAGCTATGGAATACTCCTGACATATTACTAATACATTTAAAAAGATTTGAAAACCAACGCTCTTTCAGTGACAAAATCGATGCAACAGTTCATTTCCCAATAGAAGGTTTAGATATGTCCCCTTATTTGTCGTATCAAAACGAGATAAGCAATGATATATATGACTTGATCGCTGTCGATAATCATTATGGTGGGCTTGGTGGAGGACACTACACAGCTTATTGCCGAAATTTTGTCGATGGTAAATGGTACTATTTTGACGATTCTAGAGTAACTGAAACATCCCCCGAAAATAGCGTTGCTGGGTCAGCATACTTGTTGTTCTACAAACGTCGTTCATCGACCGTTAAAGTTGAAAAGAATGAAAAATTGAGAGACATCATAGAAACCTCAAGGAAAAGTTTTGAACAGAAGCAGGCTGAACTGCATAAAAAGGTCGATGCGTTGTACGAAATCGCACATAGTGATACTGAAGATGACACAGAATCAGCTTTAGAGGATGAAGCTGTAATGCAAAATAAAACCGTCGAGGAAAGAATTACTATTGAAAATGAGGAGTGGGAAGCTGGTAAACGCTCAAACTCCGTAGAATTGCCAGGAAATAGACTCATTGAAAATGACGCAAAGCTTCAATCAGACGAAGATGTTAATGAAGAGTTTGACGAAACTATACTGGAAGAAGCAAATGGGCAGGAACTCAATGACGAACTAGTAAATGAGGCTAAAATATCGGAACCTGAACTTTCACTGAAAGACAACAAATTTCAGCTGGAATATAATGTTTCAAGCTTAGAAGTGGGCGAAAACATATCAACATTGGACTCTCATGACTCCTCTAGAAGAAAACTAAGACTGCTAGAAAAGGTTTATGTTCCTGAATCTCCAAACAAGGACTCTAGTAAAGGTTCATCTCCGGAGGAACAAAAACTGACTTAAATTAATGTTCACGCAAAAACGATCATCACAACTACTCAACTAATTTCTTTATCGATATTCAGAACTTTAACATTTAAATATATATACTCTTCAGAACTAGCTATTACTAAAAGTTAAATAAAACTAAATCTTGCTGATATCTGAGTATACAGGGATGGTTTCAGCGGCACCCTTTTTAGTTATTGTAATCGAGCTTGCAGTAGTTGCAAACTTTATCGAATCTTCCAAAGTTTGATTATCATGTAGTTGTGACACGACAGCCCCTAGGAATGTATCACCTGCTGCAGTTGTGTCTACAACTTTTTCAACTTTAATCGATGGCAAATATCCTCCTTCAGGGCAATGTTTTGAACAGAAGACGCAGCCTTGCTCACCCAAAGTTATAATTACTACAGCTGAATGATCCTGACTGATTAACTGACTTTGAAAATGTTGTGCTATTTCGAGATAGCCACTTGCATAACTTTCTTTAGTAATTTTACTCTTGAAATGAGAAACAATGTCCTCAGTGTCCAAGGACTCTATAATCTGCATTGCTTCAATCTCATTCACAATAAGAAGATCAACATTTCTCCAGACCTTTTTTTCTAATTTATGGAAAGGTGATGGGTTGTACACAACTTCGTAATTAGGTCTGTTATGCTTGAGCCAATCCATAATAACTTGAGGGTTTGGAATCTCATGTTGAAACACTACAAACTCTTTGTCCTTATTACTGAATATCTTCTCTAGTTGCTCGTTTGAATACACCGTATGAGAATTAGCACCTGCAGTTATGAGAATCCTATTCTGACCTGTAGATTTCTCCACAACAATAACTGCTACACCAGTAGATTCACCTTGAACTTGGTCAACGTGCTTGGTATCAATCTTATGCTCCCGAAGCTTATCCAATAATTGCTTTCCAAAGGAATCAGAACCAACATGTCCAACCATTCTCACTTGAACTGATCGACTATCATCATCTGAATATGGCTTGACTAATTTAGCCAAAGCGATAGCTTGGTTCAAACCTTTACCACCCGAGTGTGTTTCAAAAGATTCAGCATTAAAAGTCTCTCCAGCAACAGGGATACGTTCTGTATATGTTACTAAATCATAGTTCAACGAACCTACTACAGTGATACCCATGTTCGAAGTTCTATAGTTTACTTTTCAACGAACACTTCGACTTTCAAAGAAGTACAACCCGTTCACTAACTTGTCATTCTTAAAACAAGTTTCTTTAATATAAGATAAAAGATATAAGACAAGAAACAAAATACACATAGTTTGAGTACTAGCATGTAGACGGTGACAAGAAAGTTCTACAGTTATGGAAAACATATGTACATGAAACATTGACACCATTCCTAAGCAGTTTAGACTCAGTGTATGTATCATTTGCTATTTAGAAACTTTCTGTTTCTTTCTTGGCCTATTGACATCAAAATGGAGCGTAACCACATTATGATTTGCCGAGAGCACTATTACGGTTTTGTAAGAACTTGAAAGACTTAAATACATCTGTCATATCTATCTTCATTAAGTTATGCTTCTGTTTATTATTTTACGCAGCAATGTTGCTTAAAGCTTCAAACCTTAAAGTATTAGAAAAGAAAAAAAAAATCTTCAACTCTTCTCATCTCATCGCATCGAATATGAAAGGAAGAATCATAAACAGAGTATCCGAAGCCCAACTCCAGTCCATACCAGCAATGTCTGACGCTGATTCTATCGAAGTGCACCCTGTGGTATTTCCACCGGAAGTTCTTGCTCGAATTTTACCTGATCTTTCGTTGCAAAGACACCTTTCATTAGAAACTAGACCATGTTCAAGAAGATTTGAGGAATTCAGAGAGATAAAATTAAGCGATGGTAATATATTCCGCTATAGTGGAAATGCTTCAAATAACGGATCTAATGATGTAATTGGATCTAATGTTCTTCGTGCTGGTAAGACTTTCATAATGACCTCTATAACAGGTGGTATTATAGAAGAGACATTATCTGCTGGTAGCAATGACATTGGCGAGGAAGAACTAATCGAAATAGCAACAGAAGAGAATAAGCTATCAGAAAATGCAACCGTATTTCCTGTAGTCGAAGTTCATCGTGGCCGTGTCGGTGGCCCTACTGATGAAGAAATGATAACATCTGAGAAGCTTCACAAAACACTTTTACACTCTGGTCTTCTCAAGAAGAAAGCATTAGCTGTGTCATGTGGAATTCGTAGAACGGATGAGAATGGAAATGTGTCGATAATATATGACGATGAAGCATTGGAAGAAGATAAGAAAATCAATGAATCTATCAATAGAAAGTGGTCTTACGTGTTGTATGCAAAAATCCAAGTCTTTAGTCGTAGTGGCCCAATATTTGATTTATGCTGGAATTCTTTGATAAGTGCATTGAAATCAGTAAAACTACCAAGAGCATTCCTAGACGAACGAGCTGCAGATCTTAAAATTGCAGTGAGAACAAGAGGACGCAGCATGACAATTCGTGAAACGTATGACATCCTTTGCGATCCTAAGAAATATCTACCATTAGAACTAAATGAATCTCAACTAGCGTTTGGATCTAATTTCGGAATAGTTGATATAGATCCTCTAGCTGAACTTGATCATGAGGAAGAATCGAATGCCGACAAAATGGAAGTCACTGACAAAAAGTCCGTCTTACTAGCTGATATCGAAACTGAAGCAGAAGAAACATCAATCCAATCTACGTTGACCTTTATTACAAGTAAAGACGGTATGATGAAAAATGCGACAGTCATTGGTGGTGGATCTAAGATTACTCCTTCAATGATTAGAAGATGTATTACTCTATCTAAGCAGCGGGCTGATGACATCCAATCAAAGATATAATGTCACTCTCAATTCTACATTTACATACTTCAAATAATTTTTAACTGAGGTTAACTTTAATTTAGTTCTAAGAACTGAGTTTACATGCAATAAATACAATACACAATCTATTATCAATTGCTGTTAATGTTTGTTATGAAAGGTGCGGATAAAAAAACATCAGTTCCGTTTCTCATTCATCAGAGAATCTGTGTATTGGAAGAAAAGTAAGCGATGAATGGATAATAAAATGGTAAAACAATAAAACGATAAAATACAGACCTTGGCTTAATTATTTTTTTTCTCCCCTTATTTAAGCCTTTCTAGATCTTGTGTTTCTCTTTCTTGGAGCTGGGGAAGGAGAAGGAGTGTTGACATTCTTCACATCAACGTTAACATATTCATTAACCTTGGCAGCAACACCACCCTTAACTCTCTTGATGACCTTAGACTTCTTTGTTCCTTGGCGTCTGTAGACTTCAATGTAGAAGGCGATGAATAAGAACAAGTAAGAGGAAATGATAGCACAACCGGAAAATGTGGCAGTGGTGGAACCAACACATTCACCACAGTGAGGCAATGTTGGGAAGTAGTCAGTAGCAACCTTTTGCCACACGGCAAAGTAAATGAATCCAATGTCAATAATAAATTGAATGATTTGGAATCTGGTGACCCATTCCTTCCACCAGACTCTGATACCTCTAGCAGCCAAGAAGTAATACCAGTACATAACCACGTGGACACCCAAGTTCAAAGAGATTGGAACCCAGGAAATAGCAGTAGTACCAACCAACTGGGTGTAGCATAACAAAGCAGTAGCACCGTGGTGGTAGGTGTGCAAGAAAGTCAACTTCTTATGCTTCAAAACTAGGAAAATGGTGTCAATAAATTCAATGTACTTGGTAATGTAGTTCATGTAGTATAAAGTAACCATTGGCTGAGTCCAAGCACCTTGGTTACAAATGGCATAGTATAGACCATGCTTAGCAATCATTGGAACTAATTGCTCCACCATCAAGACCAACAATGTCAAGGATAGTGTGGTCAAGAATAAGTTATGCAATTGGAACAAAAAGTTCAACTTTAGAGGCTCAGTGTTCTTCAACACGGCGCGACCACCAAAAATAACTAGGTAGTAGGTACCAATCATACCCATAACTGGGAAGAGTTCACTCAATGGCAATTCACCAGCGACAAATGTGAATTGGCTAGGAATAAATTTCCCATCTGTGGCTTTGCTGACAGCAGCATCAAAGTGAGTCCACAACGAAACATTAAAGAAAGGTCTATCAACAGTAGGGACATAGTCCAAAATAACCGGATACTTTTCCACAAGACCAGCTGCGTACTGGTTAGATTTTAGAAATGACTCCATACTTAACAATTGGATACTCAAAACAACGACTTAAGAAGACAAACAATATGTTTATCGGATAGCGAAAGGAACGGACTGTTTTCACACAGAATAGTGTCTTATAATTGATCAGAAGAGTTTTGCAAAAAACTCAATATTAATACAAAGTCGCTTATACAGGAATGTATCCGGTGTTGCACTCCTTTTATGTCAAAAAACCTACTATACTATATTCGTCCGTTTCTTAATGTTGCGTTTCCATATCGTGTGTTGTTTTATTAGATTTTATTTCACTTTTCAGGCTGATGAGTTTCGCGATTCAGAGATTCTGTTTCTTTTCCCAGTTCTCGTTTTTTTTTTTTTTTTTTTTGAGATTTTGTTGGTATTTCGTCCGACGCGATATTCAACGGCTATAAAAAGAGAAGCCGATGGATGCTTTGCAAGGCAAAGAAGACGTTCCTTGCATCATAGTTACGTGCTTTCCACACAAAGGCACATGCATTAGGCAATGTACCAGCAGAGTAGAGTTATTAGGTATTGATAATATTACTAGTACCTATATATATATATATATGAATACATACGTACCATTACAGGATAACCCTGATCACTTACTTAGAAAATCAGTGAATGTGACCGTTGCTATCGGTGTTATTTTGCTTAATGGATTGATGATGCTGATGCTGGTTGTTTGGTGGAGCCGCAGGTACCAGACCAAACGCTTCAGTAGATGAAGCTACTGCTGCTAGGGCTGCTAGTGGATCGTTTGCGAAGTTTATCGATGATACTGAAGGAACAGGCAACAATTGAGTGTTCTGAATTGGTGCGATGTTTTGAGGGACAGCATTATGGGTTAAGTTGGCATTAGTGTATGTCTTAGTGTGAGATAATTCTTGAACAATTACTTTCGAGGCTACAGGTTCCGTAGACCTAGAAGGCGCAATGGATTGTAACGGCATAGCAGACGTAGTGCTCATCGGTCTCAGTGCTGGTAAAGTAGTACTCGATACCGTGGGTGTAATGTTTGGGGGAGTTGCACTACGAGTTGGTTTGGAGTCTTCACCATCATTCAACAAGCTTCTAATAGAAGATCTGCGACTTGGCGCTACAGTATAGGATTGAGTTACACTATTACCGGTATTTCCCACGATATTATGAGGGAAGTGAACGGAAGCACCCTGTGGCTTGTTCATAGTAGAGTCACTACCAGTTGCAATGTTCTTTTGTACTGGCAATTGCATTTGTGGCTCCGAATGAATAGTTCCCGCGTTCAATTTAGGCAACATATTATGCGTATTAAACGACGATATTGCCGGCATGTGTTGCACAGGTAACCCTTGTGTAGGCGTTGGCAAATTAGAGAAGCTGTCTTCGTTTCTAGTTAGTGTAAAAGCTGGTGAGTGAATAGCAGGTAAGCCGTTGTCGGAGAAATATCCCACTGGAGGTTGCTG
This sequence comes from Kluyveromyces marxianus DMKU3-1042, assembly GCF_001417885.1. Lineage (NCBI taxonomy): Eukaryota > Fungi > Ascomycota > Saccharomycetes > Saccharomycetales > Saccharomycetaceae > Kluyveromyces > Kluyveromyces marxianus. The sequence goes on from NC_036025.1 coordinate 336,639, forward strand.
TGGTTGATGCTGTGGTTGCTGTTGCTGTTGCTGTTGCTGCTGCTGTTGCTGTTGTGTCACAGATGGCAATTCATTCAAGCCCATATTAGATCTTTCATTATTCGCCGTACCAAATGGTAGATTGGATGATCTAGGCATGTTAATGAGCCCCTGACCACTACCCGTTGATGGTGCTGAAGTAGCAATGTTACCAACATTACCAGGTGCAGGAGCAATTGCGACTGGTTTATTCACTTGATCACTCGTTGCAGTTGTTGATAATCCTGAGTTCGATTGATTATGGTTATGATTGTTGTTTCCCATTTCCACAAGCGCATACCATCCATTTTGACCAGCTTTTCTCTGGAAGTAGTTCTTGACCATGGTTGTTGATTTAGTCCCAAGCTTTTGAGAAATAGCAGTCCAATTAGAGCCAAACTCTTTCACCAATTCAGGGAACATCTTTGATTCTTGCACACTCCAATAGCTAGATTTATGATTGATATCAGATTGTTTTATCTTCTTTTTCATTGGCTGTTCCGTATGATTAGCTAATTGTTGTTCTGATAGCGGGTGTTTTAGTACACCTTCTGAATCGCCATCAACCTTTGGATGAGAGCCAGCCTTATCCAAATCATTAGATGAAGATATCGCTTTTTCAGAGTCATTATCCTGTCCTACAACATTAGCCGTTACGTTCTCTACCACTTGAGATCCTTCTGCAATAACTTCATCATGGTGGGGCAATGATTGTTGATGAATAACTGTTTGAGGAGTAGCTGTTTCACGAAGTGATTCCTCTGCGTCAACGAGTTGTTGCTTAAGTACAGAATCACCATCAGTGGTTACCTCATTTTCAGATTCTGTATCAGATTCTTTCTTTACCTCAGTTTCAGTTTCTCCTTCTGTAACATTTGTATTTAACGTAGAATTTTCATTCACAGACACTGACGCTGCTACAGGCACAGGTTGAGAAGGAGGAACCTCTTCAATTGGCTTTACTAATGGCGGTGATTCTATTTTTGGTGCAAGAGCAGGTGCCTTTTCTGTTTCTTCAGCCGATAAGTTCTTTTCCACAGTCGAGGTTGCTGTTTCTGAAGGCTCAGTTTCACTTTTCTTTGTTTCCTTTTCATCATCTTCCTTCCTTTTGGCTTCTGTCTTATCTTTTTCCTTCTTACGACGTCCTATACTTGCTTTCCGCTTCTTATGTTTTTCCAATAACAATTTCTTGTACTTGCTTGTTTTCTTAGTCCTGTAATAATGTAGAACACACTCTTCTGGTGTTCTCAGGTTACCCATATAGTGAGAAATTTTTCCAAATTTCTTTGGATATGATAGATAACCTTCTATGAAAAGTTCGTGCTCATAAGGAGTAAATGTGTCGATCCCATCGGATAAAACTCTGCTAGCCCACTTATCTTTATCCGTTACAAGGTTATTAACATCTTTGAAAAGACAGGCAAATTTTTCCACTGGATTGATAATCATTGGAGGAATCGTAGCTGCAAGTTGATGATGCTTATAGTCAGGATCAATTTGAAGTAAAACATTTTCAATATCGTTATCATCAACAAAATCCGCTCTATTTCTTCTACGAGAACTTGTAGGACGTCTATCAGTTTCTCCATTAGTATTTTCTTGCACTTTATTGTCGTTTGTATGTTTTTTATGATCCTCTTCTGAGTCTGTTCTGTGCAAAGTTTCACTGAGTTTTGACATACGTTCACATTTCTTAGTCCATTCGTTTTCAAGCTTGAAAAATTGATCCTTCAACTGTAATTTTCTGAGATATTCATATCGTTTTATCTCGGCTAGATTCTTGATAACAACGGGCTTGACAGCCTGTTCATGTATAATCCATGCTTTAGTGAAGAAAGGATATTCAAAAAGATATTGAACAGGTTTTTTCAAAAGATACTTTTGGTTCTTGATTCTATCTGCTCTTGGTTTATTCTTTAACATCCAGAGTTTCATCTGAGGCTCCTGCATCGGGAATATACATTCTTCTATAGGATGGATTGGTGTTGGATAAGGTTCTGCCTTTGAAATATAATCTTGTGGTGGTATATGTTGTTTCTCAGCCAATGGACCTGTTAAATTTTGAAGAGAGTTCTCGAGTAGTTTCTCTGCATCTTCTTCATCGAAATCATCCTTTTCAGTAACATGTGAGTCCTCTTTTTCATCATTGTTGTTTATCGAAGTTGGAACATCATTATCAACCACTGAAGTCTTCTTCGGTTCATCATCATATTCTTCGTCTATTTTATCTGATTTCTTGGTATTATCTGATACATCTAACATTACATTAGAATCATCATTCATTACAGTATGAGGCGACTGTTGTCTACTTTCACGCCCTTCCTCTTTCTGAGCTGTATTTTTAGCTTTGTTGTCTTTGTTTTCAAGTAAACTAAAGCTTTCCTGCTTACGATCCGTAGTAGGTGTACCATTATTATTCATATCGTACATTTGAGACTCATCATCAAGCTCCGAACCTTCATCTTGCCCATCAGTTTTTTCTTGAAAGCTACTATAAGACCTAGTGTCGCTATCTCCAGTATATTCCTCTGCACTAATATCTATTCTTTTGTGATTATGCGAGACCTGTTCTTCCACTTTCCGAGTGGTTTGTGGAACAGAGTTGATTAAGCTTGATTTTGAAGGATGCGATGAAGTATCAAATGATTTTTTCGACTTTGGAATGTCCGGCATATCGTGAAATCCATAATCAAAGGGATATTTCCTGAAACCATTATACCTTGATCCCGAGTGGTATTTCCCACCACTCCTGGAACCTCTGTTGCCCCAGTAAGAATTTCTTGAATTGCTTCCCAAGCTGTTATTGAGATTATTTCCACCCGGTATCGAGGCAGAGCTACCACTCATTGCCGTTTTAGCGCCAGAAAAAGCATGTTTCGTGCTGTTATCGTATAAGTCTGCTGAAGCGTTGGGGGGAAATGTATCAAAAGAGCTTCTTGGTCGTTGTGATCTACCAGAAACGTACGAATATTTGCTAGAACCATTTAGAGTGTTTGAAGGATAATACGGACTACCACTCGTGCTGGCGGAAGGAGCTGTTGCTGGACCCCCTTGTGCAGAAGATGTGGACAACGCTGGTGTGTTATTCGTTACGGAAACGCCAGCCTGTGGATTATATCGGCTATGAGAGCCCGCCCATCTGGAAGACGAAGATGCAGATGCTGGTGCATTGCTATTAACATGGTGATTTGAATTTGAATTTGTATTGTTACTCGTAGAACTGGCATTCACAGGGTTAGTAATGGTATTGTGATTGTGACTCGTACTGGGACTGATACTGGTACTGTTACTAGCACTGGGACTGACGCCAGCACTGGTGTTCGCATTAGTAACGCCATTACCGTGCGTACTGTTACTGGGTCCATTTCGGCTCCCATTGGCGTTGCTCGCGTTTCCATCTGTAGACCCACGTTTAGTGTCCGTCACTGATACGTTCGGATTGAATCGTGAGCTGGGACGGGACGAATGCGGGCCTCGTACTGTAGCATTGGGATCATATCGCGAATGTCTAGAACCACTGCTACCACTCCCAGAACCCTCTTGTCCTGACGAAAAAGAGCCATATCGTCCAGAAGGACCACCTCCGTAATGATACCGTTTCTTCTCTCCAAGACGATGATGAGGCGGCATCCCTTCTACTAGTACTCTTTAGGACCTCAAGTGTTTATCCCCTGTTCTCGGTTTCTTATAAGCTACCTATACTAGAATCAATAAAACGTCACAGATTCGATAGCGCTACTCACAACGGGAATCAGACAACCACAAACAACGAACAAAATACAACGAGTTTCTCTCACCTGATTGTTAGATTAGATTAGAATCGTACTCTCCCACTTTCAAAATACACTCAAAAAAGGAAAATCGTACTGGATTGTTCGTCTGCTCGTCCTCACTAGTCTTATAACTCTTACCCTTTGACCATCAAACTACACTCTCACTAAAAATTGTCAAAATAATGAATCCAGAAAATGCTCTCTTTCCTTAAATCAATATCTATTCTTTTCCTTCCTTTTCTCATTCTTTGTTTATTGGTAAAGGATAAGATGGGCTTTTGATTCTTTAAATTCTCTAAGTTTTTTTTTGTTTATTTTATTGTTAGATGCCAAAACTTTCTGAAAAACTAAAAAAAATCAAGACTGGGATTGTCAACTAGGAAATTAGACGTAAGAGCTATGTGAACCCAGAAACACCCGCACAGATCATTACAAAAAACCAAAAAAAAAAAAAAAAAAAAACAACAACAAAAAAAAAAAACAACAAACAACAGAAAACAGTATGTAGCATAAGCCAAATGGATGGAAAATGGAAAATGGGAAAATTATTAAACAGAGAGAAAAAAATATCAAATGACAAAAAGCAGGATTCTGAGGATAATTTATTTTTCGGAGAAAACGGACATCAGGGGGTTCGAATGGAGGAGCAGGGGATGCAGGGGAGCAGGAAGAGCAAGGGGTGAGGTGGGGTTTGAGGCACAGCACAACATGGCACAGCCAGTGTTCGTCAGATATGATATAAGCTCATGTGAATATCACGTGAATGAGTGGATGGATGGGACATAAAATTTACGCAAAGCCCCGGGAAATGCCGTTGGTGCTCTGTTCGTTAGACTTGGAATAGATGGAGATGGTGTGTGTGGGTGAGCCTGGTCAGTACACTCAATAGTCAATAAACATTGTTTGCTGCATCGAAGAAATGAAGCCCTGGTACGCCAAAAAATCAACTTTTTTTTTTTTTTTTTTTTTTTTTTGTCTGGTTTTTGGCTTTTCTCAGAGCGTTCCTAATGCGGTTTATACCAGATGCGAACCATTACCCAATTAGGAAATCTAATTGATGCGACAGATCAGAAACGCGCATTGCTGGGTCAATACATATAGAGAGCATACAGAAGGAAGAGCGATGAACTGAGAAGAGCACAACTCTGTTAGTTTAACCAAAGGCTTTTCCTTCGTAGTTAGGATCAAGAAAGAGTAAGTAACCAAACAGTGCTTGAGGCTAGACTAGAGATAGCAGCTGTACCTTTTGTTTTGATATTTTGGAAGTATGTTAAGAGGTACAAAACGTCCTTTACTAGCATTCGAGGATGATGATGGTGCTGAGAGCCAGACATTGACTCCAGACGCCAAGATGTTCAAAGGGCTCACCACTCCACCTGCTTCTCCAGAGAAGCAACAGAGGAAATATATAGGCGTAGGGGTACGCCAGCCGTTCGAAGCAGTGAGCAGCAGTGTGACAAACATCGATACGACCGAAGAAGCACATGAGGACTTGAAACCGAAGAGATTGGCATTTGGATCGGAGCCTTTGACTTCGAAAACCAAGTCGCTGTTGCAACAGTCTTCTGTTGCAACTTGTGAGAATTCGTGGCTCGTAACCAGGGAGTCAGAGTACCGCGATATCATTGAATTCCTGCAGGGTTCAATTGGAATGAAGGACTCCAACGAGAACTCACTGTACATCACTGGGCCTCCAGGAACGGGCAAGACGGCTCAGCTAGATATCATTTTGAGAGATAAGTTCCAAGAGATTGTGCTGGGCCCAGCAAGAGCCACATTGCCTAAACACGACTCTGATTTGACAAATGTATCATATTTTGAAACACAACCGGATGTGTTTCAGCCCGTAGCAGTCGCCAAGATCAACTGTATTGCACTCGCAAAGCCCGAGACGATTTTCCAGAAACTAATAACAGAGTTCACCAATACACGCAGCCCAGCTTTCCACACAGGCGCCAGCTCAACAGTGAAGACGTTGGAAGAGTTTTGTAGATCGAAACCAAGCACACATTTCGTCATGATACTAGATGAAATGGATAAACTGATCAATGGAAACGGTTCTGGGGCATCAAAAACGAAGACTATCCTCGATCTCTTCTTATTGGCAAAAGAGCCTAGCATTAATGTAACCGTCATTGGTATAGCTAACAGCATTGACCTGAAGGATAGATTCCTCAACGGATTAAATCTGCAAAAAGAACTTCTCCCCAAGGTAATACACTTCCGTCCTTATAATTCTGATCAGATGTTTGAGATAGTGAAGCAGAAACTGTCTGTTTTCCCCCAATGTTTTGAACTGTTCCAGCCAATGGCGATCAGATTTGCAACAACAAAGTGCTCGGGTTCCACAGGAGACTTAAGAAGATTATTTGACTTGTTGAGAAGCAGCGTGCAATTATTCGAATTGGATTCTCTCAAGTCAAATGCAGTTTCCAATGTAGGATCTAAGCGAAAGGTCACAATTGCTCACGTGGCCAAAGCAGTGTCAAAGTTCATGGGGTCTGCTACCACAAGGGCCAGAATTGGCCCTCTGAACATTCAACACAAGATTGTTTTATGTTCTCTGGTTCATAGAGAGAGGTTTGATCTCCACCAGTGCATATGCACCATTGACGAGGCTTATGATTACTACGTCAAACTTCTGAGACGAACCGAAGTTATGAAGCCTTTGAGTAAAACTGAGTTCCTAGAAAGTTGTAATAGCTTACAGACTTGCGGAGTGGTCATAATAGACTTTTCAAGGAAGCGCAATATTCAGTCTGGATCACAAAAAACCATAAAGTCATCAGTAATTGAAGCGGAACTACAGGAAGAAATAAGCAAAATCGAGCTATTAAAGCGTCTCTTGTAGATTTCCCTTGATCCAAATGTTCTAAGACTAAAGCTTATACTCACTCACTCTTGGCCGACTAGCATAACAATAAATAGCATATGATATATCATATATAGTGGTTGTCAAATTTAATCAAAATTATTGCATCAAAATACCATTGCCTTCGTCTAGCTTTATTCCCTGTAAACTGTCTGTCATTAACGCTCTGGTCCCTTAAGTTTGTAACATTTCTCTTTTCGCCATATTCACCACACAAGTATATGGGAGATTTCAGTCATGTGACCCGTAAACCCTTATACTATATCCTATATTGATAAATCTACTAAATTCCAAGTGTGTTGAGTAATAAAATGAGGATAACAGAACTAGAGGCAATACTGAACGTAGAGTTGATCAAAGGTCTATTAGGCTACAAGTCAACAGTACCAAGAAAGTGATTAAAGAACATTACTGGGATTAAGAAGATTTTGCCTGCTAAAATGAATAGAATATTCGGATATGGTAATCGCAAGACGCACGAGCAGATGATGCTGGATTCATCTAAAGCTATCGATCAGGCTCAGAGCGGTCTTGCTGGACGTGTATCGCAACTTGACACGCAGATCTCACAGCTTAATTTCCAACTATCAACACTACAAAAAAAGATAAGTAATACAAAGTCGACTATGGGCCAAAAACCCCTAAGGCAACGGGCACTAAAGCTTTTGAACAAGAGGAAACAACTTGAAGCGATGAGAGACCAACTCGATTCTCAATCATGGTCTATGTCCCAAGTTCAAATGACTACAGACAACTTGAAAAACACAATGGTTACCGTAAATGCATTGAAGCAAACGAATCAAGCGTTGAAACAGCAATACAGTAAAATTAATATTGACAAAATTCAGGATATGCAAGATGAAATGATGGACTTAATAGAGCAAGGAGACGAGCTCCAAGAAGTATTAGCTATGCAAAACCAAGATATCGATGATATTAGTGAAAGTGAGCTAGATGCGGAACTTGAGGCTCTTGGGGAAGAAGACCTTATGGAAGATCTCGACTTGAACGACGCTGAAGCAAATGGGGAGTTACCATCCTATTTAAACAATGCTATGCCTCAATTTGTTGATGATGAACCAATAGAGGACAAACCAGCTCTTGAAACTGCTAATTAGATACGAAAATTTTCATCAGTGGAAAACTTTGCTTCTGCCTCCTATCTTGTTAATTTTGAGACCGAAGTCAAAGTTAAATGTTAGTTAAAGTTAACTACGTATGTACAGTGTAGGTAAAGAAATACTCATGGTATTGTGTGGAAGGGGTTTTCCTTTTTGATTATTTAACCTTTTTAATAGCCATGAAGTAATTTCCAACATTAGCACAATCGTGTTCTATCCATCCATTTACAGGCAAATACATCGTTCCCTTAGTTTCTAATATCTGATATTTCTCTGCAACGTTTTGTTGGAACCATTCTTCGATTTCTGATGAGTTGATGTACTTGTCAAGGTGATGGGTTCCCTTAGGGACTACTTTTAATATATGTTCTCCCATGAATATAGTAGTAAACCACGAGATTGGGTCTCTGTTGATAGTACTTAAGAACATGATACCATCCGGCTTAAGCTTTTTCCAAGCTTGACTTAAAATTTCACTCGGTTCATTTACATGCTCCAACATTTCAAACATAGTTACAATATCATATTGACCATGAACTTTTTCCAGAGGCAAAAGCTTGTAAAATATTTTATCTTTGATAGAAGGATCTTTCAATGCATGTTCTTTTGCAACTTCGATACACTCAGGCGTAAGATCAATACCTGTAACGCTCTGAACAAACGGTAACCTTGCTAAAGACTCGGAGAGGATTCCACCTCCACAGCCAATATCAAGAGCGTCAAACTTCTTCTGTGCCAAAAGAGAATTAACTTCTTTAAAAATATCTTTTTCAATGGCCTTTGATACATATGCTGGCAAATGTTCGCGATGATTGAAACCAGGAATGTAGACATCTTTGTTTTCAATCTTGATTTCATTTCTTAGAATCCTTTGGATGAAATCAAGCCTTGCTAAATTCATCTTGTGTAAGATACGCTGTGAACCCCAGGTATCCCACCAGGTAGGTGCTAGTTGCTGAAAATGATGGATTTCGTCATCAGATGTACTTGTGCTCGCGGTCTTAGGAGAATTCAAGTTATTTGTTGATTGTGATGATTTTGACGCTGCATTATTGCTTGAAGAAATGAAGTCGGTGTTATACTTTGGAATATCAGAATACAACCTTCTGACTGAAGTTAGAAGACCAGGCTTACGAAACATGGTTAATTGGTATATAATGAACGGTTTCAGAAGGCTGCAGGTCAGTATTACACAACAGTTTTGTCCTTTTTATATAGTTCAACTGTTAAATAGTATGACATTTCTCATAAACACCTTGAAAAACTTGGATTTCTGAACTGTGTTAATAAACTTCAACTATTTACTTATTGAAACCAACATGTTGGAAGCAAGAAAGAGACAACAACAAAAGCTATTGAAGCGCCAGACCTCAGTTATAGCTTATCTTCACATCACCAAGGAACATGAGTAGTGATAGTGAACATGAAGAGCTTCTTATAGCGACTCGGTCGCGAAGGGCTAATGCAGGTAATAAGATGCAGAAACTATTGCAAATGGAGTTAGAAGAAGCACAGAAGCGTACCGGGGCATTAGATGATGACGAAATCAACCTATTATTTCAGGAAGATGAAGAAGATGAAGAATTTACTCTGGGTTCTAAAAAGCGGGAGGAAGATGAAGATATGTTTAGTGATTCTGGAGACGAATCATCGGGAGCCAGTGATGCAGAAGCGGGAGAACACGAACTTCAAAGACAAGAACGCCAAAAGCGCAAGCTGAGTCAAAAGAAGAAAAACCATGTACCCGTTATTAAGAGAGCAAAAACAACCGGAACCCAGAAAACGTATAAATCTCCGAGCGATGAGATTAATGCAGAGAGTTTGTTAGCTGTGTCTCGTCGTACTTCGAAGAGAAGTGCTGTTGTGGCGAATAAGTTAAAGGTTTATGAGAGCCTCACCAAAGCTGAAAAACGCCGTAAATTAATCCAGGAAAAGCTTAGAAAGCAGAGAGAAAAACAGAACATCAGACCTTTGACACAAGAAGAAAGACTCAAAATTGCTGAAGAAACAGAAAAGTTCAATATCTCATCTTTAAACAAGTATAAAGAACAAGAGATATCTAAAAAACAAACTAGAATGGCTATGCAATTGAGGGAAAAAATGAAATTCAAAGATGGAGAAAAAATTATACGATGGATTTCAACACAATGGGAGGTCTCACCTTTGGTTGAGATCGAAGATAGAGTCTACTGGGAGCAATACACTGCAAAGAGAGATAAAACCAAAAAGAAATATGTCAGGAGGAAAAAGGCCCAAATCGAAGCGGATAAATCGAGAGAGTCGAGTACATCAAAAGAAGGGACACCAATTAAACAAGAAGAAGACCAAACTTCGGAAAATACAGTTCAAGAGTCTCTAGAAAATAATGATGAACAGGTAAACGTGACTGATACACAGACTGTCACAAATGATTCTATTAAAAATACTTCGGCCGGCGAAAGTGATAACAATGATAAACCCGAAGATATTCCGTCCTTTAATCCAACAACTAAAGCGGAAGTCGTGGAAGTTGAAGAAAAGAAGTCAATTAACCCAGCATATGTTCACACTGAAGAGTCGTCTACCGTGGACAATAGTAATATAATACCAAATTCTTCGGATTCCAATGAAATGAAAAATGATAAAACTGAAGTAGCTGCTGAAGAGTTACTTGAAGATCAGAGTAAGTCATTACCGGAAGACTCGTATACGGAACTTCCTAAAAAAGAAAATGAAACAGAAATATCCTTTTCTACTAAACCAGATCCCCTAAAAGAAGCCAGAATGAATGACATGAACTCAAGTAATACTTCGGAAAGTATTAAACATATATCTTTTGCTGAGGAAGATCAAATTTCTGTGATAAATTCCGAAGATCCTCCTATACTTGTGCAAACATCTACGGAGGTTTTTGACAAATCTGAAACCAGCTCAAGTGTTGAACAAAATATTTTAGAAGAAGAAAATAACGAACCTGAAATTAAGTATGAAGGGCCTGTTCAGAGGGTAGGTAAAAACTTTCTAATACTCTATACCTTTCCGGATGGTCCATTCACACCCTACCCCAAGGATTTCAAGAAAGTCATTCTAGGGGATGACTGGTTGTTGCCTTCAAAAGCAAGACCAGATGAAGTTAAAACAATCACCAAGATCACAATTGCTGAAGAACAAGAGCCTTTACAATGCATCTTAACTCCTGATACTTCCATATTGGACAAATTCCCACGTTTTGGTGAGTTTGATAAGAAAACGCTAAGAACGGTGAAAATGGATACAACAAAGAAAGATAAGATTGAAATTAAAACAGAAGCACCTACTGGTGTGTTCTTACCAAACGGAATTAGAAAAAACTGTCTAATCACTAACAAAGAGTGCAAATATTTCGATCCAAAGAATGGTGTTCCATATTCTGACGTCGAAGCTATCAAAACTATTCAACAATTACAAGAGTATTATGATGAGGAAGGAGAAGCTTTAAATCCAAGATTCAAATGGTTCGGATTTGGAAGGGGTGGTATCTTTCTAGATGTCTTACAAAGACCAGCTAAGGGTGTCCCGGAGGGCTTTATATAATTTGTTTTGGGATTATTTACATATTCTTTTTATAGCTTTAACCATTGTATGCATATTCCTTGCCATTAGTCCGTACTTGGACTGTAAATGATTATATTTCATCATATTTTCAACGGGGGATAGAACAACTGTCCTTTTCATATCTCTGTTATAGTAATCCCAGAAGTTTTGATTATTCATTAAAGAGCGATTATAATTTTCAGAAGATTTGATAGCATTATTATTAACATTAACAAGGTAAAGATGATTTCGTGCTCTAGTCATAGCAACATAAAGTAATTTTTTTTCTATGTCATACTTTCCATAGTCATGGCGACCCATGACAAACACAATGGGAAATTCAAGGCCTTTCGAGGAGTGGATTGTAGAAACATTAACACTTCCTAGAGAGTTGAACTGTTGTTCTTGACTTTTTTGGTGAGTATGGTATATTATGCTTTGATCATGGAAAGATTGCAAAAACCAAGATGTTAACGACTGGTCTATAGGTTTTGATAGGATTGATATTTTCATAACTGAATAAAATTCTTTTAGATTGTCTTCGAATGCCTTATATCCAGGTATTGTTTTATCTGAGAAGACAGAAATATCTAAATGAGAAATCACTTCAGAACATCTTTTGACTATGACATGTGGCTCTTTTTCACTCAATATTGATGGGTTATCAATTAGGGGTGATATTACTTCGATATATTCTTGTACCTTTTTTGTAGCACTTGGCGGAAGTTTCCAATCGCTTGATGGAACAGTGTTAAGATACTGCCATATTGATAAATTTGATGCTATTGCAGCTCTATGGATATCTCGAAGCATTTTACTACCAAATCCTTTTATTGCCGCCAAAGTTACAATAACACTGAAATCGCTTTTTGTTGTACTCGACGTTGGGAGGGCGTTTGGTTGATCTAGTTCTTCTGTGATAGATGTTACAAGTTGAAGGATATCTATCAGAAACCTAATTCTTTGATCGGACATCCAGTCCGGCTGCGAGTTTAGCTTCTGAACAGGTATACCAAATGATGAAAGATGTTCCACTACAGCTTGGGAATGTGCATTTGTTCTAGTCAAAATGCCAATGTCGGATAGTTTAGCAGAGGAGCATACTAGTTGACAAATTTCGCTTACTAAAAAGTCCATTTCGTCTAACAACCCTTCCAGTTCCAGCTGTGTAGGTTTAAGTCCTGATGGATCTTTAGTAACAGCAGAATCAATAGCATCTAATGGAAGTGATTGTTTTACAACTTCATTAGCAGCTGTAGTAATTTCAGGGGTACAACGAAAATTATCATATATGAATTTTGTATACCTCATATGAGGCGGCCTCATATTTTCTAAACGGGACATGACTTCTTTGTTACTACCCAAAAATTCATATATACTTTGATTGGTATCTCCAAAAAGTAGAAGTTGTTTCTTACCAATCACCTTTTCAAGTAGCGTGAAGATACCAGGATGTAAATCTTGGAACTCATCTATAATGATGATTTTAGCGTCATTTAATACAAAATTGGTGAAAGAATGACTGTCAGAGTTTACAGGATTCTCTAAAAGTTCGGAAGCGATTTTTATTAGATCGTCATTAGTTAAAACATTCGATTGCTTCATCAAGGCAGCAAGTTTCTCAATGGTACCATCTTCATCCTTCTTATTTATGTGATACTTGGTGAGTATATTCTCAAGCTTTTTGATGATTAAACGATCACTTGCAGACTTAATATTGTTCTTGGTCCAAAATTCTTTCGGGACGAGTTTTACTAGTCCACGCCATCCATTTTCTTCAATGATATTTACAATTCCGATATTCTCTGTCACAATTCTATTGGACAATCCATGTATTGTATATATTCCGATCTGTGAAATAATCTCATCAACTTCATCCTCTGTGTACTTTCCATCATTGTATTTATGAAAAACCTTCAAAAGGTTCTCTATTATATTATCGACTGCTTTATTAGTTAAAGAAAGGACTATTATTTCACTAGGTTTCAATTTTTCCGTTACAATTAGCTCTCGTATTTTGCATAAGAGCGTGTACGTTTTCCCAGAACCAGGACCTGCTACCACCTTTACCGTACTTCCAGGAATATAAGGAAAGTCTATGATAGCCTTTTGAGATTCAGTAGGATGTTTCATTCCTCCACATTGATTTTTTAAAATTGAATGTAATTTGGCATATGCTATCCATAATTTATCAACTTTGAAACTCGACTTCCTTTTGAATATAGTTTATACTTACTTTTATATTGTAAACAATAATTTAGCTTTCAAGTTTACCTTAAAATAATGTTTCAAATATTGAAATATACTAAAAAGAGAAAAAATATTTAATGCATTAATCAACAATAACTTATCTATACAGATCAATTATTTACTATATGCTTCGATTAGTTGAGAGAGATGTACTTTGGTCTCTGAAAGAATCAATGGTTCCCTCTCAGAATCAGACTTCAAGAAAGATTGTTGAAGGGAATTGTAAAGATACATGTAGTTTGTAGTCAAAAACTTCTCAGCGTTCTTACTTTTCTTGCTGCATTTGGTCATTATCGTTTCGAAATCATCGCGAATTCTATTTATTGAATGGAAAAGGGGTTCTGATCTTTCGTCCAGTAACTCTTTATGTGTCAATGAGAGCTTAAGTAAGCTTAATAGGAATTTAGAAAATTGAACTGTTAGTTCATGAGGTGTCACCAATGGGTCTGAATGGTTTTCTGATCCTCGAATATGGGCAGTATTTGTTGTTATAGCCACAGATCTCAATTGTTCACACTGGAAGTCCACAAGCTTTTGGAATTTTGGCCATAAAAGAATCAATTGGCCATCTAAATAGTCGTCAATACAGGGTGTTTGCCGCGACTGAGCCTCGAATTGTAACCGATGCGCTACTCGGATACTGATCAGCACACCAAAGATGTCATATGTGTTGTCTATTAAATGGTGAGTAAATTCCAATGCGTTGTCAAAGGTTGGTTGAAATACCTCCAACAAAAGCTTCCTAATTCCATCTCCTTCATCGGTAGGCAATCTGAAAAATTCATTCAAAAATAGGAATTCAGCAGTACAGTTGTCTAAAATAGCCAAATTCAAATTCTTAAATCCAACCTCAAGATAATTAGCAACAGGGTTATTTTCTGCTATTTGGGAGACCATGACAGTCTTATCTTCTTGAGTAATAAGATCTAGTCTTTTAGAGATTTGGAAATAATCATTAATAGTATCATCGGTGATATCGTTACGAGAAGTTACTTGGGAAGCAAAAAGAGATCTTCCGCCAGAAAAGAGATAATTGGCATATGAACCTGAGACAGATGTGTTTGAAAGTCCATGGCCCAAACCGAAATTTGAGTCTATTTGGACATATTGTAAAATTGTTAGCGATCTGATATACCTCGAGAAATATGTCTTATAATACCACTTCATTGTATTCAAGTATGCTTCTCTTAACCCAAGTGCAAGTTCAGGTTTAGTTTTGTGTATCATTTGGTATATTTCCTTCACCTGAAGCAATTCTTCTTGAATTCTCTGAGCCGGAACAGGATGTCCATCCCTTAGTCTTTTTATTCTTATCACTATGAATTTCTTTGATCTCTCTACACAAACTGCTTTAAGGATTTGGAGAACCTCGTTCAAATGATCAAAGTCTTGTGGCTTTTCTTTATCTGTTTCTTCCAAATACTTATGATATATCTCTTGTTTATCATTCAAATAGTCAATGCAATCCAACCACTTATGATCTATTTTGCCCCTTAAAACTTGATCAATAACTTCTGGAGATATTATTAAGTCGTTAACAATAGGACTGATATCTTTTAACCTGGATGAGTTACTTTTTAATAATGATGATAGTTCGGACGACTTTCCTTTAACAAAATCAAGGTCTTTAGTTAAGGCATTTAGATTGTTGTGAAAATCGACAAAGTATGTTTTGAGGTTAGGTATAAGAACTTCTGTAGATGTTCTTAACTTCTCCTCTTTCGAAACCAGATCATCTAATTCTTTTAAGAGCCCAGGATGCAAATAGTACTCTTTATTTGATGATGATTTGACGTATGATTCGTAAACATCATCCTCAGTTTTATTATTTAGAGACTCTTCACCATTAGGTGGAGAAGCCTCCTTAAAACCTAAAATGTCACACAGAGAGTCCATTGAGTTATCACACGCACCTACCGATTCTTGAGCGATCTGAAAGAATTACTCCTAATTATGTGTTTGCTATGTTATTTGGATGTTTAAGCCGTTTAAGATATTTTTCATTAATTATATGTAAACACAGACATGCATAAAAATAGAGAAACAAACCATAATTACTGGCATGAGAGGGAAGCAGGATCAAATTGATAATAATACGTAAAAAATTAATGATGCTTTGGATTTGTTTCTATAATATCACAGAACTACGGTTTCAACATAGTTTCTTATATTGAATTATATACAATATATAATTACTGGCTTTTTAACTTTTGGATTTTCGCTAACATACCAGATAATTGCAAACGTGTGCTAACACCTTCAAGAATTCGCATATGAGTGAAACCAATTTCTTTAATCATCTCTAATCTCACTGATTCTTTTACTTCTTCTAGATTTTTCATAACTCTGAAACAAGTTGTAACAATATCTACTGCAGAATAACCTTTCGTCCATAGATCCTTCAGATACTGTAATGACTCGTCTAAAGAGTTGGAAAGCAGCATTCTCTTTACTATTAGAGGGTGAGGTGAATCAACAATTTGGAACACGTTATCACCATTTACCAGACCAAAACCCGCTACTGTACTTTGAAGGTTATTAATCGCCTGTCTCATATCGCCTTCTGCGGTGAAAATGATGGCTTCCAAACCATCATTAGTATACTGAACGTTTTCCATCTTGATAATTTCAAGTAGTCTTTTCAAAACCTGTTCATCAGTTAGTTTTGAATAGCGTAGAATGGCACACCGTGATTGTAATGGTTCGATGATCTTGTTTGACTGATTACAAGCGAATGCAAATCTTGTAGTATTAGAATACAATTCCATGGTACGCCTTAAGGCTTGTTGGGCTCCACTTGTCATTGAGTCTGCTTCATCTAAAATGATGATTTTATGCTTGCCAGGTGGCAATGTGCACTTCTTTTGGGCAAATTGTTTGATTTGATTTCTGACTACCTCAATACCTCTATCATCAGAGGCATTCAACTCCAAAACTGCCTGTGAGTACGAATCTCCTAAAAGTTCATGAGCAAGACAGTGTATGGAAGTTGTCTTACCAATACCAGGAAGACCACTGATGATCATATGTGGCATATTTCCGTCTGCAGCAATTGTTTGTAGTCTCTGTACAGTGTCTTCATTACCTACAATATCCTTCAATAAATGAGGTCTATATTTCTCTACCCATGGAAGTTCAAGTTTAGTTGCATACGACATTTCAAGGCTAATTTCTGTGGACTATGAGCACAACTTCCAACGTTCAATTCCAACAACTGTAATGTTTATTCGTTTCCATCTTAGTGAAGTGAAAAGTTCTATGGTGTAAGCAAGGTCTCATTGTTACATACAACAAATATTTCAAGCATACTACGCGTACTCCATATATTTGGTCACGTGCAAAAATCTTCCTGTGATTTAATGCGAAAGACACTGATCGTTAAACAGTTCAACGGGTATCTAATCAGTTTGTAATTGGATATGCCATTATCAATGGGGGGGGGGGGAGTTCAGCCATAGATCCGAACCTGAGACTACCTTATTGAAGATATAATTTTGCACGTGACCTATTTTTGTTATAGGTAAAAAGAAGAAATGGAGCACAACAAGTAAATTTGACATGGTATATCGAGAAGAGGACATCGGAAAAATAGTGATCAGTAACTCAGAGGATA
This sequence comes from Kluyveromyces marxianus DMKU3-1042, assembly GCF_001417885.1. Taxonomy (NCBI): domain Eukaryota; kingdom Fungi; phylum Ascomycota; class Saccharomycetes; order Saccharomycetales; family Saccharomycetaceae; genus Kluyveromyces; species Kluyveromyces marxianus. The sequence continues at coordinate 353,838 of NC_036025.1, forward strand.
AAGGCACTGATCTTGTTTCTAGGATGTCAGAATCTGACGCTAAATGTAAAGAAGATGCGACTACCGAAGTTCCTGTGAAGGAAGAGGATTCTAATCCAATTATTAGAGCACCACAGTTTCCTCCACCACCAGAGGGAATATCTAAATCTCAATGGAAGAAAATATGCAGAAAGAAGCGCTTTGAAGAGACCAAAGCCGAGTATGCGTTGATACGTAAAGAGAAGAAAGCTAAGGCGAGACAAGCTCGTCGTGAAAAGTTGCAAGAATATCTTGACAAAGGAGAAGAGATTCCAGAGGATCTAAAACGCCCACCAAAGGTGAATCTAAATCAAAAGGATTCTGGAATTTCCATTATTCTCGACTGCGCCTTTGATGACTTGATGAATGATCGTGAAGTTGTCAGTTTGTCTACCCAAATCACTAGGGCATACTCTAGTAACAAGAGAGAGAATCATTATGCAAAGATAAAGGTCACTTCTTTCGATAAAAGATTGAAGCAACGTTTCGACAACGAGTTGAGTAATTGCAACTATAGTAACTGGAAGAATTTCACATTCGATTCCGATCCTACATTGCCTACAGAGAATGTTGTGTACTTAACTGCGGATACAGACGAAAAGTTGGAAACATTGGAGCCTGGCACTACTTACATTGTTGGTGGTATAGTGGACAAAAACAGACACAAAAATTTGTGCCTCAATAAAGCCAAAGAACTCAATATTCCAACCAGAAGATTACCTATCGATGAATTCATTTCACTAGCAGGTAGAAAAGTTCTTACTACCAGTCATATGGTGCAATTGATGTTAAGGTACTTTGATAATAAAGACTGGAAAGAAGCATTCGAAAGTGTGCTTCCGCCAAGAAAGTTAGGTGATAAAAGTGGTTCTTCCGAAGAATAGGGCTCTCATACGCTGCATTTGAATTAAAAGAGCATTGCATAGCATGTAGATAATAAAAAATATTGTGTGTATAGTACATATGACTAACATAATAGTTTTGATTAGGTCCGCGCTGAGTTTTCCATCGGAATTTTCAGTATTTTTCAGTCGTTTTTTTCCTCTAGCAAGCCAGTAGCTCATCGCTGAAGAAAAGTGAAAAAAGAGTCAAAGAAATGGAAATGCATCTGAAAAGGCTTTAAAAATTCACTTGAATTCACAGCCATATATATATATATATTAAGTATTCACATTAAAGTATCCATTGATCAAACTTTCCGAAACTTGTGGTGTCCCAATAAAACTTTACTACTAAAGTAGGTTTTGTCGTCTAAGGTTCCTGAGGTAGTCGTTAAAATAAGAAAGGAAATTTACGCCTAGTGCGCAATAAGTTTGGTTTAATATTGCAAAGTATACACTGTAAGAATTCCGATGCAACCAGTACCAATTGTTTTGAACTCCCAGACAGTGTCTGGAATAGCCGGTTCAGTTTCTATCGCATGTTGGATTATAGTCTTTGTCCCTCAGATATACGAGAACTTTTACAGAAAGTCCGCAGAAGGACTATCGTTGATGTTTGTTGTTCTATGGTTGGCTGGGGATATATTCAATTTATTAGGAGCCATGCTTCAGCATTTGCTACCTACTATGATTATACTAGCTGCTTATTATACGATAGCTGATATTATTCTATTAGTACAATGTTTGTTCTACGGTCAAGATGGCCCAGTAGATCCAGTCCATTTATCACCAGCAAACCCTATCAACGAAAATGTTCTACAGGATGTTTTCCATGAGCACGACCCTTTACTAGGAGATGAAAGACATCGTGAACGCCATGACTATGTCGACACATCATCTAGTGTTTCTGTCATTACTTCAACTGCCGGTAACAAAAACTCAGATAGTACCTTCAAGCGCTATTTGTTGAAAATTATGATAGTATCATCAGTTATTTTGGCTGGTTTCCTTTCATGGTATATTTCATATATCAGAAATCCTCCAAAGCAACATGAACCCGAATTGGACCTTCAAATGAACTGGCTTGCTCAATCATTTGGCTACCTGTCAGCTGTGCTATACTTAGGATCCAGAGTTCCACAAATTCTGTTGAATTTTAAAAGAAAGTCTTGCGAGGGTATATCTTTCTTGTTTTTCCTATTTGCATGCTTGGGTAACACAACTTTTATCATTTCTGTTTTGAGTATTTCATTTTCTCCACGTTATCTATTGGTTAACTCTTCTTGGTTGATTGGAAGCTCGGGTACATTGATAATGGACTTTATTATCTTTATCCAGTTCTTTGTTTACAACGGGAATAGCAAAAACTCTCAAGAGTTCATCACTGTATAGTTTCTTCCAACAACTGCACCATTGCCATACTTTAAAATTAATCTAAAAAGCAGCATCAACTTCAGTACATTATTTAAAAGATGATTAATATCTTTTTCATCACATACAGACATTGTCTTAAACTCACACTAGCATTGTTATCTCGGATTTTTTTTTTTTTTTTTTTTATTAATCTTTGAATAATTAGCACTATACACTACACGCTCAGTATATCTGCCTTCTAGTATTTGTGTTTTCTATTTTATCTTATTGTGTCAAACGACAACGTCAGTTTACAAAAAAAAAAATATTTATCACAAAATATGATATAAAACTGACACCTCCCGTAGACCATAAACTCCTAATATCACATCAAGTTAATCATTTTAAGCGTAACCAATAAATCGGCATTGGCTCTTGTGGAGACGTAAGGATGAAAGGTTCTGAAACTATTCGTTTGAATAGACCACCAGAGCTCTCAGAATACACAATTAATGATGATAATTCCACCAGTTCCTCTTCCGATGACGACCATGACACAATCCCACAAACTATGGAAAGGACAGTATCTCATGGTCTACATGGATTTACCAACATGTTGGGGTTTAGCAGGTCTAAAAGCTCATCGTCGATAAATGAGCACAGAGGTTGGAATATTTTCAAAAAGGAGAAAACGACATCAACTTCCAACAGTTCAATACATGGAGAATCTCAAAATTCAGGTTCTGAGAATATACAAAAAGAGCAAAGTTGGTGGAGGAAATCCGTTCATAGGTCAAGACCAAGTACTGTTCCAAACTCAAATATTAACCTTTTTGACGAGTCAATATCAGCGGAAGAAAATATGATTCTCTCAGCAAATCATAAACTTGAGACTATGTTACACGACTCATTTGAAAACGTTGTTGATAACAGTGCTAGTCCTACAAAGAATTTAGACGAGGACTCTGACTATTCTGATGATTCTCAACTGGATTCATTGCGTGAAGCTTCAAGAATTATCAAGGAGAGATTAAATGTCGTGTCTGAAAATGATAGCCCAGTAACACCTCCAAATGAACCAGTCATGCAAGTTCACTTCAAGCCTCCGGTCAATGAAACTTCTATATATGACTATATCTATGAATCTCCAAATGCTAAGAATACTAAGAATATTGATCTCATGACTGTGGATTCAAACTCTGTAACATTTGGCAAATTTCAAAGAATTGCCTCTTGTTTGAAGGATAGTGATGACTACCTTGAAGCAGATCAGTCTATTATCGCTGTTTGTGATTATATTTTGACTCTTGCTAAAGAAAATAAGGAAAAGCTTTTCAATTTACAGTCAGGTATCAGCACGGCAAAGGAAGAAGAGAAAACTGTTGATTTGTCTGAACTAGATGAACTAACTAGTAAATTAGAAGAAATAAAAAGCAAATATGATGCTTGTAATGAACAACTCGATGGTTTAGTTACAGAGAATGACGGTTTAAAAAGTAAATTGAAAGAAGTTATTGAATTTAATAATATTTGCAAGCAATTCTTCGTTGAATATAAAGGACAGATTGCCCAACTATATCAACAAGTTAATAATGAGACTAGTAAAAATGAAACGTTGAAGGAAATGCAAGAAAGGATAGCTAAAGAATATGAGTCCGAGAAGAACCGTAATGTTGAATTAGCCGAAAGCTTGGCTCTTTCGCAGGAAGTACTACAAGATATGGAGAAGAGATATTTGGAAACAGTGAATAAGATATCGGATCCTCAATCATTGCAGAACATATCTGTTCTTGAAGCAGAAAATGCTGCTTTAAAAGAAACTATCGAAAAAATTACTAAGGGAAATAACAGAATTGTAAAGGATTACCAAAGGGAACGTAAAAAGGTGCTTGACTTGAGGAAACAGAAAGATTCGACTGGAAAATATATTGATGGTATGCTATTGTTTCAGAACCATTGTATTCAATTTCTAACGCAATTCATTATGTCTTTTAAAGCAGTAATTGAACCTTCAGATTTTATGTTAATCGAACAACAATTGTTTCATGTTTCATCTTTTAGTCCACTATCACAGAAGAGTTTGGAATTCAGGTCTGATAAGGAATTGTTGGCTCAGTTGCATGCTTTTGAAACAGGTACAACAGACTTGTTTCAAAACCTTATCAACAACACCCTTGTTCAAGCAGTTAAGAAATTTACCATTGAACAAAATTCAAATTCTTTCCTTACCTCACAATTGCGCATATTGCGTAAAGAGTCTACAGAAAAAGATCAGTACATTCAAACTATCTTGCACGATACTAATAATTTAAAGCTGAAGTTGAGAAAAGAATGAAAGTGTTTTTTTTTACAAATGGATATAGATATATAGAAGTTGTGTACTATGATTTTCAGAGGTTATAGCCTTCTACTATCATTCGTTTAATGGTTCACATATATTTTCAATTCGGATGTTGTTTGTATTCTCAAAAAATGGTTTCCAGCACGTCATCATATAAACCGAGGTGTTATTAACAGTTTAAAAAATATATATATATATATATGTATATATATAAATATATATAAATGAAAGAACTATTACCATGATACACTAATTATATAGCAGCCGTTGTATTAAAACCTTTCATCGTACCAGGGATTTGAACTTCATATTATATGTATATTATTGATCTATGCAATTAGAGGATGATGATATTAGACGATTGAAGTTATTTACATTATTGAATGGTTATTATTTGAGGGAATCATACAGTGTATTGAACCGCGAGTCTTGTGATCCTCAAGTTGACAAAACGGAGCTAATCTGGTGTAAAGCTCAGTTTGGAAAAGATTATACTCCTGAACAAATAGAGAATCTTCATCAAATCAAACAATTTGAGCTTGACTTATCAAAGGGTACGAATAAAGAATTTATAGACAGCATTATAGAACAGGGTTCAGATGCAGAGCCCATATGGGGAACAGGGTGTATAGATGATCCTGGAGATTCATTATTGCCACCAAGTCTCAGGTTAAATTATCTGGAAAAATCAATTTATAAAATAAACGAGCGTAACGATGATCCATTTGATATGATTATGATATTAGAGAATAGATACGGATTAATGATAAACTCCTCTGGCTACATCAAAGTTATAGACTTGTGTCGTTTGAATTCAGTTGAGGGAACCTTGTGTAAAGAGCCAACTGTGTGCACTCACATAAGGAAGATGTTTCCTCCGACCCAGTCGTCTTTCTCTTTATCCTTTGTTCAAAGACTTACATCATTTATGGGGCTGAAGGTCATTGCCTTTGGAAATTCCGTAGGGGACATTGTCTTTTACGAAGAATCTTACCTTGCATTTGAGTATCCGCCAATATTGGAGAATAGTATCCTACACCTAAAACTGGATGAGGGCTATGCCAGAATTTCTACTTGTGATGGAATTGGATTATCATCTAACCTCACTGTTTTATCCAATGAAGAGACTTTAACCATAATCTATTTCGATACTTTTTTTGAGAATCCAATTATAAAAACATATAAGTTTGAAGATAAGCTAAATTATGTTGATTTTTTACGACCAGCTGAAGCTGGATTCTTCCTTGTTATCAAAAAGGATAGCGGAGTTAGGCATGTTTTACATTTCTCATTAGAAAATCTACAACAAGGCAAAATCTTGTGTGAAGCAATAGATAGTCTTTCAGAGAAACGAACTAAAGAACAAAATAATCTGCACATGGTAGTTTCCAAGGATGATTTTCTGTCGGTACCAGATTTTGAATTTCTAACATTGTCATTCAACGCCCCAAGAAACGAACATTTTATCCATAAAATCTATCAGAATAGTTTGATTTTGGAATCACTACCTTTATACCCATCGGAATCGAACAATCTCGGGTTTGGTGCATGTATTGCGCAAATTGAAGTTCCAGTACCAAACTACTCTTTAATTTATGAAAATGATGACTTATTAATTGATAACCCAATCCACCTAAGATATACTACGTATAGAAGGAATATGTTTCACTATGAAGACATTTATGCCAATAAGAAACTATTAAAGACTTCTCAACTTGACTATGAAGACTGTTATGTATCAAGACGTGCCCATGGCAATGGAAACTCCAAGGTTTTCAAACCGGAATCATCTACCGGTATATGCACCGATAGTTCAGTTAAACCTTCTAATTCAGAATACCTGGCTACGTTGAGTTTGCAACTCAAAGCCCAATATAAACGAATTGACGAAATAAGACATAAGCTGAAAGGACATTCAGAGTTTCAAATAGATTCGGAACCTTTTCCGTATAATCGGTTGGACCAATTAAGGGCTGTCCATCTTCATAAAAGTGTATTTTATGGATCTGCTGATATTGCAAGCATTCAACATCTGCAATGTTGCAATTCTTCTCTTAAGGAAGCACTTAAAATGTACATAAAGGATTTATCTTCTAATGGTGAAGAAAAAGATCATGAACTTGATTCATATGTTAATGCCGTAATCAAAAAGTATCTGCAGATAAAAGACAACACCAGATTTCGAAACAATGGTCCAAAATATGATTCCATTATATCAGATGACAACTTTGTAATCGAGGCTAACGATGAACTTTCCATAAGAATGTATGGTACGAATCCCTTGATTTTGAATGCGTTCACACCTTCAATTCTCTGTTCCAACCTAAACTGTGTTGATCTTCGGAGTAAAAAGATTCTCATGTGTCATATTAACGAGTTACATTGCATGGTGACAGCAACGTCTTCTGGCTTAATATCTATATACCGTTTAACAGAATGGAGAGGCGTATACGCATTCCGCTTTGAGAAGTTATTAAACGTTATAAAAATACAAGACGTCTGTCTAGACAGTGATGATGAAGGAAGAACCTCTTTTTGCGAAACGCAACGAAGGTTTGCGAACCATGATCAGACGTTTGTCAATAGTTGCAACAAATGTCGACTAGTTATTGAGAACCCTGATATCCACGCTCTAAACTATACGTATCATCACGATTCCTTATCCGCATCATTATACGTCTCTACACCAACAAAGCTAGTCAAGTATACCATCGCAGCTTCACCATAAATAGTTTCGATAATGCATAATATCTCGCTATGAATACTTGCAGGTATCAACATGTGACTAAAACCTGTACACCACATGACCTTTTGTTTTTTGTACTCCTCACCTAAGTAATATTTTAAAGCACATCAACAAAAACATAAACAAAACGATAGTAAACCAGAGATCATCACCAGAAAGGGTTCCTCGGTGTTGTTAAAAATCGAATAACACGTAATTTTACTCGATTGGAGAGAGTATAGATATCTGTAGAGGTAAACATCAACGATACCCATTTTACTGTAGCAGGTTTTGGCTTCTATTGCTTGTTTACAGCACTGATGTTTGATTCAGAGGCTATAGTACAGCCTAACAAATCGTCTTTTCAAACTTCAGACTTACAATATGATGAGAGCCGATATGAGGATGCAAAAACTGGATTAGAAGAAGCTACAAATTCAAATTATTTGTCGCTTCATGGTCCATTACATCAGCGTAATAGCACACATGGCTATAATAATCATACAGAGGAGCATTCCCAATCCACAGTATTCACGATGGTACACCATAAACAATACCAACCCAGCATGACCACTATGAATACAAATGTTAAGAATATCGATAATAATTTGTCTAGTTCGAATAATACTAGGGAAAACAACCAAAATAATAAGGCTTCATCCAGATACAAAGAAGAGCACAGCCAAACATCGAATAAGTTCAAAATACTGCAGCATAATATGAAAGAAGAATTACATAATACAAGCGCTTCGAAGTCATCAAATAAGCGTAATAGGCGGTTTATAACATCTAGACTGTCATCTTTAGGACCTGCAAAGCGTAATCTTTCTACATGCTTTAACACTGACTCCCCTGGCGGTTCGCGAATTGAAAACAGTGAAATTAATAGCAGTACAGTAAACGAGGAGTCTAACTTATCACAATTAGATAATGAAAACTCTCATTTGTCTAGTTCATCTGCTACAGGGTACAAACATCGTGAGCATAATATATTCTTGGAAGCACATAAACGAAATTCAACCCCAACATATGATGAAAACAAAGATCCTTCGCTTCCTCAACAGCCCATTATGAATTATAATAACATTGATTTCGGGGATCTAAATCCATATCAGTACTTGAAACAGCATAACCTACCTAGCGGAGAGCTACCTTTCATATCAAAGGTTTACTTCGAAAGGCAAAAAGAAGAGAATAGAAAAACGGTGTTGAGGAAGGCATCTTCTGGAACGCAGGCGTTAAAGAGAGAGTTTACCACCCAAAACATGAGGTCTCAGACTGCAAGACAGCCTAGAAGAAAACCAAATCTGACAGTTGATAGGAGTGTATCGTATGATCCACTTTCGTCTCCTTTGCTAAATACTAATAAAGAAGTGTTCCAAGAACATGATATCAACAACCTTCCGAATAAGCGAGAGGCGCTGAAACCGCTTGATGTCAACGGCCCTTCTAGTAGTCAGGAATCGAAGCGGACAAAATATAATACTCAATTTTCTTCACAAGAGCACCATGAACCATTTTTCTCTCATAGAAAGGCACCCTCACCTCAAGAATCAGCTTCAAATAAGAAGAAAGTAGATCTAAGAGAACCTCCAAAATCAACCGTAGAAGTCGTGCCATTAAAACCCGAAAGTAATAATGTCAGTGTCTTCAGTGATAATGCTAGAAGAGATCACTTAAATCGGAATAATGATAGCAACCGTGATGATTATAGTTCAAGAAAAAAGCCAATGTACGTAGTCCCAACCATAACGGTGAATGGCACTTCGTATGAAAAAGTCGAATTACTAGGTAAGGGTGGATCAGGTAAGGTTTACAAGGTTAAATCTTCTGATCATAAAGTATATGCATTGAAACGGGTTTCATTTGATGAGTTTGACGAAACAAGTATAGAGGGTTTTAAGGGAGAAATTGAACTCTTGAAGATGTTAGAAAATGAGCAACGTGTCGTACGGTTAATTGATTATCAAATGGGTCAAGGTGTTTTATTTTTGTTGATGGAATGTGGGGAACATGACTTATCCCAAGTACTAACACAAAGGTCTAAAGAACCTTTTGATATGGAATTTGTTAGATATCACTTCCAAGAGATGATGAAATGTGTAAAAGTTGTACATGATGCAGATATTGTTCATTCTGATTTGAAACCAGCGAACTTCGTCTTTGTCAAGGGAATGCTAAAAATAATTGATTTCGGTATAGCTAATGCCGTTCCAGATCACACTGTAAACATCTATCGTGATAATCAGATTGGGACACCAAATTACATGGCACCAGAAACATTAGTAGCTATGAATTTCACAAAGAATGATAGTGAGCAAGCTAAATGGAAGGTAGGGAAACCGTCAGATATTTGGTCCTGTGGATGCATTCTCTATCAAATGGTTTACGGAAAACCACCATATGGATCGTTCCAAGGTAATAATAGGCTTTATGCTATCATGAGTCCAGATGTCAAGATACCATATCCAGAGAAGGACTCATATGGAGCAGTGATACCAAGAACTGTAATTGAGACGATAAAATCATGCCTTGAACGAAACCCAATATCTCGTGTAACAGTTGACCAACTGTTATCAGGTGCATTAATAAACCCTGTCACTGTTACGAAGTTCTTCATTCACGACTTAATAAAAAACGCTGTCAACTATGGGTGCGACCAAAAACATGTTAATAATGATCGGGTAGAAGAATTATCAGAAGATGTTTGGAACAAATTAGCTGAATTTAAGTTATAGAAAATGTAATGCTGTATATATATGTTTATATATATCGGACTCTAATTGATTTTGATTTTCCTCTTAAATGGCCCGCGGGCATGTTAATAGAAACTACTTTTTATTTTTTGTTCTCTTGTTCAACCTTGCTAAATAACAATATCATGTTATTATATAGAAGTATATTTTGATTGTTTATTTATCTTGGTCCGAACTTTGACATTGCAGCAGGACCGATTTCATGCCATTCTTGTTTTGATAACCACATATGATCTTTGTCGGCCATAATGTTTGCTAAAACAGCACCACCAATGAAGACCATATGCTTTCTTCTTGGAGGATCCTCAATTCTGACTTTGAATTTATCTAAACGAGTAGGATCATTGCGTAGGACCCGCGTAAACCATAGTTGTTTTAGTTCTTTTTCAAGCCTTGAAGGTAGACCTGGGTACATAGAAGAACCACCAGAGAGCACAATGGCTTTATAAAGAGATGTTCTGATATCCACATCTGCAGATTGTATAGTATTGAAAAGTAGTTCACCAACACCCGGTTGTTCAACATCCACCAAACTTGGTTGGAATAAACACTCTGGAGCTTCGAATCTTTCAGGACCTACCTTGATAACTCTTCCATCAGGCAATTCGTAAGATTCTACTAAAGTGGTGGTCTCCCTTGCAAGCTTAGTATCCAAATCTAAATCATATGATACGTAACATAGCTTTTCCTTCATTTGACGAACAGTCTCGAAATCGGCTGTTCTGTTGAATGCGTAACCACGACGTGATAAAAGATCAATTAAGTGTCTGGTAACGTCCCTACCGGCGACATCCAATCTTCTAGTCAAATGATTCAAAACAACTGACTCATAAACAGGTACAATATGCGTGACACCATCACCAGAGTCAACAACAACACCAGAAGATAAACCTTGGGCGTACAACGCAAGAACAGCTTGAATAGCCACATATGTACCACCAAAGTCATATTTCTCAAACATGACCTCGCACATTTGCTCTCTGTTCTTAATTGGATTCATTGGAGGTTCCGTAAGCAAAACTTTCCCACCAGATGTCGTTGGCAACTTCATCTGATCAAAAAATGCATAATCCCAGAGAAGCTCCATATCGGCCCAGTTTCTAATAATACCGTTCTCCATAGGATACGAAATTTGCAAGTACGAACGCACCGCACTAGCTTCATCACCAATCATGATGTCCTTCAAAGGAGTAGACACATGACCCCTTTCTTCAGCTCTCAAAATTGGTCTACCCACAATAGATGGGAACGTGAAATCCGGGAAGTTCTCACCGGCACGCCCAATTTTCAAGAAACCAGTACCCTGGTCAAGCACAATTGGAGTATGAGGATCCATATTCGTTGCAACTTTCCTTTTACGTTCCTTATACTCTACTTTAAATACCAAATGTACCTTAAAACCCCTTTTACTCTACCATACTTTCTATTCTTTAATTATATATCAAGCCTTTAACCCAGCGTACCTTTAACAAATCTCCTATTTCTAAAGTAATTGTTGATGTCACTACGTACGTAAGTCACGTGAATGTCATTTTTAAGAGGCTTGCGAGGCAGTGGGACTTCAGATAGGTTAGGTACACGGAAGGAGAGGGGTGAGGGGGCGATAAACCCTTGTAGGTACACCAGGTGGTAGTAGGAGTTTCCGGACAAAGGTTTGTGTGGTTATAGTTTAGTCCTGATTTTTGGATAAATAGGCTATACACTTAAGAATATATGTGGGATTTCAGATTTCTGTGTTAATTAATTATGATCCGTCCCTCCCCTACCTGTTTCTCCAATATCAGTTATAAAGCCAATCTTTGGTATAAAGTCTATGTTCTTCACTGCTATAACCATCGGGGACGCTTCCTGGGTATCTTTAACATTAAGAAATTTGAACATTGGACCAAGCATTTCGAAATTCTCTTGTTTAACCGCTGCTACGACTAAAACGAGGCCGATCGGTTTTGCCTCAACAGAGTCGTCTTCAAGCATCAATTTAAATATGTGCAGTTCGTACGAATCGTTACCGGTCCCATATAGTGTCATGATTTTGTGACTTTCTTCAAATAATTTTACCATATCCGGCCGATAAACGGAGTCCTTTCCCAGAATGATAGATCTGATATTGTTTTCGTTTTTGCACAAGCTTTCATCGATCCTAGAGCTCAAGAATTCCAAGAACCGATCCGCTTTGTGAAGGTCATAATTGTCCATTTGATCTTTAAATGAATCAAAGAAGCCCGGAGGAACCTTGGAAGCTTTTTTATCTAACATCTCCTTCAACGATTCCATATGAGGCGATATCTCTTTGTATAGTAGCTGTTTTCTGGTAGCGGCAGAGAGTTTCATAGAAGACCTAGACAAGGCATCTCTAATTTTGCTGAATTCCAACTTGAGCACATAACTTTTTATTCCATAGAATGCTATTGCTGCTATGATAAACGGGAAGAGTACAACAAATAAGTATGGTAAAACCATCAAGAAAATCGACGTTGTGACGATGAGCACTATCCCAGCAACAACAAGGCCCCACGTATCAAATGAAAATGAAAATTTATAATGGCGGTCACCACTGTTAAAAGGGTCTCGTCCCCCGAGAAACTGTCGTCTAGGGGCACTATGGAATTTGCGGCTGCCTTGTCTCAAACACAACCGTAGAGACAAACGATTAGTCAACAAAGACCCCACAGGCTTATGAAACGACGTCTTCTGGAGTACCAGAGGATATGCAGATGTGTGAAAAGCATTGCGTGTATGCTTCTGATTGCAAAGTGCTATCGGCAAACATAGTTGTGGCGATGCCTTTACAATCATAGGACGCTTTAACGCTGCAATTCCTTTAAATAAACCATCACCTGGCACCCGTAGTAGTGATTTTTGGGGTAGAAACATTGTCTGATATGAGCTACTATGTTGGATCTACTAAAGAACAAAGGCTTAACACCAAAATATACGTTCGCCAATGATCTCTCTTATAATATATATATATATATATATATCCTTTAAAGATCCATATAACTTGCGGCATGTTCCCTTTGGGCAGGGCGGGACGAATATCGCTGGAGGAGAGATTTTGTGTCCGGGTAACGTCATAAAGTGTTATACGCCAGTAAGGTGGATGCTCGCACAAAGGCCATTAGTATACATGTGTATAGGTCGTAAGAGTAATATATCTATATATATAGTCAGATGAGAGCAGCTAATTAGCTGGCTTTGAAACCGCAATGTTACTATACGGTGCATTTTTTTTTTTTTTGCTCAATTTTAAATTTGCGTAAAGTCTTGTGGTAGTGGGATAATAAATTAACGTTCCATTCTTTATGTCTCATTGTAAAACTAGTATCTTATTTCATAAGCTCCGGAATGGGATATATACTTGATCCATTTCACTGGCTGGTAGTTGAGTTGCGGTTCTTGACACTTCAAGTGCTTCACGACTAGGCCCGAATTGCTAAACATGACGATTTCGAATTTCAACGAAATAGGAGGTCTTGACCATCTAAGCAAGTCTGCAAGATCGTGGGAAGTGGAAGGTATGATGGCCTTCGCTGTTATTGTACTTTCTGTAGAGCCATTGTACTTGCTGTATTTCCACACGATACATTTTTCGGTCGAATCGTATTGGCATCTGCCTCCGGATACGTAGAAATCACATTTTAGAGTCGTCTGAGGTACCGGTATCTTCATAGTGACATCTTTTGCGATGACATTGGAGGGGAACAATGACCTTAGAGTAATTTTGTAGTATACTGTAGATTGGTTCACGATTTCCACTGAAGGAAGGACGCTAAAGGGGATATTGATATTGTCTGCAACGCGGTATTTCATTAGTTGGAACGATCCGTCCGGAGGTACGAATCTTATGACATGGTCAGTTTCGTATCTAGCCAGCTGTACGCATTGATGGAATTGGCAGTCTTGCAATGGCACAGATTTTGCAGCAGCATTGGGTATGGCTTTTTTGTTCTTTACGTCATATTCGACCATCATTTCCATTAGCGACTGTTCGGTGTCACTGTCTGTAAAATTGTTGCTTGAATTAGACTGGTAGGAATCATTGAGCCCAAGTTCGCAAACGGGCATCCCAGATAGATGCGACACACAGTCGACAGATCCCTCGACGTATGACTTTATGATCGACCCGTCTTTCCCAACCAATAACGAAATGTTCTCATTGATGTCTAGATACACCTCGTTCTTTTTGTATCGTAGACCATCCGGTCTCCATGGACATTCCGGTAGGGTTGATAGTGCCATCGAGCTCGACGCACGTTTTATCAATCTGGAAGACCTTAGAATGTTGGAATTTGACAAAAAGTCATCTATATCAGATGGCTTGAATGAAGCGTTCGCATCATTAACAGGTTTCTTCGACACTCGAGGCACGATTTGCGCAAGATCAGTCGTCTGGGGAATGCCATTTTCAAGCGTTATGTCCAAAATCTCATACAAAACCATGAACTCCTCTCGTAATACGTCTTCGTCATTGATCCCGTACACTTCCATTAACTGATACAACTTGTTGAGATATTCCCATATCATGGAACTGTCGACGTTGCCTCTAGAGACCGCCACAAGCCACATGGGAAGACTATTTGCACCCTCCCGGATAATATGATGGAACGTCGTAGATCCAAGCGTTAGTATAGGTGATCTAACATGTGGATCGTTGATCACCTGCGTCTTAAACACATCCGATATGGACCGCTTGATATGATCTTTGATGAGCTTGCACACCAATAGTTCGCCATTAGCGCTGAAAACAAACAAGGCATTTATCATGATTTTCTTCTCGTATCAATTTATATCAACCTGACTGTTGGACACAACCCTTGACCTATAGTTATACGCTTTCTTCTCCTATTATAACACTCAAATTAGTGTAAGGGCTTGGCTCAAAATACGTTATGCTAACTGAAAAATTATTGTTTACGTTTTTCCAGCCGTGCCTAGGGTCGATAAGGCATAAGGAACAGTATTTGCCAGCATATTTATTACCGGCCAGGTACTCGTGTGGATACCAACGAACTAACAGTACCCTAAGAACAACTCGTCTAGTCCCTCTGCCGTGTCTCTGTCTATATACACATATAAATAGTTACTTCGCCCAGATCCTATGAACCCTGAATTCCATGCAGAAGTGCACATTAATAAATGTTTTACAAGCACTTCAGGAGCTAACTCTGGTGTTTTTCATTCACCACAAGACCGCAGTTCATGATACTAACACCAATGGATTGGTCCTTCAGGGAACACCATATATGTCTATCCGTTATTGTCCTTTTATCTTTTTTCGTTATCCAAGCATGGCATATGGCATCAGAAGGTCCGAAAAATTTTAAGACCATACCACACTATTAATCTTCGATGAGATAGATTAAATTAGCAAAAAAGAAGGGAAACTTAGTGGAGCAGAGGGTGTCAGGACTGTTGCTGAGAGTTGCATTGGCTGGTAAACTAAAACTTTGGTTTCGATATGAACAATATTGTTGTTTTCGGTGGGAGTTCCCATCCAGACCTTGTAGACAAGATATGCGAGAAATTGGGTATTCACAAGTCTCAAGTCAAGTTGGGGAAGTTCTCCAATGGAGAAACCTCTATCAGTATTGAGGAATCAGTGCGTGAGAAGGATGTTTATGTGATTCAAAGTGGATGCGGGCACGTTAACGATAACTTTATGGAGTTGCTAATTCTTATCAATGCGTGTAAGACAGCGGATGCTTCTCGGGTAACAGCAGTGATGCCATACTTCTCGTACTCCAGACAGCCAGATATCCCATACACGGCCAAGGGAGCACCTTTGATCTCGAAGCCTAAGGAGAAATATACTTTTGAGTCGCACCCTGGGACGCCTGTGGAAAGGAAACCTGTGGATAGGAAGCGTGCGGAAAAGAAGCCACTGCAGAAACAACAGCAGCAGCAAGAGCAACAAGAATTACAACAAGAATTACAACAACAGCAGCAGCAGCAGCAAACGGAGGAACACCAAGAGGAGCCTGCATCTGTCTTGAAACAGCAGGAAATTGCTCTACCAAGCCCCTTGCCAATACGCCCGGCCGAATTAAGACCCTGTTCGTCTGCATCCTCTCGTATCCCAATGATTCCAAATGGGAAAGCCGAGCACCCTTCTGAACAAGACGATACCTCAAATGCCGATACATTATTTAACGCCAGTAACTCAAGCTATAAGCTATGGGTGGCTCAAGCAGGTACCCTAATCGCCAACTTGTTGATGACATCTGGTGCAGACCATGTGATTACCATGGATTTGCATGACTCGCAATTTCAAGGGTTCTTCGACATCCCAGTCGACAATCTCTACTGTAAACCAATTACACAGACATACATCCAACATCACATACCAGACTACAAGGATGCTGTCATTGTGTCTCCAGATGCCGGTGGTGCTAAGCGTGCGGCCAAAATCGCTGATGTTTTGGAACTTTCATTTGCCATGATTCATAAGGAAAGGAGATCGCAGTTGCTAAAGGGCCCACCAGGTGCAACTTTGACCTCTGGAGGCGGTATTCCGGTATCAAGTAAACCATTGATTGGCTCTCTCGATATGAAACACAACCCATCCATGGGAAGTAACAAATATGTCAACACGACCATGTTGGTTGGTGACGTGAGAAACAAGGCATGCATAATTGTCGATGATTTGGTGGATACATCATATACGTTGACCAGGGCAGCTAAGCTACTAAAGGATCAAGGTGCCACTAAAATATATGCCCTGATTACCCACGGTATCTTCTCGGGTGATGCTTTGAATAGAATTGACCAAAGTGTAATCGACAAATTAATCGTTACAAATTCAATTCCTCAAGATGAAACTATCAAAGCATTGGGTCGTGATCGTGTCGAAGTTCTTGATGTTTCTAGTATTTTTGCCGAGGCTATCAGAAGAATCCACAATGGTGAATCAATCAGTATTTTGTTTGAGCATGGGTGGTGATCATAGTTAATAGTCTATGTAAATTAAGAATTTTTTTTTAATATCTATATTATTATAATGCCCTTTTGAAGAAGAACATTATTAGTCTCCATTTAATTGTAGTGGTTTTCTGCAGAACTGAATTAAAGGAAAACGATGATAATATATATACTAGGATATATTAATGCTGAGGCGGTGGAATGATATATATATACATTTATATATATTTATATTTGTATTTACTATTTTGATTTTTATTTTTTGGTCCTCTATTCATGTGTTGTGTTTTGCTTGAGTTCTTCTGCTTTTCTTCTTTCTTCTGCTTCTTTTTCTCTCTTTTCGTTTAATTCTTTTAATTCTTCTTCGGTGACTAAATGATGCTTATGGTTTGTTGGGAGTTGGATTAAATTGCCTTGGTTATCTACATCGCAGAACTGGATGTTTTGGAACCAGTGATCGGTTAAAACTTCTGGCATAAGAATTCTCTTGTGAGGATTTAATTCTAGCATTCTACCAATCAATGGCCTAGAATGACGGGGAAGAAGTTTCAAGATTCTGTACGGACCCTTTGAATGGTCATTCTCATCATCTGGTTTTTGTGCAAATAATTTAAAAGATACCACATCCTCGCTTGGCTTCTTCCAAGGGAATCTTCTTAGTGTCATACAGTAAAACATAACTGCTATAGACCATACGTCGACTGGTCTAGGATCGTAATACTGATTAATTAGTAGTTCCGGGGCTAAATATGGGTCACTTCCGACAATTCCCTTGGCTTTTACTATCTTATCTTCATACTTGTAGTGGAAAATCGTGGCGCTACCGAAGTCAATCAATTTTAGGATACCTTGAGCGTTGACAACGCAGTTGTCCAACTTCAAATCTCTGTGGGCTAATCCCTGGGAGTGTAGATATGCGACACCGTTGCAAATCTGTTTGAAGTAGCAAGCGATTTCGTGCTTCCCCATTAGATCACTCATTACCAGCGTGAAGAAATCATATGGACAATATTCCATAACGACTAAAAAGTCTTCTCCCTCTTGGAGCATATCTAGTGTTTCTATCACATTGTGATGATGCAAGAACGAACCGACGCAAAACTCCGATGTGACCTTCTTCGAATAGTCTAAAAGGGATTCCTTTGCTGCTCTAGGTCTGAATTTTTTCACAGCAAACATGGTATTGTCCGACCCTTTAACTACGCTGACTGACCCTGACACACCTTCCCCAAGTAGCTTACCTGGAATACCATACTTTTGTATTAATTCGTGTGCATCGTCGGCATCGTATAAGGTCAACTTGGTCGTTTTACGATCTGTCACAACTGCTGTTGCATTTGATTGTGGAAGCTTGTCCATAGGTTTTTGGGCCCCCTGATGGCCATGGTGGTGGTCAGCGTTCTGCTCGTGCAGCTTGAAGAACCGTTTCAAACGGAGTGACTTCTTGTGGTGCACCTTCCCTCCAGCAGCGCTGCCGTTGCTGCTGTTATCGCCTGCTGATGACAATTTAGGGGGTGGTTGGAGCTTGAACTGCTCAATCTGTCTCTGCAAGTACTCAGCTGGATGCTGGTTGGGCTGTGGCGACGTATCTAACGTAACCGTAGAATGTTGGGAGCGCAAGCCTGGCTTACCGCTATCATTCGTCCTGTGCTGGGACAGTACCGGATGCGACTGCGAACTAGTAAGTGCCGACGACGTTACTGGAGATCCCTCCTTCGACGGCTGTTCCACCCTGTGCGCGCCCAATTTCCTCTCATCGTGCTGATGCAGATCCTGTCTTGATGGATGTGGCTGTGAGTTCGAGCTACCGCCGCTATGGTGATGGTAATTGTTCGGATTATGCAAATGATTGCCTCGCTTCACATTCGAAAGTCCGGGCGGAGAAACCTCCTCAGCTACCGGCGCTGTCACATACTTCTCGCTAGCAACTGATCCCTCACTCCCGCTATCGTTACTATTCCCAATCCCAGGCGTATTCGCGCTGCTCCCGTTCCCATTCCTGAACAATCGCCCAAGCGCATTCTTAGACTTATTTCTAATCCGTCCTTTTGAAAAAAATGTCCCACTGGAGCTTTCTGACTTCACCGAATGGATCTCATGGCTCGATTGAGCACTTAGCTGATTCTCAGGCATCCTTTCTCCTACACTGCTCCCTCGATAATCCTACTGTTATCCGCCCTTTTATTCTTTCGTTTCTCCCTTCCAATAGCGATCCAGCTAAAATAGTCCTTTAGTCTATATTTATTCAGAAATCCGTGATGCTTCATGTCATGCTGCTCCTCCAATGTCATTTTTCAGATAAATACGGTCGGAAATAAGCGGTGATGCGGAAGAGAGCGGGGCAAAACTCGGTTGGAGCGCCGGAGCAAAAAAAAAAAAAATTTTGAAAAAACTTTAAAAAAAATTTAAATTTTTCAGAAGTGCGGGTAAGGACCTGGATCCCGGAGTTGGAACGTGGGGCGTGGGATGTGCGATGAGCAGCGATGCCGGAACATGCAACATGCAACACGGACATGGGACATCATCATACAGGCAGGGGACGAAAAATTATCAAGAAAAAAAAAAAAAAAAAAAAAAAAAAAAAAAATAAAGTAAAAAGAGTCAAGCGGCTGGCATCGCTTGGCACAACTGACATAGAGGTAGAGACATGGACAGAGAGAGATGATCAACTACTCAAGGCTATGCTACTTAAGTACTAGAAAAATGTGTATAACTGTATAATTGAGGGAGAGACGCAGGGGCTAGTGTTTGGATCTGGATTCCAAAAGGAAGCTCTCCTGGGACTTTGAGGGTGGAGCGGGCGCGGTAGAGTCGTCGTGGTGCGAAGAGGATTTACTCGACCAGAGACTGAATCGCGAACCGCGTCTGGAGGAAGATGACAATGGAGTGCCAGCGTGGTTGTTTTTACTTCCATTGCCGTTGACATTGCCATTAGCATTGGCATTGGCATTTACATGGCCATGGCCATGGCCATGGCTATGACGATCGCTATTGCTATTGCTCTTTGTTTGGTTGGAGTTGAGGCTCGAAACTTCGGAGTTGACTTCTTCTATGTTTCCTGTTTCGTTGATGGTAACATTCTTGGAATCGTCCCAGTCGGAAGCAGGCTCGATGATTGTTTTTGAAACACCTTTTACAGTGATGATGGACTCGACAATACCGTTTTTCGTGGACTTGTAGCTCGAGGAGATGACAGTAGGGTGGTCGTTCTTGGTCTTTGCCGGGATGGTCGTGATCAGCCTGTCGTGAGAGCGTGGGGACACGCTGTGTTGATCTTGTTTGTCGTTTTTGGCCGCATGATCGGTGTTTTTTGCAGCAGAGGAAAATGGAGAAGCGTTTGGGTCGACTCCAGAATTGGCTCCTGACTTTTGGTTCGAGGCTGCCCCATTTCTTGAAGGTGAAGGAGATTTTGGCATTGGAGAGTCCGACGGAAGCTCTGGACTGGTGCGTGGCGGAGTCTTGGACATGCCGCCGTAGTTCTGTCTCTTAATAGTGACAAATGGTTTTTTCACGTCGAGTGGATTTGCTGCTGGATTTGCCGGTTGGAAGTTCGTGGTGGCGCCAAGAGTTAAATAGTTTGTAGTTTGTGACTGACCTTGGCCATGCCCTTTCCCTTGGCTTTGGCTTTGGCCTTGCCCTTGCCCTTGGTCTTGGTCTTGGGTATTACTTGGACCAGGCCCAGCCGCACCACCAGCGATTATGGCAGACGACTTGCTGTCTCTGGAACTCGTATTGATCAAAGGTTCAGACTCAGAGGGCTTTCTTGTGTATAACGCATGTAGATAAGAGGTAATGTGTCTCTTGGAAAGAGGACCCGGCTGATCTCTCATAATTCTTTGATGTATGTCTACAAAAACATCAGATTCATCCACAATCTCCTCGCCAATAAGCTCTTCTATTACATCTTCCAAAGTAACAAGACCAATAGCACCAACGCTAGAGCCCGGATCTCTAGAAACAACACACATGTGGGATTTTCCCTCTTGGAAATAGTTCAAAATGTTCAAACATGAGGTTTGTGGTGCAGTCTCCGGAAGTGTTGCTAGCGGGAAGTGTGACACTGGCAAACAATCATCCGGATCGTATGAGATCAACACACGCACTAAAAGCATACCAATAAAATTTGTAGGTTGTCCAGGAAGATAGATAGGAATTCTAGAAAAGCCGGAGTTGAAGATATCCTCTACCGTCTTCTCGTCTAAAATCTTGTCTGCAGATAAAGTAAACACAGCATCTATTGGGGTCATGATTTCGGACACTTTTTTCTCCTTCAAGTCCAAAACCGCAGAAATAATGGTCACTTCATCCATCGTCAATCTTTCCATACCCATTGTCCTATGCAAATGCACCAAAGTCTTTAATCCGGACTTTTTGTACATTGTACCGTGATCTTCACCCAACATCCAATCTAAGAGAAGTGCAATAGGATATGCGACGGGATACATGGCATACATTAGGAACAATACGAATGGACTGAATAAAGAACCGACTTGGAGACCAAAACGAACACAGATGGATTGTGGGATAATCTCACCAAAGATAACAATTGACACGGTACTCATCACCACAGCTTGCCATCCGCCTCCAAGGATTCTGTCCAACACAATCGGAAGTGTCTCGTTGGTTATGACGTTAGACAATAGCAAGGTAACCAAAACCCAGTGCTTACCCTTACCTAGCAAATCCAATACCCTATTTGCGTGATATTTCTCCTTTGGGGTACCACTATTTTGCATGACTCTCAAATAAACCTCATCTTGACCCATAAGACCAAGTGTTAACCCTGCAAAGATACCTCCCAGTAGGACCAACATAATTGAAATGACAAGAAATGTCGTGAAGGCCGCTTCATCTTCTACCGGAGGTTGTTCTTTTTGTAATACAGACACTACAGACCTCCTAAAAATTGGCAAAGCGAAGATTCGCGGTACCATTAATAACAATGCAGTATGTCTAACCAGAGCCATTGTGTGCAGCTTTACACCTATTCAGGTTTCGTGATATTTCTGTACACCAAATAGGGTATAAAGCCTTGGTAGTACGATACTAAATGTTTAACTACACTTTAAATTAATTAATATGGGAGGGAGAGAGATGACTTTGGTTTTGAGTTTACGCATGTTGTATTTTTCTTTTCCAGACCATACACAATCAACAATTTGTACATTCCACAATTATCAAATGAAATAAGTCTAATTCCGGGTAATCAGTTCAACCGGTAAGACGGGGACTGCAGGGAAAACTGCAGGGAAGGAAATAAGTAATAAGATTGCCAAATCTACGGTTAAAAAGTCATATTTTTGAGGAGTTATAATTCCAGATCTCGGCATTTATTTCTCGGCTAATTCTTCAGCAGTTTCACGTGCATCGGATACTGCGTTTTTTGTGCTCTATTAGGGGGGTAACGGGAACGAAAACGGGCATCGGGTTGACAGGGTATTGGCCCAAATTTTCGCAGGAAAGTAGCCCTGTTTGTCCACCTGTACGAATGTTGAATAAGCCGCACGTGGAAACTTGACACAATTACACTTTCTTGCGTGAAAAAAAAAAATGCGAAAAAACGTAAAACTGCGCAAAGTGGTGCGGAGGAGGAAGGGGCGGCGGCAGGCTGCCAAGGGAAGAACACAAAAAAAATAAAAAGCTAAAGGAAAAGGCGGGGACTGAAATATCGAGCGTTTTTTGGGTTCTTAATGTGCGGGTAATGACAGGGTAACCACGGAGCTGAGTTTATCCGCGAGTACCCGCGTGTAACCGGAGGGAACCGTTCGCTGTTGGCAGCAACGCCGAAGTGGAGGGACAAAAGTTGAAAAGAGAAAGAATAGACGTGAGTAGATTGTTTGTAACACGTGATATCGTTTGAGAGGGAGGACACAATTGATGACCCTGACACACGGGGCCGCTCGCGCTATGCGCTATGTATGAGGGGGGAACGAAACAAAGGTACATTGGCAGGGATGATCACATGAAATGAAGTGGCTATGACAGTAGAAGTGGATTCGATGAGAACAACATCAGGCTGATTCAAATTCTGGAATCCCAATCCAAGGTCTCGAAAGAAAAGTTTACAGCATGAACGCCAGCCGAACTACGCACCTTCTTCTTACGCGTGAAAAGCGCGTGCTTATACACGGGCGTGTGACCCTTTGAAGAACCCAAAAAAAAAAAAAAAAGGCGAAAAGAAAGGGCTTAAACGAAAGATGGCCATCATTTGGACTCCCCTGACATTAAACCTGATCTCGGAAGAAATAGGAAGCCAGAGATTTGGATGACTGACACTTTCTTTCTTTCTTTCTTCCCTTGGATTGGATTTTGTCCATTCCATGCATCTGCAGTGGTCAAAGTCCCAAGTCATCACCAGTCTCTGTCCCTCCATCCCCATGGGGATGGAGGGACAAATACTCAGGGACCACTCACTATCTTGTTAGAAATAGAGCCAGACTATAGACTGTATGTATCCACACACACCCCTTTCTTAACGTAAGCCAAAGCCTCTTTCATCTAAGAGGGCCAAACGGTTCAAGTAGTCTAAGCGGTTCAAGCGGGTAAGAGGGTCAAGTAGGTCAGGTGGGTCAAGTGGGTAAGGGGACAAGGGCCAAAGGGGCTGCAGTTCCTTTGGCCCCTTAAAGCCTCAGGGACAAAATGAACTTTTCTCTTTTTTCTTATGGCGCAGAGTGCCGAGGACCGAGAATCCTACCGCTCCGGGCCCACAGAAATGCTTGTAGCTGCCGTAGCCATAGGGACAACCTCCGCAAAAAGGAAATGGTACCAGTAGGGAACACAGAAGAAAAGAGGAAACCCAAAAAAAAGAAAGGGACAATCGGAGAATAGAAATCGGCATGCCCACTAAGCACGCAACGTCCTCAGGTTGTCCCTCAAAACCGAAAGGCCAAACAGCCCAAAATAAGGCCAAAAAAGGAATGAATTAAAAGAAAAGAGGACAAAATTCCCGTTTCCTTGGGTGTAGCACCGCATGACGGTGAACCTACCCCCAACCAAAACGAAAGAAGTAACAGAAATTGATGGTACAACAAGGCTGATATTGACCAACTTTCCCAGAAACACCCGTACCAGATGTTCCGCTCGGTTCTGGGAAAAATACTAGTCCCTCACCCAGTCCCTCCCCTAGTCCGATTCTCTTCTCCTTACAATTTGCCTCCTGCCCTTTGCCCCTTTGTATATACAGAAAGAAAAAAAATAATAATAATGAGGTATTACTATGCTAAAACTGAATTGTAATTAACTATGTGCAGTGGCCCTTTTTACGTTATGTATCATCATCGTCAGCATCATCATTCGCGCGTTACACTGTTTGTTGGTGCTGTTTCAGTTGGCTCTCTTGGTTTGTCTATCTGTTTCTTCTTTTTCTTGTCTATTTCTTTTTCTCCGAAACGTAGTATATGTACGTATTTGGTGTTGTATTACATAGTTGAGCCTTAGCCAGTAAGAGTTTCGGAAGGGTACGGAAACCAAAAGTATATAAAGAGAGTGGAGGAATCAGTTTTCAGATATGATTCAGTTTGGAAGATCTTTTTGTTACAATAGTATTGTTAAGTCGTTTCAAATCCGTAAATCAATAACCAGATTCAGATTAACTGACATCTACACTAATAGAGTAACAATCAACACAAGAAGAAATATTTCCAATATGAGTCCAGCTTCCGATAGATTAAAGCAAACTTCATCCATTCTTTCCAAGTCTGTTGAGCCAAAGGCCGACAGCCCATTCAAGGTCACTGTTATCGGTTCCGGTAACTGGGGTACTACAATTGCTAAGGTTGTTGCTGAAAACTGTGCTTTGAGACCAAACTTGTTTGTCAAGAGAGTTGATATGTGGGTTTTCGAAGAACAAATTGACGGCGAAAAGTTGACTGAAATCATCAACACACGTCACGAAAACGTCAAGTACCTACCGGGTATCAAGCTGCCTAACAACTTGGTTGCCAACCCAGACATTGTTGATGCTGCTAAGGATGCTGATATTCTAGTGTTTAACATTCCTCATCAATTTTTGCCAAAGGTCTGCTCTCAACTAAAGGGTAAGATTAAGCCTCAAGCTCGTGCTATTTCCTGTTTGAAGGGTTTTGACGTCGGTAAGGACGGTGTCAAGCTATTGTCTACATACATCAAGGACACTTTGAACATTGAGTGTGGTGCTCTATCCGGTGCTAACTTGGCTCCAGAAGTTGCTAAGGAAAACTGGTCCGAGACCACTGTTGCATACCAAATTCCAGAAGATTACAAGGGCGCTGGTAAGGACGTCGACCACTCTCTATTAAAGGCTTTGTTCCACAGACCATACTTCCACGTTAATGTCATTCACGATGTTGCCGGTATTTCCGTTGCCGGTGCTCTAAAGAACGTTATTGCATTGGGTTGTGGTTACGTTGAAGGTCTAGGATGGGGTAACAATGCTAGTGCAGCTATCCAAAGAGTTGGTCTATCAGAAATGATCACTTTCGGACGTATGTTCTTCCCAGAATGTAGGGTCGAAACCTTCTACAAGGAATCCGCCGGTGTCGCTGATTTGATCACAACCTGTGCTGGTGGTAGAAACGTCAGAGTTGCTAAGCACATGGCCATCACAGGTAAGTCCGCTTTGGAAGCCGAAAAGGAACTATTGAACGGTCAATCTGCACAAGGTATTATCACTACAAAGGAAGTGCATGAATGGCTAGAAACTTGCGGTAAGATCAACGAATTCCCATTATTCGAAGCTATTTACCAAATCACATACGGTAACGCATCTATGGAACAAATTCCAGAGATGATTGAAGAATTGGAATGCATTGATTACAACGTCAAGAAGCACTAAACATAGGAAACACCCAACATAACAGGTAATAGAAGCTAGTATTCTTTTACCTCTTTTTTTTTATCGATGGCGCGAACAAGATAAAAAGAATAGAAAATTATAAATTTATTTACAGACACACGGTGGACCCGTGTTGTTTTGCACCATCATTGTACAATATAACATCATAACCTTACCGCTTTAATTCAGTAAACATATCATATCAGTTCAACTCTTTTATTATTATTATTATTATCATCAACATCATCATTAAACATCCAGAACGAAACAACTTCTTTCACTCAGCATTATTTTTTTTTTTCTTTCTTTATTCTACATCACAATAATAATAGTAGTACATTAATTTTACTCTTTTGTTGTATATTAGAATTGAAGGCGTAAGATATTCGAGAAAAATCACATACGACTAGCGAGCTAGCTGTCATCGGACAAATAAACTAAAAGCCATCTATCTACATAAGATAAATAGATACTGTAACAAAGTTACACAATATTCTTCTTTTCTATTCTTCCACTCTAATTTTTTTTTTTACCTAACGCCCGGGACAGCTGCATATCCACTACTGCTGCCCCAGGATAAATAGTAAGTAATGCAAATTTATACAGGTCAAAAAGGCGCCGATCGCTCGCTCGGTCGCGCGCTCGCTCTAACTCAATTTTTTTTTTTTTATTCCGCACCGCACACAAGATTTACTCTCTGTGGCCATTAATTTCCTAAACTGGAAACTCTCCCTTTCTAAGGCATAAGGCATTCAAAAGAAACGATATTACAACCCGTACACCTGGTTTTATTTCTTTTTTCTTGTTTTTCCTACTTTTTCCCTATTACAACCGGGTAACCTCTCGTCTTCTCTTGCACTTAGAGAACACAAGCCAAAAACGCTGAGAAGCGCAAGAACACAAGAAACCCCAGCATCAGCTACAGTTATTGTCCAAGCTAGTGAAAAGTAGCGATCGTCCTTGTGACTACCGCCATAATATTCGTGATGATTCAAAACCTCCAAAGATGAGCCAGGTTTGGAGACCTTAGAGCTTTAATTCGGGGTTTTCCAGCACAGTTTAATTTTACAGTTTTTAGTGAGTATATTTTGGACCGCGATGCGACTCTTTTTCCAATTCGCATTTTTTTTTAAATTTCTGTAGCAGTGTATTTTAGTTATGGATGGGTCACCACCAAGCAATTTCACGAGGGAATTGGGCGTGGGCTCCACAAGTGCTAGTCGTCAGTGTAGGGATGAGTCATTTTTATTTTTTTTCCTTTCGCTGTCTTGCTTGTTTGAGTGTAGGTAAGAGTCAGAAACCGAGTAATTACAGACTAATGCTGTAGCATTGCCTGTTGATAAGAGTGGTAAGATGCCCATCGAAAATGAGTAAAGAAGTTGGGCTTTTAGACGGTATATAAATGGTTCGGAGGTGGAACAAATATGTGGAGGAGTAAAAGTTCTCTTGCATTGTAGTTGTAATAGCTAATGTATATTTGTTAGTGTGTGTATAGAAGCTAAGCAAGTAGCAGATTGACTCAATTGAGAGGATAGTTGCAACAGGAAAGAGCGATTTCACGCAAGAGCATAGATCTAAGTAGTTTACAAAAATGTCTAAAGGTAAGGTTTGTTTGGCATACTCCGGTGGTTTGGATACCTCTGTGATTTTGGCATGGTTGTTGGAGCAAGGGTACGAAGTTGTTGCATTCATGGCCAATGTTGGTCAAGAAGAAGACTTTGAGGCCGCAGAAAAGAAGGCTTTGCTTGTTGGTGCCACCAAGTTTGTTCTAGTGGACTGCAGAGAAGAATTTGTCAAGGACGTTTTGTTCCCAGCTGTGCAAGTTAACGCTGTATACGAAGATGTGTACCTATTGGGTACCTCTTTGGCCAGACCAGTGATTGCCAAGGCCCAAATTGACGTGGCCAAGCAAGAAGGTTGTTTTGCCGTTGCACACGGGTGTACCGGTAAGGGTAACGATCAAATCAGATTTGAACTAGGGTTCTACGCCTTGAAGCCAGACGTCAAGGTCATTGCTCCATGGAGAGACCCATCTTTCTTCAACAGATTTGCTGGTAGAAAGGATCTTTTGGCATACGCTGCTGAGAAGAACATTCCAGTGGTGCAAACTGCTTCCAAGCCATGGTCTACCGATGAGAACTTGGCCCACATCTCCTACGAAGCCGGTATTCTAGAAGATCCAGACCAAACTCCACCAAAGGACATGTGGAAGTTGATCACCGACCCACAAGATGCCCCAGACCAACCACAAGACTTGGACATTGTGTTCGAAAAGGGTTTGCCAGTCAAGTTGACGTACAAGGATGCCGAGTCCGGTAAGGAAATCACAGCCACAACCCCATTGGACATTTTCTTGACCGCTGCCAAGTTGGCCAGAGCTAACGGTGTTGGCAGAATCGACATTGTCGAAAACCGTTACATTAACCTAAAGTCCAGAGGCTGTTACGAACAAGCTCCATTGTCCGTCTTGAGAAGAGCTCACGTCGACTTGGAAGGTTTGACTTTGGACAAGGAAGTCCGCCACTTGAGAGACCAATTCGTCACCCCAACTTACTCCAGACTCTTGTACAACGGTTCCTACTTCACTCCAGAGTGCGAATACGTCAGATCCATGATCCAACCTTCCCAAAACACAGTCAACGGTACCGTCAGATTGAGTCTATACAAGGGTAACATCATCGTTCTCGGCAGATACTCCACCACCGAAAACCTATACAATGCCGATGAGTCCTCCATGGACATGCTAACCGGCTTTGAACCAACCGACACCACTGGTTTCATCGCCATTCAAGCCATCAGAGTCAAGAAATACGGTCAATCAAAGGCTGACAAGGGCGAAGAACTAACCTTGTAACCACATCTCATGTACACTATAGACAGAATCTACTCACCACCGCATGCGCCTACTAATAATAACATATAACCCTCATATAACATAGAGTAAGTAGTACATGTAGGTAAAAGTCATGTATATTATATTATTATTGTTATTACTATTATGTATATACCTACCAAACGTAAATGAACTACAATAGGCAAGCAACATATCAACTAATCCGTTCGAACCCTGCGCGCGCTCTCTTTCTATAAATTACCCTATTAAACCTATTACCCTCCCCACCCAACAACCCAAAGAAATGTCCGCTCGAGATTACTCTTTCCTAATCGAGCCAAAAAAAATGTGTCAAACTGTGCCTTAAGCCATTCCATCTATCACTCGTTATCTTACTTAATCGCTCTAGGTACCTGGAAAAAACAAACAAACATGCATACACATACGCATACGCACACAGCTACATACACAGCCTTTAGATAGTAGTGGAAATTTCCGCTGGAAATTCTGCCGGGCCGGTAGCCGTAATAGCGTGTATGATTCGTCTTTCTACGCACGGCCTTTTCTTATCGCTAGTAGATTGGTTAGCCTTCTCTAGCTAGCCAAGACTTCTGTGTCATAAACTAAGCTACGCTACACTACACTCTTCTATTTGCCTACAGGTATTTTTCAGCCTTTAGCTTTTTTTTGTTTTCCTTCAAGGCTGACAGTACAGTACAGCTGTTCTGTTCTACTACTACATTGTGCAAATTGTTCCATTTTTTTTTTTTTTTTTTTTTGTTGGTTGCAACCTTTCTTAGTCGTCCTTCTTCCGAAAATATGGTGTTAATTCAGAGTATTAATTCTTTATCTATTATAAAAAGGTGCATGAATATGCCATCTCTGAAGTTTGACACAATTGGATTGAGAGGAAACCAGTTGTATTTGTGATTCAAAACAATTTTGGATTAGCAGTTTGTTTATCTCTTTTTATTATCGTTTTTTTACAGGGTATCAGCACCTTCGTCTATCGCTAGGATACACTGTTACAATCATTTGTTCGTAAGTTCTCAAGTCTAAGTTCCAAAATGGCATTCGCTGATAGAGAGGCCCCAATTCAGATGCTTTCTGCGAAGAAGTACTTCGAAAATTTGACTTCGAAGGAACAGCACTATGCGCATTACATGTCGAAGGCTTCGCACGCCGGTAGCCGTATCACTATGAGACAGGTTTCCCCATATTCTGAAAAGATCTTCGATACGGTCATGGGGATCCACAAGGGTTTGAAGGAGTACCCTAAGGACGAGGAGACTGCTCAGTATTTGGAATATGTGACCCAATTTTTGTCGAACCTTGGTGAATTCAAGTCTTTCGGTGATGTCAAGTTTATTCCTCGTTGCCCAAAGTCGACTTTTGAGAAATTGGGCCAATTGGCCAACGTTCCAGTGGACTCCTCGTTGTTGGATGAGATCTACCACGATGGGGATGCATCTGCTTTGTTGGGTTTCCCATCTCAAGGTCACACTACTGGTTATTACAGAGGTCCAGAGAAGGTTACTCCAGAAGACATGGTTTTGTTGAAGAAGATCTTTGCTGACTTTGACATCATGCCTGAGAACTTGACCATCGAGAAGCTGTCTCATAAGCTGTTCGAGGTCCATGTAGCCAGTGCTTCCACTGCTCATGCTAAGGGATACCCAGACAGAATCGAAGAAGAAGGTATTGAGGTGCTGTTCAAGTTCGGCGAACACAGTACTGAGATGGAGAAGATTGCTCAATACTTGGCAAAGGCCAAAGAATACGCCGCAAACGAAACCCAGGAAAAAATGTTGGAACACTACGTTAACTACTTCAAGACTGGTGACTCCAAGTTGCATAAGGAGTCCCAAAAAGTCTGGGTCAAGGATTTGTCTCCACAAGTCGAAACTAACATCGGTTTTATCGAAACTTACAGAGAACCATCCGGTATCATTGGTGAATACGAGTCTCTAGTTGCTATCCAAAACAAGGAGCGTACTGAGAAGTTCACTGAGTTGGTCAACAAGGCGCCAGCCTACATTAATCTCTTGCCTTGGGACCCAGCTTTCGAAAAGCCAAAGTTCCAACCTCCAGATTTCACCTCCATCGAAGTCTTGACCTTTACTGGTAGTGGTATCCCAGCTGGTATCAACATTCCAAATTACGACGACGTCAGATTGAACGTTGGTTTCAAGAATGTGTCTCTTGGTAACATTCTAAACTCAAAGACTAGCAACGACAAGTGGACTTTCGTGCAAGGCGATGACGTCGAGACCATGAGCAAATACCAATCGGACTCCTTTGAAGTGCAAGTTGGTATCCACGAGTTGCTAGGTCACGGTTCCGGTAAGTTGTTGTGCGAGCTTGATGATGGCACCTTCAACTTCAACAAGTCATCTCCACCAATTGGTTTGGACGGGAAGCCAGTCACCACTTACTACAAGAAGGGTGAAACCTGGGGTTCCAAGTTTGGTGCCATTGCAGGTGCCTACGAAGAATGTCGTGCCGAATCGATCGCTATGTACTTGATTACCAACAGACAATTGTTGGAAACTTTCGGCTTCAAGACCAAGGAAGAACAAGACAAGATCATTTACACTGGTTTCTTGCAAATGTGCCGTGCCGGTTTGTTGGCTTTGGAATTCTGGGATCCAGCTTCCAAGAAGTGGGGTCAGCCACACATGCAAGCCAGATTCTCCATCATGAAGACTTTGTTGAGATACTCAAGTGACAAGAACTTTGTGAAGTTGGCATACACTCAAGATGACTACTCCGACTTGCACATCGAATTGGACGGCTCATTGATTGAAACTGTCGGCCACGCCGCCATCGAAGACTACTTGACTCATTTGCATATCTACAAGTCCTCCGGTGATGTCGAAAACGGTGCTGCATACTTCAAGGACAGATCTGACGTTGACGAAGAGCTCGCTAAGTTCCGTGACGTTGTTCTAGCAAAGAAGTTGCCAAGAAAGCAATTCATCCAGGCAAACACAGTTATCGACGGCGACAAAGTGATCGTCAAGGAATACGAAGAATCTCCAATCGGCATGATTCAGTCCTTTGTTGAACGTGATTTGTAAGGTCTGAAATGGGATGTTCCACTCATCAGCAATGTATAATGTATAATGTAACGCAACCCACAATTTATGGTAAATAATCATCACAATAATATAATATAATATAATACAGTGATACTAATTCCATTACCACTAGTAATACCACCGTCAAATGTGCATGGCACATGCTATATCATCGTTATATGGAGGGCTGCCCTTCTGCTGCCTGTTTTCTTTCTTTCTTTCTGTCTCTCTGGTTGCCAAACATTGCAACAGGTGACACACGAGTGGACATAAAAGAAAAGCCCAGAAGGAAATAAAACCTTAAAAAAGGTTGATCTTAACAGCAGATTAAGAAAGTAAACGAACACACACATTGCATTTATGACCAACGGATGGTTGTTGAGAGCCACTAAAGCAAGGCATTGAGATGAGATTGTATGCATTAAGGCACGGGCAAAGTGAAGTGAATTCGAAGAACATCTTTGGTGGTTGGATTGATGTTCATCTGACTGAGAAGGGCTTAAAGCAAGCCAAAAACAGTGCTGTGTTGATAAAAGAGCACTGTGAGAAAAATGGGTTAGAGCTACCCAAGGTTGGTTACACATCGCGTTTGGTAAGGACGGAGGAGACCATGAGGGAAATTCTGAAGGAGTTTGGGAAGGATCCTGAGTTCCATATTGTGAGTGGACCTGAGCCTCCAAAAGTTGAACATCTTGATAATGGTAAATTTGAAGTTTACCAGAGTTGGAGATTGAATGAGAGACACTACGGGTCTTGGCAAGGCCAGAGCAAGCATAAGATGATGGAGGAAGTTGGTGCTGAACAATATATGTATATCAGAAGAGACTACTTTGGGAAGCCTCCGCAAGCGGACCTTACGAAGGAAATGGTTCAAAATTTCGACCAAGGAGACACAGGCTATGAATTTAAGGAGCCCAACAGACATGAAAAGTATTTGCAGGAGGAACTAAGCCATGATGACTTACCAAATGGTGAATCCTTGTACGATGTAGTGCAACGGGTCAATCCGTTGCTAGAAAAGCTAATACTACCGAACTTGAAGAAGTTTGGTGATGGTATTATAGTTGGACACGGTAGCACTGTTCGGTCGCTTTTGAAGATTTTGGAAGGGGTCAGTGACAGTGACATCAAGGATGTCAACATTCCCAATGCTATACCTTTGGTTATAGAGCTTGATGAAGATTTCAAATTTGTAAGAAAGTACTATTTGGATCCAGAAAGTGCAAAGGTCAATGCAGAATTGGTACGTAAGGAAGGACTCAAGGAATGAAAATGAAAGAAACGAAAAGTTTACTTTCATTTCGATAATATAATAGAGTAATAGTACTATGTTTATGTTCAAAGCGTATATGTATGTTTATCTTCCGAATTTGTGTACTCTATAGCCAATTATATATATTATATTATAGTTTATATACAGAATTACATATAATAGTTTGAAACCCTGTACGACATGAAATAAGGGGAGGAAAGTCTTCTTGCCCAGTCTTATTCTGTGTATGATATGTTGTTAATTTGAGACGGAAAGAAAAAAATAATGGTAAACAAGATTGGAAAGAAAGATAAAATAACCCCCGGTAAACAAGACCCTGACCCTCAGGATGTTTGATATTCTACGTTATCCTTAGCATATTGGATTACGCGTTGGGCTTCTGATCCCTGTAGATTGTGTTTCACTTTAACGTGTCTGCTTAAAGCGTCATTTCTTGAAAACGTTCTTTGGTAACCTTCGGAACCTAGTTCATGTATGCAAATCAAGCATCTGAAGATTTTCTTCTTTGAAGCATGAATGGTATTTTGATGTCTGATCAAATCGTATGGTCTGGAGAACTTTTTCATACATGGTTCCTTGGTGACAGGATTGATAGCCATGCAGAAATGTTCATCGGTGTTACTATGCGAGGCGTTCCTGTTATGAGAATGGGAGATTGTCTGATGGTTATGGCTGTCCAAGGCAGTTGAACTATCGACAGATTTACCACGTTGATGTCCCTTGTTTCTTGTTGTAATAGAAGAGACGACTGTAGGGACTTTTTGTGATGATGTTGTTGTTGTGATAGTGGTGGTGGTGGTGGTGGTAGCAGTACTAGTTTGTGGAGTAACACTAGAAGCCTTTCTGGCACCAGAAGCCAACAGTTGTCTTTGCTTAGAAGTACCGTTGGGGTCAGATACGACCATGCTTGGTTTTCTTCTTGGGCTTACTAGTGCTGGTTCGTACAATGGGTCTTCTTCGTCCTCACTAAACATAGCATCGTCCTCATCTTCGTCCTCTTCTTCCTCTTGCTCATGGTCGTCTTGGTTTTGGTTTTGGTATTGTTCCTGTGGGTTGACCAGAGATGTGCTTGGGATGGACAAGTTGTCCTCCCCTTGCATCAAGGTCTTAATTTGGCTATCCTTCGACCTTTGGGTATCCATGAATAAAGAATCCTCGTTAGCCTTGATTGAATTTTTCCCCGAGACGAAATCGTCGACGATGGTAGCGTTAGCGTCGTTGTCGGGAAGCGTCTTGTTCCCGAACCCGTGATACTCGTACTGCTCGTCATCGTCCTCTTCTTCGTCGGAAATGTCATCGTCAAAGTTGAATTCTTGGTCGAAGCGTGACAACGCATCCTGGTCCACCGTCCAATGGTAGCCCGACACGTTCTGGTCATCGAGCAATGCGGTCTGGGCGTTTAGTTTTTCGTCATCCTCGTACATATTGTCCAAATCAGCGAAGCTTTCGTCGTAAAACTCGTCTTCGAAGACGTTCTCCCTGTTGATTCTAGTTTGCAAGTTGAACCCGCAACCGTTGTTCAGCCTAGAATTCGAGAGCCCGGACCCAGCCCCGGTAAAGTAGTTCGCTGTCGATCCATCGCCTTGCTGCGACGTATTGGCGAACCTGTTTAGCGAGTTCAAGAACGGGTTGGGAGTGATTGTGTTTAGCGAAATGGTGGGCTGTACCGGCGTGAGGTTCAAGTTGATCTGCTTCACAATCGCGGCTGACCCGCCGTTGTTTCCACTCTCGCCGCTACTGTGCTTTTTATCCAGCGTCGTCAAGTTAGGATCTGCATACTTGTTGAACATGCTACCAGACAACAACCCGGAACCGGCATCTTCCTTTGAAACATCTTTTGCAACATCTTTCGCAACATCTTCGTCAAACGAATTCTGCTCAAAACCACCCTGAAGCGACACTGGAGCCTGGCTCTGGGACAGATTCAGGCCCTGGCTTTGACCTTGACCCTGACCTTGGCCCTGGCCCTGGCCCTGGCCCTGGCCCGCCATGCTCCCGAAATTAAAACTGCTCGTCCCGTAAAACGAATTCACCTGCGACCTCGTAAGCTGCGGGAACGAATCGTGATGATTCTCCCCAAACGCCATGTCCAGATCTAACGGATTCGCACTCATAATCCTCATCTCGTCGTCCAACACATCCGTAAGCGTTCTCCTCAACTCAAAGTCTGCTGCTGACATCTTATCCTCTTTGCTCCTAATTACTAATGCTATTATTTTTTGAGGCCCTAAATTTAATCGCCGAAATAATTCCTATATTCCAACCTGCTAGCTAACTTTCGCCTCGAAAGTTCAAATACACTCAATGTCTTCTCTTGCTCTAAATAACTCACTCAGATGCCCGTTTCCTGGCCTCTGTAGACTTGTGCTTTTCCTCTTTTCTTGCTTAAACGAAAAGGAGAGTTATATATAATTATTACTACTACTTTAATTTAAACGCTTTTCTAATATATACTGCTAAAAAAACTGATATATGTGTGAAAACCAAAACCTAAAACAATTCAAATCAAAAAATCGAAAATCGAAAATCGAAAATTGAAAGCCAAAAGCCAAAATGCAAAAGGCCAACAAGACAAAAGGCTAAATAAGAGGTGGAAAACGGGAATGAAAAGAAAGAAAGAAAAAAAACCGTTGGGACTGGCTATGGGAGTAAATACGACGGTGCATACATAGTATAGGGTAGGGTAGAGTTGGATGGGTAAGTAAGCGAGTAAATATATAGTGTATAGTGTTGGGGTCTCGGTTGTAGTATAGAATGCGACGGAAAAGTGCGTAATGGTAATGGCAGGACTTGGTGTATAGTAGTAGTGTACAGATAGATAGAGAGAGAGAGATGATGACACTGTGGACTGGACTGTACGGTGGTTTCTTTTTCGGGGGGCCCTGGGGGAGAGGGAACAGGGTTTTCCGGAGGACGGGTATTACCCGGGCCTTCTAGATGCTTCTATACGTAGGGGCCTGGTTACCCGGGGTGTCCACAGGGTACCAGCTGGATATTTGTGTCACGTGATAGCAATTTTTGGTATATACATACATACATACATACATACACATAGGTATACCTATCTATGTGTGTGCCCTAGGGCATTTGCCAAGGCATTGATTGGCCCTGGTATATACATGTATCCAGGTGAATATGCACCGCTTTCCTCTTTCGCGACTGGTCCGTGACATTCAAGAAATATTTGTTATTGCTGGAACTCAAAGCCGTATTTCTTCCCGTAATGTTTAACTAATGCAAGCCTGAAGCCAGCCCAATGCGGGTCCAATGCGCGCCCTACGTAGACCCAGGGCACGCAGATATGGCCTAAACCCTAGAAATGGTCGCCCCCCCAAAGGGACACCCTTTCCAGCAGTCTTCAAGTCTTGCATTCTCGAGCTCTTTATTTGCCTGTACATTCTTGTTACATATACTCTCATCTATTTTAATCATCGCTAATCCTAGAATCACCCACAGAACAGAGAGCTAAAAGTTGCAAATGCCATACCAAAGGTGAAACCGGCAAGCTCTCGGCCTGATATAGAGGAGTCTCTCCACCCCCCGCCTTCCTGCCTCCCCGCCTCACCCTGATGAGACACGTACGAAGTCGTACAGCACTGGCCCTCGGAGCTGTGCTCATCACAGTGTTCGTATTTTTATCTCAGCACCATACTATTCTAAAACCGATCAACGTTGGCAGCCAGCAACCGGCAAATCGCCCTACAGTGCCAGCAGACTGGTCTCCCGGGTCCTTGAGAGACCGGCTGCTCCAAGCATACAAACCTGACCCCGAATCAACAGGCATTCCAAAGGATATATGGCAATCTTGGAAGTCCAAGGACAATCTCGACAAGAACTTCCAAGAAAATGTCAGGCTGTGGTCCGCACAACAGGGGTTCACGCACCATTTCTTGGACGACGAGGAAGTGGATAGCTTTGTGAGATCAGAGTTCAAACAATTCCCAGAGATTATCGCGGCCTGGGACATACTGCCAAGAAAAATCCTCAAGGCCGACTATTTCAGATACCTCATACTGCTCGCAAACGGCGGGTTCTACAGCGATATAGACACGTCACCAACCCTTGATTTGAACCAATGGTTAACCGAGGCCCCATTGGCTTCGCTCATGACCGCAAATAGCTTCCCCAAAAACAATATAGGTGTCATAATTGGTATCGAAGAAGAGATGGATCTCGCAACATGGAGAGGCTTGCTAAACAGAAGGATAAACCTCTGCCAATGGACTTTCGCAAGCAGGAAAGGCCATCCGCTATTTGTAGATATAGTTGCCAAAATTGCGGATCTGGCCCTGCACTACTACGATTCCAATACAAACGTCATTACATTTCCCATGGGATATAAGAACCTTTTCAACATGCAACCGGCGTATAACATGTCAGAGGGCTCCCCAAACTGGTACGAAGGAATAATCGAATGGACTGGACCGGCTTCATTCACCGATAGCTTCTTCGAGACTACGAATATGTGGTATATCGAAAACTTCAAAGACCATTTGCAAGGCACCGGAGATGAGGTGTTGTGTAACTCCGAAAATGTTTGCATTATAGACCCAAACAAACCGTTAAACCTAGTGTCGAAACTCAACTTCTATCCTATTGGGGATAACTTACAAGGATTCAAACCGCACTTGCATCCAATAGGGTGGGAGAATTTGACCCTATTAGAATACCCGCTACTCTACGGTGAAGTGGCTTTTCTGCCAAAACATTTCTTTAATTCGCTATATACCACTGACGATAAGAAGGGATATATACATCACGCTTTCACTGGGACTTGGAAATGGTCAAAAGATCCATGATGATGGACAAGGAAGGCATTTCACTGTATTCAAAAAAATTTTTCTTGTGTTTATATATAAACTTTAGATATATACCTAATCAGTCCTATATAATCTGTTTTTTTGTCATGCGTTTGGGTTACGTTGAAGTACTATTATATTACTTGCGTAATGAGAATAAATATTAGTCAAAACATAATTGAAGACTAATTAAAAGATATCACCTTCATTAGCAAGCTTATGTTCACGTCTCAACCTCCAGTATTCACCGTTAAACTTCCAATATTCCTTCTTTGTAACTGGATGTATTTCCTTTGTAAACCATCTTTGTTTGTATTGAATATGCTTTTCATCTCTCTTCTTCTTAGCAGCTCTCTGCTTTTCTTCAACACGATGCTTTTCGCTGGCGGCCTGGTCATAAAGACCCTCTTCCATAGCTCTTTGATCTGGTCTTAGTCTAGTATCCGTGGGTGGAAGCCATGGCAGCAAATGTGGTTGAGGTGCATTCAACGTAACAGCAAACTTAGTTAAGTTGAACGGTAGATCAGGTCTTTCATTAACATGCCAGACGTTGAACCTGGTCCCATCATATTTAGGCTTTGTTGAGTTGCTATTAGTACTGTTGGTCTTGCTACGCTTCAATTCATCTAATTGCATTTCTTCAGGTGAGTTTGGCTTTAAAACCTTCTTTGCAGAAACAGATTCGTTCCAATGTCCGCCAAAAATCCACTCTTTACCACCTTTAGCATTATAAACTTCACCCTTAACTTCGTACGCGTTACTAGATCTCCAACCTCTAGCTTTGAAGTGAATTAAACTGTAGTCACCAGTAGTGTGATTGACAATTTTCACATCACCATAGTTATCGACTTGTGGATTACCCAAAAGAATACCCACAACCTGATTATTGGGCTTTTTGTAAGTATACAGCTCTGGTTTATCACCACAATCTGGCCTTAGAGTCATATACCATAGACCGAGATGCTTAAAGTCAAACGATCTACCGTTGAACTTGGAATCAACATATGATTCACCAAAAAAGTCCCACTTAGGTGACTCAGTCCAAGTTGCACTGATTGGTGGATGATGTGAAACTTGTTCAGTAAAGAATCTATAACTCTTATCAGGCCTAGCATATTCAAAGGTTTCACCGAGTAGTGGATTGAAAGGCTTTGCCACTCTCTTCACAGTGGAAGCATATGATGACACAGTGAAGATCGAGACATATAATAATCTTAATGTCGAATCATCAAATGATGCTGCTTCGTTTAACAAGTCTGCATACTCTAAATCTTCAGTGACTCTTTGTAATAATGAAGTTGGTTCGTTAAAACTTACCGGTAGAGTCATTCTGGTCATATCTTTCCCCACCATTGACTTTAGTACAGACCATAAACTTACATGTGGACGATTATCTTTGCCTAAAGTTAATCTCTGCCTTAGGCCATCTTCATACCCTAAAAATGTCCCTTCTTCTAATAGCTGTTTTGCTTTACTACTCTGTAATTCGTTTGCTACTAGTGGAAGAGAAACAATATTTGTAGTTTTAGAATCGACCTTGCCAACCTCCGAGAGAGGTGCATTGGAGTCCACAGTAGTAGAGTCCAGTGTCTTTGAATCCAGCGTTGTTTGTTCCAATGATTTGACATTGTTGCCTTCATTCGAAATAGATTCTTTAGCGGCTGGGTTAATAAAAGCATTGTTTGTCGACAAGTCAGTTGCCACTACTGATTTATTCCCTTTGGAATCATCATTTTCCTCAACCAGAGGTTTTGTTTCGTCCTCTTCTTCCTCATCAATATCCTCCGCGTCAAAAAACTCGTCGGCTTCAGAATCAATGTCAGCATCGGATTCTTGGTTTTCAATAAATTCCACTATCTCTTGCAAAGGTTGCGCTGAGTCAATGTATTTTTCACCTCCAAGGTTACTATCAGACTTTAAATCACCTGTGTGAACCTCAGAAAGCTTCTTCTGAAGAAGCTTTTTGAGATTCTTTCTTTCTACGTCAAGTGAAACCAATTTTTCTCCCTTTTCCAATAGTTCCAACTCCAAATCCTTAACAGACTTGATCCAGAGGTTGTTGATATCCCTTTGTTTTGAGAGCATCTTAATCAGTTTTTTATCTCTTGTTTGAGACATTTGATTTAGGTCGGAAAAGTTTTTGACAATAAATTCAAGGGATTTTCTTGCAGTTTGAATGTAATCTTCCGACGAGTTATTTTCGTTGATGAGCTCGATTAAAGAACTTAATTCTATTGAAATGGTACGCTGAAGGATACCAATCTGTTGGGCATAAGGACCATAAACGGCCTTTACGTCTTCATCACCTTCTTCTAATTCTTCTAGCATTTCTTCATCTTCTGCTTCATCATCATATTCCTCATCTTCATGATCAAAATCCTGTTCACCTTCGAATTCCTGACTATTGGCAGAGGGAGAGCGATCCACTTTATACTTGGCGCTATCAGTTTTGGTATCTTGACCTGAAGCGATGGACATAGTTTGATCATCAGCAATGCTATCCAAAGGAGAAGAATTAGAGGCAGTGTTACGAGAGTTCTTTACCTTGGAGACAAAATTCTTCCCACTCTCAGTCAAATTGCTGTTTAATTCGATGAGTTCTGCGGAAGATATAGATGAAGCACTACTGCCATTTCTACAATGTTGAACTCTGTTTTCATATGAATGCAGCGAATGCATGCTAGCTGGTGCGCCATTTTCTAAGCCTTTCTCATGAGATCCTGCATTGTTTGGGGTATGCCCATTCTTAACCATTATCTCCCTATCCTTTGCAAATCTAATAGCACTTTGAATAGCCCAGACCCATTTATTGGTTTCAATTGGGTGATTACCTTTCAAGTGCCATCTAATCGTACCGTTACTTCCACCGATAATTTCAAATTTGAGCTTCTCAGACGAATCTAAGTGCAAATAGCACGTAGACATATTTAGAGAGCCTCTGCATGCATTGGATGTATCTGCTTGATCCTTATAATAAGACAGTATACCATCGGAACTCAATATGAACCAACGAAGTTTGTATCCTTGTGCGAAGTTAGTCCATTTCCTCAAGTAACCTTTATATGATGGAGGTTCGTGCAAGTTATTAGTAACGTCAATGACACTCTGTTCCCGAGCTGCTTTTTCCAACATCCTCTTTAATTCCAAATCAATGGCGTTCTTCTTGTCACTCTGATCTTTGGAAGATACCTTTCTCAATAAATCGATTGGTAACTTACCCCTACTGTCTCTCTTGAATGGATCACCACCGTGATCCAAAATCCAACGACATAGCAAAATGTCCCTCTTCTTAACGAATTCATGTAGTACTGTATCTCCAGTTTCAGGTTCCATCCCATTGATATCTAGCAGTTCCTGGTTTCTAGGGTTTGCTAGAATCGAATTGAGGTGGTCGATATCTCTGTTATTAAATGCTTGCCTAAACTCTTGAGCAATCTCGGCAACGTAGTTCGCCCTTGCAACTTGCATCATCTGTACAATATTCAAGTTCTTGCACATCTCAATAGGTTGTAAGTGTGCATCATTCAAAATGCAATCATTAATATCAGGATGTGCCATCAATAGGGTTACTACATCCCCACGAGATTGGAAAGCAGCAAGATGCAACGGCGTATTTCCATCTTGATCCTGCTTATTGATATCAAGGAAGAGATCCGGGTTTTCTGCATTCTTTTTGGTCCAATTCTCCACAATTTCCTTAATCAATGCAACGGGAGACATTTGTACTGCATAATGAAGAAGAAGTTCGAAAACTGACCGCACTGTAGGATCGTTAAGAGGTTGAAATTCATTCTCGATAAGCTGCTTCAACTGTTGAAAGCTTGACTGTCTAAGGCAATCAAGCAACTTCAACTTAAGTAATGGTTTCGAAATCGCCATTCTACCTTATATTAATATGTGTGTATGTTGTTGGTCTCCTTAAAGTCAAATTTCGTAGATGCAAACTATACGAGTAATGTTATAATCAAATTCTATGAAGTTCTTCAGATATCAGCTTAGTGATTTCCCTATCAGGCGTGAAAAACCCAAACAGACACCCGACACGGTAACGTTAAGCTGCTCTAGTATTTCAATAAAGCTCTTGAACCAACTTTAACAGTCAGATCGTAATTCGTTTGCTAATGTTGAAAAGGGGACAGAGTAAGTTTAAATTGTTCATGTTGAAGTAAGTCCTAAAAAAAAAATGCTGATCTCCAGAGTTAATAATAAACCGATAGTATCAGCCGGGTAAGAAGGAGAAGGAAGTAGATCCAAAAGAACAGGCACCGGTCTTGTTATATTATGTCCGATAGTGCTTCAGCCTTGAATCTCTAGAGGTATGCCTCAGCCTCCATAACGAAGAAAACTAAAGCTACAATTTTGCATATGGAGTAATTTGGTTTTAAATTTAGTCATTACATATTATATCAAAATATAAGGGGCGTTTACATTAGAATATGGGATATTGCGTCATCCTGTGACGCTTACGTCGAAATAATCGTATCCACTTAATAAATACTTCATGTTATCCGATTGCAACGTACCCATAGTGGTTGTTGAGGAGGACTCACCTTTATGGGACATACGATCGATCTCAAGCAAAAAACGTTGCATTAACTCGACAAAACGAGCCGTTTGTCTGTGTCTGGAGGACACAACAACTGACAATGAGTCGTTTCTGATAATGTATCCAATGCCGAAACCGTTGCTACAAACGGGCCCGAAACCAAAGTTTTTGAGGCAAGGGTTTCCGCAATTGGATGTACTTAGCACGTTTGTATTGATCTTGGACCATCCTGCATCTTGAAAGAGTTCTGGTAGTGGAATGTTTGGGTTGTTGGCAAAGACTTTTTTCCAGATGCAGTATAAGGCGTATAGATGACGATCTTGTCCAAGCCCCATAGAACATTCTTTTGTTACCGTGGAGTGTTGGGCACAAGCTTCTTGTAGATTCTTTAGCTTTATGGGATTTGGAACTGTGCTGTCAAAGAAAGATTTCACGAATGTTTTAGACTGCTCGGAAACGGTTCTAATGGCTTCAGTCCTACCATTTTGGAAGAATTTAGTCATTGCAGGCTCATATGTCGTCTCAAATCTCGCGTATAATGCATAATACGCCGTTTGGAAACACATTTGTAGAAAAGCATCAGGGGAACATTTGAACTGAGACTTAATATGTGCTGCCCCAAATTGCTTAAAATCCAAATATTCGAATTCGATTTGGGAGATCAAATCACTAACCCTTGTTTCAGCAAAATGTAACGAGGACAAAATGAATGAGTCCACTGACCATTCCAATTTTCTAGGAATAGTAATTAAGTTGGCTTGTTTCGACATATAAGATAGCTTTGCTTGTCGATGTGACGTTGTTGTTTCCTCGGCGTCTTCAAACACCTTTGGCACATTTCTTGTAATTCCTTGCGCGAAATTGACAATTGAATCCGTATATATGTCCATGGTCATCCTCAATACAGTATGTCCATCAACACCGGTATGCTCGAAG
The DNA here is from genome assembly GCF_001417885.1 of Kluyveromyces marxianus DMKU3-1042. NCBI lineage: Eukaryota > Fungi > Ascomycota > Saccharomycetes > Saccharomycetales > Saccharomycetaceae > Kluyveromyces > Kluyveromyces marxianus. Next base: position 397,109 of record NC_036025.1, read on the forward strand.
TTTATTCCTGCCCTTCCGCTCCTGTCTACAATCAACTGCAACTTGTCGTACCAACGGTTAGTGCAAGTCCCCGTCTGCAACCCTAGAGAGGGTTTGATCTTGGATTCGTCGTTGTCGTTTAGATCAATTTTGGAGGTACCGCAAATCATGGACTTAATCCAGTCACGTTCATCTTCAAGGTCCGAATTATCTAAGCATATAACAAATAATGCACTATCAATAATTTTTAAATTACGAGCATTGGTAGGGTCATCAGCCTTGCTGATATAGTCACGAACGTTCGACCACACGCTTCGATTCTCTGTAGTGAACACACCCATTGGACATAATGCTTGTAGGTTCTGGTCAGTTTCCTCGCGCTGTTCCCCGTCCATTATAATGGAGTACAAATTCCACTCCAACTCTTCAGGTTGCTGGAAGATCGGCTCATTGTTGATATCCAACACATCAAACCAGTAAAACTGAGACTTGTACATGACTACAACATGGTGAGAAGTAGGATCAGTCTGCAAATGACAGGAAGGGGTTGGTTCATTCGAAGAGGGCGGAATTCTTGCACTACCGAAGAGCTTCCAGTACTGGTCCATCGTCATCGGTTTCCCACGAACATTATCCGTAGGCAACGTTCCAGTTCTAATCGCTTTCACAAATTTTAGCATGGACACAACCAACTTTGACGTCCTTTTAACTTGTCTGTTAAAGTGAGAAAAGCGCGTGCTCACTTTAGGGACGTTATTCATCGTTGGATCGTCTGCAAGTTGGAAATAAGGGTTCAAATTAAGAACAACAGACTCGTCGTATTCGAGGTATGAATCAAACCAAAATTGCTCAATATAAGAAGACATAGGCTCGCGCTGAGCTAACTGTTCATCATACTCCCTTAACTCCTTATCCAAGATCCGCAATACCTCCTGAGAATTTTCCACTGCTTGTTGCGTTCTTTCGAAACTTCTACGGTCTTGCAATGGTTGTAACCTCGCCAAGTATCTTTTTAGTGTGTCCTCCAATGGAGGAATAGGTAATCTGGGCAACACCTGTGTCCCAGCGTCTCTTATAGATGGCATTTTTGGAGTCTGTTCTTTTTACTGTAAATATATATTCCTTGTGCTTACTTGCTTTGGATGATTGAACATAGTTGTAAAATTAGCGACATCATGTCCACATTTCGGTAAAAGTCGACTCAAGTTCCAAAGAATGTAAACACACCGCCTTATATACTTATATTGATGTCTTCTGCACTCCGAAACTCCGAAAAGGTCATCGCCCTTCGGAGTTTTCTTGCGTCATCAATCATGACAACTTTTCTCCATTTAACCAAAATAAAGGTTTGATGACCAACTTTTCGGCAGAAAGCCTTTGGATGACCACAAATGGAGACAAAAAAAAGAGTGTGGACAAAGAGAAGTTTAAGGGTAGATACCAAGACGGTATGGATGGGTCTATTGTGCATGGGACATACGCTCTCAAGCAAGTAATCGGACGTGGTGCTTATGGCGTTGTTTATCGGGCAGTTAAGCGGGGCAGTTCTAAACCTGTTGCGATTAAGCAGATAGAGTTTGAGGATGAAAGCGAATTGAATGAGCATATGCTTGAGATTGATCTTTTAAAGAACCTTAGGCATGAGAATATAGTTGAGTATCGTGGGTTTATTCAGAAGGCACATGAGTTGTATATTATTCTAGAGTATTGTTCACGTGGATCACTTCGAGATTTGTTGAAGCAGGGTCCATTATTGGAAGAGGATACTGTGAATTATGTACGACAGACGTTACAGGGCCTCCAGTACTTACATGAACAAGGGGTGATACACCGAGACATAAAAGCAGCAAATCTTTTATTGACCGAGGATGGTGTGGTGAAGCTAGCGGATTTTGGTGTTTCGACAAGAATCAACCGAATGGCCATGACGTATGCTGGATCGCCGAACTGGATGGCTCCAGAGGTTATGACTGGGCAAGGAGCGTCAACTGTAAGTGATATATGGTCTCTTGGAGCTACAGTTGTTGAATTACTCACTGGAAACCCACCATTCCACAATTTGGTGAATGAAAGCGCATGTTATGCAATTGTGAACGAGGAGTACATTCCACCATTGACACTATCGGCCGGATGCCAGGAGTTTTTGAGTCAATGTTTTCAAAAGAATATGTTTAAACGTGCAACAGCTCCAGAGTTATTGCAGCACCCATGGTTACAACAGGAGAACTTTCAAAAGCAACGATCTAAGATTAACTTGGCGGAATACATTGAAAAGGATGACAAGTGGGATGCTGATTTTGTTCTTGACTCAGACACAGATATGACACCATCACCCACAAAGGTTACAGAAAAGTTACGAAAACTGCAAGGTGAGGATTTTAGAACCCTATCTGTGGACGAGCTTTTTATCGACCATTCCTTAGATGCTATTACTGCACAATTGTTACAGTCGCTTTTAGAGTTACAAGCGGAAACTACCAAGAATAAAAGGAAGAATGACAATTTCAATGCTATAAAAAACAGGGCATATGAGATTTTCAAGTATGACAAGCAATTCAACCACTCCTCTTTGAAGGAGAAATTCGTTGATACTGGTGGCGTTTCTTTGCTTATCTCTTTGCAGTTTGAATCGCTCCTTTCGACGTTTTTCGATAAGAGTATCAAACTTCTTATACAATGTGGTATTCTATTTCACATGAATACTCTCAGAGACTCTAGACTTGTAGTGTTGGTCAGCTATGGGTATAGAGCACTCACATCTCCCGAAATATGGAATGAATGGTGTTTAAAGCATAAGAAGAAGATCTCGGAATGTATCAACACCGAATTGGGATCTACGAAGTACATAGAAGCAGAAAAATTACTCATTCATGTATCCTTACTAAAGGATTTCCCACTAGACATTTCCAGATTGATGCTCTATGCTAAGAAGTATAAGCATTTACAGCATTGCATCTACACTTGCTTGAATAATTCCATCAAAAGATCTATTTCCAACATCCCTACATCTAACATGATTCATGGAAAGTTAGTCTACGAAAAATCAAACTTCCCATCTCACGTAATGGAATGGTTGCTTGAGATGATCCCTGTTCTTAAGAAAAGGGCTATAGAACCATTCGTCGAGCTTTGTTTCCACGTTTGTCACTTGAATAATAAAAGTATTGCAGAGTTGATGAGAGATGGTCAATTCTTCTCTTTGACTAAATCATTACTCCAGTCATCAAACAACAATTGTCTTCCGTGGTGCCTTAACCTTTGTAGCGAATATGCGAAAGACCTGAAGCAGGACAATATAGGAACTATGCTCGATATTGGAATGTCTTCATTGACTGTTGGCCACTGCCTACACAATAGCATCGAAATCATATTAAATTGTGTCAACGTGGCTCAACTTAACCATTTGGAAATATCACTTTCTGCCGATAATATAATAATCGGAGATTGCAGCATTCCATTACAGAACTTAGTGGAATCATTCTACCAAGACAATGGAAGATACGACAAATTCATTACAAAATTCACAAAGTTGTGCTCTTTACCAATAGGCAGCCAGATATGTATCGGAGTGTTTGAGCAAGAAAGATTTGTGGGCCGGATCTATGAGCTTTTCGATAGGTTCAAAACTTCACTTATTATCCAAATTGACTTACTAAAATTCTTAAAAGTCCTGGTTATTCAGATCAATGACAAGAACAAAATGTCTCAACCCGATAAACGGAAGAAATTATTAAAATTCCTCTCACACAATTGGAATACTACAGATTCTGTAACCCCTATCAAACAGACTCAACAAAGAGTTGGGGCAGATTCTGTTTTGATTCAACAGTTATGTCAAGATATAGAAAATCTGATCTGATTTGCATGCATGAACCTCTAAGTTTACCTTTTTCGGAAAAACGTACATAAAAAAATAGTACGTGCATAAAAGTTTATATATATAAATACTACGGCATTATTTTATTATAGCAAGACCTCACCGATACATTGCCTGCACATAGATTTGTGGGGAATCTAAAGAGTTCTTGGCATATAATCCTATCGGATCATTGTGTCCAAACGATGAATCGTAATGAAAGGCAGCCGAGTTACCGATTGCTCGAAGAAATTGGACGAGGTTCTTTCGGATCTGTTAGAAAAGTTGTGAGAGAAACAGACAATAAAGTACTAGTCCGGAAAGAAATTAGATATGGTCATATGAACTCTAAGGAACGCCAGCAACTCATAGCGGAATGTTCTATCCTTTCGCAATTGAAACACGATAACATTGTGGAATTCTTTCACTGGGACCACGATGCAACTTCGAACACTTTATTTCTGTACATGGAATATTGTTCGAAAGGAGACCTCTCACAAATGATCAAATATTACAAACGCCAACGTAAGTATGTTCCCGAGAGTAATGTTTGGAGGATTATGGTTCAGATATTGATGGCTTTATTTAAGTGTCATTATGGTAGGGATTTGCCTAAGTTGCAAACGGTGCATGATGAAATCGAAGAGCCTTCAAAATCGAAAGGAAACGTGGTCATCCATCGTGATTTAAAGCCCGGAAACGTTTTTCTGACCGGATATGATGATGAATTCAACCAAAATGCGTCCAATGTGGATTACGGTAAAGTGATAATCAAGCTAGGAGATTTTGGGCTTGCGAAATCGCTGCAATCGTCTATCGAATTTGCAACTACATACGTTGGCACACCATACTATATGTCGCCAGAAGTACTTCGAGATCAGCCATACAGTCCATTAAGTGACATATGGTCATTGGGATGTATATTATATGAGATTTGTGCGCTACACGTACCATTTCAGGCTAAAACATATACCGAACTACAAAGCAAGATAAAATCAGGTTTATATGAGCCACTTCCGCAATTTTACTCTTCTAGTTTGAAAGAAATGATAAGTAAATGTATCCAGGTAGATTTCACTAGGCGACCAAGTACATGGACCTTGCTGAACGATATCCAGTGTAGAATAACAAGAAAGGCATTGGATCTTGAGAAATTCGAAAGGCATCTATTGAATTACGAGCACGAGCTAACGCAGATCGGCGAAATGCTGGAACAACATGCAACAGAGATGAAGCGAGACTTCAACACAGCAGTAGAGCAACGTGTGCGTGAAATTCTTAACGGAAATACAAAGACAAATTCGAGCCCAGGCCCTGGTGGGGCTCCGATGATTACTGGAGCTGGTCACGTGAACATGAATATGCCAATGCGCACTCCTTTCAGGAACCCGGCAAACATAAATAGGAACTATCGTTAAAACCAAGGTATACGTTGGTATATATATAAAAGGAACTAGTTGTAATTTTTTTATCTCCTAGGCTATCACACACACTAGTAGTCTATTAGTTAGACCACTTTTCACCAGTAATTTGTTCAAAAGCCTCGATATACTTGGCTCTTGTGCGTTCGGCAATGTCTTGAGGCATTTCAACACCGTCGACACCAGCCAATTTATTTTCAGTTAGCCAGTTTCTTAGGAATTGTTTATCGTACGAGTCCTGGGACTTGCCCACTTCGTAGTTCTTTCCGCTCCAGAAACGGGAAGAATCTGGTGTAAGCACTTCATCCACAAGAATTATTTCGTTAGTGGATTCGTCAATACCAAACTCAAACTTTGTATCAGCGATGATAATACCTCTGGACTTGGCAAATTCCTTACACTTTGTGTACAACTTGATAGCAAGTACCTCAATTCTGTCGCATAATTCTTGACCCACCAATTGGGCAGCTTGTTCTGGAGAAATGTTCTCGTCGTGTTCACCTTGTTCCGCTTTTGTAGAAGGGGTGAAGATAGGCTTTGGGAACTCTTGCGATTCGAGTAGTCCTTCCGGTTGTGGCAACCCGTGCACAGTACCCTTCTGCTTATACTCCTTCCATGCAGAACCTGTGATGAACCCACGCACGATCACTTCTAGTGGGATCAACTTGTGCTTTTGTACAAGCAAAGATCTGCCTTCGAGTTGCGACTTGTATTTTTCTTCGCTCAACTTGCTTGGTAGATAGTCGAAGATGGTTTTTCCAGCACCTAGGGGCTTCAAGTGGTTGCGCACGTCGTCCTTTAGGAAATTGAACCAGAACTCCGATAGTTTGGTCAAAAGAATACCCTTTTCTGGGATGGCATTCTTCATAATAACATCGTAAGCAGAAATACGGTCGGTAGCAACAAACAATAGCGTTTGGTCATCCACCTGGTATATATCTCTAACCTTACCTCTGGCCACGAGTGGCAAGATGCCGTCCAAATTAGTCTCTGTAGTCATTGTTGAGGTTTGTTCTTCTTGTATATCTTTGATGGGGGGTTTGCTTACACTAGTGAACCAACGAGTAATAGAATCACTGATAGAGTACAGTATAGCACCTTATACACACACACACATATATATATATATAACAATTGGGAAGTGGAATACTTATACAAATCCAAGTCTGGCCTGCCCGACTCAAACCCAAATCTAACTACTAACAGACTAGCACGCTGTGCGATGAGTAGATGCACTTCCCAAAATTAAAGAGAAAAAAAAAAAAAAATTATATATGCTTAAATAAATAAATCATATATGCACTGGGAACAAAAAAAAAAAAAAAAGGGCATTTTTCAAGTCAGCTCAAGGCCAAGTCAGCGAGCTGGTCACGTGCCGAACTTCGACAAAAAACAAACAAAATCACAGACCCACTCAGACATGAAAAACCAGAATGAAGTCCGGGTAACGGATCCACATCTACTTCCACATCTCCCTTGATTCTCTATATCAATCACTACGATACGATATTCGAGATCCATTACAAATCCCATTGCATATCAAGTAGAACACTAGGGTTAGCTTGAAAGCACGACTAGCACATCGGTAAATGAAAATGAAATGGTAGTGGAGAAGAAGGACGCTGTCAAGTCTATTATATTTCTCGTTGTGCTTGGTATATGCATTTTTGTCAATGGAGTGGTTGTAGGCGGCGGAGACTACAGTGGCAAGCTCAAACATGCATACATGGTCATCAACGCACAAAATGGAATGAGAGAGGGGGCAAGCGCCAACACGTAGCCCAGAGAGAGAGTATTTGAGGGGCGGAAGACTGGAAGCACCAAGATCAAATTCCCCCTTGAAGTAGTGATGCGCAAACTAATACAGTATATAGTTATACATTCTGGCACCCATGTACAGGGAGAAGCATAATACAAAGTATAGTCAGTCAGTCAGTCATTTCCACTCCCTGCCATCACATGACATGTATCGTCCTCTAAAGCTAAGGATCTACACTTACCCTTATTTTTATTTTTATACGTATACGTATACGTATATGTATATGTATATTTATATTTCTATTCATATTCTGCGTCCCGGGTAACGCCCACTCTATGCTACGTTACGTATTTTCCGGTCTTGCCTTGCCTTCCCTCTGCTTTTCAAGCCTTGTAAAAAAATGCTTCAACCTGGAAGAAGCTTCTATTTTCTGTCTTTCCATCAGTACAGCGCATTGTGTGGGAATTGTCTTGTTCTTCATCTTTTTTTTTTTTTTTTGAATTATTTTTTTTTTTTTTTTTTTTTTTTTTTGGGTTTCTGCTTCAGGTTTACGGCTGGGCAGAATGCTGCTCACTGCATTTGGTTTCGATAAAGCTGAAACGTGGAAAAGTACAACTTCGAATAGAGGGAAAGCAGCAAGAAGAGAGAGAGTTCAAGGCCATTAGCGGTGGAATTTGGCGTCTTTGAGATACAGCAGGAAGTAGATATAGGGATATCTGCTCGAGGTTGGAGTTGCTTGGTTTTTTTTGAACTGTATAGTTCAATTTTTTTTTTTTTTTGTTTGTTTTAAAGAGCAATTGGATAAAGCCTTGAGATATAGATAGAGAGGTATTGAAGAAGAGGAATTAGACAGAGTTATTGAGGGCTATTTTGTTGATATTTAAGGTTTGGTCAAGGCTAGAATAATAGAGAGAGTAATGGAGCTGGAGTATGCGCGGATGACGGGGCTCACAGGGCTAGGAGGGAGTACAGAAGGACACGAAAAACCGAGGCCTGATCTTTCGATATTGACTGATCCTACGCTGGTTGAGGATTACGAGGAGATAATGAAGAGCATGCCGCGGACGAAGAAGGACGAGGAGTTGCACAGTGTGAATGCTAGTGTTGTGATTACTCCTACGGAGGCTCGGGCAGGCAATGGTCTGGGAAATGTTCTGGGCAATGGTTTGCGCGAAACGACATCGGAGGATGAGAAGGATGAGAAGGGGCAGCAGCTGGAGCTGGAGCAGCCAGTAGAAGTAACGCATCATAATGAAGATGCAAAGCTACAAGAGGATGAAGAAGGAGTGGATGCAGGCGATGTTGATAACAGTTTTAGCTCGCTACATGCTAATGACCAGCAGGACTCGGATTACGCATATTCAGACTCGGATTTTGAAGATAACTTGGAGGAACGTTTGAGAAGCTTGGATACCACGTATGCTAGGAAGGAGGTGGATGATCGCGATCACGATGCGTCGTCGGCTGGCGTGGACTTGGACGCGAAAACCCAGATGACGAGGAGGTTGGATGCAGAACCTCAAATGCATGACGTATCGAGCGATTACGATGAAGATGAAGACGAGGAAGAGGAAGAGGATGGACTAACATTGGGATTGACCGGGAACAATTCAGATGAGGACGAGGATGACGATTTCCAGCCATTGAAACCCCCACAGGAACTGGACCCTAATAAATTATATGCATTGTACCCTTTCCAGGGACCAGACCCCTCCCACTGTCAACTAGAGCAGGACGAGAGTTGCACGTTGCTGAACGATCAGGACGCATACTGGTGGTTGGTGAAACGGTGCAGTGATGGTAAGATTGGGTTCGCACCAGCAGAACTACTAGAAACCTTCCCAGAAAGATTGGCTAGACTAAACTGTTGGAAAAATGAGAACATGTCATCACAATCTATATCGCATATAAACGAGGAATCTACCTCGAGCACAGACTTTACAGATAGGGAAAAGGGCTCTCAAGGATCACAGGGCTCCCATCGGTCCGTATCGCCTCCTCTAAACTCATACTCAAAAACAAACAAATCTGTCAGTTTCAATAACGTAGTGAGCTACGCAGAAAGATATATCGAGGAGGTCGAAAGGCACTCAGAAGAGGAAAACGAATTGCTCGAAGATGGCAAGGAGGATGATAATGATAGTGGAGAGATTAATGGGAACGAAGTTGTAAATACGTCTGAAACTGATAAATCACAACCTGGTAACCTCACATCGTTCATCAAACATGTAGATGAAGTACACCAAACGCATTTGAACGACCAGGGCTTAGACGATGTTAGCGAGGTGGTTAGTGATGCAGCTTTCAACGTACACGAAATGGCTCCACTTATGGTACAGAAAAATAGACCAGCGACAAGATCTCCCCCAGCTGAAGCAGAGAAAACAACAGACTTGCGTCAGGTTTTCCAGGCACCAATTATGCCAGTTGCAGCTTCTAAAGGCTCATCAGCACAAATGTCAAATTCCAATTCTAATTGCTCTATCTCGACAATCGGAGAATACTCTCCATCCTCTTCAGAGTTTACCAATGACTCGCCCCAACTCCCCAACGAGGATGAATTCAAATCAAATAAAGCTAGTGATCAGATCCCTTCTTCAAGGGCTATTCAAGACATATCACGAATTGTTGGCTCTCCAGAGAATGTTAGTAGTCCAGGCTCTGTATACAGCGAACAAGGACAAGAACACGAACGTGAGGACGAGGAAGCAGTTCCAGACATTTCACATCCAAGAAGCATGACACACAGTTACAAAACCTCTATATCGACTTTGACTGCAGCGGACTCAAGCAGTGTGGAGGAAGACAATATTAACAACTCTTCAGTCGGTACTAGCAACACTAATAACAACACTAATCATAACGAAAGTACTAATAATATCAGCACTGTACCTTCTTCTACGGCATCCTCTTACATGGACCATCAACACAGCTCTCCATCATTCTCTGATCTCACTTTGCATACGAACACCCCATCAACAAGAGATTTCCACCCTATGATCAATACTTTGTACAACCCAATTTTCAGCAAGATAGACATCATGATGGAAAAGATTGAAAGAGCGATCTCTCAGTGAGATGATGCACGAATAAATATCTGTAGTAAATAAACTTTAACATCACAATAAAATAATAATTTCATAATCAGACTAACCAAATAAAACTGAATAACGCTCAATACTATACGAGACTTATTTATGTCCCATCTTTAATCTTCGCACGTGACTTTCAAGTGATACTTTTTTGTCAATATTAGTTCTAAAATTTTTCTTTTTTTTTTTTTTTTAAAGCTCATTTCCGCTATATCAACATTAAGAAGCTTTAGCTCTCTCATCATTGCAGGTTATTTATTTGATGAATTGATCTTGAATATCGTAACAGTGAAGCCAAAAAAGTGTGCAGATTTCTAACCTTCAACATGCAATGGTCTCCAGATAACGAAGGTCTAAGTCAACTCTGTTTGATTTTGCAGCACGCTGTTTCTGCAGATCATAATGAGAGACAACAGGCATTAGATGCCCTTGAGACGTTCAAGTTACAACCACAATTTGCAAATTATTTATGCTATATCCTACTCCATCTTGAAGAAATGGACCAACTAAGAGGTACTGCCGGTATTCTTCTAAAAAACTGTATACTTGGGGGCAATGTTGTTGACTTAGAATACGTGAAGTCCGAGATTGTTCGAGGATTATGTTTGGATAACAACTTCATTGTTAAGATTACCGGTATAGTCATTGCAGCATTGTATTCGACATATTATAGACAGCATAGAGAGGACCCACAAGGTCTTATCACACTTGGTCAGTTAATCGAACTTGCCAGAGACAACAACGAAGGTTCTATGAAAGCTTTATCGAAGATGATGGAAGATGGTGCGCAGTTTTTCCAGCTAGAGTGGGCTAATCACCAGACACCTATTGGAGAGTTGATTTCCACATTTTTATACTTGATGACTGAAGGAAAGACACCAGTGGTAAGGGCAGAAAGCATCAACTGTTTGAACAATATAATTCCTTTGCAATGTCAGGAATTGTTGGTGAAATTAGATGATCTATTGAAGAATATTTTCTCGTTAGCATCTACCGAGTCCTCGCATTTAGTAAGACAGAACCTCTGTCAATGCTTAACACTAATTTTAGAATTTAGGCCGGATAAATTAATGGCACATCTTCCCGGGATCATTCAATTCATGGGTCATATAATCGTGAATACCAATAGAGATAACGATGACGAAGAAAAAGTTGCGTTAGAAGCCTGTGAGTTTTTACTAGCCTTAGTGTCAAATGCAAATGTACCAGATCACCTAATACAACCTTATGTCAAAGAATTTGTTCCATTGCTTTTGAATAACATGGTATATAGCAATGACGAAATCATTGTTTTAGAGGCATCAAACGAAGATGATGCCGAGTCTGAAGATAAAGATGAGGATATCAAGCCTGTATCTGCCAAAATTCAAAAGAAGAATGGTGAAAATGATGAGCAGAACGAGGATGACGATACAGATGAGGATGGTGAAGTAGACAATGAGTGGAGTTTAAGAAAGTGTGCAGCATCAGTTCTTGATCTACTAACGGGTCTCTTCCCTAAAGAAGTTATCGAATCAGCCCTGCCATTACTCAGAGAACATCTCACTTCGAACAGTTGGTTTGTCAGGGAGGCGACTACGTTAGCATTGGGAGCTATGGCAGAAGGTGGTATGAAATATTTTGACTCACAACTACCAGCTCTCATTCCATTTTTGGTAGAACAATTGAAGAGTCCTTGGTTCCCAGTAAGAAGAATGACTTGTTGGACCTTAAGTAGATTCTCCACATGGATATTGGATGATCACACTGAGTTTTTAATTCCTGTAATAGAACCAATAATGCAGACATTGTTGGATAAAAAGAAAGATGTTCAAGAAGCAGCAATCACAGCAATTGCGACTTTCATTGAAAATTGTGATTCTGATATCGTCTCAACTATTTTATATGAACCGCTACTAAACAAATTTGATGAATGCTTTAAGTTCTACAAGAAGAAAAATCTAATTATCTTGTATGATGCCGTTAGCAGGTTAAGCGAAAAGTGCGATCTTGAAGAACAAGCATTGAATAAGTTACTCCCACACCTCTTAAGTAAATGGTCCGCTTTGGATGACAACGACAAAGAATTGTGGCCTCTACTTGAGTGCTTGTCCTATGTGTCAACATCATTGGGAACTAAGTTTGCCCCAATGGCCATGGAAGTGTATCAAAGAGCATTCAGTATTCTTTGTAGGTGCGTCGAGTTGGAACAAAAATCTCAAACAGACCCAACAATCGTTGTTCCAGAAAAAGACTTCATAATAACATCTCTTGATCTAATAGACGGTTTGGTTCAAGGTCTAGGGTACGACTCCAAAGCCTTGCTATTCCCGAACCATGACATGACCATGTTTGCTGTTCTATTACAAACTCTACAAGATCACAACCACGAAGTAAGGCAAAGTGCATATGCCCTACTAGGGGATATATCGTACTTCTACGAAAAGCAGCTATTCACTGAGGATCTCACCAAAAGTTTTGTCGAGGCTATTGGTAACGAGCTAATCCAAAATGCAGAAAACCAAGAAGCAGTCTCCACTGTAAACAACGCCGTCTGGTGTCTAGGATTGATCGCTCACAAGATAGATTTGGGTCCACATATCATTGAAATCAGCAGAATCGTTCTCGACTTATTCTGCTCTACCCAACTAATACTACAATCCAGCGTTATGGAAAACTTGTGCATCACCATCGCCAGTTTAGCACACTTCCATCCGGAAGTCTTCACCCAATTACCTTTTGCTACGGAAACTCAGTGGAATAAATGGTGCCGCTTGGCTTCAGAGCTTACTGATCCGGAAGAAAAGACCGTTTCTTACGCAGGATTTATTAAAATCATGAATCTCGTAGACTTCAATACCCAAGGAATGCCCTCAGATAAAACGTGGGAACTCTTTTTCCACGGTTTGCAACAGGATGTAGATATATCCATCATGTCTGATGATTTATATGCATTGGCTATGCGCCTACCAGACCACTGGAACCAACTACTCCTAGGCTCCGGAATGTTTTAATCCTATATAGATAGTATATAATATATTTGATACAGAACTTTTTGTTGTAACTGGCGCAATTGCCTGAAAGATCTGCTACGATATTTTTAGGGCTACTTTGAATACTATTAGACCTGATCTGATCCTACTACTGCAAGAAGTGCCTTCATTGTTATATGCATATACAGATGCATACACATATATGTCTCTGTATAAAGGATTTGCGGATGATTAGATTGGTCGGAGCCAAATCGTTTTCCGGATTAGGAGATACTAAATTCGGGTAACGTATTTTGTATACTTTGTGCCACTACCTTTTTTTTTTTTTTTTTTCTACTTCAAATTTGTCGGACTTCTCCGATAGATAAGCTCGGAAATGTATCCTTTTGGGTACAATGCGCCAATATCTCAAGCTGATAAGCAGCAGTGAACATATCTCCACAGAAAAGCCACGGCGAAAAGCCTGGGTTTGTGCACATTGGGTTGGAAAAGGTAAACATGGAATGGCATGAATAATTCTTATATGAGAGTATATATCAATGTAGACGTTGCAGCTAACTCGTTCGAAGTTTTTGGTTCTTGAATAAGTGTAGCCAGTCTCTTTTATTTAGTTTAGATCAACAGCATCACGAAGTCAAATATTGAAGAAGAATATGCCCAGAGCTATAGCTTCAAATCATGTTGCGCTTTATGGCGAAATAGTACCAGGAACTATCATATATGATGTAGATAGTGGTAAAATATTGGACATAATTTGCGGGAAAGTTGCTAGTAGGAACCATTTGGCAGGCTTAGGTTGGGAAGTGGACACTTACGAAATAGTATCGCCATACTTGATAATGCCTGGACTTGTTGATTCCCATGTTCATTTGAACGAACCAGGCAGAACAGAGTGGGAAGGATTTGAGACGGGCACAAAGGCTGCTGTTTCTGGGGGAGTGACTACAGTGATTGACATGCCATTGAACGCAATTCCTCCAACAGTCAACGTTGAGAATTTTAAGTTGAAGCTTGCAGCAGCTGAGGGACAATTGTGGTGCGATGTTGGATTTTGGGGAGGATTAGTGCCGGATAATTTGAAGGATTTAAAGCCTCTTATCGATGCTGGTGTTCGGGGTTTCAAAGGGTTCCTCATAGACTCTGGTGTGGACGAATTTCCAGCGATTGACAAGAAGTACATTCAGGACGCATTGGACTTGTTGCAAGGCGAGAAGACGATGATAATGTTCCATGCAGAGTTGCAAGCTACAGAGCCAGGTCACGAGCATAGCATAGTTGATTACAATGGTGATATCATGGCAGATGAATCAGATAATGCTTTATCTAGAGTAAAATCATTGTCTGCAGTAGAGCCGAAATACGGCCAGGTATCAGAGCTAATCCAACATCATAATATTCATCCAAACGATGCTGAAATAACTCCGTTGGAGGCAGCCAAGGTTGAAATAAGCGACGACTCTCTGGCAAACGTGGATCCTCGTGCATACAAAAACTTCTTATTATCCAGACCAGACCATTTTGAAACCAACGCTATCGCCCTCGTTATTCATTGTCTCGAAAAGGCAGTACAAAAATATGGCATAGCAAATATGCCGTTATTGCATATAGTGCATCTTGCATCAATGGAGGCAGTTCCTATATTACAAAATGCTAAAGAAAAAGGATATCCTATAACAGCGGAAACATGCTTCCATTACTTATCATTGGCCGCTGAAAATATCCCAGAATCAAAGACATTCTATAAGTGCTGTCCTCCAATTCGCAGTGAGGAAAACAGACAAAGTTTATGGAAAGCTCTTAGGGAAGGAATTCTCACATCTGTAGTAAGTGATCATTCTCCATGCACACCAGAATTGAAAAATTTGGCGAAAGGTGACTTCTTCAGCGCTTGGGGAGGCATTGCATCCGTTGGACTTGGTTTGCCATTATTATATACTCACGGTGCATCAATTCAAGAAATTATTAGTTGGTGTTGCGAAAATACCAGTAAACAGGTTGGATTAGACCACATGAAAGGTTATCTAAAACCAGGTTATGATGCAGATTTCGTTGTATTTGACATGTATTCAACTCAAACGATCTCTAACGAAAAAGTCTTCTTCAAGAACAAATTAACAGCTTATGACGGAACAAATCTAAAGGGTATTGTAAAATATACTTATGTGAGAGGTAATTTGATGTTCCAATATGGAGGTGCGGGTCACAACAAAACGCCTCTAGGCAGAACGATCTTAGAACGTAGATCATCGTAAGGCTCCCTATATGCAGTGCGTTTATTTTATCTCCATTTTCATTACTTTTTATAACCTATAACATAATAATAGTAATAATTCATGATCCAAACTTAACCATAACGTATTTCATTAGTATTATTTGCAAAAGGGCCAACAGCGGTACAAGAATAATTATCCACATAGATATCGTCCCAATTCTTGACCGGATAGACCTAACGGTATAATTATTTCTTTCGCTACGTGACTTGTAGAATTTCAAATTACGCTCAAGTACCTGTAACTGTCTTTCTATAAGGTTTACCGAATCTTCCACTGAGGGTGCTTGAGAATAACCGATATAGTCGATATTCAAACGAGAATCTTTCGGTTTATCGGGTTCGTCTGCACAAATCTTAACAATGTCTAAATCTACTATCTTAGTGTAGTTATCTCCAATCACGCAAAGGGCATACTCTCCGGGGTATACTGCCGCAAACGTCCATTCGCCTTGAACCTTATCCTTCTGGGCGTTTATCGGACTATCCTTGTTTTCTGGTGACCATAATTCATACTCGACATTGAATGCATTATATTCACCCTCCTGAACCGCAAAGTAGTACGATATATGGCATGCTTCGCCCGCTATGTCAACATACACGCATTCTTTTTCGTTTGGCGCCAATTGAAGGGTTATGGGAGAGGCAGAACTCCCCGATACCAGATACAATATCAAAAGTAATAATCTCATTCGCTTTTAAACCTTGTGTTGAAATAGTTTTAGTAACCCAGTAACTTAGTTGTGGCTGTTGAGCGTCCAATTACACCACCTTATTTCTATGTTTTCTGTATTGAATCGATCTCATAATTTATTGTTTACTTTTAATATATATAATAATAATCATAATAATAACACTCTTGAGATTTAATAGTATAAAAACACCAAGAGAAAGCGTGTTGGAAAGCTAGTCATTAGCAGCGGCTTTTAAAGCTATAAACTGGCTCAGGGTATTAGGAGATACGAAGTATCATATTAATAACTATTTATGGATGATATTCCGGAAGAAATCATCCAGGAAATGGATGATTTGTATGAAAAGGTACCAGAACTTTCCTCTAGGTACAATCTCTTGGATAAGATTGGAGAAGGGACGTTCTCTTCAGTTTATAAGGCCCAAGATCTTACTGGAGTCTCTAGTAAGCTATATCCAGATCATTTCTGGGATAAAGAGAATAAGTATGTTGCCATCAAGAGGATATATGTAACGAGTTCTCCAAATCGGATTGAAAATGAACTTAAACTTTTGGAGCTTCTTTCGAATTCTAATAATGTAGCACCGCTATGTGATGCGCTTCGATACCATGACCAGGTGGTAGTAGTACTTCCGTGGTACCCACATGAAGAATTCCGTCATTTTTACCGCGACATGCCTATCAAAGGAATAAAGAAGTATATGTTTGAGCTTTTAAGCGCCTTGAAATATGTGCACTCGTATGGGATAATACACAGGGATGTAAAACCTACAAACTTCTTATATAACCCCATATTGGGGAGGGGTGTTCTAGTTGATTTTGGTCTTGCGGAAGAGAACCAAGACTTGTATTTGCCGGATCTAAACCATCGAGTATACGTCAACGACCAAGGTGAAAAGGTTTGCGCATGCGCTTCTCCATATGCCAATACTAAAAACACATCCCATCTGCCTTTGATATCCATTCAGAACGGTCAACTAAATGTTCGTGGTGCAGATGAGCTCAGCGTCACTCAGAGTGAGAATTTAATGAAGGCAGAATTAAGCAAAGGTTATCCAAAACATGAAACGAGAAGGCATCGTCGTGCGAATAGAGCTGGAACCCGTGGTTTTAGAGCACCAGAAGTATTGATGAAATGTTCGTTTCAGACTCAAAAAATTGATATCTGGTCTGTTGGGGTTATTCTATTAAGTTTTATCAGCCGGCGATTCCCTATATTCCAAAGTATGGATGACATCGATGCATTTTTGGAAATATGTTGTATATGCGGCATCAAGCGCATGCAAGAAGTGGCTAAATTCCATGGATTAGGTCTAGATATGACAAAGATACCCGGGTTTCACTCTGATGGGTACCAGGGTGGCATTCAGGGTTTTGTAAAAGCGTTATTAGAAAAAGAGGTAGAATGTGGAACGCTGCCGGAGTATTCCATTGCCTTTGAGACGTTAGATTACTTAACCCATTGTGGAAGACAGTTGACGCCTAGCCTGGGGCCAGAAGAGGAAGGAAATACCGACACTCCGGTGACGGAAGAAATGGTGAAGTACAAACAGACAGTGTGGGATGACCATTTCTGGTGTTTCGATTTGCTATTGAAGTGCTTTGAGCTTAACCCATACAAGAGGCCAAGCGCCAGTGATCTTCTCGAACATTTGTGGTTTAGGGAATTGAACGAAGATCTCATGGACAAAGACCAAAGAAGAGAAGATCATTTTACTGGGATTGTCAACTAAAGTTGGACTAAAGTAGAAGCACGCCGAAAAGAGAACAGAAGAAGAAGAAGAAGAGAAGTATGGAGAGGGGACACTTGAAAACATGTCCCAACATTTTTGCATTACATAGCATTTATACACACTAGACAGAAAAACAAAAAATGATAAAAGAGTAAAACAAGGTTCAAGTAATCTTTAAAAGACGTATGGGATCAAGAACGCTCTCTTGGTTCCGTACTTGGCGTTTTTCTTTTGAGCCCACAAGTACATTTGAACCACGGAAACTAACAAGAACAAAACTGAGAACAAATTCAACTTGAATAGTAAAGTGAACCAAATCCAAGCGTAAGACTCGAAAGTATAGTTTGGAGCCACGAAGATCTTGAAGAGGCCAGTTTCCAATGGAATTCTCTTTGTAACACCATTCTTCTTCATCTCGTCACCCCATCTGCGCAATCTCAAATGAACGTAGAAGTTTAGAGCCTCAGAAATTGCAAACAATCCAGCTAGCACCCTGAAATCAGAAAGGTGAACAGTATCATATATCTTGAACAATGTCTGGTTATCGAGAGGGAACCCATAACCGAAGTATCCCAACGAGATTAGCCCGTTCAAAACCCAGTAGTGGAAAGAGTTCTTGAACAAGTTGAACAAAGGCATAGTGTCGTTCGAGAAAGTATGGATGAATATTGTCTCGAATTCTCTCTTCAAGTAATGAAGCATGATCAGACGGTACACAAAAGAGTTGAAAAACTCATTGTATGGAACCTTAGTGGAGTGATAATTGTTTCTGAACTCAGGTTTAGACGACAAATAGAACATCAATGAGTGGATCAAAATTGGACCCAAGTATTCAATAACAAACACCAATCTCCACGAAATTTGAGGACCTAAATCCTTCACATACCATTCAGTAGTGGTATCAAACACACGCTTCTTATCTTTTTCCTTGATTTCAGCATTGGATATAACGATGTGCTTCCCTTCCTTCAAATACGTCAATCTCAACCTCTTAACACTAATGTTCCCGTTCTCTGCAGAAACCTTGGTCAAAATACTGTCATATGTCAGAGTATTATCAGCTGGGAGGTCAATGGTAACGTCCTTTAGCGTCTTGGAACGCGATTTGATCTGCAAATGCTTCGAGTTTTCTTTAGCAACAGCATTTTGCTTAGAAGCGAGTTTCGCAGCTTGTCTGGAAGCTTGTTTAGCAGCCTGTTTCTGAGTCATGGCTAAGTTTCTATCAAAGTTACGATACTAGAGGCGGCTTCTGAAGTCCAATCAGGTTGATTGTATCCAATTAAGTGTTCTCTAAATGACAACCTCTCTTATGTGAACTACTTTAATGTGTCAAGTATCAATCGAACTTGCAACTTTCACTTAGCAATGCTGGAAATTTCATAACGGACGGCCGAAAATCATTGTGCAGCCTTAATTTTTTTTTTTTTTTTTATTATTTTCCGTTTTTTACCAGAGGAAATAAGGGATTGCCGACTATAGCTGGCGAGACAACAAGTCACGTGATGTAAATTTGGTGCTTGACCGTTAGAAGGTTGATACCTAATATTGATGCTATAATAAAAATATGTATATGTATATGCAGACCAAGCTATTGGAAAAACAGCTACTTTAAGGGAGTGCTCGCAGGATGAACGGAGAGAATAGATGGAGAGTTCTAAGCTTCCATTTTTTGTTTTATTGTTCTGCATCTCCGCGGATACACCAGATTATTCCACGAGATCGTTAGCTGCGTAAAGACTCTTGCTTACTTACAGTAGCTGTGAATTTCGTAGTTTGTTGTTTGTCGCACTGCAGTGGTTTGTTTATAATGCGACAGAGTTCTAATATAACCCACAAAGCCTGCCGTCGGAAACCAGTGGTCTATGCGTTCAATCAAATACCAATGGGTTGCTGAACTTGCAGGAATCTTTCTGTGAGAAATTAGTATATTTTTGGTGAGTACGCTTGTTCTCTTTGTAGCGTTACATGGTGCGCGAGTGTGGTTTTTGTGTCTCAAGAAAACGTTAGAGATAAACTAAACAGCTATCCTGCCGGATACTGTTTAGTTTTTCAAAAGGATGAAATGCCTTAGTTACCTGGAAGCCTAGAATATCATTCTTTTCTCACCCCAGGATTCTTCCATTTTTTCCACACGAAAAAAGAGTACTGGTAGGAAATGAGACGTCTACGTAATTCTTCATTTCAGTCAATAGGGGCCTATGATATTCGATTTCCTGAAATTTATCGTTCTTCTGGCTACACTAATTTGAACAAAATATAATTTTGCAGCATATAACAACATGTAGAAAATATAGTACTGCACAAGAACGTACGTATGCATAATAATAACCGAAAACTGGTAAAATTTTCATGCATGGTCAACACCCGACATTTCCTGGTCAACAAATATCTTTCCCTTGTCTCCAGGGTCAAACCGCAGCTAGATGAGGCTTCAGAAGCATATGTACGATATTCCATACTGTTAAATCGGTACTTCCTCGTGTACGTCTCTAGGGAATCTTTCCTTTTTCGTTCAGAATAAACAATTGGTTGCTATTAGTAGCATGTAACCCCGTCCAAACGTAAACAAATGTAAAACCCACTAAGAAAATATAAACATCCAGAATACTATTTTTCTGCAGCATGTAACGTTTAAGTTAATATACTGCGGTTCCTGTATATTGAGTGGGAAGCATTAATTCTCTGTATTTGTTTGCTGTATTTTGATGAACATCTCTTTGCAAGGGAAGTTCATTATTATCGGTAATTGCGTTACCAGAAATCTCTTCAAACAGATAAAATCCAACTCAAAAGTGTATTCTACCAATATGACTTCTTGCACTTAGTGGAAGCTCATTACATTCCTACCTGCACTACTTCTTTTATTATTCGACCTTAAATTGCCTTTAACTCTCTATCATAATTGATTCTCGACAAACATAACGGATGCTACATTTTCTGCTTCTCGAAGGCAAGTTTAGTTATCCGTTTTTTTTGTATACATGTACAGCAACTTTTCTGTAGCAGCAAGTAGGGAATAAATATGCGTGTTTGAAGTAAGGTGTGCTTCAGTACAGAGAAAATATGTCCTGTCGAACCGAGAGTTTATTGAATAAAAGAGAGTGCTGGGAAATGAACAAAGGGTTTTCATACTACCGAGGATATATTTCACGTCACATTCTTGTCATATTGGGTAGTTAGATAATAAATGCAGCATTCGTTTTTACTGGAAGTTTTTTGACATATTTAGATCCTGCGGCCATGTCTACCATCTTTTATGAGATACCTAGAATTTTACTTTTGATGTGCCATTTCGGAATTGTTTGCATTTCAAAAGAGGAGCCACCGCATTCAGTATCGAGAAAAATCTGCACGGCACAGGTATGCACAGTTTTCGTAACGACAAGTACAACAATAGTAGCCGGAAACTATTTCTATTTCATATGCAATAAGAAAAGATCTATGAATCCATAAAATAAAAAAAAAATAGAATCTTTATGCGAAAACTATCAATAGTATCGTGGTATTAGTATGTTTCAAAGCCTTTTCCACGGGGTTGAAATAATACTAGATATACATCTGCAATATATCTCATCATATGCATCACATCACCGAATACAACAACGCAGCACCCGTAAAAATTTAAGTAATTGATACTGTATCACAAAATGCCTTTAGAAGTAGTCGAAAATAAATCGTATAAATATCAGTTTGTAATGATAACCTAGTCAATAACTTCAGCGAATCACCTTTTAATTTTCAACTCCTTCGTGGTTTGTAGGCTCTACAGTTTAACAAAAGAGGTCAATATACCTTGTCCGTTACAAAAAAATACAATTAGTATATTGAGCGCTGACAAAAAGGCTTGATAATTCAGAGCTGAGACATCATCTTCAACAGTGTGAGTAATCATCATCTATTGAAAAGAGTGTTAACGTGGAGTGAATAATACTGCTTGTGAAAAAAGGTTTATTTGGGGGTGCCAAATGCGGTTTTTAGTTATTATGCAGCTAGTTCATCTAGCTTCATTAATTAATGGGCAGTCACAAAACGTTGACACAGGTACCATATTAGGTTGTGCTCCTAAGGCAGATTCCTTAACAAAGGGTTTCTCTGTATCATATTATCATTATCCAATGACTGAAAATGCAACTGCACCAGGATGCTTCAACCTGAACAATATATTTGAAACTGATGGATACCAACACGGTGGTTATGAGACCATTGATGGTGGGTTAATTGGTACCAGTAGTGGAGTTACTAACTTGACATTTTCTTCTGACACCACATGTAGCAGTGGATGTTGCAAAGTTGGAACAGGTAAACTACCTCCGAACTACAATTATGAGCAACAACTAACTTTAAGTAACTTCTCGATGTTGATTACAGGTTATTTTCTAGCTTCCAAATCAGGTAGCTACGAATTCATTGTTGATGATGTTGATGACGTTACCTATCTTACTGTTGGTGCAGGTAAAGCGTTTGGATGTTGTGAGATCGGTAGCACTGTTTCAAATCCAAGCGGTTTTGACCTAACGTTAACTTATCCTGACAAAGAAAATACAGCTACCGCCAATTTGATAGGTGGATATTACTACCCGATTAGAGTTCTCTTTATTAATAGGCTAGATGTGGGTCGCTTGATAGTTTCTTTTAAGGATCCAGACGGTGTAACTCACAACACTTTTGATGATTATATCTTTATGGCGCCTGACGGGGCCGAATGTCCCGTTCCTGTGGTAACGACAACAGAGGCATGGACTTTTTCATCAACCAGTACTGAAACAACCATTACTACTGTTACAGGGAGTGATGGGATGCCAACTACTGAGAATTTGATCGTTATTAAAACACCTGAAGTCCATACAGCGACTACTGAGTTCACCCCATGGACCGGTAGTTTTACTACCACCCAATCGACTGAAATTTTAACAACCACAGGCTCTGATGGCAACCCAACTGTAGAAACTATATTTTACGTGAAAACTCCTGAAGCTGAAACTTCTACTACCGAATACACTCCCTGGACTGGAACCTTCACAAGTACTTCTACCGATCTTGTTACATTCACGGGACCTGATGGTAACCCCACAGTAGAAACCATTTTCCATGTTAAAACTCCAGAAGTTCAAACCGCTACAACCGAATACACACCATGGACTGGAACCATCACCACCACATCCACTGAAATTGTTACCACCATGGCATCTAACGGCATTCCAACGGTAAAGACCATTTTCCATGTTTCAACCCCAGAAATCGACAGCGTTACAACAGAATACACTCCATGGAATGGGACCTATACTACCACCCAGTCGACTGAGGTTTTTACAACCACTGGGTCTAATGGTATTCCGACCATTAAGACTATTTTCCACGTTGAAACGCCAGAAGTTTATTCCGCCACCACAGAATTCACACCATGGACTGGAACCTATACAACAACCCAGTCTACTGAATTTGTTATGATAACTGGTTCCAACGGTATTCCAACTGTGAAAACCATTTTCCACGTTGGAACTCCAGAAGCTCAAACTGCTACAACCGAATATACTCCATGGACTGAAACCTTCACGACCACCTCCACTGAAATTGTCACTACCACTGGATCTGATGGTAAGCCAACCATCGAGACTATATTCCATGTTAAAACCCCAGAAAACGGTTTAGTTACCACAGATTACACTCCTTGGACTGGTTCATACACGGCCACATCCACTGAAATTATCACTACCACCGGATCTGATGGTAAGCCAACAGTTGAAACATTCTTCCACGTCAAAACACCAGAACTTGGTTTAGCTACCACAGATTATACTCCATGGACCGGTACATACACGACCACATCCACTGAAATTGTCACTACCACCGGATCTGATGGTAAATCAACTATCGAGACTATTGTGCATATCAAGAACCCAGAGAATGGTTTAGCTACCACAGATTATACTCCTTGGACTGGTTCATACACGACCACCTCCACTGAAATTATCACTACCACCGGATCTGATGGTAAATCAACTATCGAGACTATTGTGCATATCAAGAACCCAGAGAATGGTTTAGCTACCACAGATTATACTCCTTGGACTGGTTCATATACAACCACATCCACTGAAATTGTCACTACCACCGGATCTGATGGTAAATCAACTATCGAGACTGTTTTCCATGTCAAGACCCCAGAGAATGGTTTAGTTACTACGGAGTACACTCCTTGGACTGGTTCATACACCACCACATCTACTGGTGTCATTACATTCACTGGATCTGATGGTAAGCCAACCGTTGAAACTATATTCCATGTTAAAACCCCAGAAAACGGTTTAGCTACCACAGATTATACTCCATGGACTGGAACCTTCACGACCACCTCCACTGAGATTATCACTACCACTGGATCTGATGGTAAGCCAACCATCGAGACTATATTCCATGTTAAAACGCCACAGAATGGTTTAGTTACTACGGAGTACACTCCTTGGACTGGTTCATACACCACCACATCCACTGATATCAGTACATTCACTGGATCTGATGGTAAGTCAACTGTTGAAACTATTTTCCACGTCAACACTCCATTGAACGAACCTCAAAATCCTATGACCGCAACTAATGAGTTCAAAACAACACCATCTACATCCCCTGCAAACAGTCCATCTATTGCAATTGTTTCGTCATCGGTATCCGAATCTTTCTCAATCAGAACTCTAGAATCAGCTTTTGAAGGCAAAGCTAACAAACTACCCGTTGCAAACTTGATAGCAATCCTATTAACGTTCTTGTGAATGTTTTTCCAAACATTAGTTGGTTGCTCTACTAATATAGAGTTGAGCACATTTTTTTAAGAAAACATGTGTGGATTTCAATTCCGCCTCTAGCACTTCCAAAATTTGTTATACCTGGATCTATGTGAACTGTTCGACTTTCTGTGAGTACTCCTCACAAGTGCAGAGTATCGTAATGATAACATGATATATTGTAGTTCGTTTTTTCTTATATATTATCATACATTGTTTTTTATAACCTTATAGTATATGTCCGTCTTTTATCAATATGGTACCTATAGAGATAAATAGCCAAAATGGAAAGTGAAACACTACTCACCGAGCAGCCATTGTTTCAGATACGTTGAATGCTGGAGAAAAGAAGGCGAATTTAGTGAAACACTATGGTGCCCTTCCACTACAATCAACCTCAATATATTGCTATTACTATTATTACTCTGCTCTAATCATTACCCGGACAAACACCTTTGCCGACCAACTCATTCCTCTTGTGGGGACCACAGCGGTCGTGCTGTCGACTATTTTCATGCACCTGCTTGCACCCTATTTAATCACTATCATATGGCACTTTTGAACTAATATCGGGATAATAGTGAATTGAATCAGTGTTTCCGTCATCAGATTCCAACTGTGGTCACGTGATCCATATTAGGCGACAGTGCACACAGCACCACAGATCCTTTTTCCTTTCCTTTAGTATGCCAGGCGTACCATTACCCGGATACTTATAAATATGAATTGAAAAGACGTAAGCACGTGATCTAAATATGACACCTATTCAAATATCACTGAACACGGCAAAATTCTTTTTTATTTTTTTTTTTGTTTGGTGAAAAAAAAAAAAGAATAAAAAGCAGTAAATTGCTTTTTCTCAAAAAAGCTTGAAAAATTTCAGCATCAATTTTTTTTTTCGAAAGCTCATCTCATCGACTTTTACCAATGGTAGTTATACTTATAGAGCGTAGTGATTGTTTGTTTTAACAACAGTTTTGATTTGTTGTTTTGAGCTGTACTTGGATAGGAGCTAGTTAGTTGTGTCTTGTGTTGTGCATTCTGTTGTTTTGAATCTTTCATTGAAGCAGAACAGGTTGTACTTTAGTCGAACACACTTGAGTATTATTGCAAAGATAAATTAGAATAGAAATAGAGATGGCATTCCAAGCAGGTTCTAGAGGTGGTTCCAGAGGTGGTTTCGGTGGCCGTGGTGGCTCCAGAGGTGGTTCCCGTGGTGGTTTCGGCGGTGGCCGTGGTGGTTCCCGTGGTGGCTTCGGTGGTGGCCGTGGTGGTGCCAGAGGTGGTTCCCGTGGTGGCCGTGGTGGTGCCAGAGGTGGTGCTAGAGGCGGTGCCCGTGGTGGTTCCCGTGGTGGTGCTAGAGGTGGTGCCCGTGGTGGTGCCAGAGGTGGTGCCAAGGTTGTCATTGAACCTCACAAGCACGCTGGTGTTTTCATTGCCAGAGGTAAGGAAGATCTTTTGGTCACCAAGAACATTGCCCCAGGTGAATCTGTGTACGGTGAAAAGAGAATTTCTGTTGAAGAACCATCTAAGGAAGAAGGTGTCCCACCAACCAAGGTTGAATACCGTGTGTGGAATCCTTTCAGATCTAAGTTGGCTGCTGGTATCATGGGTGGTTTGGACGAACTATTCATTGCTCCAGGTAAGAAGGTTCTATATCTAGGTGCTGCTTCCGGTACTTCTGTTTCCCACGTTTCTGATGTTGTCGGTCCAGAAGGTTTGGTTTACGCTGTTGAATTCTCCCACAGACCAGGTAGAGAATTGATCTCCATGGCCAAGAAGAGACCAAATGTTATTCCAATCATCGAAGATGCTAGACACCCACAAAAATACAGAATGCTTATCGGTATGGTCGATGCTGTCTTCGCAGATGTTGCCCAACCTGATCAAGCCCGTATTATCGCTTTGAACTCCCACATGTTCTTGAAGGACCAAGGTGGTGTTGTCATTTCTATCAAGGCTAACTGTATCGACTCTACTGTCGACGCTGAAACCGTTTTCGCTAGAGAAGTTCAAAAGTTGAGAGAAGAAAAGATCAAGCCTTTGGAACAATTGACCTTGGAACCTTACGAAAGAGACCATTGTATTGTTATCGGTAGATACATGAGAAGCGGATTATAAGGGTGGTGAAGAAATAATAATTCTTTTTTGTGATTATATATTCCTCATCCAAACAAAGAACGATCGCTCTTTTTTTTATTTTGAATATCAATAATGAAACTATTACTCTAACTATTAGTTGAAATTTGCATCTTGCCCATCATGAGATAGAGTCCCAAATAAAATTCACTCCCTCATTCAAGCAATAAAAAGACAACAATCAAACAACGCCGTTTTCACAATTAGCCGTATTAATACTAAAACTTTTTACCTTACTTTGTACATTTATTTTGTAGATATTACTATATATCAAATAACAACCATACGTTCTCGAATTCTGGACCTTGAATATGGACTCCTGTGCCACCAACTTTGCGCCCCCCACCCCGCGCTTCTTTCTTCACTTTCTCCCACCACTTCTTTCCCTCTCTTCTCTTTGTTTCTTTTGTACCTTTATTTCTTTACAAAACAAATGGAAACAAATTATTAATGTCTGCTATTTAAAAAGGTTTCTTTGCCTTGACAGAACAAAACTTCTAAAGGAAATAAGAAGAGCATAAGACGACAAAGAGGGTTTAGGATATCTGAAACGGTACCAGCTCACCGATAGAGTTCTATCTTTTTTTCTATTGGAATTATAGGTTAAATTTTTGGGCCCTTGTGATGGCAGAACAGGGGTGTTTGATAGAGATCGAGAGCGATCCAGAGCTTGATGCTCAAATAATACAAGAATATGCACCAACACGATTAGTACCTGACCGGCGATTAAATAGGCCGCGAGACAGCTTATCGAGGTTTGTTGCAGCCCCACGTGAGGCGACAAATGACAGTAATACTAATGCCATCAACAACGATAACAGTGGAAATAGGCAGACAGGCGAAACACAGAATGTTGAAGATGCGGATGAAGTGGAAATCACAGGAGAAGTTTCTCTGCGACCGGACGGACCGATAAATGATGAAGCAGAATATATTAATTTAGACAACTACCAGAATCATCCTAATGGAACCATAGTTGTAGACCATAGAGAAGGAGATGATGATTTGATGTTGATATCGGAACATATTACAGAGCCCAGGAGGCCCGTATACCTACAACTCCCGGCAGGACAAACACTGCAGGTAGATGCTTCATTTAATGAACTTCCGGTAGGTCGATCATTCCAAAACCAAACATATAACTCGTATTTGAATCCAAACAGACTGCGAAGACTGAGACGAAGTACTCAAAGTGCGACGGCTCTTTTCCTACCAGCCCAGAATGATAGCGATGATGATAGCGAAAACGATGCAGATTACATTCCACAAGACATAATAAACGATAGAAATCAAGCTAACATGCGAAGGCATCTGAGAGAACAGAGAGAAAGGCAAATGCGTATTGAGAGAATGCAAAGAGTGGCTGATGGGACAGTCGAGGCATTGCATCCCAACCTACGTACGCTATTTTACGAGTCACGAAACCTTTCTGAATTCAGGGAGGGTTTGGCGACGTTCAATTTTCCTCCTGCACGTCTGGAACAATTGATGGACCAGTATAGGGACTTTAGGGCCCGTGCAATGCAACACTGGGCTAATGGAAGACGCATGACAAGAAGTATGGCAAGTCCGAACAGAAGAAGTGCCAGAAGAAGAGGAATGGCCCAATACGGAGGCTTAAACGGTGACTCTCGGGACAGCAATCTATATCAAGAAATGCTATTCGGTCTTGAGGATGAAGATGAAAACTATTATAACAGTAGTCACGAAGACGGAACGAATTTCACCGGCGGGCCACAAGCATTGCAAAGAATCATCTCAAATACTGTCAACAGAAGGTTGGGAAATTTGCCATTCGGTCTCTATGAGGATGGAGATGATGCAGCTAACACCGAACTGATTATACGGATGATTCAAGAACGTGAGGAACGGGACGCAAGTTTAAGAACCAAGAAATTAAATGAAAACACGAAATCGCATCAGCAGAGGTACATTGATAAGGCAAACCAGTTACCAGAAGGATACTCCGCATCGTTCAGCACAACACCCATGATGAAAATGACTTTAGAGAAAGAGGGCAAAGAGGAGCAGGTTCTTGTTACAGATGATGTTGCGGCAAAGACGTATATCGATATTCCTGTGTGTGCGTTATGCGGCGTCGAGTTGGGTGTTGGAATCCCAGACGATTTCAAGGGCATCGCTGAAAGCGATAAGGGCGTTTCGTTTGAGGCCCTCCAGTCTCGCTACAAAATTCACTGTCCGTACCAAACCTTGGCTAGGCCAACACAAGTGGACAGGGATTTGTCTCGTAGAACGTATATTAGCTCGTGTGGTCACACTTTCTGCGGCCGCTGCCAAGTCCGGATCAAAAACGCAAGAGACATATCTGCCAAGGATAAGAATAAGATGAAATATACCAGAGGGCCATCCCATCCAGATAACTACGGTCCCAAGATCTGTCCTGCAGAAGGTTGCTGCAGCAAACTACGGAATAAAGGAATCATGCGCGAAGTCTACTTCTGAAAACTTACATAAACATTGCATACCATTCACACATGCATACATGCACATATATATATATATTATACCCGAATCCATACTGCAATGTGCTATTCAAGCTGCACCAAACTACGCGCTAATCATGCGTTGGTGTAACATTGATTAAATTTTTGTTTTTTCTTTTGGTGAGTTCGTTCATTATTGCAGCCAAGCCAAAAGCTTAAACCTTTCCAAAGGAATTTTGAAAACCTTTTTTATAT
This sequence comes from Kluyveromyces marxianus DMKU3-1042, assembly GCF_001417885.1. Lineage (NCBI taxonomy): Eukaryota > Fungi > Ascomycota > Saccharomycetes > Saccharomycetales > Saccharomycetaceae > Kluyveromyces > Kluyveromyces marxianus. The sequence continues at coordinate 426,501 of NC_036025.1, forward strand.
AAGGGCTGCAATAAAATGCTGCCAAAATTAGTTAGTACCTTTAAAAGTTTCAACGTGACTTAGAAGCAGCCCAGCTCCTAGATCAATAACAGACTAATTATATATTCACTGGGTGTGACATGCGGAGCCATCTAGTGTTAGCAGTTGCTTTGTCATTAATAGTAACCGGATGCATTAATTCGATAGCGACGAAATTCCAAGACAACCAATGTGTCAGAAATTGTAACGGCGAAGGATCGCCAGTTTTGTTTGAACAGCCAGTGCTACAAACATTGCAAATGTTTGTTGGTGAAACCTCGTTGCTATTTGTGATGCTGTGGCAGAAATTTGGGGTTAAACGCGATGGCTATGAGTTGGTTTCCGGCAGTGATAACTCTAATAAGGTGAAGCTAACTACAAGACGCAGTTACGCGCTATCGTTGCCTGCTATCTGTGACATATGCGGGACTACATTGATGAACCTCGCGTTGACTATGATTCCTGTGTCGATCTACCAGATGACCAGAGGCGTTTTGATTCTATTTGTTGCATTGTTTAGCATTGTGTTTTTGAAGCACAAGATATCGAGATTCGAATGGTTGTCGCTATTCATCGTTGTGTTCGGAGTCTTCCTTGTTGGATACAGCGGTCAGACCGGAGTGACCATCGATGTTTCATTGATTACCGGCATTCTATTGATCGTTTTGGCACAGGTGTGCACAGCGTCACAATTTGTCATTGAAGAACACATAATGTCGAAATGGATCGTGACACCGTCGACTTTAGTTGCATACGAGGGTATGTACGGCGCTGGTATCACATTGGGTGCCATGTGTCTTGCGTCCATCACCGTGGTGCGTGGTCACCCTGACTCCTCCTTCAACATCGTCAGCTCATTGCACGACATGTTTGCAAACTCCAGCGTGCTATATTCATCAATCATTATCATGACTTCTATCGCATGTTTCAACTTTTTCGGCATCACACTAACAAACAGCATGAATGCGACTGTCAGAAGCACCATCGACACCTGCAGGACGCTACTGGTGTGGCTGGTCTCGCTTTCGCTCGGCTGGGAATCCTTCAAGTTCATTCAGTTCGTGGGTTTCGCGATGCTAGTCCTAGGCACGCTCTTGTTCAACGGTGCCATCACCGTCGACAAGAACAAGCTTCCAAAATGGCTCGCAAAGGACTATCCAGACGACCAAGACCACCGCATCATCAACGTCGTGGACGAGGAAGTCGAGCGTTTCTAGGAATCTCATCCATTCAATCAATCAATCAATCAATCAATACACTGTTTTATTTTTAGAGTTATAATTTGATTACATAAGTCCGTGTGGGTGGGTGGCTTGTTGTAAGCATATACATTATTTAATATTAATGGCCTCTCTCTCGGGCTCCTCAAACTTCAAATCAGAACAACATGTCCAGAGTACAGCACAAACACATACCCGCCAAGCACGCCGTCAAACAATCACCGTTGTTGTTCGTAGGGGCTGGCTGCTGCACGTAAATGGGCTGCTGCTGCTGTTGCCCATAATAGCCCTGCTGTTGTTGGCCTTGCTGGTAGTACTGCTGTTGTTGTGGTGGGTTCTGGTAGTGGTACTGAGGTGGAGCCTGCTGCTGGTACCCAGCATTTGGAGCATTAAAGAACCCCTTGTCATGGTCTCCAGCTCCTGCACCGCTAGCTGCGCCTGGTGGTGGAGGACCACTAGGACGGTTGTATGTTTGTTTAGAGTCACCTCCGTAGTATTCTGCTGCTGACATTGGCTCTTGCACTTCTTAGACACTACTAAATGTCTTGTTCACTATCTAAAGTACCCTTTAGTAACCTCGATGGCCCTCCAAAACTCTCTTTCCCACCTATAATATTCCAGATAAGTTCGAATAAACATAGCCAACAATATATAGAATTTCTAATCGATGTGGCTTAAAACATGGAAACCTTAAAAGTGAGAAATGGTGAAAACATGGAAACAGAGTAAATTTGGTGCGGTGTTTGGGTGTTTGGGTAAGGGAGGCATGGGAGATCCCCGATATTGGTACTGTTGTGGACCGGGGCAGTTGGGCCAAACGATGGTGGTGTTTCAGTGGTGTTTAGAGGGCCGACTTGCACTGTATCTATGTTGTGTTTACATCTCGAGAGGTTTTGTACTAAAAAATGTAAACAAACCGGTTTTAGAAGGTTTTAGAGTATTTAAAGTTTAGTTGGCATGGCATGGCATGGGCATTAATTGAATGGGAAAAAAGAGATATAGAGAGAAAGAGAGAAGAGGAATCGTGGTTGTGATTTGATCAGAGGTTTGTGTTTAGGTAGGGAATTGGTTGTAGATAAGTACAGGAAGCATATTTTGGACGGTGATGGATGAATATTCTGGGGTTTTGGAGCCTTTGGATACGAATTCGATGTGCCTTGGAGGAATAGGGTCGGTTGGGAGTCCATCGGTGTCGATTAAGAAGGAGAATACGCCGTTTGAGTTTCGTGGAGAGAATATTGAGACGTCGCATGTGCATACGCCGTTGAAATGGAGGACGCAGCGGGACGAGTTTGTGTTCAATAGCAATTCTACGCCAATAGGCAACGAATATGAGGGAAACGGTAATAGTGGTGCGAATAAGAGCTATTTTGGGAGCCATTTAGGACATAGGGGTAGGAAAAGTGGGCTAGGGCATGGGCATGGGCATGGGCATGGGCCAGGACAAGGACATCGTCGGCGTTTGAAGTTTTCTATGGCGGGGGCTGGACCCCATGCTGCCAAATCGTACCCTTCGCTGCAATCGCAAGTGTCGAAGTTGGATCTCTTGGATAACGACAAGCTTACTAGTTTTCCCATAGTGCCCCCACGGGAGCCAGTGTCGTCTAAGAACCAGAAACACCCCACGAATGAATATCAGATGAAAATCCACTCGACAGAAAGACGCATTAGTCTTAACCCAACGGTAACGGACACGCTGGACCCCAGTTTTGATCAAAACGAACTGTTCCTCATCGAGGACTACATTCCCAGGGACGTTGGGACAGGATCGTCTGAGGATGGAAGGATGAGCTGTAAACGGGTCTCGATCTCGGACTTGAAGTCAAAATACTACAAACGGAAACAGTTGGACGCCCTGCCGCTACGACTGAAAAAATCAAAGGCCCATCTGCCAAACGTTTCCGAATCCCACTGCCAGGATATCAATGTTTTGGGAAACATCATGCAGCCTAGCTTGCACATGCACCAGGAGCAGGACCAGTATCTTAACGAAATGGTACTGGCGTCGAACTTGAAGCACTGTGTGATCTGCGAGAAGCCGTTATACGAACTGAGCTCACATCTTCATGAGACAGGTAGAGAATATCAAGAAATCGTTTGTCTAGGATGTACGTCCAAGTACGAAGAAGCGGCTAGGCTCTTGGAGGATTACGAGTTCGAAACTACTCTCGACGAAACTTTTGATACAGGAAATACAGATTCCATGGATAGCATAGACTTCCGAGAACAACCAGAAGTGCTGGTGAATAATATACCTAGAAGCGAAAAGGCGGACCAATTCTCTTCTCAACTTATCAACACACTGCAACTAGTACAAAGAAATACCGAGAGCACTCTCAGCAGCTCGAAAACTTCTTTAAAAAGCGTAAGACCTTTTGTCGATATCAGTACTAAGATATGGTATCACGAGGCTAAGAGAAAATTAAGGTGGAGATGGAGAGTTTCGGGACTACTTCCTAAATTTCTGACAGAATCATTCAAAAGTACACATAGCAAAACTAGCAGCTCCTAATTTATTAGGAGGTCTACTTTAGATGTCATAATCTCCTATTTTTTTTTCTTTGTTGGTTTTGTTGGTTTTGTTGTTTTTGTTTACAAACACTGAAAGGTCATAAATATATAGACTAAAGTCAGTTTTAGGAACAGAATATATATATATACATACACACACACACACACACAAACATACATGCATACGTAAATTTATCAATTGTTTCATCACCTTTTGAATAACTCCAAATAGATCTTGAGCACGAAATACGGGATCGCCCTGTAGATGACCCACACGCAAATCAAGGCACCCATATATACAGATGTGTTCACGTGGAGGCCAAAGTTTTCGATTACGTCTTTTCCGTTAGAGAATATGCACGACCCATCGGGGTTTCTGCCTCCATCTCTACAATTGAATTTCAGGTGATCTGGGAAGGCATAATTTATTAATATCATACTGGTATAATGTACTGGGCTGGTATAATTTAACCCCTTCCAAAACTTGGGCATTTGCAATGACAATATACCACTCATAATGGAACTTATCGACAAAATGATAGAAACAACGTTAACAACGAAGCCTGGTCTGTCGAAAAGGGTATTCACAACAATTCCCCATGCTTCACCACATGTAGTCACCACAAATGAGCAATACATAGATATGAAAAGCATTTCAGCAGTTCTTGGGAGGCCCGTTCCCATTACAGTCAATGCAGAAAATATTAAGGCTGACGCTATTGCCATAGGGAATTCCAATGTCATGTAAGCAGACAAAAATGGGCCAATTCCATATACATTATCATGATATTCCTGGTAAAAGTTATCTCTCTCCGCTGGATAAACAGCAAGATTCACTAGCATCCCACAGAAGTACAATGAGGTGAACTGTTGGGTTAGTCCTAACCTATCTGTCACACCAGTATAGTTGTTTTTCAAAGGAGCAAAATATATGGTTAAGATCGCCGCCATGCCAGGGACTTGAGCCAAACGTGCGAAACAAGAGTCTAAATTTCGGGTTATTACTTTAAATTGCCGGGATAAACATACCCTGTATGCTACAATAGAAGATGCATGATGTCTTATGTGTTGGGAAAATAGTTCCAAGAACTCGTGGTGTGTGATTGTGGGGCTGGTATTTTTAACTGCTGCTGAATTTATCATACTCCAATTCTCCAAAAGTGCGTTAACCCTCTCCTTAGAAGTCGCTTCGTTTATATCGTTTTGAATATTCACAGAAATGACGTCTAACAAATAATCCGCAATGTTAGTTAAGGGAGGGCACGTAAACCCTCGACCTTTGAAGTACTCTACCATAGCCAATGGTTCCCCATTATAGGCAACACGCCCGCCCTTGGCTAAAAGTAAAACGTTTCCAAAATCAGCAAACAATTCTGCTCTTGGCTGATGAATGGTCAAGATAATCGTCTTACCTTGATTACAGAGCTTTTTCAATAGTTCAATTATCGTTGAAGAAGTGAAACTATCCAATCCTGATGTTGGTTCATCAAGCAAAAGTATAGAAGGATTCGTTAACAATTGAATACCAATTGAGACACGTCTTTTCTCTCCACCACTAATACCCTTGATTAATTCATTTCCAACTAGGTTATTTGCACAATTTCTCAAACCAAGATCATTAATCAATGTGTTTACTCTATCTTCTACCAAATCTTCTTTAAAGTGGGAAAGTCTTAAAAGTGCCGCATATTTTAAGGTTTCGTAAACAGTCAAGTTTGGGAGCAAGTGGCTATCATCTTGTGACACATAGCTGCAGATACTTTTGAACATGTTTTGTGTCACTGGCCGACCATTGAATAAGATTTTCCCATCCTTCTTGAACTTAGTGAATACATTCGAGTATACCCTATCTGATATGAGGTTTAGCAAAGAAGTTTTGCCAGATCCTGATGGGCCCATTACCGCATTAATAGTATTTGGTTTGAAATCAGCATTCACATAACATAGGATATCCTTGTGCACATGTGTTGTCAACTTTTTATCTTTCAGTTGAAATAGCTTAATTTGCTCTACCGAGAGTGATATGTCTTGTAAAGTGATCGATATCTCAGAATGATCCGAATTAGTAAGAGGCAAAGATTTTTCTTCCAGCTCAATAGAATCTTCAGAAAGATCTGTACTCTCTTTATCTGATTCGTCTTCCTCTGATTTGTTGCTTCTAGTAACTTGTTTGGCCAACGTGACGTCTACTGTTTTGAAGTGGAAAAATGCAAGTCCTACTACATAAAACCCAATCGCCCAACAGAATACTATTATAGTTGGGACGCTGATCCAGTTTTTTGGTATACCAAATGTATCGATGTACTCATTACCCACACACTTTTTTACCCCGGCGCTTATCTGGCAGCCAAAATCTGAGAATGTATTGGACATTAAAGCAGAGAAGGTGTAAAACAAATAAGCAATATACTTGGTCCACCTAACATATACAGGCATCTTTTTTGCATTAACAAAAAAACCACATGCCATTGACTGTAGTGTGAATGTTAAATTTCCCACAAGACCAGCTTTGGAAAAGTCCCTTGATATGGCAACGGCCATATATGCAACGGAAACAGATGTTTGATGGCTTACAAGTGTTAATCCATAATATGTAAAGAATTTTTTTGCATCTGCCTGCAACCCGAACATGAAATATGTTATAGTAGCAAATATTAGTGGGATAAGAATATCCTCGTGAATTAGATTTGAAAGTCTTCTAGCCATAAGGAAAGAGAAAGCTGAAACACAGCCTTCTGCTCGTTCCCTATCATACACTTTGACATCAATTTCAGATAGTCTGTATGTTTCAAGTAAAAGAAGCAAATAACCTTGAATTGAACCGACAATGTAGAGAGCGCCTGCTATTGACCTTAGTCCAAGTTGAGAATTCATATCAGGCTTGTAAAATACCCATCCAACCACAACACCAACTATTACAGGCTCAAGTTGGACTGCAATCAAAGTCATCTTATCTCTACTATTCAAAAGCAGGTTACGCTTTGTTAGAACCCATATTTGTTGCCAGGTTGAAACAGATGGAGGGGTAGGGTCGACGTTTAAAACCGTTATATCTTTTTCTGAGTCATTTGTTAATACTTCCGAGGATTTTTTCTGCCATTCAGTGGCGAATGAACTCCATCGTTTCTCTGAATTTTGCAGTGACTGTGATGATCGGTTGTCGATGCTGCATATATCTATAAAGTAGTCCGCAGGGTTGCATTGTTCAGGCACATCATAGCCCAATGATGAAAAATAATCTATCATCTCAGGTACAGGACCGCAATACATTGGAAACCCTTTTGATAACAAGCACACTTGATCTAATGCAAATAGAATGTCTGATCTTGGTTGGTGGATACTCATAATGATTGTTCTCCCACCATTATTACAAAGTTTCTTTAAAGTTTTGATTAATAAATATGCTGAGTAGGAATCAAGACCGGTAGTAGGTTCATCTAAAAATAACACAGATGGATTGGCAATCATTTGCACTGCTATACTTAATCGTCTCTTTTCACCTCCAGATAAACCTTTGTGATGCGCATCACCAACATGAGTATCAGCACAATCTCTTAAACCCAATTCAGCAATCAATTCTTCAACTAACACGTATCTCTCTTGCTTGGTCAGCTGTAATTTTAAGTCTGCTGCAATTCTTAGTGTCTCCCTACATGTTAGGTTAGCTGCTAAAGCATCGTGTTGGGTCAGATAAGCAACAATTATTTCACTGGAATCATCGGATTTAATACTGTCCTTACTACTAGTAAAGAGAACTGTACCATCATAAGTTATACTTGAGTTCGTCTTACCAGCTAACACGTTAAGCATGGTAGTTTTCCCCGAACCAGATCCACCTATAATTGCCATTAGTTTCCCGCTATCTAGCGAAAACGAAACGTTGTTCACAATTGTTGCATTCTTCGCATGTATATTCAACTCTTTGACGTTAAGTGAGACCCGCGTTGGAGCAACAAAAGACAAATCATTCTCAAACATTGGCAAAATTGATGTATATTACTAGAAAATGTAACTAGACATATCTAGATGCACTCTAGTCACTTCTCTCTTTCAGTGTTTCACTTCCCTTGTTTTCTGCATAGTAGTTTCTTAAAATCATTAAAGCATCTAAAGCTGTGAACAATTTTAAACAAGACAATCGATAAACTCACCACGATTAAAAGAAGTAGATCTGGAGGGGAAAAAACAGCAGCTACAGTATTTGCAAAGACTAGTCATATATAACTTAATTGCTAGAGATGGATACGTTGTTCAGTTCTACCAAGACCAACCCAAGAGGCATTCCAGAGGCGCCATTTGTGGAGAAAGTCGAACAATATGTGAAGAACCCAGAAGACTTTGATATGTGCTTCAGCAAATTCCAGGAGCATCTATCCAAGTATAAGTATATGCAAGAATCGAAACTTGCTACTATCAAACAACTAAAAGGGAAGATTCCAGACATTGAAAACACACTTAATATGTGCCAATTGTTGAAGGAAAAGAGAGAGGCTGTTCCAGACGAGGATGAAGATGAAGATGAAGAGGAAGGGTTATTGATAAACTACCAATTGAACGACACTTTATTTAGTAAAGCATCTGTTGATCCTAAGGATCCAAACTTAAAGGTGGGATTGTGGCTTGGTGCAGATGTGATGCTTGAATACCCTTTAGATGAAGCTATTGAATTATTGAATCAAAAACTAGCAGATGCTAAGCAAAATCTTGATGTTTCACAGCAAGACGTTGAGTTCTTAAGAGAAAATATTACTACTATGGAGGTTAACTGTGCAAGATTATACAACTGGGATGTTCAAAGGAGGCAAATGCAGAAGAAAGAGGGTGCAGGTAGCGCTGCATAAAATGTTGTAACGTAATTGCGTCCTATATGTATAGTATATAGAGAAATACAAACATGTATTGTTTATCTACGGAACGTATCTAAAAACCGTACCCGCATATTTCTTTGAGGTTCATCTTGTGGTTCTTCTGCCTCCTCTTCGGTGGCATCGTCCCACGTCATATTATTATTTAAAGTCGCAGTTGCTCTATTCAATGTGCTTGGACTTCTACACCAACTATCTTTGAAGGGTGCCACCTGAAAAGAGTCCATTCCTGGTAAGAGACCATTGTCAATTAGTATTCCACAAATCCAACTCACAAACCCAGTTACTAAGCCAGTAAATCCTTGATTTATCATGGCAAGAAACAAGAGTGCGTTGACGTAAAACTGATCTGTCAATTTCCACTTAATAACGTTAGAATTTGTTAAGAAAGGCTGGTTGAGTATAATCTTGAATTCATACAACCTTGGAGTATATTGTTTGTAGAAGTGTGCTAGGCATAAAAGAATCGGAAGTGGGCCATTCGTATATTCGTTCCACCATACGCCAGGTAATAGTGTATTTAATACGTTCGAAAGGAGGAAAATTGCAATGCTCGTGTAGATCCAAGATAGAATTATCATATTAAAGTACTTCCTGGATCCAAAAAGCCTCTCCAATGACCTATATTGGTACCATATCAAAGTCATAATAGCAACATCGCTTTCATTCAAACTACCAATCTGAAAGGTAACAAATCTCCAGAGTTGTTTGAAATCAGTTATAAATGGTTTGTACTGTAATAGAAATAGATATTTCATGTTGAATAGGGATGCAATCAATGCTATACCAACGCACCATATCATCATAAGTTTAGTAATTGGAAAAAGTACCAACCCAGTTGGTATTTCAACACCCACATTGTTAGATGACGACATTATTGGATCCCTGAGTGTATGATATTTTATATATACTGGAGCATATACTTTTGTCTGTAACTCCTGGTATTTTAGGCGTATTGGAATCTCTAAGTCTTTATCCCTTTTTCGCCCTGTTACTTACGGGCGGTTCATAGCTTGCAATTCTTTTAAAGGATAAATCATCAAACTTAACAAAGACTTTATATATTTAAGTAATGTTAAGAAAGTCTAAATAAAAAAAAAGGGAAGAAGGCATCTGAACATCAACGTACGCTATCGGGCAGCTCAAAATAAATATGGATGATATAGAATCAATAAGGTATTTGATCACCGCACTAAAAAATCCTTCGAATGAAAATAATGCCACTGCTGAGTCGCAGATACTTAATAATATAGTGTATTTCACTCCACGGCTTCGAGATGTACAGGTAGTCTCTCAATTGATACAAGTATTTTTTCAATGGAAACCCAGGTGGCTAACCATTTGGGATATCTTTAAGGCGTCGTCGAGTATCATGCAATGGAAACTTGAGATTTCGGAACCTCAAATTAACATCCACACTTTTGTTTCGCTTTGGAAGCAAGAAATTGGGTCATATCGTGCCCTAAACTGTTTCCAAATCTCCATTGTGGCAGGTCTTGTCAGTAGTCACTCACAACTCAACACTTTGCAAAAACAATTGTACATTGATGACTCTGGTATAGCAGAAAAGGAATTGCACGACTTAAAATACCGTCATTTTCTTCCGTACTGGAAACAACAACTTATCATAGCTAGGGGCAATCCGCACCAAACTGATGATTTGTGTGTATTGTACTCAATGATACATTCTAAGTTGGACAATGACTTACCGCATGATATTATATTCAGCAATTTATTCGATATTCTCGTTGATTATATTAAAAATGCAAATATGGAATACTCCGGCAGAAATGCTTTTGCTTATCAGCATATCAACCTTCTTTGTAAGACGTGTGCTGATAGCATACCACATTTACACAATCATTCTGAACTTTTGATGGGTAAAATGATAACTTTACATGATATTACTAAGAAACTAACAGCTAAGGCATCTCTTTCAAAAAAGGGAAATTACACTGCGAAGTACTACACTAACTGCTTATTCATAGTAGTTCTACTTTTATCTGGTTACAGACCAGACCCTTCAAATGTTTCCATAATGACATTTACGTTGTATTACATTAGTTTTATTCTGCAAGATTTTGGTTTGGATGGGTTTTCTGCATACCAAAGCTTAATACATTCTCTATGCAATGTAACGTCTCAGGATCTGAAGATTTTTGACTCTATTCTTACAGGTATGGTGTCCCAAGTTTCTTTTGACATGGAGAACAAAGTTTACCATTCTATGATGCTGTTCATTTTAGAATACCTTCAATTAAACATGTCGTTATTAGAAATTCCAGATGCACAATATTTGACCGAACGTATTGAGCCTCTTATTGGTCCGCTTCTTTCTTCCACAGATATAAAACTCAGGGAAAGCGCTCATTTGGTATGGTTGGAGCTTTATAACAATGATTCGTGGAAACCTGACATAGTAGAATTCAAATTGAAACGAATCAGAGTGTACTTGAGAGACTGCTTTCAAGGATGCCAGAAATCTTTCATGACTAAGGAACAATTATTACTTGTATGGAAAAGCATGCTACCCATAATCAGGCATCTTTCCAATTATGACATTAATTTAGTAAGAGACCTAATTCACAGCACTTATCTCAATATAATTAATAGTGAAAATTTAGAAATGAAATCCATTGGTATCGAATGTCTAGTTGAACAGTTGTACAATGTACCTGAGAAATACTTGTGGGACTGGTTAAACACATGCAAGCAACTAATTGAAGGACAACCACCTGTCATGCGTGATATACTGTTCACTAAGCTTTGGGAGTTTGTGTCACATGCGCATAATGAATTGGCAATCAGATGGTGGTATGATGCCGTTGTTCCCACTTTATCACGTTTTTAATATTATCTATTTTATAAACCAAATAAATGACTATTGAGAACAAACTGAATATACTACACGTTTCTATTTAAAGCTTTTCAATGGATCAGATTTGCCCTTCTTTTGGAAATTTCCTCTTCTCTTGCCTACTTTCCCATGTTTTCTACTAGAGTTTTTGTGGAAAGGTACGAAACCTATCTTCTGTTTATCTTGTCTGGCATTCTCTGGTAATAGATAGTCTGGGACCCTCTTTAGATGCTGTTGAACACGAGCTGGATGCAATTCTTTGTCATGTCTTAAACTCTCCAAATCATGTGGGTTTTCTTCGAAATGTCTTTTTAGCTTTTCACTGGCCAATAATTCTTGTTTCAACTCCTTTATTCTTGCTTCTCTTATAGCCACTTGGGTAACAGCACGGAAACCATCTTCCATTCTATAACGGAAGCCTTCTACTTGTTTAATATCAAACCTATAAGGTTGTAGTTCAAACCCTAATTTGGCTTGTTGTTTGATAATTCTACTTAGGATCTTTTCATCCTTCTTCGCACTCTTTACCATAGATGGTTTATGTTTACCATATTCCTTCAAAGGAACGACAAAAGATATGGAAATACCAGACTTTCCTGCACGGGCTGTTCTACCAATTCTATGAACATATGATTTAGCGGTAGTAGGTAAGTCGAAATTTAGGACGCAGGCAACATTCTTAAAGTCGACACCACGGGACACACCGTATTCTTTGTCCTTCTCTACATTTAGCTTTTGTTTCTTTTGTTTTTTGGAGCCTTCCGTAGAAGTAGCTGTTTTCTCTTCATTTGTATTTTCTTCTGATGCATCATCAACCTCTAAGTCTTCATCCTCTTCTTTGATATATTCAGTGTCATCTGTGGCGATTAATAACTGATAGACATTCTTGTTGAATTCTTCTACTATGTGTTGTCTCGAATTGGCTGGTAACTCACTGTTTAAGATACATGATTTGATACCAAATTGCTCCAACACTAGTTTTAACCTATATCCTCTGTCGATATTGTTGACAAAGATTAAAGTTTTACCTTTGATAAGACCCAACTTGAAGATAACATAGCATAGTAAAAACTTATCAAATTCACCAACTTTGACATAATATTGAATTAGCTTGGTCTGATCTTTACTAATTTCATCATCATTTAGCTTCAAAATAGCTGGCGAACGGCAAAATTGTTTTTTCAATTCTTCGATATCATCATTTAGAGTTGCACTCATTAAGAAAGTTTGTAAACTCTTTCTTAATGGCAAACGTTCTGAAATTTTAGTTAAATCCTCTTGGTATCCAAAGGTGAGTACCAAATCGACTTCATCGATCACTAAGAATTTTAAATTATCAATATTAACGTCCTGATTGTCTAATAAATCGACGAGTTTTGCTGGGGTAGCTATTAAGATCTCTGGGTTTTCAGTGAGTAATGATTTCAATAAGTTTCCTGATAGATTACCTGAAGATAAATTTAGACATTTAATTTCTTGCGAGCAAAATACAATGAGTTTTTCCACCACTTCCAAAACTTGTTGCGCAAGTTCCCTAGTTGGCACTAAGATTACTCCTAACGTTGCACCTTCTTCGTTGTCTTCAGTCTTCTTATAGTCCAATATAGTTTGAATAACTGGGATTAGATAAGCTAAGGTCTTACCAGAACCTGTACTGGCTTTTGCTATGATATCTCTCTTTTCTTGGATTGCTAGAGGAATGGCACTAGATTGGATTAAAGTTGGGTGCTTGAATCCGATACTGCGTATTGCTTGAAGCAATCTCGAATCCAAATGAAAAGTATCGAAAGATGTGGAATCATCGATATATCCCTGTTGTGCACTTGTTTGAGACATTATGATACTGCTGTTTGTAGAGCTTCAGATTTCAAGTACAATGCAGTTATAATTCTAATGGGTAACAGATACTTCAAGTTTTTCAAAGCTCAATAGTGGCGTCGTTCAAGGTATTCTAATGAGGTGGGATGCGATGAGATGAGATGAGATGAGATGAGATGGGCTTCCCAAAAATTTTCTTGTGCATAAAAAGAAATTAGAGTATTTTTATATCACGTGATTTTTAATTTAGCCACTTCATTCTTCCTTTATATAGTAAACGGTTGATTGTTTGTTTGAATGGAATGTCATTTAGTAATGTGTACCGTGAGTAGTGGGATATTTATATCAACGTCTTGATCAAGACTCTTTCCTTAATCAATCCTATATAAAGCCATAAACATACCTAAAAATTGTCTTATTTAGAATTGAAAGATCTCTTTGAGTTTACAATATCAATCTAAAATATTACGGTAAAAAAGTGTGATTACTATGAGTATGCAATTAAAAATAAAAGTTATCAACTATAAATAATAATAATAATTAGCACAATGGAGCTACTAGATCTGTCCCAATTTTTAGTAGACTCTCTATTCTTCCCTTCAATGGATTTGAGTTGCATTCTTCAACTACCATTTTAGAGAAGTTTATTATCGCACTGATTTTACCCAAGTCGATGGTCCCCTTTATTTCTGCTTTGGAGTCTTCTTCGTTTAGTTGCAACGAGAAACTTTCACCAAATTGCTCCTTGAAAATTCTAGAAATCTTTTTAATCTTAGAAGTATGATCATCGTGTCCGTGATGATGGTTTGAAGCATGTGAACTCATTTTAACACTGGCTGGCGCACTTTCTACACTGAGGAGAATTGCCATAACACTATCTGCTACAGCATCACTTATAACATTTTGAGTCCACTGTAGTGTGGCAACATGGTCTGTTATATTGAGTATCACGTCCCCCATAATTCTGAGCTCTAATTCGCCCTTCTTTATTTTCCTTGTTTTGAACTCTGGATTTACATTTTTTAGTGATACATTTTCTTCGTCGATATAAACCTCAATATCTCCAAACATTTGGCATAAATGCCAATAAACTAGCTCGTTTTTACAGTCCAAATGGACTGTCTGTCTTTCTGTCAAAACTGTAGTTGATAATTGCTGATAATGTTCTCTTAGATCTGAGAGTGAAACTAAATTTAGGTCAAAGTTCTTCTCATCCGAAACCAATATACCTGATACAATTCTCTCACTTTCTTCTTTAGATGCATCTAGTTTTTGCTCTTGTTTTTGCTCTTGTCCTTCGGCTTCTTCTTCAGTCTTAATCTCTGTGATCTTTGTTTCTTGCTTCAACTTGTTTTCTACAAATTCATCTAGATCATCTACTATCATCCCGATGGCCTTAGCAACTTTAATGTCCTTGAATTCGATGTCCACGAATACACAGTTTCTTGGGTTGTAAACATGAACCTCATTTTCAGTACCTTTTAACGAACTGAAATTCGACAATAATGCTGATTTTAGACGACCCATTGGGTTTGATTCACCGTGTACCAAAATGATATTACTAGCCCCTATCAATTCAATAAACTCTAGATTCTCTCTGAAGTCCACATGAGCTGCAAATGTAATTTCATCAACCTGACAACGTCTAGGGATAGTCATATCAGGGTTGTAAGCTGAAGGAATTGAATCTGGTTCTAATAGAAGATATTTTGCCATAGTTCCTTCAACGGAATAACCAGTGATTAAGACTAAATTCTTTTCATCCGGACACCACTTCTCCAAAATATCCCTAGAGAGACCATTTTGAAGCATACCCGGTGATGCTAGCATAACACTTGGTCCAAAATCCTGGAATTCATCTAGGTTTTTCAAGTATGCTATGTTTTTGAATATGAATGGATTTGTTTGAGAATCTTTAAACTTTTTGCGGATGTCATCGTTCATCATGTTAACATATGTTTGAAACACACTCATACATTTCTTAGCAAGGTTAGAGGCATAAAAAATGGGAACCTGACCGTTGCCAAGTTCCTCCTTATGAGTTTGCCAATATTCGTCTAATATAAGCATGATTTCCTGGGCTCTTCCCAAAGCAAAAACTGGCAAAAGAACACGACCACCTTTCGCAACAACACTGTGAATCAATTGGGTTAGTTTCCTTTCTCTATTTTGTCTAGGTTCATGCGTGGCTGTACCGAACGTACTTTCTACTATCATGACATCTGACGGTTGCGGTGGCACTTCTGCAGAGTTCAAATGACGATCGACCTCTCTCGAATAATCACCAGTAAATAGAACGCGCACACCAGCAATTTCAATCTGGAACATTGCTGCACCAAGAACATGACCCGCATGGAACGCTGTGAACTTAATACCATTAACTTCAATCGTTGAGTGATAATCAATCGTTTCAATTCTGTCGAACGATTCTGCCAAGTCTTCGTCAGAGTAAAGGTTGTCGTTCTTTGAATCAGAGCCTAGACTGTCCCCTATACTGGTAACCTTAACAAAATCATTCAAAAGCCACCTATAAATGGCCTTTGTAGGGTGAGTCATAAAAACTCTCCCATTGAAGTTCGTACGCTGCATAACGTATGGTAACGATGCTGCATGGTCAAGATGGAAATGAGAAATTAGTAGTAGATCAACCGTCGAAAGATCAAACTCATCGTAGAAAGGTAGCGACGCTATTCCTTGGTGAGCAGGATGGATACCTGCATCTAACATGATGGTTTTCCCTTTATATTGAAGGATATGGCATGATCTGCCCACCTCATTTGACCCTCCTAACGAGAAGAAGCGAAGAGAGTCTTTGTTTGGGAATTCATTCTCAAGTTGTGTCATGATCTACAAGAGAAAAAGAGAGCCTGGTGCCCAAATTTAAACAATAGAGGTCAGGTGTGCTCTCGATCGTGCCTTAGAGAAGCTATTGCAAAGAGCGTTCAAATGGTTCATGTGTATTTGTTTGTTGGTCATATAAGTTGAATAAAACTAGGATAATTTTTTTAGTTAGCATTAGAATCTGAAAATTGAAGATACAGAGAAAAAAGTGAGAGTTCAAAGTGTAAACAGGAAAGATATTGGAAGATAAATGGAGAGATAACGTGTTTTGAGCAGTGAGTTAGTATTGAATTAATATCATAAAAGTTCCTTAACTTAGGTTCGGTATCAAATACATACTTTTCCCAGCGAGAACGTCTTTACTATGCCTGCTTAATCGATCCTGAACTTCTTTTTCATGGTATTACTGCCTAGGAAGATAAAATCAAGATACCCAGAATTATACTTACAATTGATATTAATTAAGAAAGAAGAATAAAAAGATCACGTGATACATTAACTACAGACTGATGTTTGTACAAAATAGTAAATATCAAGATGGCCTACACGAAAATTGTGATCTTATCGATTGGGGTATGATGATGGCACTCTATTGTAGGCGGTTTCGCGTTCAAGTGTCTCTTTTTTCATAAATAAATGTGCCTAAGCAAGGAATCCATAATCGTCATTAACGGTCCAGAACTCTTCTACTGGCACTGACAACATAGCCTCAATTTGTTGTTGGTTTGGTTGCTGCTGCTGATCCTGATGATTATCCAGTCTCTGTGACTGATGGCCGTCTTGCTGGCGTATATTCATATTGGTAAATGAAGAATTCCTCCAATTAATCGAGGGGTTAAATTTAAATGGCCCAGGGTTGTTGTCCCTGTTTGGTATAACATAAGGCTTCTGCCCATCTGATGTTGTACTTGTCTGGAGACCGCCGTTGCCATTCGTTACACCCCCATTTACTGGTTCAGTATATGTATTGTTGTTGTTCATTAAGTCCAATACAGAGTCGTTCGTCCAGGTTGAAATATTGTTAATCATGGTATGAGTCCCATTGTTAAAGATAATACCATTGTCATTGGGTCTGGGCGAGGGATCGATTGAAAAAGACATCGGTTGCAAATTTGCATTAGGAGACTTCGCGAAACCAGTTTGGTTTCTAGAAAGTATTTCCGCGTTTCCTTGTTGCCAACCAGCAGGCGATGAGCCATTAGACGTCTGAATTGGCGGTCTGGCTTCCACATTAGAAAACATCATATGACCTTCGTTAATTGCATTTAAAGAAGAAGGTTGTTGCGCTGGGCTTGGTTGGTTGACAGTAGTCCTATTGATGAGTTGAGAGTCTGCTAAGTTAGGTTTGCGAAGTGAATGACCTGCATTTTGTTCTATTGTACCATTTAGAGAAGAGAGGTATGCCTGTAAGTTTTGTTGAGCCTGATGTTGCTGTAAGAAAGCCTGTTGCTGGAATATTTCCCAGTCAGATTCTGTTACGTTTGATGGCTTTTTAACAATATATTTATTACCAATACTGTTTTGGTCTGGTGGGGTGAGAACGTCAGACGCGGTAGTTGAACTTACCTTTGGTTTAGGAGATGGTTTTGTGGCCTTGTCAACTGGTTTATCATCCTTTTGTTCTTCATCCTCTAACTTCACTAGTAGATGCGATAATGATTTTGGGACTGACGTTTTCTGTAATACTCCTTGCTTACGTTTTCTTTCCATTTGTTCTTCAATATCAATTTGGCTGTTTGCAACGAAACCCGCGTGAGCCGACTCTTGAAATTCACCAAATGTTCTTTTCATTGCCGGAGGCATACCCTTTCTATCTAGTTCTTTATTACTGTCATCATTATCATGGTTCTTATCTGGTATAGTGATCAAAGTTGGAGTTGTCTCACCTCTCTTCGAACTTGTAACATATATTAATTCAGATGAATCCGGACCACAACGTTCAATTAAATTTCCGATCGTAGCGTTCATTAATTGATCGAACGTATCTCTGAAAATAATAGCAAATTTCGATCTTTCTGCCATTACATATAAGCATACCGAACATGCTCTTAAATCATCCATAGTAGAAAAGAGTAGGCCACTCACCAACGGTCTTGTATGCTTGGACACATCGCCCAATTTCCTCCTTCTTTCATCATCCCAATTTCTAGCTAACCACATGCAGTATATTAATGTTACACCAGCCACAAACACTGTGTGGACTGCAGGCGTCGAATGACCGAATACAGTCTTCTGATGAAATATTTTGTATAACTGGCAAATTTGACCTGCTGCTGCCTGACATTCTTTGAATAAACGATCCTGTGGCTCTAGAAGTTCCAAATATGGCTGCAATAGCAGTCTAACAGATCTATAGTAATACAATTTTAAGGTTTCATTTTCGAAATTTCTAACTCGTGATATGGAACAGTTTGATCTCCATATTTCCAAATCTTGGAAAAATTTCTTAACCTGTGGTAACTGTGCTTGTAATTTTGACTTCTCCGTAGTGCTTAATTTTTTCTGATTGGTAACACTTGATGAGATGGAAGTGGTCCCAGTTTTTTGTGATATGATGTTTAGTTGTTCTACAAAAGTAGATTCGATCCTCCGAAGCTTTAACGATTGATTGATAAAATGAACACCGTGTTCGTGAATTTTCATATCAGCCTCTCTTGTGTAGAAGCTGTCTTTATTGAATAACGGAAGATCAATTTCTGACTCTGCTATAGTATATGGTTTCCCTACTGCAACACATATCATTCGTTCGATGAGGTATACGCACCAAAATAATCTTAATTTCTTATTAGCGAATGGATCCTTGGGATTCCATTTATTCAAATAGAGTTTATTTTTACAAATATTGGTGACATCTTTGATGATTTCATATAATCCGATAGAATCACGATCTGTCCTGATAATGTAAAGAATAAGTAGTGTTAGAACTTCAATCTGCTGCACAAAAGTAAGATTAGTCCCACATTTAGTTATATGGCGGATTGCAGTCGAGAAGTATCTATTTGGAGGCAATCCTTGATATTTCCCGGTTGTTTTGTGTAAATGGGCTGCAATACTGAATACTAACCACATTCTCCCACAAGAGAAGTGGAACTCATTTGTAGAATAAGAATGAACATTGTCGTTGATATAGTCATCATGGAAGGTATATATTTCTTGCTCATCCAAAAGTGGGTACTTAAATTGAAGCCTTGTGAAATATGTGTCCAAGAATGCTCTACTTAACTGTTCATCAAATTCAAATGCAGGATCATAAGAGAGGAACTCTTTTAAGTTGTATTTTGCAAAAATGCAGCGGGAGTAGTCTATTGATTCAAGGGAATCTGATGCCAATGAGCTCAATACACGTTCATGTGAATGAGGAGGTTTTACTAGCCCGGAAGGCTGTTGGGACTTTTGGCTTTGTTGATGTAAAGGAAGGAATGCTGCCTTAGGAGGAAGCGGTAGAATAGGGGACTGAATTCTTTTAGATTGCTGCTGCTGCTGTGGTTGTTGTTGTTGTTGTTGTTGTTGAGCAGGAGAAACAGTTGCTTGCGCATCAGCTGATTTCTCTGATAAATTCAAAATCGATGTTATATCATCTTGATCGGGCTCTCCGTTATCTAGAAGATGAGCAATCTTCTTGTACTTGCTGAGCCGTTCCTTATACGAGTTCGAGTCCGGTCTCATATCCACTAACTTCTCCAAATACTTTAGTTTCTTTTCCAAAAACAGTGTGTATTCATCCTTTCCATCCTTATGAGAAGGTTTTGTTTTGGACTTTTTATCCTTCCCATTAGAGTATGTACGCACCCCTGGAGATGTGCTGGCATGCCCAGCAGCGTTGGCCAATTGTGTCAATCTTGAACTATCCGATTCTCCAAAGTTGAATCTGTCGTTGTTATTGTTGTTGCTACTCACCGCCTTCGCCTCATTACTCGAATCACTCACAGCAGACCCCGGATCGTTACTGCCATACCTGTTGGTAATCACACCTTGTTTTGGATGCACACTATGAGTATCTGGTATAATTTTAACAGCATGAGAATCTTCACTTTTCTTCACTCCATCCCAGTTCACACCTGCCGGTGACGACTCCCTTGTACTTCTCTGGTGTTCACTAGATGATCCATCGTACCCATACCGCGCTGGCTGAACACACTTTACTCCAGCCTTCAAACAAGCCGTGCAACTCGGAAGCTTATGGTCACACTTCTGTTTACGTCGCTGACACAACAAACATGCTCGCGAACGCCCTTTCTTATCCTTCAATAACTGGTTAATATCCTGCCCAGCCATTTCAAGCTCCAGCTGGAACCTCTGGATGTTCTCTAAACTAACTTTCTTAGGAGGACGACCCATCGTTTCCAACTCTTTGCTTCAACCACTAGTTCAAATTATTTACTATTTATTATCACTGCCACCTGTGATCCCAAATCCGCTGCAAAAACTTCCCTGAACGTGTCTTAGAAATGTATGTTCCTTGCAAATATATTCTGGATACACGCGACTAGGTCTGTCAACTCTACTTCAACTCCTAAAGCCGTATCTCTTACTAAGCTGCTTTTCCTTTATGTTTGGATCTAACTAACAATCACGAAGATGAATAACCAAAAATTTATATATATAATAATTATATCATGTGGGAACAAAACAGAAGGAAAAGAAAGGCACAGGTATCTCTATGCTGGATAACAGCGATAATCCATCCTGGGTTTCGATACCGCTGAACTATAGTGTCCCAGTAAGATAGTCCTGGGTTTGGAAACAGAGCCCATGCAATTGTCGGGGCTATTGTTATATGCGACTTCTATATTGTCCGGTGAGCGAAGATCACGCCGGAAATTACGCCGGGGGAAAGACACGTCACGTGATCGATGCTTACACACTTATTACATATAAGCGATAATTTAAAGTAAAGTGGGAAAGTCCATCTGCTCAGCTGCCGAGCATGGATCTGAGGATTTCGCGTTCTTGCTCCAGTTGTTGTCTGGCAGCCTCCTCTCGCTTTTCCCGGGCCTCTTTGTGCTTGTTTTTGGCCTTCCGTTCCTTGGCTCGCTTTGACTGCTGCTCCCATTGAATCTTGGCGAGCTCTCTTTCGATGGGCTGGTCACCATTGTGCCATTGTGCAATGCGCAGTGCCAGTTTCTCTCTTGCAATCTTTCTGTTTTGCTCTCTGGAACGCGTGGCCTGGCAATCGACCACTATGCCTGTAGGAATGTGTCGGAGTTGGACTTTGCTGTTGCATTTGTTAATCTTCTGGCCACCAGGGCCTCTCCCACCATGAAGGAACTTCTCTTCTATTTCTGTTTCCATTTCAGCAGTGAACTTGGGCCGTGGAGGCATCTTATTCTTCTTTATTGATGGTGCGAACGATGTGCTGATGAATCGCGAGTGAAGCTGGGAATAGAATGCCCGTTTGCCGGGTGTTACACCAGCAACGGACCGACCTAAGGCAAGCACATCGAGCAACATTTGCAACCTGGGTGTGTGAGGATGACAGTGGTGGTAGTTTCGAAACTCTGTTTGTATCTTTTCTTATCTTAATCTCTTCGAAATTGGTAGCTTACATATCAAATCATATTATATATAATATAAAGAACTTGTATATTTAATACCTTTTAATGACATTTTACTTTTACCTTAAGATGTAACCTTGAACTAGAAGTAAAAGGGGAAAAAAACACATAGAGGAAGGTGAGTAGAGAGCCATTCAGTGAGTATCTTGTGTTTTTTCCCATGATACGACCACTTTTCAGGAAATATGCTTGTCGATTGATACATACAAGCAGACCTCTTTTTAAATACAATGCGTTGCAGCCACAGCAGCAGTTTCCCCACGAAGATTTTGTCAACAAACTGCCAGAACAGCTTATATCACAAGGAAATGGATTGAAACCAACAACTGCGGCCAACCAGTTGGATACGCTGTATCTTCACAACAAATTAGTACATAATGGGTTCACTTCGGAACAAGGAAATGTCATAATAGAGTTGTTATTGGAATATCTTGATTACGAGTTCTTTGCGACGTATAACGACAAGTTCTTGCGTAAGATGGAGCTAGAGAACCAGTCGCATCTCTTTAACGCAGCTGAAACGGAGCTACGATACGCCATTCAAAATTCAAGAGAAAACTCGCTAAATGAACGTACTTTAGAACTGATGCAGTTGGATAGGGACTTGAGCTCTTTTAACGACCAGTTGAACGAGCTTATCATCAATTTGCTTACTAAGGACTCGAAGGTAGAGTTCAATGATCACAAGATTGAGAATACGTTACTACATAGGGAACTTAACTTAAGGCTAAAGGATTGCAATAACAAGATTGGGACCAAAATCAACGGTCATATTAAATCGGAGATTGAAAACTTGCGGTGGCAGACAACTAGATCAGGATTGTTTGCCATTCTAATACTCGTGTTCTTCATTATGAGCGGTGTCTCTATTTCGAAGAGAATATCAGCAGAAAACGAGAAACCGGTTGAAGTCGTCTTGCACACTGTGGACTCGGAGGAAACGGACCTTCAACCTCTTCTCTCTGACAAGGAAGAAGATGAAATATCCCAAGAGTGAACAAAACTAAAGCTTAGGTTTAAGTTTGTTTTTCCTACTCTCAGCTTTCTTCAACAACTTGTTGAAATTGCTTTGAGGAATGCCTTCTATCCAAAAGGGCATTGCATCTGTCACTTCTGACACATTTGCCTGGAGCAAATGCCCTTTCCAAGTCTCCTTTATTAGTGCCTTCATACCAATAATACTAGCCATGTTTATATTTTTCACATCCTTCCCCAAATCCTCAAGAACACGCGCATTAAACTGCTGCCAATCGTCCAACTCGTAGTTCTTCACTGACACCGTGTTTTCCAACATGTCGTAAGTCACTCTTTTGTTAAAGAAAAGCACATTTTGGGCCCGTGCGTATCCAATTTTTAACGGCAAAGTCACTGCAACGGCACCCTCCGTCACTAACCCAATTTTAGCAAAGGGAAACTGTAAATAGACCTTATTATTCATCACATACACAATATCACATAGCATTACAATGGCAGCTGAAAGTCCAACTGCTGGACCATTTAAACAGCATATCAATGGCTTCGAATGGTTAATGAAAGCCGTAGTCACGTATGTGTTTCTACTCAAGAACGCAGCAGCCCATTTCGGTAATTCCCCATCCTTATTCTTCTTGCCATTCTCCGTTACAATAGATGAGAAATTGGCCCCTGAACTGAAGAACCGTCCTGAACTTTGTATGACAGTAAAGCTAGTGTCTGCATCTTTGTCGTTTTCTATTAGCAAATGTGCCAAATATAAATAGTCATTACCTTCTAAGGAGTTCAGGGTCTTCTCATCATTAAGAAAGATAATTAAAAATGGGCCTTGCTTTCTAGAATCAATCCTAGAACTCTTTACAATGCTTACCATAATTGGGGTTTTATGCAAGTCGTTGGTTGATACCAATATCAAAATTACTCTGTTTAATGACTCTACACCATCAAACCCAATCTACTGAATAGAGCAACTTACACTACTACACCATATTTTATGTAAAATTCTGCTTCATATTTATAGAATAAGGCAAAATATAAGTCACGGACTTTTTTTTGGTGCCTTTATGCTCTGTTCATGTGGTCCTTACTCCAAAAACCTTTATGTTCTCCAACTTACCCATAGAAGAGAAGCAAGTATACCTTTGCGGACAAAAGTTGATGATGCTGAATTGAAGTAGAAAAGAAAGTACCAGGACATATTGTAGGTCACGTGTTCGCTTAGTATTGACAGAATTTTTCACTTTCCCTCTCAAAGAATATGGCATGCGATGAGGTAGAAATTTAAGAGGTAACAGAGTAGTAACGATAACATAGCTGGTGGTAGAGGCCTATAAAGGGTTCGTGTACTGAATTCCTAAGTCTGGATTTTGGCCTGTTTAGTCTTGGCAAAAGCAAAAAAATAATTAGTGCGTGATGTCCGATACTGAATCATTTTTCGATGGCGATCTTTTCGCTGAGCCTAGTGATTACTATAAACCTCCTCCAGAACCTCATTTTGCTACATATGTGAGGGAAACAGTACCAGAAACGTCCGAGAACCAATCTAAGGAGGTTAAATTGAGACTCGTGGGATCTTCTCCGCTTTGGGGTCATCTTCTATGGAACGCCGGGATTTACACTGCTAAGCACTTGGACCTTCATCCAGAACAAGTTCAGGGCAAGTATGTGCTTGAATTAGGCGCGGCTGGTGCACTTCCCAGTGTGATAGCAGGTCTTCTTGGTGCAGAGAAGGTTGTTTCTACTGACTATCCTGATGCGGATTTAATTTCAAACATTCAATATAACGTGGACCATAATATTTACGGAGGTGAAGAGCTATCGCAAGATGAGGAAACTCGTTCGAAACAAATAGCTGAGAGGAAAGTGGTTGTAGAGGGGTACATTTGGGGTAATGAATACGAACCTATAGTAAAACATTTGCCAGATGGCCAAAAGAAATTTGATCTCATTATTTTGTCTGATCTTGTGTTTAACCATACCGAGCATCAGAAACTATTCAAGACTACAAAAGATCTTTTGAAGGATGATGGAAAGGCTCTAGTGGTATTTTCTCCTCATAGACCATGGTTGTTGAAAGAGGATCTAGCGTTCTTTGATAATTGCCGTGAATTTGGCTTGAAATCTGAGCTTATTGAATTGACTCATTGGAAACCTATGTTTGATGAAGATGAAGAAACTGTCGAAATCAGGTCAAGTATCTACGCTTATTATTTGACTCACTGCTAAAAATATCTTTAGTTTATTTGGCATCTACTTAGTTATTCCATTAATTTTAATTTAACAATTTATTATATTATATTATATGATATTGTACTTGAAAAGTATTACACAATGAAAAGGTTGAATTGTATGTAAATATTACTATAAGAATGCAAACTTTGAAATTGCTTGTGAGCAGGTAATGTATATTTTTGGGTTCGTAAGGTTTCTAAGATTATCTGGTTATTAAAGGGGTATCAATGCAATAATTTCCATATAGTTTTCAAACGACTATATCAAGATTGGGTTTGATCTTCCCTGAATCAAGTTAACTTCTCATGACATACATGATGTGATAACACTTAATCTAAGCTGCACAATTTCCGACTGCCAGTTTAGACTTATGAATTATGCAATGGAATTTATAATGTCCAATCAGCCTTCAAATAGCTGAAGTTACAGGATATAGAGACAACTGAATCATCACTATATGCAAAACATGTTGTTCCAGCAGCACATTCTGTATGAACCCACTCTCCGTAATTGCAGATTGCAATCTTGCCAACAGAGTCACATGAAATTTCCCCATCGAAACAGGTATCTTTTCCATTCATCTTACCTTCAGAGAATTGTTGATTCAATTCCTTAGCCCTGTTTTCAGCCCAGGAACCAGAAGGTTGGGCAGTTTGAGAAGGTTGAGTAGTGGTTGGTTGTTGAGTAGTAGTTGGTTGTTGAGTAGTAGTTGGTTGTTGAGTAGTGGTTGGTTGTAGTGTTGTGGTTGCCTTTGTAGTCGAAACAGATGATGATGTTGGAGCAGGTGTTGAAATTGAAGTTGTAGTAGGAGTAGTTGGTTGCAAGGTCTTCGTTTCAGGCTTTGTTTCTGATGTTTTAGTGTTAGAGGTGGTAGTGGAAACACTTAGAGTGCTTTTGCTCAAGGTAGTCGTTATAGCTGATGTCAAGGTTAAGGTTGATGAGAATGAGCTAGAAGAGGAAGAAGAAGATGCAGTAGTAGTAGTAGGGGCAGCAGTGGAGGACGAAACAGAAGTGGAAGTAGAAGTGGTAGTAGTAGAAGAAGAAGAAGAAGAAGAAGAAGAAGAGGTGGAAGTGGAAGAGGTTGCTTGCGATGCAGAAGATGGTGCAGCAGAGTTAGAGACAGCATCTTTGTTCAAAATGTCCTTCATTTGTTCAACATATGGTTTACCATCAACGGTATTTGTGAATCCTTGAGAAGCATCCCATAGCATGATACCACCGAAATTAGGGCTTTCACTGATCTTCTTAACTGTAGATTCCACTAAACCTAGATCAGAAATGTAACCGGATCCAGCACCAGTGGCGGAACCTGGTAATCCAAGGTATAGCTTAATGTCTTTGTTTGGAGAAGTGTTTTGAGCAAAGTCAGTCCAAGTATCCCAGTTAAACTGCTTGTCAACATTGCAGTAGTTGTTGTAAAATTGAATGAAAGCAAAGTCAATGTCAGCATTAGCCAAGGCATCACCAACAGAGGCATCAGGATAGAAACATTGAGGAGCAGCAGAAATGTAGTAATCCTTAGTACCCTTAGAGAACAAAGTTCTCAATTTGGTGGCCAAAGCAGCGTAACCCTTTGGATTGTTGTTTTCGATATCGAAATCGAACCCATCGACCACTGCAGAGTCGAAAGGTCTCTCAACGCCATCAGCAGAGCCTTCACCAAAAGTGTTCCAAAGGGTAGTAGCAAAGTCTTCGGCCTGTTTATCATCGGTAAATCCATAAGAACCGATGGCACCACCCATGGATAGAAGGACTTTCTTACCCTTGTCTTGGCAGGTCTTGATATCAGCGGCAATAGAGGAGCAATGCAACAAACCATCTTCAAATGTATCAGTGCAAGCAGAAGCAAAGTTCACAGCCAAGTTGTCTGGGAAAGAATAAAGGAAGGACAATAGAACGATATCGACGTTATCGGATTGACAGTAAGTGCCTAGGGACTCTTGCGAACCAGCGGAAGCTTGACCCCAGTAGACGGCAACATTTTGCTTCGAATTAGCATCGAATGCGGAAACAAAGATAAGTTGCAAAATAGCAAACAAAACAAAGCGTAATGGAAACATAGTTATAATGATTTCAAGTGTCTTCTTTCAAAAGGGAGTGACAAATATAAACGATCAAAGAAATTCACGTTTATGACTTTAGGAGCGGTGAAAGAGGTACACTGGTTGATGCGAGTTGTAGTTCTATGCTTTCACAACTGACAAACAAAACAATATTGATAGAGAGATATATCTTAACTGGACAGAACTCCCTTCTCCATGATTGCATCCATCGGCCGGCTCTTTTATATACAATCAAGACCCTGACATCACTCCTTCATTCGCTGGTTTCTCTCGCCTGTAAACAGGATTTGAGTGAAAGAAATTCCAAATCCAAAACATACTCTCCCTAGGATACCAACCATACAGGTCATTGGCCTAGTATAATCCACTCCTCGGTTCTTTCGTGTTGGTTTCGGCTCTATACTTCTTGTATCAAGACAAAACACATTCAAATTCATGCATGAAAAAAATCGAAAAAGGTAAACAAAGAACACTTCGAGAATTCATAGAACAAAAACAACAGCCTTGAGCCGACGTACTGGCCGCAAAAAGTCCCTTCCTTCCTCGCAATAGGGCTCCCTACCAAAACACACGCATTCCAAACACAACCCGTCCTCCTCCTTCACATCAGCTCCACTACCACCACATTTCTTGCTTCATGATTCACGTTACTCACGCGCCGCCAGACGTTCACGTACAAAACTTCTGCGCCTTGTTTGTTTACGTTTTCGCTGCAGGTGCTGGCTCCAGCTGAAACCCAGCAGATCTATCAAAACGTACAAAGTGATGTAAATATACACAAATACACATTGCAAACAGAACCCGGGCCTGAGCACAGCAGGATTTTGTCTTTTCGTCCGTATCATGGCAACGAGCCGTGACGTCAGGGACCAGAACCAGGGGCCAGGGACTGGGAATCTTTTGTGTATTATTCTCTCTGTAAATATTTGTTTTCTACGTTTTGTAGCATCTTGCGACTGCGCTACGTTTGCAACCTGTTACGGCCCAGATTGTACTTGTTATTTGGTTATTCCTTTGCGTATGGCATTTCACGTTTTCCCCTGCGTCAAGATATGCAGGGGCCGGTCACAAAACACAGGGGCAATCTTTTTGTGGCGAGCGAAATGTGCCATTGCTTGTAAAAAATCGCATCAACTTTTGGCTAATACTGCTATTATTACAACCAGTAGTACTACTAGTAGCTTGTCATTTTTTCTGTATGAAATTTGGAATTTCTTGAAAAATAAAGACATTCTTGAAATTATACTATGTAAAAAGTTGTATATACACTTACAATAAAGGGTTGATGGAGGGAAGAAGAGAGATAAGAACATCTAGAAACCGCATTTGGTAGGCTATAGAGTGTAATTAGGACTATCCCTGAAGAAAAAAAAATGGGTGGTCTCAATTCTGCTGAGAAGGAAAAGATCAAGCATGCTCTACCTAAGGCAGCAAATAAAATTATAGATGTGGCAGTTGCACGATTGTACATTGCATATCCAGACCCGGAAAAGTGGGTTTATACTGGACTTTCTGGAGCCATTGTTCTAGTGGACGATATTGTTGGTAATACGTTTTTCTTGAAGCTTGTAGATATCCATGGCCATGGTGGTGTCCTTTGGGACCAGGAGTTGTATGTCAACTTCCAGTACAATCAAGATAGGACTTTCTTCCACACTTTTGAGCTAGAGAAGTGCTATGCTGGCTTGTTATTTACAGATACGAACGAGGCATCCCATTTCTTGAAGAGAGTGCAGAAAAGGGAGAAGTATGGTTCGAAGAAAACGCTTGCAAACAAGAATGCAATTGCGCTGGAGGATCAAATTAAAAAGGAGGAAAAGGCCAACGTTATCCATGGACCTAGGGGCGAGTCTCTAATTAGTGATCAGAGAACTCGATACAGATATGAGCCAGATAAGTTTACCTCTAAGAGTAACAGTAACAATGGTAGTCGTGATTATGAAAACGATAATGACGATGAGGAAGATGAAGAGAGTTATTCCGAATCAAGTGTCTCTGCAGCACCATCATATATTTCCAAGAAGCCTCCTCCACCTCCAGTTGAAAAGCATAGAACAATTCCCTCGTACACTTATGAAAATATTCCATCTGCTCCGGAAGCGTCGCCTCCTCCGGCTCCACCTGCTGCAGCCCCTCCAACCCCAAGTGCTCAGGCACCAGCTCCACCAGCTCCACCAGCTCCCCCAGCTCCCCCAGCTCCCCCAGCTTCTAGCGCTCCGGCTCCTCCAGCTTTCGGTATGTCAAGACAAGCCTCCACTACAGATTCAGCCTCGCCTGCAGCTAATTCTCCAATGACGAATCATCATCAAGTCCATTCAGTTCCTCCACCTTTGCCTCCAGATCAATACAAACCTCTGGAACAACCCCAACAGCAACAACAGTTCCAGAATAATGTCCCACCGGCCAGAGGTTATCCCACACAACAAAATAATGGATACAATAATAATGTCAATCAGCACCCATTCGGAGTTCCACCGCCACCTCCACCACCAGGAGGGGGTCCAGGTGCCCTGCCTCCTAGAAACAATAACAACATGATACCTGGTAGGCGTGGACCGGTGCCTCCTCCACCTCCAAGAAGAGCAGGTGCCTCAGCTGTGGCTGGGAGGGGAGCAGTCCCACCACCACCACCACCACCTGCTGGAGGTTCCATTGGAAGTCAAAATAATCGTGCTGGTAGAGGCCCTCCTCCACCACCTCCTCCTAGACGTGGCCCAGCACCGCCTCCTCCTCCAAGTAGAGGACCTTCGCATTCCACCTCTCCATATTCACATCCACTTCCACCTAATCAACCATCACCTTCACCAATTCCTCAGCAACAGCAACATGCTTATCCTCCACCACCTCCTCCTCATCAGCAACAACATCAAGCTTATGCTCCTCCTCAACCTCAACAGCAAGCGTATGCTCCTCCTCCTCCTCCTCCTCCTCCTCAACCTCAACAGCAATATCCATACCAACAGCAACAGCAACAGCAACAGCAAGCTTATGCTCCTCCACCACCTCCACCTCCTCAACAACAGCCTCAAAGTCAATCATACGACAGAGCAGCACATGCTCTCCCACCTCAGCCAGCTAACAATGCCCCAGCAGCTCCACCACCACCACCTATGTTTTCGCAACCTCAGCAAGCTAATACATCTGGCGCTCCTCCACCACCACCTCCTCCTCCACAAATGAATGGAGCTGCACCTCCAGCACCTCCTCCACCTGCATTTAACCAACAGCAGCAGCAGCAATCTTCAAATTTTGTTGAAACAACTGGCGACTCCGGAAGAGATGCATTATTGGCATCAATTCGTGGTGCAGGTGGTGTTCATGCTCTCCGGAAAGTTGATAAATCACAGCTTGAAAAGCCTAGTCCTTTATTACAGAAGAACGGTGGTGATATCGGTGGTAGTTCAGCTCCAGCACAATATCCTGCAGGAGCAGGGTCAGCGCCTCAACCAGGTGCTCAAGCCGGTGCACCTGCATCACTAGCAGATGCACTTGCAGCAGCTCTAAACCAAAGAAAAAATAAAGTTGGACGTGGAGAGGATGACTCTGATAAAGATGATTGGTGATTGGGGCCTAAATGATGCAGGTTCAGTCGCTTCCTTTTGTACTATGTGTTGTAATACTCTATGTAAAAGCTATGTAATATGACCATCAACTGTTTTATTGGTTGATATGATTAGTTAAGTGAATCCCACTTATTTGACCAAACTTTAATCCACTTCAATTTAGAATCATCGGCCTTATTCAAAGAAGTTACAATTTTTGTAACCTTTTTGACATCATTTTGAATTGCCAACATTGCTGTTTCGATTTCTGGGTCAGTAGCATAATCCGTATTCATTAATGTAGAAGAAATTACGATATCCGAATTCGAAACAATAGATTTGTGTAATTGATTTAATTCAGATAAAGAGCTTGCAGTTGTCGCAGTGTCCTTTTTGATTTCTATAGATTTGGATAATGAACCGAGCAAAAGTTTGAGTAGTTTGGATTTTTGCAAAAGCGTGTTCACGAATGAAATCATTTCATCAGATACCTCCTCGGAGTTACTTCCCTCTACGCTGGCTTCCTCATCTTCGCTGAAGTTATCATCCATGCCGAAAGGATCTGAGTTTACTACTGGATCCTCTAACCACTCACTTAACTCTTCAATAGAGTCCTGTAATATTTTTACGGAAGAGCTCATGTATTGATTTAGTAGCCCCAAGTTTCCTTGGCGTGAAAGTAAGTCTAAATTATCACACTGAGACCATAGCATACCGATAGATATTAGTCTTTCTTTGATAAACTTTGCAAGTTTGTCATCTTTAGAAAGATCTACTTCTTCATCTTTGTACTGGTCACCAGAGTTAACAATCTCAACTAACTCATCACTTAGCTTGTGTACGCTAAGAATTAAGGACACGATCTCATGATCAACTTTCTCGACGAAGTAATCGGCGTAATAGGAATCATGGAATAATGGCACCAAAGAAAGCAAATAAAACACGACATCCATAAAGTCTTTCAACTGCTTTCTGAATGAATCTTCATTATTGAATATTTTGTCTGGTGTTGATATAATTCCCAACTTTGTGGCGTTAGATTTGATTAACTGAGAGAGCTTGCTCAATTCTTTCAAAGCAGTAGAATCCTTCAAGTTAGTCTTTTTTGGTATAGAGGTTAAAGACTCGACAGTAGCATATGGGAATTCCGTTTTGAGCTTCCTAACATCATCCGTGAGTGATGGCATTTTCTACTTTCAGTTTCAGATGGCAGCACTCAGCTATATCTATCTTCGTTGCTTTAAATATGATCTAAACTAATACTTTTATCTCATCTCAGCTCATCTCATCTCATCTGAGTTTCATGAATTTTGTCTGTAATTCTAACATAACTACACTAATAATAATTCGCCTACTGCAATATAGAGAAAGAAACGAAAAATGGAGCGGCCATGCACTTTGCCAACCCACACGAACGCGATAATCTAAAGCTATGGTCAAATAGTTAAAATAGTCATTATAAGGACATTTTGTACTTAGTTAATGAGCTATATAAAATCCTAATAAGCGATTAACAAAGAAATCGATCAGACAAATAAAATATTATAACATGATATGTTGATTCTCTGCTTATTGAGAAGAAGGAGATGGGTTCATCTTTCTCTTACCGTTAGTCAAGGTAACGTTGACGAATCTTCTGGTGTACAATAATCTCTTGTAAGCTCTACCCTTTGGTTGCTTTGGCTTTTCTTGCTTTTCAACCTTTGGAGTTTGAGACTTAACCTTACCAGCACGAGCTAGGGAACCGTGAACTTTAGCCTGTTAAAATCAGTTAGTTCAAAATGATTGAACATAATATTGTTAGTAAATTAAGACTTCTTCAATAAATGGAAGAATACTTTTGGATTCAAACATCAAAGCAATCGGATAGTTGCATGAGAGACCATAGAGAAACACATATGTTCTGTGAAACTCACAGATAATATCTTATGTCCACGCATTAGATCAAACTTTAAACTCATAAAGTCCTAATCTTTTTTCTCTTCCTTATGGTTCGTTATGTTTCATCTTTTCTGCGAAACTCTTTATAATAGAAATACACTATGCAGATACGCACCACGCTTCATTGCACATCATTTAGTTGATCAGTCCCACATCTAGTCATGCGAATTTACATTACTTCTAACTCTATGAATCCATATAAGCTAGTTCAATTGTTTTTTCTTTCCAGTTTTGATTTGTAATACCCTTGCTTTCTATTTATTTCTCTCTCTATCGATTATTCCTAGTCCGTTCGATCCAAAAGCTCTATACCCAGTTTTAAACGTACCATTTTGTCTGTAGTTTTAGTGCTTTCTTGGAATCTAAATGCAAACAAGAGCTACAAACAACAATATTGTTATAACTATACACTCTTAAAACCCATATATTGAAATGGAGTATCCAACCTTCAATTAGTTACAAACCAAGATTCTCTGAAGCTTTGCCAGAATAGTTAGTATTCGAGTAGTACCGAAGAGGAATCGAAAAAGAGAAAATCGAAAAAAACTTGCCCAAAACGGAACTGTTTCAACCATAGATTTTCCCACCGAGGAAATACGCATTGTATTAAAAGACCAAATGGCTCGGTGTCTGGGTTGTTTGCTGAAAAAGTTTTAGTTTCAGTTTTGGGTGTATGGGTGTAATAAGATTCTATTTCCCAAGCGCAGCAGTCCCGGTATAAATTGTCATTTCTCTAGGAAACGTTGGCTATAGTCACGTGCTTTAGACTTGGAACAGGAATTTCTTCTGCTCATCACATTTAATGATGAATCATCTTTATAATCTTGCATAATATATATAGATGTGGCTTTCAAGTTAAGAAGAGACAAGATTCGAAGTCTGATATATAATAGAGGCGATTGAGGATAATAGCTTAGGGGAGTTGTTTAATTTCGTTAATTAGTGCTGAGCAGTCATTTTAGTTAGCAGATTGTTACTATAAGTAAATTGGAAGAAGAAGAGGTAAGCTAACTAACTTTACAATAATGGATAGACCACAATCAAACTATTTCGGTGCAGGCCCAGCACAATTGCCCTTGCCAGTGTTGCAACAAGCAGCCAAGGACTTGATCAACTTTCAAAATGAAGGATTGGGTATTGGTGAAATCTCGCATCGTTCTAAGAAGGCCAAAAATGTGATTACTGATACAAAGGCCCATCTCAAAGAGTTATTTGGGGTGCCGGATACGCACGAGGTGTTTTTCCTACAAGGTGGTGGTACTACCGGTTTTTCTTCTGTAGCTGCAAACATGAGTGCAGCATACTTGGGAAAGACTGGTAAGGTTGGTACTGCAGCATATTTGGTGACTGGTTCTTGGTCTGAAAAGTCCGCTCAAGAATGTGAAAGGCTCGGCGTACCAACTGAGGTCATTTTCAATGTGAAGAAGGAAACTGGTAAATATACCACGATTCCAGACGTCTCAACTTGGGCTAGCAAGTTGGATGCAGAAAAGCATTCCTATGTTTACTTTTGTGAGAACGAAACCGTTCACGGTGTAGAATGGCCAGCTCAGTTGCCAGCTGAATTGGTGAACTCTAAGATTCCAATTGTAGCAGATTTGTCTTCTGATGTCTTATCTCGTAAGATTGACATCTCTAACTACTCTTTGATTTTAGCAGGTGCTCAAAAGAATATTGGTCTGGCTGGATTAACGATATACATCATCAAGAAAGACTTACTAGATGACATGTCTAAAGTTTCCCCTGCACAGTTGAGAGAACATCAATTGCCTGTCGCACCTATTGCTACTGATTATCCAACGGTTGTGAAAAACGACTCGGCATATAACACTATTCCAATCTTTACTCTACATATTATTGACTTGGTTTTGAAGGGATTGATGGAAAAGGGTGGTCTTGCTAAACAGCAAGAAGAAAATGAAGAAAAGGCTAGGATCTTATACACAGCATTGGATAAGTTCCCTGACTTTTATAACTTGCCCGTGGATAAAAAGTACAGATCAAAGATGAACGTAGTATTCACGTTAAAGAAGGATGGTCTAGAAGATAAGTTCATAGAAGAAGCCGCTAGTCTGAACCTAACTGGTCTAAAGGGCCATAGATCCGTCGGTGGTTTCAGAGCATCTCTTTACAATGCAGTGGAACTTTCCAGCGTGAAACTTTTGGCTGAATTTGTCACAAAGTTTGCAGAAGATAACCAATAAGCAGTATCTTATAATGATTTACATTTACTTATATAATAGATGATTTGACCCTTTTCTTTATTATTGTCGTCTCTATCGATTCCCCTTTCTAATGAACAATGAAACACACATGAATCGTCGTGCGATATAACCAGAACCACTTCTTCAAATGATTCATATAATTTTGAGCAGACTTTCCAGTCTCGAGCCCTTATGATAACTTCGTGAGCTTTAATTTTGTTTTGTGTACTGATTGGAGATGTAGTAGTGTCTCTTGATATCGAATCGGGGCTATTTGTCCGTTCATATATCCTGCTACTTACCACCTCGCTGTCTTCTATTTGCATATCATCTTGATTATTAGGAGATGCATTTTCTTGAAATAACAGCCCATTATTAGCTGAAGTTGTAGTAGCATTTGTATTATTAAAATTGTTGTTAATATTTTCTCGCTCATCTTCACCGCCAGCACCAATTTCGTCGCTTTCCATGTCATTTAACATTGCATCAAGCGGCCCTTTCCACGTTATATTAAGCTTCCAATCAAACTCGTCCACGATGACCTTAATTGAACCCTTTTCGCCCACTTGTTCACCATGTATTTTGAGACTATTCAAGCTGCTATATCGCTCGATGCGCTTGAAAAATGAGCTGAAGCCTGTCCCCCACTCACTTATATGACTTGGCAGTTGTAGCATTAAAATTCCAACATAACTAACTGTAGGTTCTACAATCTTTTCATCTTGCGCATTATACAGTAGTTTGACGCCAACCTTAATATTATGTTGGATAGTTCTTTCATCTTTTGTATCCTGAAACGAAAAGCTCAATCCACATAGAGTATTGTCCGCATTCTTATTAGCAGTTGCCATGTCATTATCTACATCAACTGTTACCAATCGAACAAGTTTTATGGTAAGCTGGTTCGAGTCGCATTTATCAAATTTCCGTAGTATACCAACAATAGTGTCACACGGACATTCCATAGCAACCTTATTATCCTCTCGAATAGAGTTAACGACATATGTATCAAACACGTCCCGTGGTATTGTGCACCAAATTTGTCCATGATCCATTACACTCCCGGAACTAGTCGGAGTTGAGATGATCACCAATCTTGAAGATGTAAACCTTAAAATGCATGTCTTTCGTAGCTTGGATACAGTAGTAAGAGTAGTTCTGAATAGTGAGTAGTCTTCTGTTCCAGACTGGATTGAAATCTTTAGTTTCATTTCAAATGCATTACTTTAGGATGGCGAATTGCCGTTCAAAGACTGTTAGTCTCTCTTTCTGCTAATACATACATTGTTGAACTCGCATTATAATATATGGTTCTAACCTAAATCTTCTTTTCCACAACAGAATTAATTCTAACACCATCAAAGAGATGAAGAGAAAAGAAGGGACAAGACAGGGTCCTACAGATTAGTGTTCGTCATAGTGACTTCCATTACAACACGTGGTTATGCGTAGTAATTGGATTCTTCGACGTGTTGGTTACGCTTTTCAACAGATTAGACGTAATCATTCATTGCAAGAGAGAATTGATTCTATTCCCATTG
This sequence comes from Kluyveromyces marxianus DMKU3-1042, assembly GCF_001417885.1. Lineage (NCBI taxonomy): Eukaryota > Fungi > Ascomycota > Saccharomycetes > Saccharomycetales > Saccharomycetaceae > Kluyveromyces > Kluyveromyces marxianus. The sequence goes on from NC_036025.1 coordinate 462,681, forward strand.
AACGATATCGGAACTTTTCTATAGTAGCACATGTTGACCACGGTAAATCCACATTGAGTGATAGGCTTCTAGAACTCACAAACGTTGTGAAACCAGGAGGCAAGCAAGTTTTGGATAAACTTGAGGTGGAAAGAGAGCGTGGAATTACAATTAAAGCACAAACATGTTCCATGTTTTACCAGGACCCAAGAACGAAACTGGATTACCTATTACATTTGGTTGATACACCAGGACATGTTGATTTCCGTGCAGAAGTCTCTAGATCATATGCATCTTGTGGTGGAGCGCTGCTACTTGTTGATGCTTCCCAAGGTGTTCAAGCTCAAACCGTTGCCAACTTTTATTTAGCATACAGTATGGACTTGAAGCTTATCCCTGTCATAAATAAAATTGATTTGGATATTGCAGACATCAAGCAAGCCGAAGAGCAGGTTGAGAACATGTTTGAATTGCCGAAAGAAGATTGCATCAAGGTTAGCGCTAAAACCGGCTTAAATGTCGAACAATTACTACCTGCTATTATTGACAGAATACCACCACCCCAGGGCAAGATTGAAAAGCCCTTGAGAGCTTTGCTTGTAGATTCATGGTATGATTCATACCTAGGTGTTGTGCTTCTTGTGCATATCGTCGATGGTACTGTGAAGAAGGGAGATAAGATAATCACAGCGGCTAATGGCTTGAAATACGAGGTAAAAGAATGTGGAATCATGTACCCTGATAGAGTTGCAACAAATTCTTTAAAGTCAGGACAGGTTGGGTATCTGGTTCCAGGTATGAAAGAATCAAAAAATGCCAAAATTGGAGATACTTTGATGCATCAAGGTAAAGAATCCATAACTGAAGTTTTACCAGGTTTCGAAGAACCAAAACCGATGGTTTTCGTCGGTGCATTCCCAGCCGACGGAGCTGAGTTTAAGGCTTTAGACGATGATATTAGTAGATTGGTATTAAATGATAGATCAGTTTCATTACAAAGAGAGACCTCAAATGCGCTAGGTCAGGGCTGGCGGTTGGGATTCTTAGGCTCATTACACGCTTCAGTGTTCACTGAAAGGTTAGAAAAAGAGTACGGCTCAAAATTGATTATCACTCAACCTACGGTTCCCTTTCTCATCAAGTACAAAGATGGGACTCAAAAAATAATTACAAATCCGGATGATTTCCCGGATCTTTCGACTAGAAAGTCTAATCTAGAAGCATTGGAAGAACCGTTTGTTGAAGCCATAATGACTTTACCCCAAGAATATTTAGGGAAGGTCATCCAACTTTGTGATGATAGCCACGGAATCCAAAAGGAAATCACATATCTTGATATGACTGGTCAAGCTATGCTACGATACGAACTTCCTTTGTCGTATTTAGTTGATGACTTTTTTGGCAAATTGAAATCTGTTTCAAGAGGTTACGCATCGCTTGATTATGAAGACATAGGCTATAAACCAAGTGATATAGTAAAACTCGAACTATTAGTTAATGGAAAGAGTGTTGATGCTCTTGCTCAAGTTATGCATAGAGACCAAACGGAACACATTGGGAAAGAATGGGTCAAGAAATTCAAGAAATTCATCAAATCTCAACTTTTTGAGGTGGTGATCCAAGCCAAGGCAAATAACAAAATTATTGCAAGGGAAACTATCAAAGCTAGAAGAAAAGACGTTCTATCAAAGCTTCATGCCAGTGATGTGTCTCGTAGAAAGAAGCTCTTAGCCAAGCAAAAACAAGGGAAAAAGAATATGAAAACAGTTGGTAACATTCAAATAAACCAAGACGCATTCCAGTCATTTTTACGTCGTTAATTAAATGAAAACGACCGTTTAACTGACCGATTCAATATACCTGTAAATAATTTAATTGAATGATAATTATCTTTATGAAATTACTGCTAATGGCAATTTGTTGAACCGATGCGAAGGTCTAACAGTTGCCTCTTTAGAAGGAAAGCTGCTCTAACGATTTCCCGGAATACTCATTGCAGTTTAATTTATATATAGGGTTTCTTCAAACACTGGATCCTAGGAGAAGGACAATCACCACTTTATCTCAGGAGAAAATATGCAAGGCACAACACCGAGCAGCATCCTGTGGACCATGTTAACGACGGATAGATTATTACAAGAAAATAAAGAATTAGTAGATTTGGTTGCAAAGCATACGCTACCTCTTCAGCTTTGTAATGGAACCCTTTCTGACGATGTGCTGTATATCTACTCAGCTCAAGATCAGAAATTTTTTATTACCTCACTTCGTTTAATTGCCTTATATACTTCTAAGGCTCCTACAGAGAAGGCATTGTTACGTCTTTGCAAGCAGATTGGCTTTTTGATGGATCAAGAAAATGATTATTTCGGGAATTGTATGAAACTCACGGAACGTGAACCTCTAAAGCAATATGTTCACAAAACGTTGCCTAAAGTCCAAAATTATCTTGATTTCTTGAATGATATGCCCTCATCTCGCAATTACCAACAATGGGTGACACATATGTGGTGTGCCGAATACGTTTATTGGAGATGGGCTCATGATCTACCAAGAGCTGAAAATCTCGAATGGAAACATCAAGAGTGGATAAGGCTTCATGATGGTGATCACTTCGAAGAATGGTGTCAATTTCTGGCCTCTGAAGTAAATAAATACTCTTATGAAGAGGTCAGTGGCATCTTTAAAGAAACCTTAAAACTAGAAAAAGGCTTCTTCGATGCATGTGAAGAGGCAGCAAAAGCTACTAAATAAAGCGGCAATTGACCCTTTTTTGACGAAGCTAGCCTCAAGGTGAAGAAGGGTAAATGACTACGAATTAAGAAGTGTCCGCGATATTTTCAATGCTAAGAAATGACCATAATGCTGCTGCATTGAACACCAAATAATAGATTTAGCATAGATGCAACTTAAGTACTAGTTTTTCAATCAAGACGTACTATCATTACAACAACAAGATATTAAGTCTACTTTGATAAGAAACAAGTTTCAAATATAGGGTAGTTACGAGATGTAAGCGCTTCTAATTACGATCAAAGGTCATTGAGTAGATAAGGCCTTTTCGTACTCAAAAGAAGTCTCTTGGATATAGCCCATTAGTTTAATGCTATTTCTCTTTGTTCGCAGAAGCCAACAACGAGCATAACTATCCAGCTCAAGATCAAACGTGACAATGCGTTTAATCGAGCGAGGCACAGGGCGTTAATAAACTACAAGAAATTGTTACTAGTTCTCTAAGAGAGTTATTATTGTTTTATTAGATTCATTTGCATTTTGTTAAACTTTATTTCAGGTTATGCATTTAGTGTTATATCTTATCTTCAAAGCTAACATCCTCTTGTTTGTAGTTATCCCATACCACACGGTAAATAAAGCTTGGTGCGAACCCACCGATATTGGTAATGAATATATCAATATTTTCAGGGGGGATATAATCTGCTATAGGATTAATTGTTTCCAACGCAACAGTTCCTACCCTATCATTTTCTGTTGTCGGTAGAACATGCTGCGATCCTCCAATCTCCACCATCTTTGCAACATCGAATGGGTATAGTGGAGATAGTTTGTAGAGACCAGCAACTGCGAAAACTGGCGTTCTGAACTCCCTGGCACATTCGCAAACTGAAGATACGCCTGCTGTTGAAGATATGGTACCTCCGTTAGTGAAGACAGTCTTAGCACCTAAGATAACTTTACCTACACGAGACATTAAAGCAAACACTGCTGAATCAGGTATAATAATAGTCTCGATGTCATGTTCACTTAACTTTTTAGCGAATTCATGAGCTACGGTAGTGTTATTAGGAAAGCCTTCTGTCACTAGGACCGTGAAGTTTCTGTTATGGCGTTCTCTAGCCTTCAATAAGAAACGAAGCACTGTTTTCGAGTCTGGTGTTGGTGTAAGTAGAATCTCTTTATCGTGAATCAACTCAATAGCGATTTGTTGAATACCATCATCTATGTTCTTAATCTCGTCTATGAGATCACGTATCGATTGAACGATTGTTTGTCGGACATCAACACGAGTATCCTGTGTCTTTTTTACTTTCGAATCTGTCATTGGCTTCTGTAAAAGGTTAAACATGGATGATATCATTGGTTCCGCTGTGTTTTGCTCCTCTTCAATCTCATCTCGAATCATAGATAGTACACGCCTCACTACATTACCACAAGTATATTCGTATGGATGTGCCTTTTCTAAGCTATTTCCGAACTTTTTTATTTGCACTATTAGATCATCCATTGAAGTCCATCTGATTGCTGAGACATATCGCATTAATATCTGTAATGTCTCCAAAGCTGCTTGGTAAGAACCAACAACCTGTTTTCTTTTTAATCTATCAATGAATGAATCGATAACAACATTAATGTCGGACATGATGACGAAAGATTTTTCCAGGTACAATCAATTGCTTAGGATTGGAAACTTTAGATGTCCTTGATGGAATACTCTCTCGATGGTCACTTGGATTGTATACTTCGGTTGTGTGCACATTAGAAAAGATCAGATTGGTAAATTTTTCGCTTTTTTTACCATTGAAAAAAGGATACAGCAGTAACATAGAAATCCATGATCGACACATCATAAGAGATCTAAAGGTTATCGAACACTAGCAAATTTAAAATCACGAGGCGTTCTGTTGAGTCGTAAGAATGCACCGGGGGCTATTAAACTACTGAGTAATATGTCAGGGTCTTTTGAAGCTTTTAGAAATTTTCTGAGCAAATAATAAAAAGTGTATCCTGTTACGAAGCACCATTTGTACTTCTTAAAGCTGAAAAATGAAAAGTTCACATGATTCCCTTGTCTCACCATGTATTTGTAGCGGGATACATACATATTAGATGAAAGTCTCTATAATTTTCTTTTGAGATCTTTGGGGTCCGTAAGAATCATGCTCTTAGTCGTATTTGTTCTTTCATTGCTTAATTGGGGTTAAAATTAGGGTGGTTTCCTTCAACAAGCGCTGCAATCAGCTTGTTGGCTCTCTCTTTGTTGTATCCCACATCTTCTTCAAGACCTGATCTATTGGCTGTAATGTAGTAGTGCAACACTTTTGCAAGTATGATATCTACCCTTTTGACAAAGTGAGTGTGAATGCGGCATAAGTGTCAATTAAGTGCGTTTGAAGTAGAGCGATAACAGTTTTGGTATACTGTTATAGAAGCTTTCTTATTCTTCATGAGATTTAAATAGAGACGACGTTGGTTATTATATGTCCTCAAATGCCGATGGATAGGGTGTCAAACATGGCGATCTCCGTCCTCTACGTAACGTGTGCGTTCTGTGAACCCTTTGAAAAGAGAAAGTATTATAAATATATAGGTATATATTTTAATATATAATGTGGAATAATGGCAAGCACGTATTTGTAACACCGGAATTACAAATCAGCATCATCTTCATCAGGCAATGGCAAAGCAGTGGCTTGTTCCATTTCTTGTTGGTATTGTTGCATCAATTGCTCGTCGACTTGGACTTCTGGTGGAGCCAAAGCTGGAGAAGCAACGAAGTCCAATTGTGGGTTACCAGCCAACTTTCTGGCCAACCACAAGAATGGCTTCTCGAAGTTGTAGTTAGACTTGGCAGAGATATCGTAGTATTGTAGGTTCTTCTTTCTGTGGAAGGTGATGGTCTTGGCCTTGACCTTTCTTTCCTTAACATCAACCTTGTTACCACATAGAACAATTGGAATGTTTTCACAAACACGGACCAAATCTCTGTGCCAGTTTGGAACGTTCTTGTAGGTGATTCTGGAGGTCACATCAAACATAATAATACCACATTGAGCATTGATGTAGTAACCGTCTCTTAGACCACCAAACTTTTCTTGACCGGCGGTATCCCAGACATCGAACTTGATCTCACCAAAGTTGGTGTAGAAAGCTAGAGGGTGGACTTCGACACCAATGGTAGCGATGTACTTCTTTTCGAATTCACCAGTCAAATGTCTCTTGACAAAGGTGGTCTTACCAGTACCACCATCACCGACCAAAACTAGCTTGAAAGTTGGGACTTCAGCAGACATGTCTATATTAGATTATCAGCGTGTCTTTTAAACCTTCCAAAAGAAGATAAGAACACCTCCGGAATCAATTCTATCTTAAAAACATATGTGATGTGATGCTTGCAAATTTGGAATGTTTAGATCAAATGCTTTTTGTTCTTCCATTTTTTTTTTTTCTTTGTTATTTCTTGGAAGTTCGTCCAAGGGCCATTCAAGGGAATGCAAAGAAATATTGAAATTAAATCAATATTAAAATATACCTTAAAAAAATATAAACGCTTATACGTATAGTTTAAGGTTTAGTTGAAATGCAATCGAGTAACCTGCTTCAGCGTTCCTGTTTTGTCACACTTTCGCCTGTACCCTTATATGCCAGTCTTGCTATTGTATGTGCTATACTTAATATTACGTACGTTTGTGTGGAAAAAAGAAATTTTCGAAACCTCCTTTAGTGTTTTATCAGGGTAACTGTGATTTTATATCTTTCCAATCACGTGCTAAGTCTTTCAAAGTAGGGTTTGCAATATCATCTAGATCATCTTGGTCTTGCGCCTTCTCTTCGGCCTGTCCGTCGCTTGGGGGGTCTATCTGGAGAACGAATCGAGTGTATACGGTTTTGTTAATGTCAGATATCAGTCCAACAGCGGCTTTGAGATCTTTGGAGAGTCGTTGGTTAGTATCTATCACGTGACTCATTTTATGACTTAGCATGTCGGCTGGGCTCATGTTAGGCCTTTTGTCGTTTACGAGCTGATCTGCATCTAGTAAGGGGCCTAGCGATGTTCCCCATGTGATATTTGGTCTGTCGCCATCTGCGTATTGCCTTAATTGTAGCGATTGTTCCTCTAGTTCCAATTGCAGTTTGCGTACTTTCGCTTCAAGCGGTTTAGTATCCTTGTCACGATACTGGATTTTGGTTACCTTAGTGACGCGATGCTGCTTTTCGGGAGTATTCGATAGTTTTGCTACTTCTGATTCCGCTAACTTGACCCTCTGCAATAATTGATCTTGAGACTTACGAAGATGCTCATCTTGTACTTTTAGTTTCTCTTGCAGAGTATCCACCCGTTGTAGCAACTTGTGTATAACATTGATCGTAAGTTTATCTCTGGATAGCTGTTCTTCTTGGTCCTGTGAGCCTTCTGCTTTATCAGCAGGGGTACCAAACTTCAATTTTGCATCCGACAAGTACCCTCTTTTCGTCAATTCATCGTTGATATAAGCTACAGCATCATCAATTGAAAGGAATTTTCTCGACATACTACTTTAAGGCGCTTCAGCTCCACCGGAGTATTGTATCCTGAATAAAGTGTACTTCAAACTCGTTTCTGTGTATATATGGATGTATACATGCATATGTATATATATATATGTTTATATATCAACACTGTTTCATACGTCCAGGAAAAGTTAATGGTTTCATTGTATATTTGACGTTATACACAAATAAAGGAAAAATGATAATGTCGTCAGCCGTAGAAGATCATCACACTGAGGCCCAAAGTAGAGACTAGGAGAGCATTTCTTTATTGCCAATTGTATTGATGGAATATTGTTTTTTCGTTTTTCATTTTAATTTCATTTTTAATGGTGGTGGTCATCTTCGATTTCTTCCAACACTAACCAGTCACCTTCTTCAACTTCGGCAGCTTGTTCAGTAGCTTCCTTAACAGTTTCCACTTCAGAAGAAGCATACTCCTTCAAAGCATCAGCAGATTGAAGTTCTAGCTCTGGGATCTTTGGGGCAGCTGGAGGGGTCCATGGCTTTACAGAACCTTGGGCATCAGCAGCAGTGACTGGCTTCAAATGCACAGATTTCAATTCCTTCAAATATAGCCCTTGAATGACATTACGTCTGACTAAACCGGTGGAAAAACCACGGCTGGCTCTTAGGGTCAATGGTACAGCTCTGAACATCCTATCTGTTATCCTTCGCGATTTCCGGAAAAGAGGTAAAGGTAGTCCACTTATTCTTCTATAACTGTGCAAGTATTCCATCTTCACCTATTTAATGGTTTACATACAAAATCGTGAATTTCTGCTAATGTAAAACATATATCATGATATACGAAGATGATATTTATTGGTTCGTGTGTGACGATATATGTCCTTGTCACGTGATTGATAACAGCTTATGCTGTAGTCTGCCTCTTGATCTGTTTTACAGTATGGTTTATAGACTGCTGCAGTAGCGATGGATCGTGGAATTTTGTAGAGTATGTGTTGTTTGACGTTAATGTTCTTGGAGGAGGGAGTTGTGATTGCGCGTTACTATTCTGTTTGGTTGAAACACCAGTGGTAGTGTTGGTATGAATATTTCCTCTTTGCGGCTGTTTACTGACTTTCAACAAGTGCCCAACATCCACTCTATTTTCTGGCTTGAATATCCGCTCATAGCCTGGCGATCCCTTGTATATTTCGTTCAAGACATCGAACTCTTCGAGTACATCCCTTTTCTTTAGTCTCTCGGCCATTCTTTTCTTCTTGTTTGTGGGACAGTGTATAGCCACCGGCTGTACGATTCTCTGCTCTTCATCATTGCTGGGAGTTTTGCGCAAACGTTTTCTCTTCTTAGTAGATTTCCTTTGCCTCTTCTCTTCGTTTATTGACACATTCCGGTAGTAGTCAGCAACTAAACGTATATGGTTCTTACCTTGAAGATGCGATTTCCGTACGCTAGCAGTATCATGGGTAAGGTAAGATTTGCAGTACAAACAATAGAATCTAACCATATTAAAAATATAGGGCTTACGCAGACTTGTTGTTTGTTGTTTCTTGTTTCTTGTGTCTTGTCTTTGTCTTCTTTGATATTTTGCGATGAGATGAGATTAAAAGGCTGTAAAAGTGTACTAAATGTGTGATAAATGTGTGATAAATGTGACATTACAAGAGACACAATATTATTAGAAGTTTCCAAAACAGTTATATGATATGGCACATTCGAGCGACCTGGAATAATATATTTTCCAGGACGCCATGAAGTAAGTCATGGCCTAACCTTATGATGAGCTTTTGAAATTGCTTGAACAATTTGTATTAACTTCTCTCAATCACGTGAGCATTATAAGGCTAGCTATTACTTTTACTATTCATATTACCCGCATTTATTTTTATCCCACAATTATTCGAGGAAAATCATCTGAAAAATTTCCAGATATACCTTATATGAAATAAAAAGTACATTTCAACAAGATTCACTTGAGAACAATCGTTTATCCATAATCGTTTGACCCATTTTAGCCTTTCTGTTAATTTGTATTTTTCTTCATAAACCGATTAAGCTTTTCGATATGTCTTTCTTGGTCCCTAGATTTGCCGTTGCCAAGGCCTTCAGACCTTTGTCTGTTGGTGCAAGAGCTTTCTCTTCATCATTGCGTGTTTCCGCAGCTGCTTTCGATCGTTCGAAGCCTCATTTGAACATTGGTACCATCGGTCACGTCGATCATGGTAAGACCACTTTGACTGCTGCCATCACCAAGACTCTAGCTGAACGTGGTGGTGCTGACTTTTTGGACTACTCTTCTATTGACAAGGCTCCAGAAGAAAGAGCCAGAGGTATCACTATTTCTACTGCTCATGTTGAATACGAGACTGAAAAGAGACATTACTCCCACGTTGACTGTCCAGGTCACGCTGATTACATCAAGAACATGATTACTGGTGCTGCTCAAATGGACGGTGCTATTATTGTTGTTGCTGCTACTGATGGTCAAATGCCTCAAACCAGAGAGCATTTGTTGTTGGCCAGACAAGTTGGTGTCCAACACATTGTTGTTTTCGTTAACAAGGTTGACACCATCGATGATCCAGAAATGTTGGAATTGGTTGAAATGGAAATGAGAGAATTATTGACTCAATATGGCTTTGACGGTGACAACACTCCAGTGATCATGGGTTCTGCTTTGTGTGCCTTGGAAGGTAAGCAACCAGAAATTGGTGAGCAAGCCATCATGAAGTTGTTGGACGCTGTTGACGAATACATCCCAACCCCAGCCCGTGACTTGGAAAAACCATTCTTGATGCCTGTTGAAGATATCTTCTCCATTTCCGGTAGAGGTACTGTCGTCACTGGTAGAGTTGAACGTGGTAACTTGAAGAAGGGTGAAGAAATCGAAATTGTTGGTCACAACACCACTCCTTTCAAGACTACTGTTACTGGTATTGAAATGTTCAGAAAGGAATTGGACCAAGCCATGGCTGGTGACAACGCTGGTGTCCTTTTGAGAGGTGTCAGAAGAGACCAATTGAAGAGAGGTATGGTTTTGGCTAAGCCAGGTACTGTTAAGGCCCACACCAAGTTCTTGGCTTCCTTGTACATTTTGACCAAGGAAGAAGGTGGTAGACACTCCGGTTTCGGTGAAAACTACAGACCACAAATCTACGTCAGAACTGCTGACGTTACCGTCGTCTTGAAGTTCCCAGAATCTGTTGAAGACCATTCCATGCAAGTCATGCCAGGTGACAATGTCGAAATGGAGTGTGAATTGGTTCACCCAACTCCATTGGAAGCTGGTCAACGTTTCAACATCAGAGAAGGTGGTAAGACAGTCGGTACTGGTCTAGTCACTAGAATCTTGGAATAAGCGACTTGAACGTTTATGTATATATATTCCCTCTGGAATCTTTCAGTAAAGTGAAGATGATTCTAATCCTAGAAACAACATTCTTTCCTGTATATAACCGCAAAGTTTTCAGTTTTATGTTTGATTAATAATATAAGTATCAATCCTGTCGATTTGAGCTTTACAGTTCTTTGTATTCTTGTATTTCAGACCGTTCGGTCTTTCTAGTCTGCATTTTTCATATCTTATCTAAAAAAAAACGGACATTTAAGACCGCTTTTCTTGCATATTGTGTATATAAACCAAAATGGCTGCGAATATCAAATACGAATATAAAATGCAGATCAAAATAAAAACGTCAAACGAAGTCACACACTCACGCACCTTTCTTTGTGGGTAATGTTTAACTGAGAGTCTAAGACTAATCATTACAAGGATATCAGTTCAGGACTATTGTCGGTGTTGATCCCTTTACGATGTTATTTTCAACGCCCTATTTATGGTTGTTGTTGCTAGGCAGTGTTGATGCTTTAAGTCCACATATATTGGCGAAGCAACCAGATATTTCGATAGATATAGACCGTTCTCCAAGCCTAACACCAGATCAAGGTCTTTTGAAGATTGGCGGTAAATACGCAGTTGCATCAGACTTGGAGATATGTAATAATCTGACAATGAACAAGATATTCTTGAAGTATCCAGGCTCTAATGCGGTGGATGCTGCAGTAACCGTTGCCCTATGTATAGGGATGGTTAATTTCTTTAATAGTGGTATTGGTGGAGGTGGCTTCAGTGTCATTTCTACCAAACAGGAGAAAGTAACGTATGATTTCAGAGAAATGGCACCGCAGTTGAGCAACAAGACGATGTTTAATGACAAAGAGGATTACGCTTCTATCATTGGAGGCCTGGCAATTGCTGTTCCTGGAGAACTAGCAGGTCTATATAAAATGTGGGAAGAGCATGGTAGTGGGAAAATAACATGGGCAGAGGTTTTGCAACCTGTAATTGAGTTAGGATATGAAGGTTGGGAGATAGGGGAAGTTCTTGGGGCATCGCTAGGTGCTTACCAGCATTTTTTGACGATGAACTATGAAGACTGGAAATTTGTTTTCAACCACGACGGTACCATCAAAAAAGAGGGAGATTGGATACGGAGACCGACACTCTCAAAAACACTTGAAGTTCTAGCTAAAAATGGGTCTGCAGCACCCTTCTATGATCCCAAGTCGTATTTGGTTAAGTCTATGGTTTCAAAAATTCAACAGCATGGAGGCATTATTACGGCAGAGGACTTCACTCAGTATTCAGTGAGAAGAGAAAAACCACTAACAACTCTAATTCGCCATGGCTGGGAGAACATGCCAGACAATGATCTCACTGTCTTAACATCGAGTGGATCATCCAGTGGAGCCGCATTGATTGCAGCATTGAAAATCTTAGATGGATTCTCATCGGTGACTGGTGGAGATTACTTAACTGAGCAAACTTATCAATTAGTGGAGGCTATGAAATGGTTAGCCAGTGCAAGGTCAAGATTGGGGGACTATGTTCATAAAGACAGTCTTCCTTCTAGAATAGAATCGATCTTAAATGATACTTGGATTAAGAACGCTGTTAATAAAATAAAAGAAAATAGCCAAGAAGGTGAATTTCGTACATTACCACACTGGAAAGATTATAATCCAGTATATGAATTGAATGAGCCACACGGAACGGCGCATTTTTCTGTTGTCGATGATCAACACAATGCTGTATCTTTAACTACCACTGTTAATCTATTATTTGGCTCGCTAGTTCACGATCCAGTTACTGGTGTCATTTTCAACAATGAAATGGATGACTTTTCCATACCTGGGCGCTCTAATAGTTTCGGATTGGCCCCATCTGCTTACAATTTCATTGAACCCGGTAAGAGACCTTTATCGTCCATGGTTCCGACGATTATTCTCAATGAGTTGGGGCTTCCAGATATGGTTGTTGGTGCCTCTGGAGGCTCACGTATAAGTCCTTCAGTTTTACAAGTTATTACGAGACGGTACTGGTACCAAATGCCATTGCTAGAAGCTATTGCGTACCCAAGAGTTCACCATCAACTTTTGCCAGATGTTCTAGAAGTGGAAAGCATCCCAATGTTGGGCAAATCCCTCATTAAACAATTAGAGGAAATGGGCCATTTCCCCAAAGAGCTTCCATCAAGATCTGTGGTGAACGGGATATGTCGTGTTAACGCAGAATGGCACGCTGTTAGCGACTACTGGCGGAAAAGAGGCATTGCTGCTGCAATTTGAATTGAATGAGACAATAGCGGGCTAATCATTCACAACAATCTGTATGGTACATAGGCTTTCATGTAGCTCTAGTGTTCTAAAATATTTGATCAATACTCAGATCCAGGCCTTTAATATTGTTCATAAGAGTAAGAGTGTATTATGTATCACGTGATGTGGTATGATGTTGTTCTTGTTCTCGTTCTCGTTTTTTTTTTTTGGGAGCCTGGAAAAGTGCTTAAACAGTAAAAAGCTTCGAATTATTTTGATGCGGCTCTCTTTGATCTATAACTATTAAATGTTACAAAGTTTAGTTACGAATGCATAAAAGGAAAAGGTACTTGTGAACAAGGCTAAAACGGAAGTTGGAAGAGCTTTAGTTTTTGAAGGTTTCTTTCTCCAAAGGTAAAGATTAGCTATGGCTGAAGTGAAACCGCTGCCGCAGGCACCGCTGAGGAATCAAGATAGAACAGATGAATCAATGAGTACAGAATCAAATAAAGAAACAAAGGGTACTGTGACGAAAAATGATGATGATGATGATGATGAGTTTGAATTTTTTCATGAATTTAAAAGGGACAAGGTAAGATCGCCTATTCATCAAATTACAAATGAATTGAAGATTAGGGGCATTGATACGGAGTACTTGTTTTTACCATTTAGGCCAGAACAAACAAACGAAAAACTTCTATCTTTTTTAAACGCATTATTTCCCCTTGGTAATGGTCAACCAGTTGCAGATGACAAGATTCCCAAGATTCTAAGCAAAACTGATGTATGGACTTTGCTGCAGGCTTTGAAATATATCTGGTGTAGGTTACCTAAAGGTGAAATTATAGGTTGGCCAGCGTATATTGAATTTAAGAATAAAGAGGCTGAACAGAACTACTCGCAGAAGTCATTTTTAGAGATAATGCCAAAATGTTTAGACTCGCCAAATCATGCATCAATTGTATATGACTTTTTTGATCTAATTGTTACATTGGCATCGAACTCGAAAAAGAATAAGATGAGTGCGAGAAAGATATCCAAGATGTGCGCTATATGGGCCTTTCAAACCAGCCACTACGTAAAGGCATCCACATCAGATGCATCAAGAAAGGCAGACGTAAATGGATATAAAGAAGGATTGAAAGATTGGGTTCCAGCATCTGAAGCTATGTTCCATTTGTTGCTCGCATTTATTCGGTCGTTTGTTCCAACGGACTCCAGTAAAGTCAAGCTTCCTAAGAGCTTGAGAAATATCTTATTTGACAACGCATATCCGCCCAAAACAGCAGATACTTTCAATCATGACACCGTTCTTACTGTGCCTTTAGTGACGTTAACGACAACGAAGTTTTCCAGGAAACCATGGCAATTGATTGAAAGGTGTAATGAGTTAATGAGCTTTGACGAACCAGAAAATTTTGTGACAAGGGAAGACTACGCTTTGCTCAAATCTCTGTTCAAGAAAAAGGACAACACCGGAGGTATAAGCAGTAAGATGTCAAAGGAATCCAAACGACTAATGAAGTGTATGTCAACAAAACATTCTACATTTCAAGCAGGATGGGGTAAACGGAAGAACCTAAGCGTACCTAATTCCAAGGTAATAAAGGATTCACTCTCTATCAGTCGTGTAGACATTGATGATTATTTTATTTGGGCTTGGCTCTCGACTTTGTCATATGAGCAAACCACACAAAAACGCCGTTTGTTCGGGAGATCCTTAATTTTGGAATTTGAATTTGACGGATTTAAAAAATGGCTTATATTAGAGGAAAGCGATGCGATGCTGGTAAATAAAACATATGAGACAGATACTATGGCTGATAGTTCTAATAGTGTGGGTTCTGATGAAATGAAAAATAAGTTCCTGGAACAGGTTGAAAAGGCCAAGGTGGACGGCGAGAATCCTAACTCCGTCACAGAAAATGTCAAAAATGATGCGGCTGTAAATGCCAAGAAACCTGTCCATCAACTACAAGAACCTGTTCCAGTAGTCGAAGTTAAATCAAAACCATTACCGATACCGCAAAATATAGTTAGCCAAGATCATAAGGCAACGAAAGCATCACAATATACAGTAGCTGCTCCAAAGAGCCACTCCGAAATTATGTCCAATATGGTACTCGACTCTTCTCAACCTTCGGAACCTTCTAAAGAGGATAGATCCTCAGCCGTTGCAACAAACCAAATGCATATGCAAGCTAGAGAAAACCGTGCAGTCGCTCCACAAGAAATTCCCCAAGGGAGAAGCTCCCCGGTACGACAAAGAACAACACCTCCGCCGCATATTTACCAAAATCCTGAGCCCATGCCTCCAAAGCCCCGTACACCCGTGCAGTCTCAGAGTGTACAGCCGGAGAATGTACCAACAGAGAATGATGCGAATGAGAAGCCCGTTCCGATATTCACTAGTCCTTACAGTAAATCGAATACAGAAAAACTAGCGTCTAACCCCAGTTTTGGTACGTATCGGCCACAATATCGGGATTTATCACCTACCCCCACTCCGTTGTCAATGAGTCAAAACCCAAGCTTGGCTGAATCGGTAGTTAGACAATCTTCCTCAACGTACGATGAAAACAGTATCAGAGAGTTGCCGGTAGAAACGTACGGAAAACCAACTCGCAGGAATCCAAGTGAAAGTCATGCAATAAATCAGGCACCATCTTCCAATGCCAAGGAAACTGAAATTGGATCAAAACCTGCCAAGGATAATGTCTCGTCTGCTGAACCCCCTGGTGATAAAGATATGGCAGATTTAACTAGCATGGTTGATGATATGACTTTGGAGATGATAATCGCTGATCCTGGTGATGCTGTGAAGGACTTGGATGCTAGTGTACGTACAACGGAGGAGAAGTTTGAAACTCTAACGATGTTCGATAAATATAAAATGCAAGCGGAAGAAGGCAAACCTTTAAGCGAAAGGTTGAACACCAGTGAAGTCAGTGTTGTTACACCTTTGGACCTACCTAGTAATACTGCATTGCCACCTAAACGCGTTCAAGTTGGCGATGAGATTGCGAAGTCCGCCATTGGCCGGAATGCGATCTCTGAGAAGAATCTGCCTTCTGTTCCGAAGCCAGTTCCTGTTGATGTTGCTAGAAATGATCAAGTTAAGTCGCCCGATGTCTATCCGGTAGAATCTAGATCGCATTACTTAGATCCGAATTCGAATATTAATGACAGGGGCTCACAGTCTGCATCTCCGAATAGGGTTCAAAATAGTCCTAATCAGCAATATGTTTATGGTAGTCCAAATGGTAGTGCAGAACCCGTCGTCGAAACTAGAGGCAGAGTAATGGAACATACACAAGCTCAAGCCAATTTCGCACCTACTTATACAAACCAAAGAAGTCCAATCCCTCCTCAAGAACAAGCACGGAGGGTGTCGCCTAGGATTTATCAGGAAAACATTCCTAGTGTATCTCCCACCAGGCAGCAGGCTAGTCGCTCGCCTGACAGATACGGCTACGACTATCCAAGTGAAGGCTATGCTTATAGCGAACCTAACTACGGAGTACCGGTTCCTGAAGCACAGTCTTATAGAGAACAAAGAGCACCAAATCCATCTCAAAATGTGAACTACGGTTCGCCTTATGCAACACAGCGTGAACAGTCTGAAAGGCCTAATGATGGCAGACAAAGATTAGATCCGCGGGCGCATAACCAAAGGCACTTATCACCGGAGGGTCAAAGATATAATCAACATCCACCTACTGGGCATGTGGCCAGTCATTCTCCACAACCGATGGGTTATCCAGGCCAACCGGTTTCAAACAGAACGTTCATGTCACCGACACCAAATCAAAATATGCCACCTCAGAGTGGTCACCCTTATCAAGGACATCCCTCAAACCGTGGGGCTTTAAGCTACGATCCAAGGAGAGCTCAGGCGGGTGCTGTACCTCAATCGATACCTCAAGGGGCGCCTTATCATGGGCCTCATCATGTGCCACCCAACTCTATGCCACAGGGTGTGCCACAGGGTGTGCCACAAGGCATGGGTGGAGCCCCATATGGTCCTCAGAGATATAGGAATCAATCTCCAACCCCACATCAGCAGATCTACACATCACCTCCGCCTATGCAACAGGCACAATTCCGCTCACCTGGAAACAGAGGCAGACAAGTACAACATCAATCGCCGGTTGCACCCCAACATGCATTTGCTCCAGACGCACCTGTAAAGAATAAGCTGCATAGCGGTAATATTGCTAAGAATACTAATAGAAAGAAACTATATGCGGATATTCGTAACGGAAATTTTGGTATTTAGATTTTTGTGCATTCAAATGTATATACGTTTTATTAAAACATTATCTGCATCGATGTGCTGTGTCAACATGTATATACTTTTTGCTCTATTGTTTGAACTAGTTGGTTGATGCTCGCTTTTAGTTCGGCAAAGATCTTCAAAAAAATAAACTTCCAACACCCAAATTGGACATTGAAATTAATTTTTAAAATTAATGACTCCGATACGGGGAGTCGAACCCCGGTCTCCACGGTGAAAGCGTGATGTGATAGCCGTTACACTATATCGGATACTAACATGTTTTATTGATCTTCAGAAAAAATCTTATCCTACAGGATTAGTCAGGTTCTTTTTAAGTCTACTTTTAGTTTCTAGACATACTTAAGGCCTTCACCTGTCACTGCTTCCAAAAATGGCATTAAACGACCATATGAATCTATTGCATTTTCGAATGAGAAGACCCATCTTCTAATTCGAAATACCAACCGCTCACCGGTTTAGAGAAGGCTAGCCCCGCACTTTTTTAAGTTTTACCCACTAAAAGTTATTTTCGGTGCTGAAAAGAATAACGAAACTGGTGAGACCTATTTTTGTCTAAAGGGATTCAAGGCGAGAAAAAAAAATGGCTACAGATGAATCTAAAAATATCTACCAAGCAAGATGTGATGGTATTACAAATTACTCTGGTTCTGTAGTACCACTTCAATGGCAAATCCCAAAAATAACCACAGCAACTGTTGATTCTTTCTAGTTCCACTGGCGTCCTTCAGGGTAAGAATGAAGCGTATGATCAACAACGGATTCGAAAAGAAAACTAAAGCTGAAACATGCTCTTCGAACCTTTAAAAAAAAAAAAAAAAAACACAATTGGAAAACTAAAGGCTAAAAGGTTGTGCAAATAAGAGAAGAAGCTACCGGTTTGAAACCTCGAATACTCAATCGTTAGCGCACTACCTCATCCACCGTGGAAACAAACAAACAAACAAACAAGCTCACATGTCTGAAATACGTAATGAACCCATGAGCGAGCCCGATTCTTCCGTGGCTCCATCTAACGAAGATAGTGCGGACCCAAAGCAAGAAGAAAAGGTCGAGGTCGAACAAAAGCCAGACACAACAACAAACGATTCCGTAGAGGATCCAGCGTCTAAACTCGAAAGCAAAAAGCCAGACACTCAATTACACGAGGAACAAGAGCAAGAACAAAAGAAAGAGGAGCCCAAGAAAGCGTCGCATTGGCGAGCGGGGTCTCTCAAAGTCAAGTCTTTTACAGGATACGCATTGAACCTTCGATGCTGGAAAAACGCTGACAAGCAAGAAACAGTAGAAACTGAAGAAAACGACCAACAACTTGAACCTGAGCCTGAAGCAGATCCTGGCACAGAGCCTGAGCCTGAGGCAGAAACTGAGACCCCATCACAAGCTGAAGATCAACAACAGAAACAACCACCCAAAACAGAAGCAGAGAACAACCAACCCCATTCTGACTCGGAAGGGTCCGAAAGCCAACAACAGCAAGTATAGCGTCGCAACACGCACGCCTTATCACGTCATTTGACGCCATATAGATCTTCTTCCTTACATAGATGTATTTTTAAATTTTCCGTTGTTTCAGCATCTTACGAATTGGAGTTGCTGAAACCCATCGCATACATTACGAATGAATAGAATGTAATAATGCGTAACGAAAATCCTATCTCCCACACTACAAAAATCGCTGGCGTAATTTGTTTCTGTTCTCTGCGGACGAAACCCACATTATACACCCTATAGAACAGCCTACGCATAGTTTGGCCCTCAATAGAAGAGAATCATTGCGTATTGTAGACTGAAATCCCAGTGTTCAATACAGATAGTAGATAGATAGAAGATATATTGAATACTTAATTAGCAGCCAGCATCTTCAATTAACAATAGTGTGTGTGTCTGTCTGTGTCGCTGGCACCGCGAAAACTAAAATAACTAAAGTAGGGCAACTAACCAGCATTGCACACACACACTCCCAGCCTAAACCACAAAAACATGGTAAAAAATAGAACTGCGCCTGTGAAAAAAAAAAAAAAAACAAAAAAAAAACCTAAAACTAAAACGAAATTTTCACACTTATTACCGTAATGGGGAAAAGACTATCTCTTCTCAGCATTGTATCTACGAACAACATTTTTTAGAAGAGGGCGCATGACCTTTGCCGAAATAGCAGCTTAGAAAGCGCTGCTGTTGCTATATATAAAACGAACAAGACTCAGGCACGAAGTAGTTTCTTTTTAAAGAAAAGTTTATTCTTTTGACGCAAGGAGATGGGCCATGTGATACGGGTTTTTCTTGGCGAGTAAGAGCTGTTGTATGGGGTTTTCTGGGTTTCACAAGCGGCGAGATGGGGACCAGAACCGCTACGGGAGTGTCGCAGGACCGTTTGGTTTTGGCGTACCTATTCATTTACGTTAACAATCCGGCTTCTTTTCTCGTGGTTGCTGGGTTCCCATTTATGTGTTACAGCCGTTTTAGTGAATATGGAAGATAGTTTTAGCTGTGTAATTGTAATTTATTTGGAAATGGACGGATAGAAAGAGAGGGAGGGTTTCTGGGTTTGGTAATTGAGTTTGAGATCCACCTCCAAACGATTATGACGGGAGGGGATATGGGAGAGGGGGGGACCTTGTGAGCATTCTTGCATGTTCGGTTGCAATTGCACACTGCACAGTTGCAAATGGAAATGTAATTTCTTTCTGATTTTAGTTTCTTGTCTTGTCGTCGTTTGTGGAGCTAGAAAAGCACGTACAAACTCACGTGTAGGGCACGAGTTTTAAAAATAGCAGAGATACAAGGCAGTAATCAGTAATTCGTCTTAGTGTCATGTAGTTGTGTGTGGGTTGTGTTTGTGCCAGTAGGTGTTTTACCCAACTAATTCTGTCTGACATATATAAAAACAGTTATACCAGATCACTGAGAGGGTTCTTTCCCTTCATTCTCGAGATTATGGATGATTGTGTATGCATGAAGATTTATTTTAAGATTTATTTAGATTGATCTCCCATCGATTGCGACTACTAGACTAGAAGAGACTAGACAAGACATTCACAGGTTGAAACCATAGGCTACCACGCTCGTTTTCTTCCTTCCAAATTATAACTAAAACTCAATTTTTTTTACCTTATAACTACTACTGCTGCTACGCCCTAGTACTATTTCTACTATTTCTGGCACAATTCGCTTCTTCTTGATAACGAATCGAACACTTAAAGAAGGAGAAATACTAGAGCAGAGAGCATTCACAAGTGAAGTAAAGAAAATAAAATAAGAAAAAGGACTATACTTTACCTTATTTTATCTTTACCTTCTCATTCTTTCAAGGTTCAGAGCTAGTATATTGTGGGGTTTAGAGTGTTTTATTACAACATTCATTTACATCACCAACACTATAGCCTAAAAGGACTCTGCAAAACACCTCCCAATAATATCTATCTATCTCTCTTTCTTAAGATCTGTGGTTACAATCAATCACTGAGATTAGATCGGGACAAAAAGTAATATTTTTTTTTAAGGGAAAAAAAGAAAAGAAAAAAGACATCGATGATGCTATCCATTAACCAAGCACTCTCGGTTCTACTATTTTTGGTATCGGTTTGCTTTGCGACACCGCTCCCACTCTCGAAGAGGTACCTGGACTATGACAGTTACAAGGTCAAAGGTGTGAATATCGGAGGATGGCTTGTGTTGGAGCCATTTATCACTCCTTCTTTATTCGAGGCATTCCGTACCAATAATGACAACGATGACGGAATTCCTGTGGACGAGTACCATTACTGCCAGCAACTTGGTAAGGACGAGGCTACTAAGAGACTAACGCAGCATTATTCTACCTGGATTACCGAGGATGATTTTGCTGAGATGGCGAAGACGGGTTTGAACATGGTTAGAATTCCAATTGGTTACTGGGCCTTTGATTTGCTAGACGATGATCCATATGTCACCGGAGTTCAAGAAGGGTTCTTGGATCAGGCCATTGGATGGGCTAGTAAGTACAATTTGAAAGTGTGGGTTGATTTGCACGGTGCCCCAGGCTCTCAAAACGGGTTTGACAACTCTGGTCTAAGAGATCAGATCAAGTTCCAAGAGGACCAAAACACACAACTTTTGAAGAATGTGTTGATGCACATTATTGAAAAGTACTCTGGAGAAAACTACACCGACACTGTTATTGGTGTTGAAGTGTTGAACGAGCCATTGGGACCAAACATTGACATGAACAAGCTGAAGGACTTGAACAACTGGGCTTACGACTACTTGAGAAACCAGGTCAAGGGCGACCAAGTCTTGGTCATCCACGACGCATTCCAAGCTCCACAATACTGGAACGATCAATTGACACTTTCCGACGGCAACTACGGTGTTCTTGTGGACCACCACCACTACCAAGTCTTTTCTCCTGGCGAGTTGAGCAGGTCCATGGACGACCACATTAGCGTCGCATGCCAGCAAGGTTGGGATTCTGTGTTCGAGGGCCACTGGAACCTAGTTGGTGAATGGTCTGCTGCATTGACCGATTGTGCCAAATGGTTGAACGGTGTTGGTGTTGGCTACAGATACGACGGTTCCTTCAACAAGAACGGTGACACCTCGTACTACATTGGCTCCTGTGAAGGCAGCCAAGACATCACCACATGGTCTGAAGACAAGAAGAACAACTACAGGAAGTACATCGAGGCTCAACTCGACGCTTACGAGATGAGAAACGGGTGGATCTACTGGTGTTGGAAGACCGAAAGCACTTTGGAGTGGGACTACAAGAACTTGGTGCAAAACGGCTTGTTCCCACAACCATTGGACGATAGACAGTTCCCTAACCAATGTCATTACGGAGGTTAAGGGAGGAAACCCAAAATAAAAACACAAAAGCATATAATACAACAAACAGACACGCAGACAGACACTCACTCACTCACTCACAGCAAGGGAAACAAAAGTAAACTAAAAGAAGCGCTTAGCTTAAAGGTAAAAAAAGGAGAAGGCGCGCCTGCTAATGACAGAGTGTAAATAATTCGGAACTCACTCACGCGCGCCCACACTCTCCTTCTATATACATTGGGTATGTTTTTTTTTTTTTTTTTTCTGTTCTTCATCGAGTAGTGTGAGCCAAGGCCTAAGCCAAGGCCTAAGCCTAAGCCAAGCACATCACTCATCATAGTCATCACTCGTTTTCTCAAAATGTGTCCCCTTTTTTTTCCGTAATTTTAATTCAGTGGGTGGGCCAAACTCCACACACATAACACCGTGATTTTCATTCAATATTAGTTTTTTTTTTTAAAGATCCTTCCTTTTAGGTTAACCATATTTTCCATTACGTCGTTAAAAAACAAACATACAACACTAGAAAGCAACACCATCTACGCACTGTGCACCAAACATACATTATACGACTCTCTATAACGTCTATAATATTTTTTAGTTCTTTTAGTTGAGTAAAATTAAAAAAAAAAATCGATAATTAATAATCAGTCGTGATCCCAGGTCAGGGCAGGACATGTCAGGTCCGGTCTGGATTCTAGACCCCTCGAGACACATATATCGCATATAAAGTACCTCCCTCCCCCCCAATAGACCCTCCCAAATCAAGCCCCTTCCCGCATTCTCACCGTGTATGCCTCCGTGGTTTCCGTCTATATGATGTACATCTCAGCCTCCTTTCCTGATTCACTACAGTAATTTACCCTCACCCTCTTCGAAAATGTTCTTCCATAATTTTCCCTCTCCCAATCGTAAAATGCAGCATTGCTTCCGAGGCTGTTATAGAGTCATATGCACTAATATATAATAAAAGGGCGAAATCGAATTCACTCTCACGTACCTGATCTGCAGTGTACACCAGGGAAAGGATTTTATTTTATTTGTTTTTTTTTTCTTTCTTCGCATTGAATGAACCCTTGTAGAGTTAGTTATTAAAGCTTTATCCATTCTTTAGATCAATCACCAAAGAACAGAACACACAACCCTAACTCAGGAAGTTACCAAGAACTAGTATCGTAATATCATATGGCAAGCGAAGACCAACCACCTAAGGTTCCGGACGGCTGGAAAGCTGTCTTCGACAAGGAATATAAAACGTGGTTCTACGTAAACCTGAAAACCAACGAGTCACAATGGGAAGAACCCAAGGGAACGACATGGCCTCACATAGACTCCCAGAGACCAGCAGGTCCCCCACCACCACCAACTTACGATAAAGCTACTGGACAATCGGCAAGAACCGGACAGCCTTACCCAGGCCAGCAGTATCCTCAACAGCCATACCCACAACAGCCATACGGACAAGCACCATACGGACAAGTGCCATACGGACAACCGGGTTATGGTCAACCAGGTTATGGTCAGCCTTATGGACAGCCAGCCTACGGACAGCCAGCCTACGGGCAACGGGCTTACGGGCAACAACCATACGCTCCACAGCAGAAGGCAAGCGGTGGCAGCAAGTATGGTGGTGCCATGATGGGTGGTCTGGCTGGTATGGGTACTGGTTTGCTTGCTGGTTCTCTACTCACAAGTGCTATGCAGCCTGATGTCTACGTCGAAGAGAACAATTACTACGACGGCGGTGATGGCGGTGGCGATTACGGTGGAGGCGACTTCGATGGCGGCGACTTCTGATCCAGCTTTCTCTCTCCCCCTTCTCTCCCTCTCTCTATATATATACGTATATGATGTGTATATGTAAATGACACGTGATCTGCATTTTGTTTATGTTTGTTTGTTTTTAAAGCAGTAAAGAAAAAGAGGTGATGCCATCCCAGAATATAACAGCGTTATAGCGTAAAATGTGGTGGTGATCACGGAGATCAGCAGTTGCAGTGGTTAGCTAGGTACCAGACTAATTGGTAAATTTTTTTTTGAAACAGCTATAGTATTTTAGCACCAACTTTGGTTTGAAAAGGAGCCACCTTTACGTGTGTGTGTGTTTTTTTTTATTCCGATTTCCTAGACAACAAGTGAATTCTTGTTATCAACTAGGTTATTTGAGGTTGGCAATACGATAAGGGCGCCACTTTGTGTCCCGAAGGATTGAAAGACATATATTGTAATAGTCAGACACGAAGAATACTGGGAATTCAGATGTCAGAAAGTGATGAAGTACCTATAGTCAATTTAACGTTAGAGGATGAAGGGGACAGTGAGACACCGGAGAGTGGGAAGGAGACGCCGAAGCCTAGTAGAGGGTTAAAAAGAAGTCTCAGTGGTACAGAGATGATTCCTGAGCTTCAAATGGGCGCGAAACAGTTCAAGAGTGAAGAAGGGCTTACTGAACTGACAAGTTCTTTTTCGCCATCAGGTTCGGCGTCGAATGTGATTGTATTATCCAGCGAAGACGAAGAGGAGGAGAAGGATCGGAATAAAAAGAGTATGAACGACAACAATAGTCAGCGAGTTGAAACGGATAACAGGGCTAACGAGAAACGTAACCAGGACCAACGCGATGCTTTGGCGACAATGAAAAGGGCGAGAGATCAAATGAGAAAACTACACAGTATGATTGAAGTTCTAACCAATAAATTAGCCCGTCGCAAGGACTTTGAAGACACTATACAGCTCAAGTACAGATCGCTACAGCAGCTTTACGGGGAACATCCAACCATTCCTTCACAAAAAAACCTTTTGTCCGATCTGCGACAGCAACTATTATCAGCACAACAACGCACAGCAGCCACAAGGACAAAACTCTATGCTATAAGAGACCAGCTGGCTGCTACAGAACATAATATCGCCGAGCTGCACGAAGAACTGGAAAGAAAATCGGATCAGTACGAAACTACTATGATTCCCGAACTTGTGGCCGTCCCGAAGGATGTTATCACTAATAGGAAGAGCCATGACCTTTTCGTTGGAACTATCTATAAGGTGAAAGAGCTGTTGAGGGAAACATCGAGACCAGAGGGGAACAAGAACCACATATCTCAACTTTGCGATCGTTTGCTTTCGTTCGAATCGGATATTTACCACATGCGACCAACTTCCGCTTTCATCAAAGCCGCAATATATCACGTATTAACAGAACTTACGGCACAAGGTATAAAGATGCCATACGTTTTCCAAAGGTTCAAAGAACTAAATTTATATGACGAAGAATTATCAAGGGTAAACGATACTGTGTCAAATGAAACAAAGTTCAAGAGAAATATGGAGCAGTTGTATTCTTTAGCTGACAAGCTTAACCGACCTGATGCGGAGAAAAATCAAATTAAACATTATGCAAATATTGTTCAAAATGGTTATCTAAACCACTCAAAGCAAATAATCAATCACTCTGGCCATTATAATAGAATTGTTCACGCAATGCTGCGTCTTGAACAACTGGGAGTACGGATTCCCTTTGTGATGGAAGAGATGAAGAGGCTTAAATACGATATTAACAAGGCTATAGATTCTGTGCAGGTATTCGAAGAATTAAGACGATTGAAGGCTCGACTATTAGAAGAACCATCACAGAGCCAAAAAGTTGAGAAACTCTTAACAGACTTGGATATTCTGAAGAGCTTTATTACCTATTCCCTTGAAGGTGATGGTACCTTCGATCCGACCTTAATAAAGAAACTTTACCAATTAATGGTTCGATTGGAAAGGTTAAACATCAACCTTCCTCTTACAGCTGAGGCGTTACACAAACTCGGACTCTCATGGCATGACTTTGTTGATACCGAATACTTTTTAATGAGTATTCAGAAGATGGAATCAAGATTAAGAAACCAATCTTCTCGCCCAAGGGAAGAATTAAACACCATATTCCATTCACTGGGATGTCTCACTAGTTTCATTAAAGAGTATGAGGCCATAGAGCTCAATGGAGACAGCAAGACACCTCAGTTTAATACAGATGAAATATGCCATGCTGCGCATATATTATATTCATCTGGAATTATGCTAGTCTATTGCAACGAAGTTTTGGATAAGTTGGGATTCACGTGGAGATACTATCCAGAATTTTCAATAAAAGCCATCGAAACTGCAAAAGATCTACTGCAGAATGATGAAACAAAGACTATTCACGAGAAGGGGAATATTCTTACCCTCTTACAGACTCTTGAAAAAGGAATTGAAAGATCAGCGGATAAAGCTATCTTTCATGAGATGAAAATAGAAAGCTTCAAGCTCTCACTTTCAACATTGAAAAAGAGTGGTTGTAAAATAACCAGTGTAGAACTAACATTTCAAGCTATCATAGATGGTTCTTACTTGAAAGCGCTCCAAACACATTCCAGTAATGGTGACGATGGATACTTCAAAACCGAACCAACAGATTTGACAAATTCACCAGTCATTAAAGCCCAATCGCAGTCATTAGACGAGGATTTGTACGTATCGGGACAAAGTTCAGTAAAGAAGTCAAGCGAACCACCTTCCACCTCATCTATAAACTCTATGAGGGATGAAATCGAAGAAGCAATAATTAATTTATCGACAAATCTCTCATTGAACAAAAAGAGTCAAGATACTATGGTCAGTGCGCTATCAAACATACTAAGCTTTTTTAAGATATCCATGGAATTTAGGGCAAATACGGTACCATCAATGTGGAAATCTACGGTTCAAATGAGTATAGACGTCTTAGATTTATTTTCTTATCTCAATAGCATCCCTAAATCTCTCGAACGTCTTAATGAACTAGGGTTTGTGATCCCCGAACAATATATTGATGACGATGAATTAGCAATCATTGGTCGAAACACCATAAAGGAAGAAGATTTCGTAACTTACGATTCGGATAACGATGAAAACATAGATGATGTTATTCAAAATTACAATTCAAGAATGGATCAATCCTTGAGAATGACCAATATCTATAATGCGTCGGATGCTTCTTCCTTGAGAGATTTGCTAGAAGGTCTTAAAGAAATTGAAACAGAAGTAGAAGGTGAGGAAATGACTCCAAATGAACTTACAGTTAATCTATTAAAGCACCAGAGGCAAGGGCTACGCTGGTTACTATCTATGGAAAAGTCTTCCAAAAAAGGAGGTTTATTGGCTGATGATATGGGTTTAGGCAAAACGGTCCAAAGTCTAGCATTAATTGTATCAAACAAACCGGAACCAGAATCAAAGGTTAAAACAACTCTTGTTGTTGCTCCTGTGTCTGTTTTGAGGGTATGGAAAGATGAGGCTGCAGTTAAAATTAAGAGGGACGCAAATCTTAAAGTGATAATTTATGGAGGAGGAGAAAACAACATTAATAAATTCAAGACTTGGGAAGATATTGCTCAGTATGATATAGTTCTTGTATCATACCAAACACTTGCTAGCGAGTTAAAAAAACATTGGCCAGCTAGTTGGAAGACTGATGGAAAGCAACCTGATATTCATGCCGTTGATATTAAGTTGATGAATCAAATAAAGAAAAAGTCTGAATACTTCTCTCCATTCTATCGTAACGAATCAGAATTTTATAGGATTATCTTAGATGAAGCACAGAACATCAAAAACAAGAAAACACAGGCAGCTAGGGCTTGTTGCACAATTTCATCAACATATAGATGGGCTTTATCTGGTACCCCAATTCAAAATAATATAGATGAGTTATATTCACTATTAAAATATTTGAGGATACCACCATACAATAAAGAGGCCAAATTTCATGCAGATATAGGTGTTGTGTTGAACATGAAAAAAGCCCATGACTATAACGATAGCGAAAGGAAACGTGCAATGAAGAAGGTCCAAGTTTTACTCAGAGCTATAATGCTACGTAGAACGAAGACATCACAAATTGATGGAAAGCCTATATTAGAGCTTCCGGAAAAGAAGATATTAGAAGTATCTGATAAACTAGAAGGCGAAGAAGAAAAATTCTACCAAGCACTTGAAGGGAAATCGAAAGAAAAGGCCAAAATCATGCTAGAAAGCAAGCAAAGACAAGGTGCCTATTCGAGTATCTTGACGCTACTATTAAGACTAAGACAAGCCTGCTTACACTCAGAACTAGTGAAGATCGGTGAGTCGAAAGCGGAGAGTGCCAAAATTATCCATGGTAAAGATTTCGAAAAGGACTGGAAACCACTATTCTTCACTGCTAAGAGAATGACACAAGATTCTGCAGTCGTGAACACCATAAATGTCTGCCTAGATGAAATGACATGTCCATTTTGTATGGAGCAGATGGACCTCAACTCCATGGCAATTTTAAGCGCATGCGGTCACTGTTTGTGTACACAATGCGTCGAATCCTTCGTCGATAACGGTAAGTTAGAACCGAACGCCGCTTTCGGGCCTAAAGGTACGAATTCTGTGAATATTCCGTGTCTTGTATGCAAAAAGATGAACAATGACAAACAGATAGTGAGCTACCAGTTATATGATCAAGTAGCCAATCTCGGCTATTCTATCGAAAATTTGAAGTCCGAGTACGACAACGTTGTAGGAGAACAGAAGAGAAGATTGAAAAATGGTTATAAAATTGACTACGAAAACCTCTCCGAGTCAAAAAAGGTCGAAATGTGTTTGGACATTATCAAAAAGGTGGTCGATTCCAACGATGACGAGAAAATTGTGATCTTCTCCCAATTCACCATTTTCTTCGAGATTTTAGGATACTTCATCAAGAAAAAACTCAATCTCAACTTCCTCACCTACGATGGAAGTATGTCATCAAGCCAGAGAGGTGCGTGCATCGAAACGTTCTTCCAGGACAAACAGTACAGAATAATGCTCATTTCCATGAAAGCAGGTAACTCCGGTTTAACGCTTACATGCGCAAATCACGTGATCCTTGCGGATCCATTTTGGAATCCTTTTGTCGAAGACCAGGCAATGGACAGATGCCACAGAATCTCACAAGAAAGGGAGGTCTATGTCCATCGCTTGTTGATCAAGTCCTCGGTCGAAGACAGAATTGTTGAATTGCAAAACAAGAAAAAAGTCCTTGTCAATTTAGCCATGGATCCAACACAAATTAGAGAGGTCAATAAGTTGGGAAGAAGAGAGCTAGGTTTCTTGTTTGGTTTGAATGCATTAGAGTGAGCCCTACTATGCAAGCCAGAAATAATCCGGCATCCGAGAAACCCATTGGAGTTCGTTACCGGTATTTTTTTTACTCGTTTGTTGACTTTGCTGTATCAGCCGGACTTGTCCTGCAGGGTTTTTTCAATTGATTTTTTTTTTTTTTTTTTTTTTTTTTAAAGGAATACGCCAGGCGAACAGTTGACCGTTGGGAAAAAAAAGGCGAATTAGGGAAAAAAGTTTGTCATCTCGCCATCCCACGCAACTAATGAATGAAAGGACACACCGTTCCTTTCTACTAATAATTAACATTAGATATGTTGTTAAGGTATTTATTTATCTCTGTTCTCATATATATTTTTACATATATAAGAGGGATAATTATTGTTCAATAATTTTCTCATTCAGACATAGATAGGGTCTGATATACTCACGCAGTTGGAGAGAGTAGTTCTTTTTAGCACTTAACCAAGAAACAACAGGCTATACATAATGGTTTCCTTAACAAAGAGAGTCCTATTTGAGATTATTCCAAACGGTCCAAACGAGACTACGATTACTCTATCTTCTACTACCAACAAAGGGCATTATGTCTCACTAAGACCTTTTGTTAATGGAGAAGGTAAGGAGTTCCCATTTGAATGGGCATTTGGTGGTACTAGTGACACCCTTGAAGTGAGAAAGATTGACGAAAGAAGCAATGGATTGGATTTCAACTTCAAGTTTGACACGAATGTCAAGCTAGAAATCCCTGAAACCCATCGCGGTGTGATCAAGACTGTTTTCAAGACTTGGGATGCCGGTCTGGTTGAAGAAACCGGGTCTGTGTTCCCATTTGGCCCAGATGGAGCGGAAGTCAAGTTCAGAGAACTATGGCAACCAATTGATCCAACAAGATTGGAGTTCGTTGAGTTGAGTCACGGAAATGATGTGGACCCTAACGCAACTTCTATTGCTTTACATACTGACAACTCCGAATACGAAGGTTTGGTCGTTATTGTAGGTAACTGGGTGCAAGGTATTTTGTTCAAGAAAGGCGAAAACACTCTGAAGGGTGTTAACTTGGTGCGTTCCCAAATCGATGCCAATAAGTCGGTCAAAGACTTGTTCAAGTTCGGACCGGATGCTGCCAAGTTCCCCACGGAACTCCTCTTGAAGGAAGGCTCAAAGACCACTTCAAACGGTGTGGAATGGTCCGTGATTGAATCCAACTTATGAAGTAACGCTCTCATAATAATATATCACGTTTGTAGAAGTAGCAGGAACATCTCATTTTTTGTAAAAACATAGCCAAGTCCTTCTCTTATTCTTCTTCGGGCTTTCACTCTTATGCATCTATTTTTTTTTTTTTTTTTTCCTTTTTGAATAAGGTGATTACATCAATGCTTCTGAACTTGATTGTAGTGTGGGCAAATAGCTCCACTTTTTGAAGCGAAAACGAACATTCCACCTTCTTGGCAGCCATGTACAGATATACGAACGGCTTCGTTAGTTTAGAAGGATGTATATAAACGCATTGCCGATCACTCAGTCAACAATTGACTGTGAACTCATTTAAACAACTTTGATGTGTTCATGGACGAGCTTTTGATTCAAGTTAAGTCTGTTCTGTGGTTTCTAAGTAGCAACAATCGTTATACAACTTCACTACTATCAGAGTAAAAGGTAAGTAAATACTTTTATTACAAGATGGAGCCAGTGTTTTCTAATAGGGTGTCCATCCAATGGGGTGATGAAGCTCCAAAGGAGGACACAAGCACATGGATTTTGACAGCCCCAGATGGGAAATTTGTAGATGCAAGAATTAGTCTAGAGAGTAATGTACCTCAGTGGCTTATTACTGGGAAAGAGGTAGAAATCCCCACGAAGGAAGGATATGAGTTTTCCATCCAGTTTGTACACGAATTGGACTCAGTGCATGGGCAAAATTCGGAGCACAGTGCGGATACAGGGCATTTCAAGACATTGGCAGACAAAAGTAGACTTGAAGAAGGGGAAATGTACAATGTTGACAGGAAACAGGTTATGAAATACAAAGAGGTGTGGAGGTCCATAGATTCACTACATTCAACACCCGAACATTTAGTAGCGACTAGCGTTAGCAATGGCCTTAAAGCTTCTGAAATTCAGTCATTTATTTGGGAATTACCGGAGGATTCGAAAGGGAATGCCCGCGGAAGACTGATCAAAATTGGCCGGTTTAGCCAGGGAATAGTGGAATATAACGGATCATACCAATGTATAAGAATATTTGACAACAGTGTTGTATACCAGTACGGGTCTAACTTAGAAGAAATATTTGGTCAATTCATGAGAGGGTTGAGTACACGAAATGTGCAATTCCCCTGGAAAAGAGTCTACCCTTAGACTATTACTTACAAAATGCACAAGAAAAGGTTTCTAATTTCGCATACTTTTAAGAGTTATTTTCAAGAACAACAAGGGAATGTAATTTTCATTATTATGGCAATATAGTTTTGCAGTTACCACCATATCATATATTATTATGTACGCTTATTTACGAATTACTTAAAAAGTATATTTGTTCCAGTTACTAGTTACATGGTTGTCGATACTACTGTTTTAATCCGAATCTACATTGAGATTTGGCATTCTAATCGATTTTCTTTTTGCTTTGGGCTCATTTCTTTAAAGGGTTTCGGAGTTATATGCGAAGAAGGTTAGTAGTAGATATACAATGGTAGATCTACTTTGCTCACATGACAATGAAGAAAGAACTGTAACCAAAGTTTACAAGTCAACAACATCAATAAAAACTTATCCGATATAGTGTAACGGCTATCACATCACGCTTTCACCGTGGAGACCGGGGTTCGACTCCCCGTATCGGAGTATTGTTTAATAATTTCAAAGCTTCTGAACAGTTGTTATTGAAATTATTTTTTTATTTTTTGAGCTTTTATTAAAATATATTATTACTTATGAAACCATATATAGAGTATCAATAAAAAGTCTGTTGCGTCAACTATCATCTCTAAACCCACATTAGTGACTCTAGATTATGAATCATACCCCTTCCTTCACTTTCATTACCATCTAATATCCATACCTCCTCTAATATACGCTGTTGATCACATGATACAGCGTTCTTGTTCAATCTGTGCACATTGGATAAATCATGAAAATGGAAAAACGTCAAAATTTGTTGATAGGTACTATGTGTGATATAATGATACCATTTTTTGGGATCGTTCCTTGGTAATTTTACCGAAACGGTAATGAATTCGAACCCTGTTGAAGACGTGTCGAATAGTTCGGTGACAGCAAACTGAAACTTCTGAACCGCCAGACTAAACTCAAGGCGCCATTTTGTCGTAAGTGTTTGTCTTTGGTCCAGTAATTCACTTGCTTGATAGTTCAACAAAGACACCACATTGCTGATGTTAGAGTCTGTCCTACTATTTTGTGAATTTGCATTTTTGTTATAAGTCAAAGATGCTTCCTTCTTTTCATATATAGTGTTCTCAGTAGGGGACGAGAACCCATCCCCATTCTCATCATGGTATTCAATTTTCATACAATTCTTACCAGTTCTTAGCCTTAGAGTAGAAGCCGTTGAAGAAAAAGATCCCACAGTGTTATAGCAATAATCTACAAATATACCTTCATTTGGATCATGTTCAGCACAATGAACCAATGCAGGCAATTCCATATTTTTAAATTGATATATTTTTTTCTTTCTTAGCAATAAGTGTATAGCAGCGAGTATGCAATGTTTCTACTCAATAAGTCCGGTGCTTTATCCTTTTTTCTTTCTCTTGGATCAAATCTTTCAGTTCTGGTTTATTAATCACAATTTGTGACAGTATTATGAAGTTACCAGCAGAAAGATAACTGACGTCGGATTGCGTAACAGAAATCAAAATCAGAGCAAACACCAAAAAAAACTAAAACACATAACACTTGTGATTCAATAATACAAAGAAACAAAGAGGAGAAACATCGGAAAAACAGGAAGGTAATTGGTACCTTTACGGCGCCCGAATGAGTGCCAGTTTGCAAAATCCGTTCTGATCCTGGTAAAATGTGACACAATAAAGTGTCGCAAACCCGGGTAACAAAATGCATAACAATCTCTTTTTTTTTTTCCTTCAAGTGTTTGTTTTTTTTTTTTTTTTTTTTTTTTTTTCTGGAACTACCGATTGCTAGAAAATAGGACGAAACCGAATATCAGAAAAAGTAGAATAAAAGAAGGACAAGAACTTTACATTGAAGGAAAACGGTATAATAGCCAGCAAGCTTTGAAAGAGTTAACGAGCTAACTACTTGTATTGATTAATTTGGTAGTTAAGAAACGAAATAGAACACTGCTATTTGATTTGAAATCTAGGAACCGAGATGGGTGTTTGGTTGTTTATATTTGCTGTTGTAGCCAACTGTGTGAACTTGTTTGCCCAAGTTCATTTTACCATTTTATATGCTGATTTAGAAGCGGACTACATTAACCCAATTGAATTATGTTCTAAGGTAAACAAATTGATTCTTCCTGAAGCCGTACTACAAGGTGTTATCTCCATATTGTTTTTGTTGAATGGATATTGGTTTGTATTCTTGATTAACCTGGGAGTTCTTGCCTACAATGTGAACAAATTCTACAACAAGCAGCAACTATTGGATGCTACTGAAATTTTCAGAACTTTAGGTAAACATAAGAGAGAATCTTTCATCAAATTGGCGTTCTATTTGTTCTTGTTCTTCTTCTACTTGTACAGAATGATCATGGCTTTAATTGCAGCCAGCGAGTAATTCGATGAACCAAGATTGCCAAGTAAAAGGGAATACTACCCACACATAAGCTATATCCTTTTTTTGACTCCCCCTATCACCAATTTTTTTCTTCTTCTGTAAAGTCTAATCAACGAGACGTCTGTCGTTTGTGAATGGACGTAAGGGCTTATTGTAATCAAGAATGTGCTGACCAGTAGGAGACTTGAACTTTCTGTATCAAATGAAATGAATTTATCTATTAACTACTACTACTACTACTACTATTACACTGTTCCAAATACGAAAAAAATTAAAATGAACCAACCCCACTCATACAAGCATAAAGAAGGGGAGAAGTATTATTAATACATTATACATTACAAACACATATCAGTGTACGACTAGCATATAGTTTGAGATTTAACTTAGTTAGTTAGTTAGTCAGTCAGTTAGTCAGTCAGTTTGTTATATTTTGTATGCCTTCGTTAAGCTTTCGTAACTCTGATAAGAGCCCTGATTTGGAGTTAGGGTCAATCTTCGCGGTATCCGGAGGCAAGTTCCGATTACTTGACTCCTCGTCTGGATTCCTTTGCAGCATGATAAGCTCATTGATGCGTTTAAAGTTATCCAGTACTACTTGGTTTTGGGCGACAGCCAATTGAGGTTCCTCATATGTGGTAGCGGAGCTTCTAACTTGTAGAAGTGACTGGGATAATGAGTTCTTGAGCAATGAGATTTGCTTCAGTCTATACACCAAGTCATTGTTTGAAAGGTTGAGGTCCGATAGCGTTGAGAGGTCCTGGACGCACTGTTGCAGGAACCGCTGAAGGATTTTAATCTCAAGCTTCAGCTTCAGTTTGAGTCTTGCAGAGCCTGCTCTGCGAAACTGCGAAATCCTGTCTTCGATAGTTGACTGGAGCACCGTTTCCAGCAGCCTTCGCAACACATCGATGGTAGCCATCGAAGTGAGAGGTGTGGATAGCTGCGGCAGAGTCATATGCTCAAACCGCGCGAGGTCCACTTCCACTGGCTGCTCCGGCAACATCACGTGATCATCAGAACCGTACTCGTCTGCTTGAAAATTCCCTAGGTCTGGGGCATCATCGCCCAGCTCTGGCATTTCATCTTGCTCTTGCTCGTATACTGGGTCCAGTTCCGGTTCCCGCTCTGGTTCCTGCTGCTGCTGCTGCTGCTCTTGCTCTTGCTCTTGTTCTTGCTCGATAACCACATCGTAATCAATAGTGCGCGATGCGCTACCACGTAGCCGGTAAAGCAGCTTCAAATGCCGCTGTCTCAATTCATCCGTCTCTCTCACACTCATAATCCTATCTTTGCCGCGCGAACACACTGTTCCAGTGTTTGTTGAACCGAATAAAACCGAATCCAGCACCGTATATCTGATCTACTTCACTACATTCACCATTAAATGCTGGATGTTAGTTGTTTAATGCCATTACCGAAGTTAGCTAAGCTACACAGAGTAAGGGAATTCACGAAAATCGAAATCAAAAAAAAAACACAAACGAACACCACGTGAAACACACGTGACTACATTTTCCTCTGTTTTTGTGTGTTTCCCAATTCTGTGGGTTTTCATCTTATTTTTTCCGGTTTCTTGCTTTTCTTTTCCCGTCCGGTCTCCCCTTGTTCTGTTTCTGCCCCTCCAGAACGGACGCTTGCCCGCCCTGTTTCAGCCTGGTACCGATCGCGAATGTGGCTACGCGGGTTCCGCGGCCTTAGCCGGCGGACGGCTCTAGACTGGACTGGACTGGGCTAGCCTAGACATAGACTAGCCTAGATTAGACTACGCTTGGTTAGGGCAATGGACCTAGGCAATTAAATGCCAGGGTCTGTGTGTGGCTGGACTGGACCGGGTTGGACCGGGCTGGGCCTGTTCCCAGTCCCCAGCCTCCAGTCCCCAGTCCCTAGTCCCTAGTCCCCCCTGCCCTTACTGATTCGGATTCGAATCCGATCCCCCATCCCATCATCACTCAGCAAATATACGTCTCGACTCGGAAGTTCCTCCACACTCCATTCCCTACACCCGCCACTGGGCAGCAGCGCCAAACTCTCTTCCACCGGACTGGACTTAATGCCCAGTGCAAAACGTACATAATTTTTTTTTTTTTATTTGATATTTGTTGTCCTTCGCCTTCGCCCTCGCCATTTTTCGCTGTTTCTCGCTTTTCTTTAAATAGAAACCTACTTCCTCCCACTCACTTTTTCGCAGCAAGCCAACCAACAAACTTGATCCTTGGAACGTCCTGTACTACAGGAAAATGTCGGCGTTGTTACGCGGCGTGTTCTATGGCGTGGAAACGACGATGCCCCCCATGCACAAAACGAAAATACACGCTTTGCTTCCTCACCATTGTCTACCACCCACTCGAGATGCCTTTGCCCAAGAGCATTCCCAAGCGCATACCATGCATACCCATGGGAATACCAGTATTCCAAAAAAACTGTTTTGTTGGCTACACTACTTATCAACATGCAGCCTGTCCGTAGTTTATTTGCTTAATTTTCTTGTGCTGTGTGTGAGTGTTGTTTTTTTTTATTATTTTTATTATTTTTGGCTTCCTTCGATGACGTAGACCAATCGTGTCAGCAGGAAGTATTTGGTTTACAGGAAGCAAAAGCAGAAACACTAGCACAAGCCTTTAGTATCATATTATATATATGTATATATAGCCGACCATACCGGTGATTCCACTTTGCTCTTTGCACTAGAGATCAGAGACAGAGCTGGGGTCTCAACTGCAGTAGCATCCTGTCCTAAACACAATAATAGGTTTTTCATAAGAAGCCAAAACCCCCACTCTCTGAAGAGTTATTTGTTCTGGTCTATCCTGCTTCCGTTTCACATAAGCGAGTTTCCTTCAATAGCACACTATTGTTTTTTTTTTTTTTTTTTTTTTAATTTCATTTTATTTCATTTTGTTTCCTTCTCGTTTTCCCATCCTTTCTTTTGATCTGCTCTCTTTCTCGCAACGGATACTCATCAATCCAGCTCAATTCAATTTGATCTATTTTAATTTTTAATCTAATTGCTTGTGCGCGCGCGTTGACTAAATTAGCTAGCTAACTACCTAACTAGTTGCATTTTTTGTTTTTTGTTTTTTGGACTGGCATTGCCATTGCTCATCGTATTTGATTTCGGGTTTGGTATTTTGGATTAATATTATTTTTTTCCCACACACTCTCACCACTGGTGACTACTATTACACTTGGCAAATATCAAAGCAAACCTTTACTTCGCACTACGGTATATAAGGTTTGATTTGAAAGAGAAAGTCCGACACCCACATAAACAAGACGCGAGGGTAGTTTATTCGATTTTATTTTTGGGTTCCACCATTTGATCATACTACTAAGGATAGGGTATAGAGTAAACATAAAAGCTCTTGCGATTATTATAATTATTACTCTTCGGTTTCCTTGTTCCCCAGCATTTTAGACATTCTACTCTAATTTTTTTTTTTATTTTTTCGTTTTTGTTTTTGCTTTTGTGACGTTGCGGCATCGCGATCGATCCTTTTTTTTTTTCCTCTCCAAGTTTGATCTTTTGATCTTTTGATCTTTTTTCGTACTGATCTGCTTCAACATTGCGACCGCAGCAGAGTCCGAGAATTTTTGAGTTGTAGAAGTATACACGACACCAGGCATCCTAGCGAACTGTGTGCTGTATTGTATCATATACCCCAGAAAAAAAAAAGAGAACACACACTATATCAAGTGACACGCCATACCGACGGACGTCTTCCTTCTGTATTTCATTTTCATTTTCATTTAGACTTAATTGTCAGTGTGATTCATATATTATTATATTATTATTGCTCATCGCATCACATTGCACAGACACTAACACAGACACAGACTGAATAACAGCGATTAAGAAGAAGAAATGCCTGTTATCCCAGCACCACCAAGTACGACCCTACAGTCTTCGAACGAACTCCCACGGACACTATGGATGGGCGATCTAGACCCGGGTTTCGATGAACTCATAATTGTATCCATATGGATGAGTCTTGGAAAGTCCGTGAAGGTGAAACTCATCAAGAGCAAGACCAATGCCTTGATTCCGATCAATACGGCGTCGAATTCGAACTCGAATAGCGCATCGAGTAGCGCCTTGGAAATCAACGGCGTCTCATTCATTGACCCAAACAAGACCAATTTGCATCATGCGGGCTACTGCTTTGTCGAGTTCGAGTCGTTTGAAGATGCCCAACAGGGATTATCGTTGAATGCGACGCCGATTCCGAACATTCCATGCAATACAACTTCTTCGAAAAGGACTAATGACGATGGGAAGCGCAAATTCAGGCTAAATTGGGCCAACGGAGCGACGCTACATTCGACTATCGTGCCCACGCCGGAGTTCTCGTTGTTTGTCGGGGACTTATCGCCGTTTGCCACTGAAGCTGATTTACTATCTTTGTTCCAAACGAAGTACAACAGTGTGAAAACTGTGAGAGTGATGACTGATCCTATAACGGGGGCCTCGCGATGCTTTGGGTTCGTCAGGTTTGCGAACGAATCCGAAAGGAGAAACGCTCTAATAGGGATGAACGGGGTTCAGTTCCAGGGTAGGCAGTTACGCGTTGCGTATGCTACGCCAAGAAATAACGTACCTCAGCAACATCTGTCCAATAACATATCCCAAGGTCAACCACAATCCCAGGCACAGTCTCAGTCTCAGTCTCAACAAAACCAAAACCAAAACCAAAACAAGCATCATCATCAAGCCCAAGCCCAAGCCCAATCCCAATCCCAATCCCAATCCCAAGCCCAAGCCCAAGCCCTAGCCCGAGCTCACGCCCAAGCCGTAGCCCAAGCTCAAGCTCAAGCCCAGGCTCAGGCTCAGGCTCACTATCACGCCCAGCAACAAGCACAACAGGCGCAGACTCAGGCCCAACACCAACAACTGTTACACCTGCACCAACTAACACAGCAGCAACAACAACAACAACAACAACAACAACAGCAACAGCAGCAGCAGCAGCAACAACAACATCTGCGGCAAAGCCAACTGCAGTTTCACAATCAGCAGATGGCCTCACAACAACACCCCAACAACAACAGCACCTCCACCAACCAGGTCATAAACCCCATGTTGAACCAGACTGCCCCAATGCTTTTGGACACTGCCAACGTTATCGTTTCGTTGCAAATGCCCTCAGCTTCGAATAACTCGGATGGTCTAGATCGTATGAACACAGGCTCCACGTCGGTTACAACATCTACCACCTCAGCACCAACTCCTGCTATAACCTCGAACAGCACAGGTATCGGCAGCCCCACGATCTCAAGTATTAGCAACAGCATCAACAACAACGCAAGTCACAGCAATGTGAGTATTTTTAATGAACATTCCCCAATTTCTTCAACAACCACAACTGCAACTGCAACATCAACGTACACCGGTAACGGTAATACTAATGCATTTAACAATCACTACCAGCATTACCATAACAACAACAATAATAATAACAACATAACACCACCAAGTACTACTGTTTTTGTAGGTGGCTTGAACCCGAATGTTAATGAACTACAGCTCTTCAACCTATTTAAAGCATTTGGTACTATCACAGATATCAAGGTACCTCCTGGCAAGCAATGTGGTTTCGTCACTTTCAATCAGAGAGTTGAAGCCGAAGCCGCAATTAACGGAGTACAAGGATTCGTGCTAATGGGATCCCCAATCAGACTCTCATGGGGAAGACTGAATCCAGCAACCTCTACACCACCATCAGAAAACAACTCAGCTGCTCTTTCATCGTCGTTCTTGTACGTATAAAAACACACACACTTTAAATACACTGGCATTTTTTCGAACAGATAGATATAGATTATTACCTTCACATTTCAACTTCTAGCTACACATGCACACAAACATACATATATAGGTATATATATATACACACTTATATGTTTGTTCACACATATGTTTGTCGGCTACATCCACTATCATACCTTCAATCGCTTTTTTATTTCTGGCGCACAATCGCTGACACACCGAGATCTAACATAATGTCACGTGTATTCTCCCTTTCGAACCCCCACTGCGGCTTCTGTTTTTTCCCTAAGCTATAACTATTTTTTTTTTTTTTTTTTTTTTTTTTTTTGTCAGTTAGTTACCCTTGTGTTTTGTACTGTCGAATATATAGTATGCGATATGCATTGAATAGACACAGTTTATATAAAAGACAAGAGATCTCAGCGGAGAATAGAGTCTTTTCCTTGTTATAAACTAAGTTATGATCTGAAAGGTAAGTTTTGATTAAGAACTGGGGCCAAGACACGTTAGCTATGCTTCAATTGAGCCACAAACTAGAAGGTAAACATGTATTGCTAGTAGGTTGCGGAGAAGTCGGTTATACTAGAGTGTTGAAGCTATTGCCAACCAAGTGCAAATTGACAATTGTATCACCAGAGATACATCCAAAACTAGCTACGTTAGTGGATAATGAGAAATACGAGGTGGGCCAAATTTACAAGTACCTAGCAAGGCCGTTCAAAGAAGATGATTTGGTAATGTATGGTAACAACCAGGCACAATCGATAGAGGATTTGGAGAAACCCTGCGGGTTCCACATGGTGTTCACGTGTTTGCCGGACCTTGAGCTCAGTAGAAATATTTACCAAATGACCAAGTTGAAATTGGGTACTGGAACGCTATGCAATGTAGCAGATCAACCGCCGTTATGTGATTTTTATTTCGGGGCGAATTTAAGGTTAGGCGATGAGAAGTACGGATTATCGATAATGATCAGTAGCGAGGGCATGTCGCCGCGGTTCACGGCACTATTCAAGAAGGAACTAATGAAAACATATGGTGAGTGGCCTGTGAAGGAATGTGTTGAAAAATTGAACGATGTACGTGAGCAAGTGAGGAAAATATCTGAAGAATATGTTTCTGCCTTCGATGACGACAGGGCGCAATTGATCAAATTCCGAATGGAGTGGCTTAAGGCACTTACGGATAAATTCGGGACGCAATGCTATAGACTAGACGTAAAGAAAGTCATTGCTCTTTTCCAATCAATGATCAAGAGCAAAGAGGTTAATTTGGACAAGATTCCGGAGGAAACGTTAATTGACGATGAGACCCAAAATTTGGGGCAGCTTAGTATCGCCTAGAGTAGGAAGTAAGTAAGTAAGTAAGTAAGTAAGTAAGTAAGTTTGATGCAAACAATAAAAGTGATAATTAATATAAAAAAAAGATATATATATTTATAAAAGGCTTTAAATAATTTAAGGTAAAGGTAAAAAAGTTGTAGAGAAGTATAGAGATAATAAAATCATAGCCACCCGAATCAAAACCGACAGCAAGCAAACGGTAATAAGTAGTATTGAGAGCTGATAGGGTTGTTTTTTTTTCATTCACTTTGATTAGGTTCGCCATGACCTAACATCTTTAAAAATAATTCTTTTTTTTTGGGGAAGATTCTTTTTGATTTGGATTCCAGTACAGTAAAGTAATAGTTGTTTCATCAAAATAAATTTGGAATAAAAGTCAAGAGAGAGAGAGAGAGGAAAGGAGAGGAAAGGACCTCCCTGAGCTCCTCCGCTTCCTTCATATTCCAGGGATATGTTGTTGGTTTAGGAAAGAACAAAGAAAAAAGGAAAAAAAAAAAAGAGAGTAGTAGTAGTACTGTGTATTGTTGTTATCGTTCGTTCGTTTTCTCTATTTCTATTTCTTTTCGTAGACTTCGCCCCTTCTGGCAGCGAATTTGGCCGCTTGGTCAACGTTGTCCTTAACGACAGCGACTCTCATTGTAGCCAGGATGTTGTGGGCGGCGTTAGAGTGCAAGTAGACACCACCGTTGAATGCTTTAGTAGCATCCTTACCCAAAGAAGCCTGGAGCAAAGTTTCACCACCAGGGTGCTCTGTGATGTAACCGCTAACGTCATGGACGATACCGGAGATGACGACCAAGCCACTGTTTTCCTTCAAGTGTTCGAGGAACTCGCTCTTTTCCCATACTGGTAGTTGGGACAATGGAGAACCCCAGTTCAACTTGGATCTGGCACGGTCCAACTTCTTTTGTTGTTGTTGGACCAAACCTTGTTGGATAGCGTTTTGGGAGAACTTCTTCAAGTCGTAGGACAAGCCGAACAAGGAGGTCATGTAGATGATTACCTTGGTAGGGTCGTATTGGTACCATTTGATGGCGTTACGGTAGTCAGTTGGGAACTCGTGGTGGAAGTTGTGGTAACCTTCACCGAAGGTGACCAAAGCGGTGATCCAGTTGTCTCTTGGGGTTCTTCTGTCGTCGAAAGGTTGGTCACCCAAGTAGTGGGCCAACGAGTTGATGCAGAAAGTAGCCTGTTGGATGGCGGAAGCTCTCAAGATACCGGCGTACACCAAACCACCCCAGAAGTCGTTCCACATGTAGTGGCAGAACATAGCGGGCAGGATGAATGCGGAGAAGATCATGATTGGGATGAAGTTTCTGTGTTGCCAGCGGACAATCCAATCGTCCACCAAGTCGGCGATATCGGCTCTAGCTCTGTGCTTTGGGTTTGGCTTCAACAACATCCAGCCCATGTGGGAGTACCATAGACCACGCCTGGCGTCGTATGGGTCTCTAACGGTGTCTGTGTAACGGTGGTGGATTCTGTGCGAGTGACCCCACCATTTGATGGAACCCTCGATACTGGCAGCACCGAAAACAGCAAAGAACAAACGCAATGGCCAGTGGGCCGAGTAAGATCTGTGAGCCCACAATCTGTGGTAACCAGCAGTGATGGAAACACCACCGAAACAGTAGTAGATCATAGCGAAGATGAGCACTTCGAGCTTCAATGGCACACGGCCCGAAAGCGCATAGTACAAACCAACCAATGGAATGAACACCACAAGAGTCAAGTTCAACCAGTTCAAATGCAAGTGCCAGTTATTTACCGTCCATGGCATCTCACTGATGTGCTTCCTGTTCTTGTATTTCTCCTTATCCTTCTTGTCCTGTTCCAAAAGATAGTCCATGTTCGAGTCTGCTTCGAAGTCCACATTCACCATATCCTTGGACCCCA
This sequence comes from Kluyveromyces marxianus DMKU3-1042, assembly GCF_001417885.1. Lineage (NCBI taxonomy): Eukaryota > Fungi > Ascomycota > Saccharomycetes > Saccharomycetales > Saccharomycetaceae > Kluyveromyces > Kluyveromyces marxianus. Next base: position 505,498 of record NC_036025.1, read on the forward strand.
TCAGCTTACCCAACCCGTTCACAACACGAACGGATTTCTTGTTGGCCCCTGCGGCCAACATGTTGGCACTAACCAAATCCACTTGCTCCATGGTATTTGTTATGATTATTCCTATTCTATTCTATTCTATTCCTATTGGCACTTTTCCGAAATACCAATTATTCACTAGCAGTAGCAAGCCTGTTTTTTGCTTTCTTTCTTGAAATCAAATCTATCCTTTACTTCCAGCTAGCCCCGGATTAGTTAGTCCTTGGTTATTTGGTTTTTCTTACACAAGATATACAAACCCAAATCTGATCTATCCCAAACCAACTTTAATGCCTCGTCAGCTCTTCTCTTATATATATATATAAATATATATAATTAAATATATATGCTTTTTGTCCTGTAATGCCCGAAAAAAAAAAAAAAAAATGCTGTTTTACAAAACCCAATCAAGAAAGAAGCCAGACAGAGCAGAGCAGAGCAGAGCATAGGGAAGGAAAGAAGAAAAAAAAAAAAAAAAAAAAGAGCGAAGGTTGGGATGTGTGAAATTGTTGTGGTTTTGTTTTGGTTTTCAATTTTCGCGCTTAGAGATGGGCGCAGGGGAATCTTAAAGACGATATTTCATTTTTCAACAATTCTGAAGAGCCAAAGGCAGGCAAAGGCAGGGCCAGGTGTGACAGGCATCACCCAAGGCTGAAAGGCTGAAAGGGGAGGTGATGTACGTACGTGTGGCAGGTGTATCGGGGGAGAATGAGATTGGTGGGAATCGTTCGACATTTGAATCAGCAGACTGTTGACTGTGTGTCGTATAGCGAGCGGATTGTGTTGGGAACGGCATGGCGTGGCCGTGGCCATTGCTGTTGTGTTTGGTGCGCAGGAAGCGCCGATCTCAGACGTTTTTTGGGGGGGGGAGGCAATCCCAGTTCCAATCCAGAGAAATCCAACAAATGGTATTTCTTTTTGCTGGAGGGAAGGAAGAGGGAGAGGGAAGGGAAAAAAAAAAATAAATAAAGGAGGCTGGTACCAGTGGTCACGTGACACAACAAACAGAAGGATCTTGTATATTCGGGTAACAGGGGTCAGCCGGGTAACATGGGTCTCCGGGTAACGACGTACGCCCGGGTAATGTTGTGCCCCCGGGTAACTTAGTACCGCCCCGGAACGACGATTGTCGCCCGCCGCCCCCCGGGGAACTGTCCCCCTTTTTTTTTTTTTTTTTTTTTTTTTGTTCTTTCTTCCTCCCGTTTCCTTTCGTAATTGTCTATTTGTCTGTCTATTTGTCTGTCTATTTGTCTATCTACTGTGTTCTACTCTAGCGTGTTCTACCTTTCCCCAGATCGCAGGCCCTCGTACACCATGACGCGGGCCTGCCGGCCTGCCGTTTCTTTTCCGTTCCCCTCCCCTCCCCTCGTCTTCCCTCGTCTCCCCTATTCCATGGAAAAGCCGGCCCGAACACTCACCCACCAACATCATTACTACCCACTTCCCTCCTCTCCCATGCCATGTGCTAGCCATCTGCCAGCCATGTGCTGCTGTGCTGCTACACCACTCTTGTCTCTCCCACCGGTACCCGCTTTTTTCCAGTTTTTCCAGTTTTTCGTTTTTCGCTCTTTCTTCTTTCTTCACAATCAATTATTTGCAATTTTGCTTGTAGTCATTTTTTTTTTTCTTTCTCTCTCTCTATATGCCTTTTTCTACTAAGGAAAAGAGGGTCTTGCTTCGTCTTTTTGTAAGTTTCATAAGCACATCACATCACATCACTTCGCTTGACTTCACAGTGCCCCTCCACAAGGTTCATCGACACTAGCACACCCTCAGGTCCCACACAGTACAATCCCTTGAGTGAGTTCTACCATTCAAAGTTTCCCCTAGGCCCCTCCTGTATTATCGTAACTTCGGAAATTAGTTACAGCAGCTAAATTAGTACAGGCTACAAAGCATCCAAAGTTGTACTTTCTACTACGTAAACGAGTTCAAGTTCGAGTTCAGAAGAAAAATATTTATTCAATATAAAGATGCAATCGTCCAGCTCAAGTGCTTCCAGCAGTAGACATGTGTCAATCGTGGAACTTTTGTCCACGCCTCCCAATGCCAACACGAATAATAGCCTGGCTTCAGGACCCTCGAACGGTAATCTGAGCGCAGGTACGAACGGAATTGCGCCAAATATCAGTTTGACTTCCGCTTCGAATCCAAGTCTAATCAACAATTCAAATTCAAACCCAAACATGAGCCCAGGTCTCAACGGGAACGACATCGATAGTATCAGCAGCGGTATCAGCAGCACCAGCGCGACGAGTCTCGCCAGTTTGCACCAGCAAGCCGCAGCCGCAGGCGTAGAAAACTCTCTCCCGGAATACCAACAACAACAGCAGCAGCAGCAGCAACAGGCGAACGCATTCATGTCCCCCTCACCGGCCCTCTCAGCCCTCGATTCGCACACTGTGTCGCGTACCAACTCAGAATCGTCCTTCGACACCCAGCTCTCGAGAATCCACACCACCAAGTGGCAGCTCATCCCCTTGTCGCAGCTCATCGAACAAAACAAATTGATCTTCATCAACGGATCGATGTCCGTCGAAGAGGCGTTCAACACCTTGGTCAAACACAACTTGACGTCGTTGCCCGTCGAAAAGTTCCCAGACGACATGGACTGTCTCACCTTCGACTACAACGACTTGAACTCGTACTTGCTCTTGGTACTCAACAAGATCACCGTAAACAACGCAGAAGTCACCAGACAGTGCCAGCTGGGACAACCGGTCCCCGTCGGAGAAATCGTCAAGCTCACCCCGAAAAACCCCTTCTACAAATTGCCCGAGCAAGAAAACTTGTCCACCGCAATGATGATCCTTGGATCTGGTGTCCACAGAGTCGCCATCACCAACCAGGAAAATACAAAGATTAAAGGTATCCTATCGCAGCGCAGACTGATCAAGTACCTCTGGGACAACGCCAGATCGTTCCAGAACTTGGAACACCTGTTCCAAAAGACGTTGAAAGACCTCAAGATTGGCGTATTAGACACTCACGCAAAACCAACTACAAGGCAATCAAGAATTATCTCCATCCAGGGCGACGAATTGTTGATCATGGCCCTCTTCAAGATGCACACGGAACGTATTTCCTCCATCGCAGTAATAGACCACCAGGGCAACCTCTTGGGGAACATCTCCGTAACAGACGTCAAACACATCACCAGAACCTCCCAGTACCCGCTCTTGCAGAACACCTGCTTGCACTTCATCAGCGTCATCCTAGACAAGAGAGGTATCGAAATGGGTAAGGACTCTTTCCCTATCTTCCACGTGTATCCAACCTCCTCCTTGGCAAGAACAATCGCAAAACTAGTCGCTACAAAGGCTCACAGATTGTGGATCGTACAGCCTTCTGGCGATACTCCGGTAGATAGTGAAAAGGATAAACGCTCCGGTAAATTGATCGGTGTCGTCTCTTTGACTGATATCTTGGGCTTGCTAGCAAGACACCAGACAGAGTTCAAACAAGTCGACCCGCTAACTGCAAGAAGACAAAGAGGAAGTATCGTATGATGCCATTGGAAATTCTATTTTTTTTTTTTTCTCCCTCCAAAGTCTATGGTCCCTCAACCGTTATTTATTTCTCTCTCTCTCTCTGCATCTCAACTAGTGTCGTCATCTTATCACTGGCATGTGGATAAAAGGTGTCCATCTATATGTATATATACTACATATTATTATATCCATTATCTATAACAGTAAGTTCTAATTCTAGTAAACCATACTTCTCCCTTGACCAGTTATGTGCTGCTATGCGCTATGCTAGGTATACTATACTTACGCATACTATACTTACACATCTGTATATGGTTTGTGAATGAAAATAAAAAAAAAAAAAAAAAAAAAAAAAATTAAATGCGGAATTCAAAATGTCTAGAGACTAATCAATGTCATCGCACTGATCCACCTGGCTAAAACAAATACGCAGCAGGCAGGCAACTTACCGGATTACCAAATACTGACCACAACTGTACATACAATGTCTCGCCAAGTTCCAAAATCACTACTACAGCGCCAGGCCAGACGTTTGTCCCCTGCTACCCAAGCACCACAACCTACACTAAGTGCGTTGGTTTCTCAATTCACGCTTTCGGATAACTTTGATGACACTACTTTGGAAGACCAATACGAGCAATTGAAGCCTCTATTAGATGATATAACATATTCCAATGTTCCCTTTGATAAATGGACTTCCAATAACCTCAATGTGCTCAAACATCATCTAGATACAAAGGCTCATCTACCTTGGAAATCTCTGCCCATGCAAGAAAAACGGGTTTGGTATCTACTAGGATATGGGACCTGGGGTCCCAGAAGAGACTTCAACAAGCTAAAACCTAACGATATCCAATGGGACCAGAAGGCTACTGTAGCTGCACCAAACTCAACCAAAAAATTGAAGACTGTCAACCCAATAGTACTCTGTTCCGAAGATAGAATTCAATGGGACAAGAAAAAAAGAAGGTTGGATCCATTAACAATATCAGTAGGCGCATTTGCATCAATAATCACACTTATAGCATTGACCGTATGAATGTGGTGAAATCGGAAACGGATTTGGGTATATTATCTAGGTACTGAATATACAATATAGGTATATTTATCAATGTTAATTTAATTGTTTGATATAAGTCAATTTGAAAGGGAAAACAAATAGAAACAGAACAACTTGTATATTATAGTTAAGCTATCGAGTTTTTTTTTTCTTTCTTGCAAAGTCGTCTCTCGGCGCGCCCAGCCCTCATATGTTGCAATGATATATTGCAGTTTTCTTGATTTCTTGAAATTCTCTGCTTCAATTGTCATCCTCATCGTCCTCGTCAGCCATATCTTCCATATCGTCCTCCCATGATTTTTCAACAGTTTCCTTGACACGTTTAACGTACTGAGATTTATGGTCCTGGAATAATGTGGCAGCCTCCACATTTGCAGGAGATGCTGGGTTAGGGTCGTTGAATAAAGATTGGATGGACGTTAGAATAGAGGCAACGTCATAAGTCGGAGTCCATCGATTCTGAAGAATATCCAAACATATCTCACCGTTCGCATATACATTGGGATGGAACATTTCACTTAAAAATTTGACATGAGGTGGCTTGTTAGGATACTCCTCATCGAACTCCAATAATAATCTAAATGTACCGTCCTCGTACGGCGTATCTGCTGGTCCGATAATCATCGCATTCCAAATCATGACATTGTCGGGCAACGGCGATGCCGATACCCCTGGCGGAGAATCCTCCTTCATTCTTTTGAAATCTCTCATTAACCTCCTCCTAGCCGGCGTAGACATCCTTTATAGGTCAATAGTGCAAATACTGTATGTGTTAATTATGTGCTAATAATCCCTTAACTGGACTTTTTATAAGCTTCTAAAATTCACTTTAATCACCGTCGTGTCCGTACTATGTTTAATATATCTCAATAGGGAATTTAAATATCCACACTAGATATCAAATATTGCTGCTCTATACTATTATACCTCCTCCGGTTTGTATATCACGCTGTCTTATAAATGTCGTAGTTTAAGTTTCTTTATTGGTATCTTTTCAAAGCGATGCTTATTCTCAAAACAAATGACACAAATAAAACCAAATTAACTACTACTAAACTTTTGTCGGTTTATAATCTATTTTATCTACACCAAAATTCAACCCCAAAACAACTCTCAATGACCCACTCTCAACTAACTTCCTTACTGTTTGATGTACTGATTGTGTAAGTCTTCAATTCTCGATCGTCTTTCAGAATCTCTGGGAATGTGGCGAATAGTAGATTGTGCGGGTAAGTACACGTGACCACAAAAGGAACACCGAAAAGCGTACCGTGCGCGTTTGGCACTTACACCGGGCGGGACCCTTTAACCCAGTGGATGCACCACCACCACTACTACTACCACCACTAGTACCACTACTCTACTGATAAAATTATCGCTATATCGACTACTATACCCTATCTAATTGGAGCCTGTCAGTGTTGGTCATTAAGTTACCCAACTTTAAGACAGTGTCAGTCCCGTAGCCCTGGATCGAATGAACGGTTAAATCACCATTCCAATACTCGGCGTACACCTTACACAATGCAAGGCCAATGCCGAGTTTGTATCTTGGCGAACGTTGGAGAAGATCAATCAACGGTTTCTCGAATTTAAACCTACCCTTTTTCAAGTTAGTCTCTGTCATGTGATCTAGTGACGTTTGTGTGTAGCGTTCCATAACCTGTGAAGAAGAATCGTACAATGACTCTCTCTGAAGCCCCGGTAGATGGTGGAAGTTTGCTAGCGATTGCGTCGCCAGCTCTTGTGACTTCCCAAAGGACCATATCAGCTTATCTGGATAGGGAACGCCTCCAGCACGATCACTGATTCTGAAAAGATAGCTCTGATCATTTTCGATGATTGTTACGACGATTGGAGGAGCTTCATCGAGCCCCAAACGAATTGTCTCTTTCACCGTTGCCTCGTATTTATTCCGTAATATCTCTCCTAGAAGGAATTTGAGGTGCGACGGTAGGAAATAGAATTCCAAGTCCGTGTCACCGTGGAGAATCAACTGGGGCATCTTGATACCATCAAAATACATGTTCTTCATGTACGCTTCACACATAGTTCTGGCGTCGTGCAAATATGCCTTTGCGCTACATTTCTGAAAAATATCACCCAAGACTAGCATATTCTCCTTCCTACCGCTCAAGTAGTTAGACGTCATACTCAAGTGCTCTTCCACAATTAACCTTCGACTAATACGCGCTCTCAATAATTCTGAAATGAGTTGGTCCATCTTGTCCTGAGGGTAGAGGTCCAGTATACAGGACTCCAAAGCGCCCATGATCAAATGCGGCAAGTTCAACGAGTTGAAATCAGATAGGATCGCATGCAAAAACTTCGCAAACTGTAGATTTGTCTCCTCATCTTTGATTTCCGGGAATTTCCTGAACCTTTCAAAAATGTTATAGTAGGACTCATACACTTGGTTAAAATGGAAGTTATTCACCAAGTTGAATGGTAGATTCTGTAGACGGTTTATCTTGTGCGCAATACGGACGCACAGCTCTTCCTTGACAAACTTTCCCGAGTTTAAAATTTTTTGCCTTGTTAATTTGCTTGAGTCATCGTAATACTGCGCCAATTGCTTCAACGACATTGGATGTGGTTGCTTAGGCAAATACTTTTCAACCAACACATTTTCATTATGATAGTAATGTTGTTGGTTGATGTACTTGGACTCTGAAGGATACGCACTCAAGGTCTTGGAAATATATGGAGCAAGTTCGTTGATGGACTTCGTTGGAGAATACCGTGAGAAATCAGGCATCTGGGAAACATCTAACACTTTCTTAATACTCCTTTTAGACATTTCTGATGTAGTGGATTCCTGGTCCCTCTGGTTCTTCTAGATACTCGAGAGATAATGGAACTTACCTTTTCCTTACCAAAAAAATGAATCCAAACCGTTGATCACATCACTCTCCACTAGTTGATAAAGTGCAAACCGCTAGTGTGCCTTTTCCCTTTAAAAAACCTTTGAATTTTTCGATATCAAGAAAACCAAAATGAAATGTGAAACGATCATCATTACCTAACAAGTGATAATGGAGTTTAAAAAGGAATTGGATCTAGGAAATAGATAAGTAGTGGGTGAGAATAACAGTTTGAAACGGGTACAAATTGAGACAGTGAAGATACCCGGTGTTTTGAAAAAATCGATTATTTTCTTTGGTGGAAAATAACGTCTTAAGACACATAGTAAGAATAAATTAGACGTTTGCAACACAGCCATTATTAGTAAGTATTTTGTTCCATAATTGAGAAGAAAACATCTTTTATTCTGATTGATACCTAATACTAACATTTCTGATACTTGAATTATCAATTATTGCACTAGTGAGCGGGACTAAAAGTGAAGATGCAAAGGATGCACCTGCAGCAAATGCAGTGCCAGAATCTGTTATTGAGGCACCGGAATCCAGAGCACCCAGCTCCAATTCTAACTCTTCTTTAAACAGCGAGCAACCACCGACTAAAAAAATGAAGCTGGTGCCTAATATTGCAGAAGAATTAGCGAAAAACCGGTCACCACCTTTAAGTAAATCGCATAATAATATTAAGAAGCAGATCTCGATATCGTCACTCTTGTCTGATCCACAGCCTCCCAAACCTATTATCAGATCACCAACTGTGATACTTCCTTCACAACGTCCGGGAACCTCCAATATTAGTGAATCAAGTAAGAACGATATTCTTATTGCTCGTACAAATTCACCAGTCAACGTTCAGCTGGATAGATCGCAAAGTAGCCTCCAAAGTTCCTCCGATTCAGGTGACAAAGATAAAATACTAAACAAATTGGCTCCAAATATTGATGCAGTTTTAAGCAGTAGACCTGGAAGTGAAGCTGGATCGGATTCCCAGCAAGCACAACAACCACAGAGTGTTGCCAAAACTGCAACAAACACTACTAATGATACCAATTCTGCTTCAGGCAACGAAGTGAAAGCTACTTCTAACTCCAAATCAAGTACAACAACAGATCAAAAATCAAAGGCGAAGGTAAAAGAAGAAACCCCTAGTAAAGCTACCAAACAAGGAAGTAAAAATGGCAAAGGATCTGCGTCAAAATCAAACAAGAATAGTAAAGCAACGGCAAAGGGTAAAAAAGATTCAAAAGCGAAACCTGAGGCTAAGAACAAGAACGATCCCAAAGTTAAATCAGAGAGTCCCAAACCCAATTCAGAAAGCTCTTCTGAAACACCAAATAATAATACTCCGGAAGTTGTAACTAACGATAGTAAGGTAAAATCAGAAACTACAGATTCAGAGACAGCAGAAAGTAAGAAGGAAAAGAGTAAGAAAAAGAAGACTGAAACTCCTCGTAAACTAGTTCCAGCTCCTCCAATTAAGTCACCAAAGTTGTCTTCTGTAGAAGTTGATGGAAAACCAATAGTTATCCTGGATATACCGTTGCATGACGTTTCCAGCAATGAATATCTTGATGAAAATGGCCAAGTTGTCTTCAACGTTTATAACATGATACAAGAAAAGTACGGTGGACAAATTAGTAAAACCAAGAGAAATTTAATAGTAGATCTGAATGATGATGTCGAAGCAGCAGAAGATAACGAGGGTGAAGACGGTGCCGAAGTTGAACATGATGCCGAAGACGATGACGACGATGACGACGATGACGAGGAAGATGATGAAGAAGATGGTGCTGCCATTGATTCAACGAAAAATAAGGATAGCTCCTCATCACCTAAGAAAAAACGCCCTCATCCATTGAAGGGTAAAAGTAGGATCGGTAAATACGATATTGAGGATCCCTTCATCGATGATTCTGAGCTACTTTGGGAGGAACAAAGGGCAGCAACTAGAGACGGTTTCTTTGTATACTTTGGTCCATTGATTGAAAAGGGACAATATGCCAGCTTCCAAAGAGTGGACGGGACGATGAAGAAAGGTGGTATAAAAAATCCGAAGTAGTATAATATCATCGTTTTACAAGGTACAATTTACATACATTTATATACTTATATATTATATGAAGTCACTTTGAACCTCTCCTTATTCCCGTAAATTTTGATTCAAAATTTTGCAGAAATAGATTCCACAGCATGCTCTATAAGAGGATACTGGGTTCTAATTTCATCGCTGCTCTTATCCTGTGTTAGTATTTGTTCGTTAACTTTATCGCATATTTCTTTAAGCAAATCTTGATCCCACTTTTTCTGGAATGTTATAAAGAAGTTCAAGTAGGTCAATAGAGTTCTTAATTTTGTTGACTCAGGACTGATAACACAGTCATTAATTGAAAGAATGGCGATACTATGCAATGTAGCAATTCTGTCTTCGTTGATCAAGATATATGGTCTAGCTGGGAGAGGAGGCTTATCTTGGATACGAAGTTTCTCCATATCATTGACTATATCATCCGCTTTATTTTCTGATTGTATTCTCTTGCCACGAATCATCATGTCTTTTAAAATTGCCAAAACGCAACATTTTGCTTGTTCATATGGGCAACTCAATAAGGTGTCCTTGATGAAACTAAACGCAAAGTCCTCAGGCATTAAACACAACACTCTAGTAATCACCGAAAACTCCAATTTTCTTACGCTATCAGATATCTGGTGAGAGGCTCGGAATAATTCTACTTGCAAAAACAATGACACCAAGTAAGAAGGAATGTTCTTCAAAGATTCCATGGACTCTGTGACGGAGCTATTGGTTAAAGCGTAAAGGACCCACATGCGAGCAGCATCTTGAAGGGCCTTGTTCTCAAATATAGAGGATAGCATGGGAGGGGTGCAGAATCTTAAGTACAAGTAAATTGCATCTTCCACTGACAATTTGATATCAGGCTCTGGTAAATTATTCTCTCCCGAGAGCGTGTACAACATGCAGATACCTGCTGGGTGTAACAAAATTTCTTTCACGTTAGCCACCTTTTCAATTTCATATGTATATGCCAATTGGTAAGACAAGTTTGTGATTTCTTTCAATTCTTCTTCTGATTTTATATCTTCATTCTTTGGTAAGGAACGATAAATCCGTTTTGATTCATCAATACATAGTCTCTGGAACTCTTTGGCGACATCAATATCGAACGAAATTGCCAATTGATAATATCTAAATATCATGTCCAAAATCATATTGCTGTAATCACTGATGACTTCCATGTCGGAACCTGGATGAATAGAGTTATGATATCTGACATTAGCATTAAGTGTTTTTTCTTTTAACAACTGTGCAGCAGAAATAGTTAACAAGTTGCAAATTAGTTTCCTTTGAAGCACCTCTTCTGCATCTTTAATACTTTTCAAATCTTCTTCAGATACCTCCTCATTCGCATTTGGTGGAGAAGAGGGAGGGATATAACCTCTGATGAAAGAATATATTCTACGCAACGCGAACAAAGCATCGTCCATCTCGGAGTTATTATGGGAAATGAAGAGAACAAGTGAGCTGACTGCCTCACCGAGGAACTTTGATGGGTACAAAGTAACGACACGCTTTAGAGTACTGCCAATTAACTCAATGATTGCGTGGAATCTTAGCTCTGCAATCAATTCCTGTGGCTGTCTACCGTAATACTGAACTCCAGCTTCCAGATCACGTAATAAGTCACTTTCTTCAGAAAGGTTGCTATCTTTAGTACTTTTCTTCTTCTCCTTCTTCTTCTTTTCATCATCGTCAGCATCACCATGATTGCCTTCTTCACTCTCACTTTCATTTTCGTCCTCGCCTTCTGACTCTGCAGCTAATGGCTCTTCCTCTAAAATCAACCGTATCAAAGACTCATCATTAATTTTTATCGACTTCATCAACTCGCATCCGGCGAAGAAACATTCCTTCGCATTACCAAATAAAGCGACTTCATTGAAGCACTTCATAGTAGCACATAGTAATTGTTTCGAAACTTCCAAAGAGCCAGCGCTTCTATTGGCCCAATGAATAAAGTTGATCAAAATTTTGGGCAAATCCCATCCAATCTCATAAACAACATCTTTATTCTGTTGCAAAAGCCCTAATAAAAATTTCAAGAAGTCCACTTTCTGCTCTAGGGAGCCCTTGGCGTTTATTTCTTCGCAGTAAAGGTCTATGATTGTCACCAAGGTGATCATGTCATCTTTCTCCTCGACAAAGGCCGTAAGAAGTTTATCCTTAAGCTCTTCAAAACGTTCTTCTGGTAGCGTCATGATTAAATTAGATGTAATCTTGTTTACCACAACTATAATAATGATCCAAAGAGCAGTCCCAGTATCTTTCTTCTGTTTCTGTTCCAAAAGACGCTACTGCTTTGTAAAGGTTTGAAACCATATTACTAAATTTTAATCCCATATTATTTAAGTCCAGTAACAATTTCGGCATTCGGCATTACTGAAGAGAATCTGAAGGGAAAAGGTTAAAGAGAAAAGCTGGTGGATGAAGAGCCGCTGTGACCGCTAGCAGTGGATAAAAACGTTGGATATGAATAGTGGAGTGCTTCTAAGCGAATCAGAGACTGATACCAGCGAAACGAGCGAAAGACAAAGCGGATTATTATCTGCCCAAGGTTCAATAAAGGGTAAGCTAGAAGAGTTTAGTGCGAAGCTCGATCGGCTCCGTTTGGACGACGAAAATTCAGAGGAAGAGCATGCCCTAAAATCACAGTCAGTTTCCGTGAATAGCGAAGGGAATATTAGCCGTAGTGCTAGTGCAAGTGCTAGTGCAAGTGCCAGCGCTAGTGCTAAACTAAGGAACTCCCAATCGCCAGTGCAAGAGTATACATCTGATACAAATCCCGAAACTGACGCAAGCTTTAGAGTCAAAATAAGACTACGGCCAATTGGATCTATTCCCCAAATCCAGCCCCGGGTTTGCCAGATATCCTCACACCAAAACTTCTCTGCCCTAGTTAAGTTTCTGTGCAAAAGGCTTAAACGAAACCACGTTCATTGCTACATAAACAACGCCTTTGCGCCTTCTTTGAACCAGACCATTGGAGATCTATGGTCTCAGTTCAAGACCAACGACGAACTCATAGTCAGCTACTGCGAAACAGTGGCCTTTGGTTAGTTCCACATCTCTTTAGCTTCAACCTGATCACGTGCTACTATATTATATGTATGGAGAGTAAAATTCACCACTTTCTATTATACAAATCTTGGAAATCGTAAACAATTCACAAGTAGCAACACCAAAAGTTGAAGAGATAGATGAATAATTAAAAACACATATACTTTAAAGGATTGTTGAGCAGTGTGATCGGTTGTCAGAAAGGTTTGTAAAGGAGTTGGGAAAATATTGAAAGGACAGAGCAATTGGTGAAAGATGTCAGAACATAAAGTGGATGTGACAACGATATCAAAAATGATACCTCAGATATTTGATCAGATGAGAAGCCAGACTACATCGACGAATTTTGTGAGTACAACTGCATCTTTATCTACACAATCGCTTCTCAAGGAGCAGGAAGAACTGGATAAGATAATTCCTGTAATACAAAATCTAAATGCGAAGATCAAAGAGTGTAAAGAAGGGGATATGGAAAGGATCAAAGAGACGTGCCGGGCAATGAACATTATTTTGGATAAGTTTATCAATATACAGTCACAAGCATCGTATGTCAATAAGCTAATGCGCAATGAGGAGTACTTGGATTATGTGGCGAGTGGTAAATCGGAAGAAGAGTACCTGCTGGAAAAACAAAAGGAGTTGGAAGAGTTGGATAAGAAGGTGAAGCAAGCATCTGCGATGCATGCTCCTACAATGCAGCCCCCAAGTTCAAGTATACCCAGAGTGTCGGACTCTCGAAGGGTGAATAAACCTGTGCTGAGAAATGGCAGAAGCGGTTTGTTTTCTCAAAATTCTAGACGTGGTGGTAGTGGGCCTAGTGCTACCACTGGTGGTAATACTGTGAGACGTAAAGTATCTCGTCCCTAAATCAAAAGCTAGTTAGAATTCCGGAGTGATACCCATTTGCTGTAAACTTTCGAAACGGAAATATTGTTTATAGTTGCGTTTATATATATATATATATGTGCGTACGCATATATTAATAACATGAATTAATTTAAATTTAAATAGTATACATTGAAGCGTGAGTCGTATTTTTGTTTGTTGAAACAACGTTTATTCTTTAGCTGGAGCTTCTTCCAAAACAACGAGCAAGTCAGAAGCGTCAACGTTTTCACCATCCTTGACAAGCACTTCCTTGACTTGACCATCAGATGGGGAGGAGATAACCATTTCCATCTTCATGGCACTTAGGACAGCGACTGGTTGGCCCTTGGAGATCAAAGAACCCTTGTGTACCTTGACTTCGACAACAACACCTGCCATTGGAGAACCAATTTGGAATGGATCGTGGGCGTCAGCCTTTGGCTTGGAGATCGTTTCAACCTTTTGAGATCTGTCAGCAACAGAGACCTTTCTCAATTCACCGTTCAATTCGAAGTAAACTTCTCTGATACCAGTCTCCTTGTTCAAATCACCAATAGCTTGTGGCTTAATGATCAAAGTCTTACCTTGTTCAATTGTAACGACGATTTCTTCACCGATTGAAGGTGGAGACAAGAAGTTCTTGGTTGGCAAAACAGATAAATCACCGTACTTTTCTCTGATCTTACGGAAATCTTCGTAGACCTTTGGATACATGTTGTAAGAAGCAACATCACAGTCGTCAATGTCACCAAATCTGTTAGTCAAATCTTCCTTAATGCCTTCCAAATCGAATGGAGCCAATTCCAAACCTGGTCTCTTGGTCAACTTTCTTCTCTTGTTCTTCAAAACATCAGATCTTAGAGGTTCTGGGAAACCACCGTATGGTTGACCGATTAAACCTTCAAAGAAGTCCATGACGGAGTCTGGGAAATCCAAAGATGAAGCTAATCTCTTAACATCATCCGAGGTCAACTTGTTAGTGACCATGAATTGAGCCAAATCACCGACAACCTTGGATGTTGGAGTGACCTTAACAACATCACCCAACAACAGGTTTGCTTCACGGTAAGCTCTCTTGGTTTCAGCCCATTGCTCACCAAGACCCAATTGTTGGGCTTGGAAGAGCAAGTTGGTCAATTGACCACCTGGAATTTCATGGACGTAAACTTCTGGATCAGGACCCTTCAAGTCGGCTTCGAAACATGAGTACAATAGTCTCATTTCAGCCCAGTAAGCATCTAGCTGACTGATGTAGCTGACGTTGACATTACAGTCGATTTCACCATCAAGAGCAGCCAATAGTGCATTGACAGATGGTTGAGAAGTCATACCAGACATAGAGTTGGTTGCAACATCAACAACATCAGCACCAGCGAAAGCACATGCAGCCATGGAAGCAACACCGGTACCGGCGGAGTCATGGGTATGGACGTGAATTGGCAAGTCAGGGTACTTTGTTCTGATAGAACCGATCAAGAGCTTAGCAGCAGATGGCTTCAAAGTACCTGCCATATCCTTGATACCAAGAATATGGGTACCTCTCTTAACCACTTGTTCAACAATGTCCAAGTAGTAGTCAAGGTTGTACTTCTTACCTGGTGCTAGCATGTCACCGGAGTAACAAATGGTAGCTTCGACAACACCACCAGCCTTCTTGACTGCGTCAACACCGACAGTCAATTGCTCCAAATCGTTTAGAGCATCGAAGACTCTGAAAATGTCAACACCGTTATCCTTTGCTTGCTTGACAAAGTGGTCGATAGCGTTATCTGGTAGAGAAGAGTATGCAACACCGTTGGCACCACGTAGCAACATTTGGAATGGAATGTTAGGAACCAACTTTCTCAAAGTTCTCAAACGTTCCCATGGATCTTCGTGCAAGAATCTCATGGAGACATCGAAAGTGGCACCACCCCAACATTCCAAAGCGAAAGCACCGCTCAAAGCATGAGCAGTAGTTGGAGCGATGGCAGCCAAATCGTAAGTTCTGACTCTAGTGGCCAATAGAGATTGATGAGCATCCCTCCAGGTGGTGTCCATTAGCAAAGTACCCTTGAACTTTCTAACTTGCTTTGCAAATTCTTCTGGGCCGTGTTGCAATAGAACATCTCTCCACCCGGCAGGAGGCTTGGCAGACACATCTAGAATGGAGCCATCGGCCTTATGCAAATGTGGGATAGTAGGATGAGTCTTTAACTTTGGTAGACCAATTTGACCCTTGATCGATGAACCGTTAACGGCAAGATCGGCCAAGTAGTGCAATAGTTTTTGAGCTCTGTTTTGAGAAGAAACCATTTCGAACAATTGTGGAGTGTCATCGATGAAGGTAGTCCAGTAGTCACCGGACTTGAACACAGGATGAGTCAACAACGTTAGCAAGAATGGAATGTTTGTCTTCACACCTCTGATTCTGAATTCGATCAAGGCACGCAACATCTTACGACGAACGATTTCGTAAGTGGAACCGGAACAAGAACATTTGACCAACATGGAATCATAATGAGGTGAAATGACCGAACCAGCGAATGCGTTACCACCATCCAATCTGACACCGTTACCACCAGCGGAACGGTAAACATCGATACGACCAGTATCTGGCTGGAAGTTCTTGGAAGGATCTTCAGTAGTGATACGACATTGAATAGCGAAACCACGGGTGGTGATTCTATCTTGCAATAGTCCCAATTGTTCCAAGGAAGCACCTGCTGCGATTTGAATTTGTGCGGCGACAATGTCGATACCGGTAATTTCTTCGGTGATGGTATGTTCGACTTGAATTCTTGGGTTGATTTCAATAAAGTAGTGTCTGTTTTGGTTGTCGACCAAAAATTCAGCGGTACCAGCATTTCTGTATCCTGCCTCCTTAGCCAACTTGACAGCGTCAGTCAAGATTGCATTACGCACGCTCTCTGGCAAAGTCTTGGCTGGCGCTACTTCAACGACCTTTTGATGTCTTCTTTGCACAGAACAGTCTCTTTCGAATAGATGGATGACATTACCGTAGTGATCAGCCAACAACTGAACTTCGATGTGCTTTGGCTTGTCCAAGAATCTTTCAACGAAACAAGTACCGTTACCGAAAGCAGTAACAGCTTCGGACTTGGCTCTTTGGAAAGCATCGGCGATATCATCACCTTCACGAACAACTCTCATACCACGACCACCACCACCGAAGGCAGCCTTGATGATGACTGGGTATCCGTACTTCTCCACAAATTCAACTGCTTCTTCAACTGTCTCTATTGGACCAGGCGTACCTGGAACCACTGGAACATCCGCTCTCTCGGCCAAGTTTCTGGCAGAAACCTTGTCACCAACAGCATCGATCACATCGGCTGGAGGACCAACCCACGTGATACCAGAGTCGGCCACCTTCTTGGCAAACTCAGAGTTTTCCGATAAGAACCCATAACCAGGGTGGATGAAGCTCACTCCGTGCAATTGAGCAATCTTGATAATCTCATCGATCGCCAAGTAAGCACCAACTGGAGTGTATTTTCCTGGCTCACCAATAACGTAAGCTTCGTCTGCCTTCAATCTGTGCATAGATAGTCTATCCTCGTGCGAATAGATCGCAACAGTCTTCATCGAAAGTTCATGAGCCGTTCTAAAGATTCTAATTGGAATTTCACCACGGTTGGCAACAAGAATCTTGTTCTTTTCACCTAGTAGGTTCGAGTTATCACGCAACCCGGCCAGATCGTTTTGGGTGGACATGATTTGATTTTATTATATTATATTATTTCTCTCCTGAATTAGTTAACACACTATTCAAGACGATCGTTTGTCTGTGTATATGAGCCCTTTGGAATTGAATTTCTTTCCTTTAGCCGCCCTTGTATGATCTTTTCTTATTTAATTTCCAGTTTTCGTTTGGAAGCTCTCTTTTTTTTTTTTTTCTTCACAAATTATAAAGGAAAAAAAAAAAATAAAAAAATATAGCAAAATAAGTTGATCAATTAAGTTGCAGAATACCGACCAGTAAGTAGTAACGATGTATCAGGTCAGGGTCCAAAACAATATTGATTGCCTGTATTTGGGGGAGTAACGACTTGTATGTACAGCAAAAGAAAATGTAAATTGATTAAATAAACAATTGGGTATACGTAACGGATCTATAGCATGCCCAGGCTGTAACGGAACTTGGGATCGCTTAGACCTAATCCTTTTTATAACTGAATAAGCTTGTGCTTTCTCAATTTCCGTCACTTTTACTATTAAAGTGATGACGGTAAGGCTGGTGAGGATTGGCACTACGCTATGAAAACATGGATGACCGGGCCAGCGCAGTCGACCAATCAGAAGCGAGAACGGCCACCTCGGTGGTCATCCCGGGATGACTCAAGAAAGAAAAATTTTTCCCAGTGTGTGTTACCCGGGCCATGATGTCACGCGTGCGTAACAAAGCTTGAGGAAAGCCTGCTAGGCCATGCTAGGCCCTGGTCAGGGAATTATACTGTATTACGCCATTGTTTTGTGCGTTCCGAAACCGAAGCGAGCATCTCGGCGCGTGGGTATGTCGCGATGGGTTTTCCGCTGTTACAGGGAAGGGGGAGGTTAACAGTATGGGGTCCTGGAACTGTAGGGTGGGATGCAGCTTTCAGTGCATTGTAAGGCCGGGATTGCCCCAAGTAAGTAAGTTTGAATGGCGTCGGTAGTCCGGCTCAGCTCAGCTCAGCTCAACTCAATCCAGCTGAGCTGAGCTCCGGGATATGGAGACGTGGGCGGACTTCAATGTGCGTTGACCAGAAAAAAAAAAAAAAAAAAAAAAAAAAAAAAAAAAAAGAGAGAGACAAGAAAACTAAAAAAAAAAAAAAATGCAGAGAGGAGGGGTATACTTCTTCTCGAAGATCTTGTATTAGGCTCGTTCAACCCGAAGGAAGTAGAGAACATAACACGTGATTTAGCATTTTCACTTTTTTGGCTGGTAGAATAGAGTCTGATATGGTGGTGGGGCAAAGAAAAGGCTGAAATGGGAACGAGGCATTGGAGAGGTTGGGTGACGCCCTCAATCTAGCTGTGCCACTCTTGCTGTCCTGACATACATACGTCATGCGTCATTACTGCTAGTATCGGTATCGATTTCTTACGGAGGTTGTTGTATATATTAGTGTTACAATTTATAGATTTAGACTAGTCAGACATGCAAGTGGAAGGGAAGAATTAGTTGGGACCGTCGATGGACAGACACTACTTTCGTTTATCCATTCATTGAGTTCCTTGACTCAGGAATTTTTTGTGTATTTCATTCTCTCCATCTTTCTACCATTTCGTTCATCCATTGAGTTCCTTGACTCTGTAGTATTCTTGGTATGTGCTCGCATCCCTCGAGTACGTTGTTGTCATTAATGGTAGAACCTTCGAATAAAGTATTTAGGAGTTTTAGCATGAAAAGCGAGTTTGGGTAAACGATGCATTGGGCGTATTCCGGTTCGTACCAGTATTCAAGGTATTTTAAGTATCTCTTGAACTTTGGATCCTTCCATAGCTGTAGCTGTGTCAGGAGGTAGGTGACGTATGGTATATTAGCCAATGATTGGATGAACTCAAGTTCTATCTCAAATCTTGTTGGTAGTTCGTTGTCTTCCAATTGTGGTTGAGGTTCTGTGCTAGTTTGTTCTGACATTACCAACTGCACTACTTCTTTGTAATTCTCTAGCTATTATGCTCCTTACTTTCCTTGTGAGGTTAGTTAGTTTCTGGTATTGTTGGAAGGCCTTGCGTGAATGATCGATCGATTGTCTGCCTCTCCCTGTCTCTTTCTCCACTTGCAAACGATGAGTGGTTCGAATTGAAAGAGACTTATTATAGCTATTAGGTTTAAACCTGCTGCTTGTCTTCTGCCAAAAGTAAGAGCAGTGTTTACCCGGACTTTGGTAAGTAGACAAAAAGAGTAAAAAAGAAAATTGGGGCGAGCTGGGAATTGAACCCAGGGCCTCTCGCATGCTTTGCAGTAGTGAGAACTCCGTTTATCGAAGCTTCGCCAGGCTATTAACCCAAAGCGAGAATCATACCACTAGACCACACGCCCTAATTCGTTGTAAACAGAAAAAGCCATTATACTATACTGGATTATTTAATACATGAATTAATTAGAAGTTCAATAAAACAATGTGACAAAGTGTTAACCAATTGACTTTAAAGGTAGGAACTATCCCAACAGGTTATTCGTCATTGTCAACAAGTTTCATACCTTCCTGTCAAATAGTTGAATGGGTTTACGGCCTGTTTCTTCACTAGAAAGTATATCAACCTTGAGTATTGGATAACTTAAACTATTGTCGTTTCTTTTCTGAAAAGTCATCTAAACAAAAAAAAAAAAAAGCAGAAGTACATTAACCCATCTCATCGCAGTTAGCGCATAGAGAGAAACATTTGATTGCGATGAATGTTTTTAAGTAGGTAGCCTCTATTAACAAGTGATTGGAATGCATATCAGGCTGCTTTTCGCATTATAATAAAATCGGATCAACCAAATGTTTCAGCTTCCGATCATAAACCGAAGCTCGAGAAATCGAAAGCGCAGAAGAATACGATACCAATATATCAATACGCTTCAAAAGAGGTACGATCAAATTTACAATGCTAAACCAGAAAATCAATCTTCTGTTGGGATGCTCACTCCGGAAAATAGTGAAAGCGAATCAACTGAATTAGATAAGACTAGAAGAAGAAAGAAAAGATTACAAAGTGTTTTAGGAAATGCACTAGACTCTTCTGACGAAGAAATGGGGGAAGATGATAATAATTTGGACGAAATAAGCAATCCCGAGATGCAATTCTTTGAAAACTATACTAAGCCTGAAAGCACTTACGAAGTGTGGAACTTTGATGCTAACAAACGAGCACCTATAAACAAACAAAGGATTAGTTATAACACTGTGAAAAAGTTGGAGAAGGCGGCTGATAAAGTCGTTACAAAAGGGTTGAACTATCAGACAAAGAAATCTAACATGTACTTCCAGGCGTTAAAACACGGATACGATATACACTCAAAACCGGAACTTATGAGGCAAAAATCGATGCATTTAGCACATTTGAACCAACTTTTACATATCAACTTACTACGACAAAATTGGAATGTCGCATATCGGTGCTTCTCTTTACTCATCAGATTTGAAGAGGTTGACGTTAGAAGTTTATGGGCAATTGGATCAGAGCTGTTGAAAGTGGTTCAAGGTCCAGAAAGTAACGAATCATACCTAGAATGGTTTTCTCAGGTTTTTTCTTCTAGAATGCAATTTAATCAGGGAACAAACTACAGTCTAGATCCAGTTTTTAGAAGCGGATCTAGAACTCACGCGCCAGTATTTGTTCTTTCCTGGCTCTGGACAAGACTTTTTGATGCAACTTCAAGTAAAATCACATCGGATAAACAAGGTTCGTTACAATCACTCATTGATAGAATAGGCGAAATGGTTTTAAGCCCTCCTTATATCGAAGATGCAGAGGTGTGGTTTATATTCGGATTGACCCATCTAGTTATGGCAAGTGAACTATCATATGCTTTTAGACAAAAAGCCGATACCATTCTTGGATCGAGGGCCGATATAGCAAGAAACAATGTTATCCAACACATCAATACCGCAAAAAACTGTTTACAAACCTGTAAATCGATTGGTAAATATAAATTTCCGGAAAAAGAGATAGAACAACAGTTACTTCAGCTAGAGAGAAGTTTGTATTCGGATGATTTGAATGAGGATAGTTCCGATGATGATAGTGGGAATTACGCACAGGATGATGAGCATGATGATAATTCTGACGATCAGATGATATCAAATGAGAATTTTGGATATAGCGTAACAAACAAGGAGTTGTTGGATACACAGACATACCAAATGGCCGATTTTGGTTCTGAATCTGAATCTGATGTCTTTGGAAATGAAAGACCTATTACTTTTGGTTATGAAAGTGATTGAACAACAACCGTATCATTAAAAGGACTAAAAACGCAGTAAATAATGTATAATTATAGACAGAAATATATCATAGCACATAAAAATCGCAAGCTTTGCAAATAGAAACGATTGTCTCTTATTGAGACTACATCATTCCCTCTTTACTTTTTTTGAAAGATCTTCTATCATACTTTCAAGTTCAGCGACCTTCCTTTTCAATTGTGAAGCATCCTGTTCTTCAAATAGGTTTTGAGGCACCGTAATAGATTGTTGATTAAGGTCCATATTATTTTTCAAAGAAATAGACCCTTCAAGTTGTTTTCCTGATTCTGTGACTATCCTAAAAGTATGAGTGTTTTCGTTACTGCTTTCAACAGGAAGTACTAAAGAGGATCTCCGCGTAGTGGCAACTGTTATATTCTCTGGACTTGTTAAATGAGAAGTAGATGTGATTCCCTCGTCAGTGTTATTAGATATGGTGTTATCTGACTCTACTTCCATGGAGTTATTCCGCTCTTGAGAATCATCGGTATTAGCTGGATTGTTTTCTGTAGAAGACTGATCAGCTGGATAAGGAACTATATTTCCAGCTTGATCAAAAATAGGAACTCTACAAATAGGGCATGTTGGAGATCTTGCTATCCAATTCTTCAAGCATGAGAGATGTAAAGCGTGTCCGCATGGGAGTATTTTAACCTTTTTTCCTTCATTCTTACGTTCAGAACTTGAAACAAAGTCTTCCATGCAAACAATACAAAGATCAAACATACCGTTCTCGATCTGACTATCTGTTGCGTCTTTCAATGATGCATCCAAACTCTTACTGCCTTTCCAACTCTTCCATAGGACCCTTGCCGATTTGAATGTCATAGCAGTATCCCAAAATGCACTTATAGTAGTCATTGGTCTTGAAAGTAAGAAAGAAGCGACAAATTTAATCAATATTTGAAGGGTGTTGGTGATAATTTCAAACAACTTTTCGTATATAAACTTTCCTTCTATCCCGATTAGGTTGTCTTCGTCCTCTTCATCTAAATCAATACCCTGGCCAATACCGTCATTCTCGACTGGTTCGACGATTCTATGGGATCTTGATCTTTGCTTAATCGTGTATATCTCCAAGAAGTTCAAACCAGTTAACAGTAGTATTTTTACCATCTCAGCAGATATAATCAAATGCTCAGAGAAAAGTATAATTCCTTCTGTAACTGAAGATGACTGCTTGAAGAAGCTTAGGTAATATAAGGATAACAATCCATCCATCGTTAAAATAATGAGAAGGCTCAGCATATATTTAGAACAAATCAATGAGGATATTCTAGTATGAACAGCAGTAGCCTGGAAAGTGAAATCCATTCTATCCCTGAGAATCCAGTGCAATGTCTTACAGAACACCAAGAGGGCACAGTTTAGTATTAGGCTTAAAATATGGCCATCTGTTGCTCCTGAATATGTCATGATAAAATGGAGCACAACATATGATATCCTTTCCAGTATATGCTCGTATTCGATCAATCTTAGCTCACCAAAGAGGAACCTAACAAACCACCTTGACAGTAAAATAATGTGCAATAGTACAAAATTTCCGCATATAAGCGCGTGAGAACCCTCTGTGATCATGCAAATAGCATCCAAAAAAGAATACGAAGTTGTGATACAAGTGTATAGAGACCATATAGCACCAATGTATGACACTACAACGAAAGAGACAAACTTCTGTGTCAGTAACATCGCACCTACGGGCTCTCGAGGAGGAACCCTGTTTTCGTCCAATAAGTCAGGCATTTTAACAACACCGATGAAGTAGTGTGATAAAGTTAAAAACGTATCAGCAGGAACCTAACTAATACTCTCTGGTTGTTTAAATCAAAGTTGGTCACTGTAGTTAAAACTTCTCTTCAAAACTCGTTAAAGGGAAAGTTTATATATCTGTCCTTTAGTATTTCAATGATAACTGTAAATTCAGAGTACACATTTTTATAAAGGTAAAATCTTAAAGGGAGAATATAAAGAAAGTGTTGGAACAAAGTGAAAGCTTAAAAAGAGTTCTAAAGTTTTGATAGACAGCTACCTGTAAAAGCAGTAGGCACAGATCGGACTAGGTGCATCAAAGTACTGACTGTGTCGTGGTACATATGTTGTTTTCGGAATAGAAGTTCGGGTTAAATGAGTGGTATAGCAATCAAGCTTGGTGCTTTGCTGGTAAGGCAAATCACCCGTCCGATGGCGAACGTATTGAAGCGACAAGCCAAAAACCATGCAGCTTTCAACGAGATATGTATCATGCTTGCTCAAAAGATGCATGTTACTGACGTTATACTAAGAAGTAAGTTGACGCCAACGAAATTTCGACAACCAATCCGTCCGTTAAATGATGCAAAAGCCGTTGAGAATGGTGCAACTCTACTTAGTGAAGCATTTGTATTTACTGTTACAGGGTCTGTAGTAGTTTGGGAGACCTTAAGGCAGCGCCAAAAGGAGTTGGATAGGCGTGAACAAGTCAGTAAGGATATATCAACCTTACAATCCGAGATAGAAGAACTTAGATCTACTATTACAGCTCAGAATGATGAGCTGCATTCTCTAAGAGAAAGCATTCGCCAGGAGCTGGCGACAATGAAAAACCGCAAACATTCAAAAGCACCCAACACTGAGTAAGTGAATGACACTCAAAGCTTGTAAATAAAATAAAAAAACTATGTATAGCGAAATAGGTTATTACTGTACATTAATAGTTAGAAGGACTCTGAATAAAAGAAGTTAGTTACATAAGGTGGAAGATCGATAATAGATGTTACATATACAGAAACTGTTCTAGTTATGGGGGTGAGCATGTAAGACAAAAATAGTTATAATAGGCAGTGCTTGTGTGCCGGCAATAGGAAAGGGATCAGTACAAAATATACGCTCTGAAATGTGATAGTAATGAAGTAAAAAAGGAGGAAGAAGGGGGCGAGACCTTCAGAATTATTTGTGTTTCTTCTCCACCTTTAGTAGCAAAGCCTTGTTGATGTGAGGCAAAACACCACCAGAGGCAATAGTAGCTCTGATCAAAGAATCCAATTCATCGTCACCTCTGATAGCTAGTTGCAAATGTCTTGGAGTGATTCTCTTTACCTTCAAATCCTTGGCTGCATTACCCGCCAATTCAAGCACTTCGGCAGTTAAATACTCTAGCACGGCAGTCAAGTATATCGCAGCCTTGGAACCGACACGAGTCCTACCAGCTGCATTTTTCTTCAAATAACGCTTCACTCTACCGACTGGAAACTGTAGACCAGCTCTAGCAGAGTGTGACTGCGATCTCAACGAGCCACCATCCTTTGCTCCAGACTTACCTTTACCACCATGTACTTTACCAGACATCTTGTTATATTTATTATTATTGTTGTTATTATTATTATTACTTTGGTATTATTGCGATTCTTGATCTGACGATTGTTTCCGATATTGAATGTCCTAAGCTCCTTCTTCTAGAAACTTTAATATCAAATCCAAATTCAAACTTAAACCAGTATAATATTTAATATACTGCTGCTTTTCCGTCCAGTTTATGCTCAGTTCATACGTTTTTACCAGTATTCTCTAGTAAGTTTTGTTTTCTCTAACGCTTTGTTGTACTGCTTTGTTTATTATGTTTACTTGTTTGTTTGTTTATTTGTTATAAATGTTTTCGCATTTTTTTTTTTTTGTTTTGATTTTATTTTTTGTTTTTTGGCGGATCTTTCGTGTTTCCTCACTACTATCCAACACTAATTGTAGGGGATTATAAAAGGACAAACATTATAAATTGCTAAACAAGAGCATGGAGGAAGTGCGCTAAAGATGCGGATATTGGAATCATTATTCATGTACCTCGTGTAAAGTTAGTGCAAACTTTGCTTTGATGGGGTACTTTTCATCATTTTAAGTCTGCATGTTTGCTGCTTTCTTTGGCCACAGCTTCGGCGGGTTTTTTTGCCGCTGCTGCTGCCACTGTTTTTGAAGCTGGATGACCGGGTAATCTCTGAAATGACTAACGTGACCAAGAATGATGAAAAGCAATATTCGTGATTACGTAATGTTATGAATGGCATTTCTTGCGAGAGAAACGAAAGCGCAACAGCGCAAAAAGATGGCACAGCCAAGACTACGGTTGTACGTACCCATTTGTGGCGTAGTAACCGGCTTGTAGTTGCGTTGTAAGGGTGTACTTTGTTCATGCGTTGTTTTTTTTCTTACCGAAGGGGCTTAGGAACATGGAAAAATAAATAACTCTTGGAGATTGTTAGGGCTTTGCGGGTTCTGCCCGAGTAAGTGTGTGAGTGGCACGACGTTTTGTAGGGGGAATCATGCATCTTGTCACTTTATTCCCAGTTGGTTCAAAGCTGTTTGCCTACAATCCACCCACGGACGGTACAATATCTAGGGCAACGGAGGCTTCTTTCTATGCTGAAAAATGGCTTATATCCGCTCGGCCTTGCTCATAAGCTGTTTTATGTCTGTGAATACGCGGAGGACAGAAGTTTGAAAAATTATTGGTTCTCTGCCGCAAGGCTTAAACGTCACAGCCTATTTTACCTTCAATATGCATTTTTCTTCTCGAAAGGGTTTCCTCGTGATATGTTATATATAAGCACAGGACTAAATAGCCTTTCCGAGTTTCGAGATTGAGTTTTGGGTTAGGCCAGGGGTCGTTCGAACACGTACCTTTAGATCTTGTGCTCTTTGTTTTGGCACGCAATATCCAAGCATTCTCACATAATTGAAAGAGCTCTTAGGAATAAATTGGTTCAGGTTCTTTGCTCATAAAGCTACAGAGAACCAAGCACAAATTTTCCAAATTACGTATTTGATCTTTCGTAATGCGAGCAATTAGATCTTCAAATCTGCTTATAATAGCATGGCTATTTGCCTTGAAGCTTTCTATCGCACAAGCATGGTCTCCATCCAATGGTTACAAGCCTTCCAAAGTTGATTGTGATGACAATATTAATTTAGTCAGAGATGCTAGCTCTGTCTCTGATAATGAATCGGACTGGCTGAAAAAGAGAAACCAAGTAACCCTTCCAGCTTTGAAGGACTTCTTGAAGCGTGGTTTTAAGAACTTCACTAGTGACACTTCGCTAATTGATAACCTGTTATCAGATGAAAGCAAAGCACCTAAGATTGCAGTTGCATGCTCTGGTGGTGGTTACAGAGCCATGTTGAGTGGTGCAGGTATGTTGTCTGCAATGGATAACAGAACTGATGGTGCTAACGAACACGGTCTAGGTGGTTTATTACAAAGTGCTACGTACTTGGCTGGTTTGTCTGGTGGTAACTGGCTTGTCGGTACTTTGGCATACAACAACTGGACGTCAGTTCAAGCCATCGTTAACAATATGACTCAAGATGACAGTATTTGGGATATCAGTCACTCGATTGTCACTCCTGGTGGATTCAACATTTTTGAATCAATTTCTCGTTGGGACGATATATCAGATGCTGTTGAAGACAAGAAGGATGCCGGCTATAACACTTCCATCACCGATATCTGGGGTCGTGCCTTATCTTACGGCTTCTTCCCATCTTTGAAAGATGGTGGTGTCGGATACACTATCGATTCGTTAAGGGACTCTGATGTCTTTAAGAATGCTGAAATGCCTTTCCCTATCTCTTTGGCCGTTGGTAGATATCCTGGTACATCCGTTATTAACTTGAACGCCACCAACTTTGAGTTCAACCCATTCGAAATGGGTTCCTGGGATTACACTTTGCACTCTTTTACAGATATCAAGTATGTTGGTACTAATGTCAGCAATGGTAGACCAAAAGAGAAGGGTCAATGTGTTGCAGGTTACGACAATACCGGTTTTGTATTGGGTACCTCATCTTCTTTGTTCAACCAATTCTTGTTGCAACTTAACACCACAAAATTGCCAAAGTTCTTGTTTAACATGATTCAAGATTTCTTGACTGATCTCTCTGAAGACTCTGATGATATTTCCATTTGGGCACCAAATCCTTTCAGAGATGTTAAAAATATTCCAGCAAACTATTCACAATCCATTAGTGAAGGAGACACGTTGTATTTGGTTGATGGTGGTGAAGACGGACAGAATATTCCATTGTCCCCATTATTGCAGACTGAACGTGACGTTGATGTCATCTTCGCATTGGATAACAGTGCAGACACAGAAGAATTTTGGCCAAATGGGTTCTCTTTGACCCAAACCTATGAACGTCAATTTGGTATGCAAGGTAAAGGTATTGCATTCCCTTACGTTCCTGACAATAATACATTTGTTAACCTAGGATTAAACAAAAGACCAACTTTCTTTGGTTGTGATGCTAAAAACTTGACAAACCTTGAGTTTATTCCACCTTTAATTGTGTATATGCCAAACACAAGGGAATCTTACAACAGTAATACTTCCACTTTCAAGATGTCTTACTCTACCTCGGAACGTTTGCATATGATCAAAAATGGTTTCGAAGCGGTGACCAGGAATAACTTCACCCAAGACAGTAATTTCATGGGCTGTGTCTCATGTGCTATTTTGAGACGTAAGCAAGAATCTTCGAACCAAACGCTTCCTGACGGATGTAACGCTTGTTTCAAGCAATATTGTTGGGATGGTACCGTCAACTCTACTACCCCAGAGAAGTCCTCGACTGCTGGTAGTTCTTCTCAAAGTGCGTCTGCGTCTGCATCTGCTGCATCCAGCCAATCTACTTCAACTTCAAGTTCGACAAAAAAGAATGATGGTCCAATCAACGATCCAAAATCTGCGCTGTCGTTACTGATTGGTGGGATTGCTACTGCGCTAATGACTATTTAATCTAGATTATGACTGTATTTGGATTACTCCGTTGATTTTTACATTGATTTATTAGGCAACCTTAAAACTTTAGCAACCCATTGCATAGCCTTTATAATGTTGAACCTTATTCTAAAAATATGTATACATAAATTAATTTAGATAGTTTTTATAACTCTCTTTACATGTAAGATTTCGTATGTGTAATGTACAGTTAAATGAATTTATTGTCAATATGGTGCTCGCATGTGTAGAAGTGCAAGAAAGTACTTTTGATAATTTACTCTTCTAAGATAATTTCACTTTGTAGACTTTGATGAAGTTTTTTTAGTGTTTAGAACCTAAAAGTCAAATATCAAGTCTAAAATTCACAATTGAGAAGAGGAAATAATATGGAGCGTATCGAAGTGCCAAAACAATATCTAAGACCGATTTAATGTCCAGCTGCATAAAAATGTAGAAGAATTTAAGGTATTACTAATACTAAAATTATATAATGATTATGTGAATACCAAATGCATCAATCTCTAATCCTTGCATAACCCTTTGCTATTACGTTATTAACACCTACTCGTCTATTCTCGAGGGCCAAAAGAAGATCTCTCATTACAATTCCTGGCTCTTCTCTTGCTTCCCTGTATTTGATACCCATCTCGCCTCTCGCTGCTACTGCAGAAGATACATTTCCTTGATTCTTCAAGTCAGTGGAACTTGATTTGGAACCTGCAGTTAACCAACTGTATTTTTTTTTGCTACCACCAGCTATCATTAAGTTTGCCGTTGCATTCGATGCTCTATGCTGAGTTTCTTCACTATCTAATCTGGTGTCTGCTTTTTGTTTTTCTAAACCAAGGGCAATTCTCCTTTGGACTCTTCTCTCTTCATGTGCCTTTTGACGTAATGCTAAATCCCTTAGAGAACGACTTACCTCGCTTCTTCTTCCAGTATTTAGTTTGATACCTTTCCGTCTATGTATTGAAAGTATCAATGAATTTGTGATAATATCTCTCATGTAGAGCTCGCATGCCGTAGACATCAACCCCAGTATATCTGCGTTTTTATTAAAGTCTTGGTTGAAGTTTTGTTCCAGTGCAACTCTTTTCATAAAATCTGCAACATTTTTAGGATGTAAGAAAGGTGGATGTGGTGGTAGTTGATTACTAGCCACCGACCCCGCTGCCTTTGTCCTCGCTACTGTACTACTTAGCAATGCTTCTTCCTCTCTGATATCCACACCTGCCGATAGAAGTGCGTCACTTAACTTATCAGGATCACTTTGTTGTGGTTTACCGGTCCCGTCGTTACCACCCTTCTTCCCATGCTCTTTTGTCGTGGTGCTTGTCTTTTCCGTCTTGGCACCCGTTGTTGTCGAGGATGGTGTGTTACGTGGTGACCCCAAATTCATACTAGGAGACGACGCTTTTGGAAGAGCCAAAGGCTGTTCGGTGACCATCGTATCAAATGGCGTAGGTAAGTCGCCACCAAAATCAGAGCCACTGGGTTCCAGCCCATTCTCTATTTTTCCAAACTCAAAAGATTTGGAACGTTTATTTGATACCCCATTATCCGACTCAGAGTTCTTCCTCTTGGGTGATTTTGCCATAGTTCCTCACTATTATTCAAACCCTTGATATATATGCTAGCAGTATCCACAACACTGAATAAATGTACAGACAATGACCGTCTCTAACTGGTATAAACACTCTTCGTTTTCGACTGTCCCCTCTTTTGTTGAAGAAAAAAAACTTTCTACTCAACGATGAAGTCTATTCAAGAGCTGATTGTGTCGCTGAAAACAATTGTTTATCAGTTTCTAGCACTATTATCCCAGAATTTAGCAGGAAGAATTTTCCTTCATCTTTACTCTCCAATCACTAATACACTTTGTCAAACTAGATGCTGCTAGCGATATGCCATGTACAACTTTTAGTCGATATATTTTTGAAGAAAAAATCCAAAGCCGGGTAACCTCACTAACAGTTCTTTTCTTTTCGTTTTCGCAAATTTTTTGTCAAAGCAGTTGCTCGCCTAAGCTCATCGCATAGGCATCTATCTCATCTCATCTCATCTCAGCTTATTTCAATAGACTATTGGAACACATGTTAAAGGTTTAGAGAGGGAACCTTTGGTGGATTAGGATTATTATAATATTAGGGATATTAGGAGGAATACCCTTGGTTTATAGTGTTTGGTTGAGGGAAAGAAATTGAGATAGTGTAGTTTGAGATAACCTGAATATATTAAGTGGAAGAAATGTCTGCTGGATCAAGATATATAACGTTTGAAGGCTCGCGGAACTTTCGCTTACGAGTAGTGATGGCGACACTTTCTGGGAAAGCAATCAAGATCGAAAAGATACGTTCTGATGATTTGAACCCTGGTTTGAAGGACTATGAAGTGTCATTTTTAAGGTTAATGGAGGCCGTAACAAATGGTAGTTCCATTGAGATATCATACACGGGTACTACTGTGATTTACAGGCCAGGAATAATTACCGGTGGCTCATACACACACCAGTGTCCAAATAGCAAACCTGTGGGATACTTCGTGGAACCAATGTTGTATCTAGCACCATTTTCGAAGAAGAAGTTTTCGATTATGTTCCGGGGAATAACGTCCTCTCACAACGACGCTGGTATCGATGGCATCAAATGGGGGCTTATGCCTGTACTGGAGAAGTTTGGTGTGAGGGAATGTGCATTACATACTTTGAAAAGAGGCTCACCACCATTAGGTGGGGGTGAGGTCCATCTTGTGGTGGATTCTTTAATTGCACAACCAATTACAATGCATGCATTGGACAGAACGCTGATTTCAAGTATAAGAGGTGTCTCATACTCCACAAGAGTGAGTCCCTCCCTTGTAAACAGAATGATTGATGGTGCCAAAAAGGTTCTAAAATCTGTTGGGTGTGAAGTTAATATTACGGCAGATGTATGGAGAGGTGAAAATTCAGGTAAAAGTCCTGGTTGGGGGTTGACTCTCGTAGCCGAAAACAAACAGGGTTGGAGGATCTTTTCTGAAGCTATAGGTGACGCTGGAGATGTACCAGAAGATATAGGAGCAACTGTTGCATACCAATTATTGGAAGAAATCAGCAAGAGTGGTGTTGTCGGAAGAAATCAATTACCACTAGCAATCATATTTATGGTTATCGGTAAAGAGGATATTGGAAGACTAAGAATCACAAAGGATCAGATCGACGAAAGACTAATCTGGTTGCTAAGAGATATTAAGAATGTCTTTGGCACTGAAGTTTTCCTAAAACAGGTGGATGATGACAATACTAACGACATGATCGCAACCATCAAAGGTATTGGGTTCACCAATACAAGTAAGAAAATTGCCTAAATTTCCTTTGCATATTTTATTGATATGAATCTACAAAGATCTAATCTAGCGACCTCATTATATAAATATATATGGATGAATCAATATATAGACTGTATTATATTTCAATATAGGTGCATAACATCCTTTTATCTCCTCTCGATAGGCATATCGCTAAGTTTCTGACATATTTTTTCCCAATTATCAACATTTTGATTAGAGTGCCTTAGGTTTATCTCGATCCATCTTTGGAGACAGTCAGTAATTAAAAACTGGGTTTCTTGAAATATGGTAAATTCTTGTAATATACACTCTCTAATCAACCAACTTCTATTCATTTGTTCTATGATACCCCTCTTATCTCTGGCAATACTTTGTTTAACACGATCATACTCCGCACCCTTTACATTAGGATTACCTTCTAAAGTTGTTAGTTTCTCCTGGTTAATCTCAACCCTTCTTTGCAATTGTGGGATGTTGTTCCCAGCCATCATTTTATATCTTTCAAAAAGGCCCTTTAAAGCTATTATGACATCAATAAACACTTTGAATCTTACGGAAAGTCCTTCTTCCACCTCTCTATTCTCTTGATCAATTACATCTGCACATGCATTTAAGTGTCCAGCAAGTAATTCTACACCTTCATTTATTTGTAAAACTGTATCACTTGATTGAGGATATAATATTTGGGTGGCTTCTGGAATCTTTCCTAAAATGTTACTCATCAACCTTCTTTCATGTCCAACTTGTTTCATTCTTTTCTCATATCTTTCAACCAATACAGTAACCTTGACCCATGTATCCAAAACACTGTCTATTTTCTCGTCTGTCTTGTTCCACTGTTCTGAAAACTCTTTTCTCCACAGCTTCATAAAGTAACCAGAGATACGTTTGTCCATAAATTCTTCACTAGTGTCGTACTGGGCTTGTTTTCGCCAACTAGAAAGATCGGTGGGAACCGTTAAAAACGTGAGAACCAAGTCATCCTTTTTTAAAATTGGATGCTTCATCACTAAATTTATGAACCTACTCAAGCCCTTTCTTCTTTTAGCCAAGAATAGTGGATCGGCATTCTGAGAGCCAATCTTCTTAGGTGGTAACTCGGGGATCATTCTGAAGGGGTACTTTCTCAATAGTACATCTTGCAACCAGTCGAAATCTGAATATCTTCTTACAACTGTTCTATCTTCGGAAGGATCAGTACCAGGCAAGGGAATTAGATGCTTGATAGAGTAATTAGTATGTTTAAACACCAATCCCTCCCTTTCGGGAATCTCTTCCACAACAACAATGTCATCTGAAAGAGGCGAGTAGGTTTTCCTGATAGATTCCACCCATGATCTATATTCGTCATTAGCCGCATACTGAGGCGTATCAGTTGCCTGGAAATGGGTTAATCCTTGTACATCTGGATCCTGATTTACTGCCTTAAAACCAGTATTTTCCCACACGCTATCTCCAGCATACAACTCCGATCCTATTGCTGGCTTGTCATTTGAAACATTAAGATTATTGTTAAACAGACCAGTGCCCGTGTAATCATCGTTCAAACGTTTATTTGCCTCTTCTTGTAGAGAGCTGCTACTAAATGGTTTCATGTTGCCATTGCTAGAATTATTTATAGGTTGCCAAACTGTCTCACTGACATTGACCTCTGGAGAGTCAACCCTCCAAGGATCCGTCTCAAAGTCCATTGAGGTCCCAGATTGCGATGCTTAACTTAACTTGCCTTTCCGTTCTGAGTACTGCGGAGTATCATGGGGTGTATTTTGTTAACTTAAAAGTTCTTTGTTTAGTTCCCTTTTTCTATGAAAGTAAATAAATATATAGCCACGCTTCTTAGTTGATCTATTCTGATTAAAACGTAAGATTTAAATAGAAGACACAAAATTACAAACCCAAAGCCACTTATGGATGGTCATTAGGTCATTAAGGAGAATATATATATCTATATCAATATGACGTGGTTATTGTGACCTCGAATTGCTATCTCTGGAGCTGGGTAGAGATGTTGAAAATGCCGAGTCTGCTGAACTTGTTTTTGGTGAAATGGGAACTGAAGATTGAGGAATGCCAATATCATCTTGTGGAGAATCCGTTTTTCCATCTTCATCTTGCATTTCCTTCTGTTCCTCCTGTTCATCTGCTTCTTCATCACTAGGAGTGAAGTCTAAATCGATCCAGCTAGGCCATGCCGCCTCTCTTCTAATTAAGTTTCTGAATAAGTCCACTAAGAATTCTTCCAATTTCCCTACACTCCGTAAAACTGATCCCTGTGCTTGGTCTTGTTCCCCCAATTCCGTGTGTATCTTGATGTTTCTAATTAGTGATATTCTTTCAAGGGCTCGTTTCCCCATAAAGTTGGGGCCGCTAGGGTCTACCTGGAGTTTATTCATTTCTAATAATGGATCGCTGACATCGCATAAAAAGCTTATGAAAAGTTGTTTCTTCATATACGCCAACAAACATAGACAGTGCATTCCAATATCACTAATTCGTAGCTTTACTGGAAGCGTCATAAATTGTGGACTTGGGTAATTCAGTACTAAATCTGCTGACAATTCTATACTCATATCGCCTTTATAATCGAGTTCTACTAATAGTTGGATATCAGTATTTCTGTCTTTGGAAGTTTCCTCCGAAATGTCTCCCATTTGAAGAAGATAATTATAGAATTCATCGAGTGGATCATCCATCTGTTTTAAGGTAACATTTGGTGGTATGGAACCTAATTCAAAATTAGTAACCTTAAGATTACTGACATAACTAGGTAATGCGAACTCTTGTAATCTGGAGTTTAAGAAGTCTTTAACTCCCTCGTTAACTCCTTCATCTTCACGTATACTGTCCCAGTTTATATCCACCGACATTTAAGCTATTTAGATAGCCAAGCAGGCCGTTTCTTTTAACCTATTGACATCCCTACCATGTTAAGCTTGTTGTAACAAATATATTTTACGAGTTTTTCATTGATTTGATGTTAAAGAATCTTTAGAAGCCAAATACCAATAAACGAACAAGAAATATAATATGCAATGAATGGTCTGCAGGCCACACAGGCTCAATTAAATTGTGTTATAGTTTGTGTGGGTTAAGTAAGATGCTAGTGTCTAGTTATGCCATACCGTCAAGATTAGGCACGAGAAGCCTACTCCGCAGATCATTCTTTAACATTTCATCAACGGCATCGGCTAACGACGAGCAGCACTACATATTACGCAGGAAGATAAGAGGCACTCCACAAGAGGTATATGAGGTAGTATCTGAGGTTTCTAAGTACCACGAGTTCATTCCATATTGTGTAGAGTCCTTTGTTAATGCCCGTGATGAAATGAAGCGTCCAATTGAGGCCGGTCTGCGGGTGGGATTTAGGCAGTACGATGAAAAGTTCATTTGCAAAGTAGAGTGTAAAGACATATCAACTTTAGTGAAGACTGTTTCTGCAGAGTCGCTGAGCCATAACTTATTCCACGTTTTGAATTCCAAATGGACTATCAAGGCTCATCCTGGTCGTACCGATTATACTGAAGTGGAATTACTTTTAAGGTATCAGTTCAAGTCAAAACTATATTCCAGTGTAGCATCATTGTTCGCAAAAAGTGTCACTGAGTTGATACTGAAGGCATTTGATAGAAGAGTATATCAATTGAAAAGAGACAACTCCATGAGCATTAAAAATACGAAATAAAGTAATCTAGTGTTTAAATAAAGTAAAAGTAAGAGTAAAGTAATTGAATTATGTAAAAAAGTCGGAATTTTAAAAGAGTAACGTCCTAGTTATCTGAATCGAGTAATGAAAAAAGGTTGCCATATAAGCTAAAGGCCATTAAGTTTTGATTTACTAGTAAAAGAATTGAAATTTGCAAAGAATTGATTATCCCAAAGAAAATAATAAATAAAAATGACTGTATTCCATACAATTCATTTCTTGGACTTATCTTTGGGTTTGCTCTTAAGCGACCACCATGCTGTAACAGCTCCCGCAAAACCCCATAAAAACCATTTATCTCTAGATGTAAGCTCTTCGTCGTACGATTGTTGCTGCTGTTGTTTGTTGTCTAATTTTTGCGAATCATTTTCCAAGGCCTCTTCCTCGGGGTTAACAACTTGAACTTTATCACCAAATGATGGTGTCTGGATAACATGGTCAGTATCTGGTGTCGTTACAGTACCGACATTTTCCACCAGTGGTTTCTTGTCAGCAGATTTCAATTTTTGTTCGTATTCTTTCTCAATCTTGGTTTTTGGCTCGGCAGAAGCATTGTTCACTAAGGTCGGAATCTTCACAATGTAGTCGCGATTCTTGCTGTTTGCCTCTGCCTCCAATTTGGCCACATCAGGGATTTTCATTGCGTCGATATGAGAAGAATCATTCTTAGCTCTACTCACAGAAGAGGTATGAATCTTCTTCGAACCTCTTCCTTCAAATAGCAGAATACGGTCCACCAACTCAGACTTCCTCCCACTTACTTTTAAACCACGCGACCGACACTCATTCTTTAGAGTTTTCAAACTCATTCTTGTAAATGCACTGTGGGAATCGTTTGTGAGCAAAGGACTATGTTCATTCTTTTTTGTGTTATGCACTTGTCTAATTTGGTATGGTAATGCCGGAGCTACTGGCTTGATCAAAGGATTCGAAGCTTCACACAATACTCTTAATGAAGGTAATGATCTGACTTTTCTTAACGACATGACTAGTTCTTTAGGTTATTGGACAGTAAAGAGAGATCGTATGATTAATTGCTCTCCACACCGATTTGATTGTATTGTTATATTATAAACAGCGAGATTCACAAGTGTACCTTTTTTCCCAGCTGGAAATCAACTCAGTGCAATAATTAGCAAAATGGCTAGCGAGTTAAATTAATGGGTTTAGAAAGAAATTCTGTTGTCCTTACTTACTATTCTCTCTTTATTTACGAATCAAGTGATCATGATCTTCGGAAACTCTAGCGAAAGGAATGTATATATGTTTACAGTTTTTTATTTACGTTTTATTGGTTTTGGGAAAAAGACAAGACGAGACCAAAGCAAAAAGCCGAATATTTGGTAACGGTTTGGGGTTTTTGGAGTAGCTCAAGAATGTCCTGTACAGACGTTGTTTATGGGGTAGAAGGATAATCATCCATCTTGCTATATGTTCCGGTGCGCCGATACTGGACTCCAAAGCCTAGTGTCACGTGATCACATCTGTTTTACATGGGCGTTAAGAAGTAACTGCCCCAGCTTGTTAAAAGCACGAAAGGAGATTTTGACTTAGTAGTGCTTATTTGCTTGGTTACTAAATTTTATATCATATGTGTATAAACCGAAAATATTTTGTATATTATTTACACGATGGGAATAGGGCGTAGGAAAATTGCTTGCTACTGGGGGGAGGAATATCATCCATAAATAAGAAGCTACCCAATGATACCTTCCATAAAGTTCATATTGTCTTTAATTTGTCATCTTCGAAATATTTATTGCCCTCTGTTATTGTAGGTTAAAGTATCCATCAGAAAGTTACTGTTCTTAGTATTGACGAGCAGCTTCTTGACATGCCTTCAATTGTTGCAAGTAGTAGTCACAGATTTGCATGTTACCACCATTGTCTTCTAAACAACGAGTGAAGTTTCTAGCGTCCACGTCACAGTGGGTGGCTTGTTGGTTTTGGAACGCATCTGCTTGAGCAGGAGCAGCAACTTGCTGTTGTTGTTGTTGTTCAGCAGGAGCAGAAGAAGAGCCAGAGAACAAACCAGTGAGACCAGCACCGATAGTGTGACCGACAGCGGAACCGACAGCAACACCGGCAGCAGTAGAAGCCATTTGGGCGAACATACCTGGTTGTTTTGGTTGAGCAGCAGCTTGTGGATGTGAGTAAGCATTAGCTTGTGGGGCTGGAGCATGTGCTGGAGCATGTGCTGGAGCTGCAACAGTGGATGCAGAACGTGTTTGTGGTCTGGAAACTGGTCTAGCGGAACCTCTTGAACGAGCCATTTTGTCTATGTTATTAGTGCTTTTGGGTTGTAGTACTACTTTCCTATGCTTAATGAATACTTTTCAGATTCGATTAAGTGTTTGAGCGTGTTTGGTGTGCCTATATATGTCAAACGTTAATTGCCACTTAGAACCTAGATCCATTCCTAAAATTCGTTTGGGAAAACTGCGATGCGGCTTTGTTTTTATATATATGATGAAATATCGCTATATACGAAGTGATAGAAATCTGAAAGCGCGGAGTCCGGCCATCGAACTCCGTAGTCCCGGAATTACCGGCGATGGAATGGGAAGGAAGGTATACGGTTCTCAGAGGCTGCTGACATATATTGAGTTTTGGTGTTCTAATATTAAGGAGAGACAAGGGGGGCAAGGTAGGGGAGGAGGCAGATGATATTTCCATAGGCTTTGATCGTTGGATAAGGTCATCAATCGACTAACTACATTGTCTGAATGGAGAGATTAGTTGCATGCAGTTTTATTTTCTGACGCACATGTCAAATAGTTGTATAACACTCTCATATTAAATATATGTACAATGAAAGAAAATCCAAAACGTGTGTGCAATTCTATATCTTAAATATTCTAAACTGAGAAAAAAGTGCAGTAATATACTACTTAGAATCTCCAGTTCTCATCTGCGGATTCGATGGCCCATCTGAACTTTTCTCTCAAAGTCTTTGTGAACACTTTTTCGATAGGAACATCGAATTTCTTACAAAAGGCCACAGATAATCTAGGA
This sequence comes from Kluyveromyces marxianus DMKU3-1042, assembly GCF_001417885.1. NCBI lineage: Eukaryota > Fungi > Ascomycota > Saccharomycetes > Saccharomycetales > Saccharomycetaceae > Kluyveromyces > Kluyveromyces marxianus. The sequence continues at coordinate 543,678 of NC_036025.1, forward strand.
TCGATATAGTTAATCTTGGATGTACCCAACGCAACAGTTGAATTATCTTCCTTATCCTTCAACTGTAGAGATGCATTTGTGATCCTTTTTTCTAGTCTTTCGACTTGTTGTTTTAGTTTTTCAACATTCTTTAATGATTCTCTGACCTCAATAATACCAGTATCCGATTCCCTTTGGTATTGTTTTTCCAGGTCATCCACTTTTGCTAGCCATTCCATCAATTGTGAGTCAGGAAGAGCTTCTTCTTTATCGAATTTGCGCTTTTCATTTTCACGCTCGAATTTACGCTTATATTTCTCACGTTCCCTTTCAATGATTCTTTTATGAATGGTGAGCTCTTCTTCTTTTGACAAATCGTCGATTTCCTTGAAGTAGTTAGGGTCTTTTTTCCTTTCTGATTTATCAAGTTGTAAAATAGCTCTTTTGTATCTCACCTTCTGCCATTCCAGCTCTTCAATTCTTTCTGTGGCCTTCTGCACGGAAGTAGCGTGCCCCTTGGTCACAGTCCGTTGATGGTTACATAAAATGGCAACTGTTCTGTTTGCTGCATTATATCTTAACATCTTTTCTGCTACTGTTCCCTCGTTTGGGATGAGATCTAGTTGATCTTGCATAGTTTTTGAAGCATTGTATGTACGGAATACCTTGGCCGTCAAACCTGGCATATAATTTTGCAAGTGCTTATTCAAAATAGATGGATCTAACCTGTCAAATAGTTGGTGGCCTGGTCCACTGGGTGGCCTTTTAAAAATTTTTAGGTTTTTGAAGACTTGGGCGTCAACTTCCACCTCCTGGTAGTATCTAATGGAATCCTTACCCAAGAAATCAAAAATAACGGTGTTTGGTGGTTTCAAAGTAACATGTTCATATCTTAGAGAGCAACAACCAACGGTATCTGCTTCATCTTCTGATTTTTCACCACCTGCTCTTAATGCGAAGACGTCAATTAAATATGTAGCTACAGCCATTTGTCTGTCAAGTGTCTTTGGACTCTTTAACTTTGCTTTATAATCCGCACGAACTTTATCGATATGATCCTTTAGCATTCTTGCCTTTTCAAACTTTTTAAAGTCACTTATTCCTTTTAAAGTTGAGTTTGCCGCAAATCTCACATATTTGAAGGAATTTGTTATATTCTCTCTCCACATAGATAACCATTGGACTGTGTTATCGTGCCTAATCTCACCCCACTTATGACCTTTTGGTGGTTCTGGAATTGGTGCATTTTTGTCAAGATTAAGAACAACATCCTCTGGGTATACACGTCTTTTCAATTTACCATTCTTAGGATGGGCACCACGACCCCTGAACAAACCGGGAGGTTCGATACGAAAGTTTCCTACTTGCTCTATCCTTCCATCTATTTCACAGAATTTATATGGTTTTTCAAATTCCTCTTTTTCTAGTTTCAATTGTTTCTTCTCTTGAGGACTCAACTGTTTCTTTTGTTCTTTTTGGACTTGGAAATATTCTGCTATCTTAGTGAAGTCTAATTTCTCAAAGTCTTTGATCTCTACGTTGTTTCGAGTTCCGCCATTCTCCTTCAGAACCTCTAGGAAATCATGCATGAAATTCTTTTGAAATATAGGTAATTTTACATGATCTGTTTCCAACATAGCTGCGAAAAACCCAGCCACTTCTTCAGCTTGTGGTGGTAGATCCACTGGTTTTCCGTCGTAGTATAGTTTTACATGAGATGGTAGTGGCTGATATTCGGGAGGAAATATGACACCATTATGCCTTAAAGTTGTCCATTTGATACTATCATCTTCTTTATCATTGTTTTCCCACCACTTGAAATCTTCCGAAGATTCCTTTATATCAACAGATGAGGCCTTTGTCGAAGAACTGAGTTGGGATTGCGATGCGACGTCCGCAAGGGTTTTGTCCTCATCGTCGATATTTTCACTTTCCTTCTTAATTGTTTTTGATGTCTTCTTTTTAGTTTTATGAGAGCTCTTGCCGTTTTCATGCGAGTTCCTGGTCTTGGTATCTTTTAAATCTTTTTTCAACCTTTTTTGCTTCTTCCTCGCAGCATGTAGAATGTCATCGTCTTCATCAGAGGATTCTCTCTTAACACTCTTTGTTATTTTTTTACTACTCTTTTTATGTTTAGAGACAGTCACCAAAGTACTTTCCTCATCCTCGGAAGAGGAATCATCCTTTAGTTTGATGCTCATTTTCGTTCGATGAGGTAGTAAGAGTAGGCGAGTTAGCGATCTAAATGTACACGGGATCCAATATTACTGATACTTTTTAACAAATAAAAGCACCGCAGGAATGCTTTAGCAAGTGAAATTGAAATTGCTATTATATTTTAGCTTAGTTACCAAAACTCTCTTTTTAGTTGTGTGATCCGATACTAAATGCACGCTTGATAAATATATTATCAGTAACAAAGTGACACTTATAAACCGAAAAGTGAGTAGGCTATCCAATCTAATGGGTCAATTCTAAAATGTTGTTTTGAAAACATCAATTCACTGCCAAATCCGTAATCAGTGAAGCTTTGTTCTCCTCATCTTTTTCTGTATTCAAAAGAAAAACCATTAAAAAAAAAGCCAACTAACTGTGAGGTAAAATCAAAACCTTTAAGCTTCATCGATGTTCAGAACCTACTAGCATTTTGTTGAAAATAATACGAAATGAATCGGAACGAATTTCTGTCAAAAGAAACAGAAAAAAAAAAAAAACACAAACAGAGTCACGTGTCATGAATTATATATATTTTCAACTCTAATTACTTTAATAGGAAGGTTACTGTAATAGGTAATTAGGGTTTTACAACTTCCATTTTGGTAAGTTTGTTTATGTTTACATTATTTATTTCTTTACATAGGATTGCCAATTGTCGAAAAAATCAAAAATGTAAATAGTGGGATTCGATGTTTTCTAAATCGACAAAACTAGTAATTATATCCTATGAAATAATCAACTTTACCTAGTACAATACTGAATTGTATCACTTAACCAACCTCAAAGTAACATTCAGTTTTCAATAAACTTCTCATCAAAGAGAAGATTATAAACACTCATTACATACAAGTGCGTTATAACACTGTTCTATACTTGGCTGATAATTTGTCTATCCTATTCTATAAGGCGGAATTGGTATATCAGTCTAACGTTGAATTTATCCTCAGGTGCAATAATCTGGACCGGATATCACAGTTTACATCATTCGCATACAGGAGCTGCTGTATAACATATTGCAATCTTCCTAACCGACTATATCAACTCAGGTGTGGTTTATTAAGTTGAAGTTCAATATCTATCCAGAAAGAATATCACCATTCACTAGAATTGTGGCTAATTCTTTGGATCGAATTGAAACCTGAAGCATCAAAAACCTTATACTAATTACTGCTTAGTAGAACAACATTATTTTGGTTCCACTATTTGGTGCACAAATTCAATCCCCTCTCTATTTACAATTTTTCTCTGACAGCTGTTAGTTTTTGACGTCTTTAATTGATTTTGCCTAAGCGTACCAACCACAAAAACTGTCAATTAGCGTCTGGAAATTAAATAAAAAGAGAAGAAATAAGGAGGCTAAAAGGGTGTTACTTCAGACTATCGAGATAACTATCCATAGTAGGACATCTCTTTTTTCTGTCAAAATTTTCTGAACACTATTAACTGGTACTAGTAATATTGTACAAATTACCGGCATTTGATCTTAATATCGATCTCTGCGAGAGCTCTTGAGATCCAATAGTCATTTTGAAGGTTCAAATTCAATTCAACTCCCAAGAGGCCTATACACAGCACTCAGGGATCAGTGGATTTGTACCCCATAGTATTATAGACATATTATAAAACCATTTGAAAATGTCGGCCCCTCCTCTACAAATTATTAATGACAAACAGTTGAACGCTCGTTCACACAACATCCATACTCCTATAAAGGCAAAGCGGGCTGTTGCTGAACTGCATTTAGCTGATAGGGCTGCCGCTGTTAGTGTAAAACCTAGTCATCATCATAATGATGCCAATAATCGTCAGCCGCCGCAAAAGAAAAAGAAAGAAAAGCTTTCTTCTCTATGTAAGACCCCACCTTCATTGATCAAAACGAGAGGACGAGATTACCACAGAGGCCACTTTCTAGGTGAAGGAGGATTTGCCAGATGCTTTCAAATGAAAGATGATAAGGGAAAAATTTTTGCTGCTAAAACTGTTGCAAAACTGTCCATTAAATCCGAGAAAACTAGAAGAAAGTTATTATCTGAAATTCAAATCCACAAATCAATGAAACACCCAAATATCGTACAATTTACGGACTGTTTCGAAGATGACACTAACGTTTATATTCTTTTGGAGATTTGTCCTAATGGTTCTGTTATGGAGTTATTGAGACAAAGAAAGCATTTGACAGAACCTGAAGTGAGGTTTTGTATGATTCAAATTATTGGTGCTATAAGATATATGCACAGCAGAAGAGTTATTCACAGGGATCTTAAACTTGGAAATATCTTTTTTGACAAGGATAATAATTTAAAGATTGGTGATTTTGGTCTTGCCGCCGTCCTTGCAAATGATAAGGAACGTAAGTATACGATATGTGGCACGCCAAATTATATAGCGCCCGAGGTGTTGACAGGAAAACACACCGGTCATTCATATGAGGTTGATATATGGTCCATTGGTGTTATGCTTTATGCGCTATTGTTTGGCAAACCGCCTTTTCAAGCGAAAGAGGTGGAGACCATTTATGAAAGGATAAAATGTAGAGATTTCAGCTTCCCTGCAGATAAACCAGTTTCATCGGATGCAAAGAATTTAATCTCTCATATATTGCAGTTGAATCCTGCAGCCAGACCTTCATTATATGAAATAACAGACAGCGTTTGGTTTAGAAACACTTTTCCACCAAAATTGCCTGCGAATATTTCCAAGGAAACTCCAAACTTTGACCATTTGAGTTTCAATGAATCGTTAGTGAATTTGAAACATTGTATGCTCAACTCTGGTCTCCTGAAAAGCACTCAACCTCATTCTTCTGATGGGAATAAGAATCCTATCGAGTTTGTCAGAACTGAATTGGAAGAAGAAAGAAATAGAGCGGTTTTACCTCAATCATTATCTCCAGGTGGAACGAAGAATAAGTATAAAGAGGTAATTGATCTGGACGGACACAGAAAATTCAATGAAATGGCTCATCAAAATCGTCTGAAGAGAGCTGGCGAAAACTTATTCTTTAAACCTGAACTCGTAGCAACCTCGACAAATATGATCAAATCAGAAATGTCACTGAAAATCTTAGCAAGTGAATGTCACATGACTTTACGTGGTATTAAAAGCGCAGAGATAGACAAAAGGCAATCTAATTATCCTTCTCCTGATGCTTCCATTCAAGATCCTATTGTGGTTACTAAGTGGGTTGATTACTCCAATAAACACGGATTCGCATATCAGTTATCTACTGATGATATTGGTGTTCTATTTAACAACGGAACGACTGTTTTGAAGCTAGCAGATGCAGAAGAATTTTGGTATATTAATTATGATGCTAAGGAGGGATGGGTGGCAAGTCATTACAAATTAGAGTCCAAACCTATTGAATTAACGAGGCACTTGGAGGTGGTTGATTTTTTCGCAAACTATATGAACTCCAATTTGAGTAGGATTTCAACGCTGGTACGTGAAACTTACCATAAGGACGATGTTTTCTTGAGAAGATACACCCGTTATAAGCAATTTGTTATGTTCGAATTAAGCGACGGAACATTCCAATTTAACTTTAAAGATCATAATAAGTTTGCATTATCACATGGTGGTAAACTTCTAACTTTTATTTCTCCCGATAGGAAAACCGTTACACTGCAACTATCAAGGGTTTTACTTGATGGTTATGTTAATGGGTTCCCTAGTATTGATATATTCGAGAAACTAGAGTTGATGAAAGAAGGCTTAAGGGACAAAGCTAGCGTGTTATCCATTCATTAAAAGAAAGAGATTGTACTATTAAAATATTAATTATAATAATAATCGCATTTGCAAGTTTCTTTGCATATTTTTCACCTTTTTTTCTTTCTTCTCTTCCCTCCTTCAACAACTTAGTTCCCTTCTTCCACAGACATCATATTCCTAGCTTCGTCACGTACTTTGATCCTATGTCGATTGACGTCGTCCAAAAGGTAACTTGTTTACTTGATTTTACCAGGTTCCTTGCTCGTTCTAACAACCCAAAATTAATGATACCAATCCTGCTTAGTAGTAATCATAATCATAATATAATAATCACAGTAAAAAAAAATAATGAGGAAATGTTTAATCGTATTGCAAGGAAACCAAAATTTAATGATATCGAGCAACACTCTTTTTATCGTTCAGTGGAATAATACCATTTCCAATAAGCATATTTTGTAACGTGTATAGGTTCACATTGTTTAGGGGTGTTATCCTGAACTTAAATACTGCTAGTATTACTTGTGCAAGATACATAATAACACACTAACATATAATATTTTCTTTGAAAATAAGTGGAAGAAAATTAAATATATATCCCATTTACCCAGCGCACACTAAATTACGACACAACATTGGAATCCAAAACAGTGTTTAAGGTTGAACCCACACGCATGATCCAACAAAGTAGGACATGAAGTGGCTATTATTTTACGTATATTGTTTTCATTATATTATTATACAAAAGGTAGTGTGGGACATTCAACGTTCCCCACCGGAACTATAATTACGTTTGGTTGTATATCGTCAGATAGGTGCTTTCACATCCTTAAATACCGTAGTCTTCAGTAGCCAATGTTTGTAAGTTCCATTCCGTCTCAAAGTTAGCCTGCAGCTGCGCTAGTTTGTTAATAATACTATTACAAGCATTCTTCAAAGCGTCCTTAGGATCATACCCTTCTGTCGTCTGTATTCTCATCTTGAATCTAGCAAACAAAGGATGCTCCACCTTATACGCAGCAAAAAGAACTCCTTCATCTTCGAGCAACTCAGCCCTGATTAGATTCCCTAGTGTATGGTCTTCCTTCTCAAATGTAACGATTATAGCACTCGAAGCCTTAGTGTCTTGTTCAACTTTAAGCTTCGATTCGCCCTCCGGTAGGAGAAAAAGCTCAAATCTATCTGGTGCGTTCATTCTATAAAAATGGAAACTAACAAAAAAGATACCCTGGGATCCCGTGTCTGTTTTCTTCCCACACTCAATACTTCAATCAATAACCTAATACAGCCATACATACTTAATATCTAACCATTGTATTTTATTCCTGGTATTGCCTAACCTTTTCTAATACTCAGAATTTTTCATTCGAAAAATCCCATATAGAGTTACCCTCACATAGAGACGCCAACTTTTTTTTTTTTTTTTGGAATTCAGTTCCCAAAAAAAAGTAGAAAGATTCAGAAATATATAAAATAAAAGCTACCACTTAATTCTTTAGAATAGTGTTTAAATAGGCGAAAGAAGATATAAAGAAAGGGGAAAGAAGCATAGTTAAGTAGTGACTTTCTGCACGGTATAGGTGGGATTGATTGACTGCAGCTTAGATATCATACGTGGAAGCGTGGTGCTGATCAAGTGAGGCATATTCAGAGATCACTTTAGAACCGTGTTCCTTTTTTTTTTTTTGAGCATTTTCGTTCCTAATTCTTGTTTTCTTTTGAAAAGCGTTGAAAATTTAAGATTCTATTGAATTGAACTGCGCGTGTTTAAGTGCGACAATTGGAAGAAGCAGCGCTAACAAGAAATATTAAGATAGGAGACATGTCTGGGTCATGGAATCATTCGGATGGTACACAGACGCCAGGTTCTGTGAACGGGTCAATATCTGGGGAGGGGGCTGCGAATCGGTTGCCCCAGCTTGCCCCTCCTGCGGTTAACATACAGATTAAACCGGACATTGAGCAACAACAACAGCATCATCACGTGACTTTACCGTCCATTTCCACTATCAGCAGTGCTAATGGTGGTGGTAATTCTGTTGTGGGTGCACAACACGGCCATACTCATGGACACACGCATACGCATTCCCATTCTCAGACTCAAAGTCACGTACAGGAGGCTTTACCGGGAGTTTCGGCCTCTACCGAGTCCAGCAATAGTGTGGGGTTACATGAGAGTACAGCTGGAGGTAATGGTGCGTCTATTGTAACAAAGAATAATATTCCTAATTCGACTACCTCCATCCAGTCCTTAGTTCAACCACCGGAGCAAATGCCACAGCAGTCTCAAGCCCAAGCCCATCAGCCACAGCAACCAATAATACAAACACATGCTTCAGAAATGGAACAGTCTATGGGCGCTGGCCAAGATTCTTCATACAGACCTTTGAATGTCAAGGATGCTCTTTCGTACTTGGAACAGGTAAAGTTCCAGTTTAACACAAGACCGGATGTCTACAATCACTTCTTGGATATAATGAAAGATTTCAAATCTCAGGCCATTGATACTCCAGGGGTGATTCAACGTGTTACGACGCTATTCCAAGGATTCCCCAATTTGATTCAAGGGTTCAACACTTTTTTGCCTCACGGGTATAAAATTGAGTGCTCTTCGAATCCTGATGACCCAATTAAGGTTACTACTCCGTTTGGAACTACAGGGGAGGTTTCTGCGGGCCCACCTCTTCAACAACCGGGCCAGGCTACACCACAGGGGCAGCAACCACAACAACAGCCACAGCAGTTAGGCTCTATTGGAAGTATGAAGATGGAGGACCAAAATGTTGAAAGGCAACAACAACAACAACAACAGCAACAGCAACACAATTTGCCTCAGATAGGTGGCAGCAACCAAGGACAGCCTCCACAATTGCAGGAACAATCCAAAAACCAGCAACACACCTTATTATCGCAGCAACCAACTCAACCACAACAGTCATCTCCACCTCAACAAATGCAACCACAAGCACAGCCACAAGCACAAGTGCAACAAGCTTTACCACAAACACAACCTGTTGCTCAACAACTTGTAAACCAAAACTTCTCCGCTACTAATGCGGCTATTATCTCAGGTATGCCAGGTCAACAAAAAGCCGGAGAAGTTGAGTTTTCTCATGCCATTAGTTACGTCAACAAAATCAAAACCAGGTTTGCTGATCAACCAGATATCTACAAACAGTTTTTGGAAATCTTGCAAACTTACCAAAGGGAACAAAAACCAATCAATGAGGTTTACGCTCAAGTTACTGTACTATTCCAACAAAATCCTGATCTCTTGGATGATTTCAAAAAGTTCCTTCCTGATTCTTCTGTCGCTCCTCAACAAAATATCCAATCCTCTCCACAGGAAAATCAACAGAATGTACTTTCCTCTCAACCTTATATCCCACAAGGACATCCTATTCAAGGCCAAGGCTACTATGGTCAACCGGGAATTGTAATGCAACAAACTAATCTTCCACCTTTAGGAAACTTCTCAGCTTCTGGTCAAGCTTCACCTGCAGAAACAAACCATATGCTGCCTTCAATGCATCAGCATATATCGGGTGGTCAAGTTCTGCCTCAACATGTTGTCACCCAAGGCATGTCTAACCAAGAAATTCCTGTGTCTGACATGAGATCAACTATGAATGGCGCATATAATCAAATGGAATACATGCAGGCCGCTGCTGGTTATCAACAACAAATGGACGGTATGCAATATATGGAAGCTCCTATGGCACGTCCTGAAATTGATTTAGATCCAAGTTTGGTTCCAGTAGTTCCAGAACCTATCCAGCCTCCGGAAGACGCTGTTGCCCTAAGTGATGAAGTCACTTTCTTTGATAGAGTGAAGAGATTTATTGGAAATAAACAGGTTTATGCCGAATTCTTAAAGATTCTTAACCTATATTCTCACGATCTTTTGAGCACCTCAGAGCTGGTTTCGAAAGTTGAGTTCTATTTAGAAAACTCTAAGGAACTCTTCGATTGGTTCAAGAGTTTTGTTGGTTATGAAGAAAAACCAAAAAATATCGAGAATATTGTTCATGAAAAACACAGATTAGATCTAGATCTATGCGAGGCATGTGGTCCTAGCTATAAAAGGTTACCCAAGGACGATACCTTCATGCCTTGCTCAGGAAGGGATGAAATGTGCTGGGAAGTATTGAATGATGAATGGGTCGGTCACCCAGTGTGGGCTTCAGAAGACTCTGGGTTTATTGCTCATCGTAAGAATCAATATGAAGACACTTTGTTCAAAATTGAAGAAGAGAGACATGAATATGACTTTTACATCGAATCAAACCTCAGAACTATCCAGACCTTGGAGACCATTGCCAATAAGATTGCAAATATGACCCAAGAAGAAAAGAACAACTTCAAACTTCCCCCTGGATTGGGTCACACTTCCTTGACCATTTACAAAAAGGTTATCAGAAAAGTATACGACAAGGATAGAGGCTTTGAAATTATCGATGCCTTGCACGAACATCCTGCCGTCACTGTACCAATTGTTCTCAAAAGACTTAAACAAAAGGATGAAGAATGGAGAAGAGCTCAAAGAGAATGGAATAAGGTATGGCGTGAATTGGAACAAAAGGTGTATTATAAATCTTTAGATCATCTAGGTCTTACATTTAAACAGGCTGACAAGAAACTCTTAACAACCAAACAACTAATCTCAGAAATAAGCAGTATCAAGGTTGATCAAACAAACAAAAGAATTCACCCTCTAACTCCCAAGCCAAAGAGCCAACTTGACTTTGACATAAATGATCATGACGTTCTATTCGATATTTTGGATCTTATTTTCACATTCCTTCATGCGAATGCCACTTACTCAAATCCCGATAAAGTTAAGTTACAACAATTCTTCAAGGTATTTATTTCACTTTTCTTTTCCATTCCTGTCGAAGAAGTCGAGGAGGCTGTTAAAAAACGGTTTTCTATGGCCGAACAAGAAAATGCTGAAGAAGAAACCAATCCAAACGAACCAGAAAAATCAAATAAACGGTCTTTACAAGAAGAGGATTCATTAACTCTACGAGAAATTTTAAGAAGAAATAAGAATGCTCGTTCATCTACTTCGGAGGAAAATGGTAGCAACTCGTCCACAAAGGCAAATGAAAAGGATGAAACTGAAATTATTGCCGAAGAGGCCGCGAAACCTTGGTTACTTGGAAGCCTTGTGGATGAGGCGAATAGCAGCGGTGTGGTAGGAAATAGACATCTGTTCAACCTTTTTGCCAATACTACCATCTATGTCTTTTTCCGTCATTTGAATACTATGTATGAGAGATTATCGGAGGTAAAGGTTATTGATAAGGATGTCACGGAGGAGATTCAAAACCGTAAGGTAGTTCAATTTGCGAGCGATTTGAATCTAGTGTCAACTCAACTTTCAGATATGGGATTAGACTTTAAAGGGACAAAAGCTTACGATGAGTTGTTAAGACTATCAAAAAGGCTTATTGTCGGTGATTTAGACCATCAATGGTTTGAAGAGAGTCTACGCCAAGCTTACAAAAACAAGGCATTTAAGATATATACAGTTGACAAAGTTATTCAATCCCTTGTGAAGCATGCACACAGTATCATATCTGATCCAAAGAATTCTATGGTTTTAATATTATTCGAACAAGACAGATTAAAGAAGGATACTACAGCTAAAGAACAAATATTGTATCGTTTGAAAGTACGAAACACTATAGGTGAATCTGAAAACATGTTCCGTATCGAGTTCAACAATAAAAATTCACATACCTGTATTCAGTATGTTGCTGTAGATGATTTAACGTTGAAAGAGCCTCAAAATATGAAAGAAAAATGGGATTATTATGTTACATCCTATTCACTCTCTCATCCAACAGAAGGTGTAGCAGAAGATCAAATTAGCCAACCGTTCCTCGAGAAAATAGTAGAAAAAGAAGCAGAATACATTGACGAAGAAGAACCAAATAAGAGATATTCACCTGAAGGTATTTCTGAATCAAAATTAAAGGTCAAAATCCACCCCGAGACATATCAATTAAGCTTTGAACCAGGATCATCTGATGTGTTTACCAGGAAATCAGTCAATAGTTTCCCAGAACCTAGAGAGGCCAATACTGCTGATAAAATGCGAAACTTTTTAGATGGATCCAATGGATGGAAAAAGAATATTTCTTCAGCAGATGCAGAACTTGCTGAAGCAAAGACGAAGGATTTGAAAGAAAATGGAGTTTTTAAGATTGATGAAATAAAAACTGATAAAGCCGAAGAATCAAATGGTGTGATTAATGCAGAAGAATCAAAAACAATTGATAAGTAAACTGTTAAAAAGGCCTTCATTTTCGTATAAGAAAAGGCGATTGTTTATTATGTTAAATATGTAAATGTAATGATAGTATTATTTTATTCCACCTCAGTGTCTACTCCGAAGTCTGAGAGTTCTTCCCCCCAGTCATTATACCATGAAGTTCTTTTCAATTTATCTCTTGGGTCTGTATATCTCTCTCTCATAGCTTGCTCTCCACCATCTACTATAGTTTCCACTACACCACTTTCAGTGGTTAGAATATGTCGAGTACCATCGGGCGGCCATGGTAACGATAGTAGTATATCTTCAATGGATGAGTCCGATTCAAACTCTGACAATTCATTTTTCATAAACGACACTCCATCAGTTGCTGGTTTTGCAAATGGCCAGAGCCACATATACCACGGTCCCATAATATTTATCAAGTTAGTCCAGACATTTATATCATAGGGAAAATTCACAATATTTTCGAAAGGAACATATCGTTTTGATAACAAGTTGTTTATCTCTTGATGTCTGTTTTTCTGCACTTGAGGCATTTTACCTTTTAAAGTATCAACAAGTAGAGGTAATAAAGACTTCTTATAATGTAGGCTTTCTAACCTGTCCATTTCCCATGATTCTATTTGAGTCATTCCTTTAAATCCCTGATTGTAGATACACCTGATGAAAAGAATGCTGATTGTTATTAATACAAATGCATCCATTGGGGTAGTTATACAGAGAGCAACAATTTCGGTAATGTATGTTTGAGTGTAAGGCATGTGTCTCATATACCACAATTGACATACTCTTTTTATAAGCAGAGTAAGCAAATATGATGTTGTAACGATCACCCAAAATAGGAACCTTACAAAATGGGGAAAGTTATTGTGACCTACACAATTCATGGTCCATGGACAATGATGATCCATTGATAGAACACACTGTTTACATGTTTTGCAATGATGACAACGGGGTGGCTTGAAGTTATTGCATTTTTTACAGTAATTATGCCATTCGGTTTCGCTTGGCCGATAGTTAATCGGAGGCTTTCCTGGATTCGTTTTAATTGCCAGGTAGTATGAGATCCAAATCATCGTTAAACAAAATTGAAATATAACCTGTTTGGATGTTGATGCAAAGTTTAAAAGGACAAAATAGTGGGCAACATATCCTATGAAACTAATTAGGAACGTAGGAATTGCAATGCCCAACCATTGATATTTTAATTTGACTGCCATCTTCCTACACAAACTTCATAAGCGTTCCCAAGGTTCGACCAAAATAGGTGCAAAGTCTCGTATCAATTTAATCTAGTATCACGTAGTTAAATGTCTCAATAACTTGAATGCGTTTTTTCCTTCTTAACACTTTGATCTAATAGAATCAATTGTTTGGTATATTAAAATTTATAATATAGCCTTTAGAAGTAGAACTGCTAGATGCGGCTAATGTGATTGTAACAAGGATCAAACAGAAATAATATCAATACGATCCCCATACAATCGTAACTGTTAGACCGTTTAACTAGGCAACAGAATCATCAATATTGAAGATCCATCAATCTGGAGATGTCGGTCATCACGTGACGATATCGCTCTAGGAACTTCATCGTAAATTAGTTTGATCTTTCTATAAGGAGATACACGGTTACCAGCACACTATATGAAACAACAAGTAGAGGAACACATAAATAGTGTAACTGTGTACCTTCGAACCAACCATATCCTAAATTGCATGAGGGTGAGATGTCTGATCAAAAACCGGACTTTTTAAAGAGCCAGTTGTCAAAGGATAGTAATGTAGGGAATAAAGACCAAGAGAAATGGAAAAGATATGAAGCCCACGAAGGTATTGCATTTTGCATTGAGCTAACCTCATCGATGTATCTTCCCAGCGAAGATTTGAATGGTCAAATTCAATTAATGGAAATTCTAGATTCATTGAATGAACTGATGTCCGAATTGGTTATTGTAATGCCAAATACTGCGATTGGATGTTACTTCTACAATTGTGCACATCCAAAGGCTGAAAACAATGTCTATGAGTTGATACCTCTACGAGATGTAAATTTCCAGAATATGAAAAAGGTCAACGATCTTTTAGATGATATCAAAAGCAGTAGGTTAACTCTCGAAGAAGAAATACCAATAGCAGATAAAGCAAACCCTGCAGAGCTTTCTCCTGCATTGATAATGATTAGGGAAAAGTTTTTAGAACCAGTGGACGGACAAAAACAGTTGACTAATAAAAAAATATTCATATTTACTGATAATGATAAACCTTCTGAATTTCAAGATGTAGAAAGCCGTTCGAGATTAAGAAAGGTTATAGATGATCTTTATGACTATCACATAAATTTTGTAACCTTTTTCATTGGTTCAAAGGTTAAACCATTTGATGACACGACATTCGCAGATATCTTAAGGTGGGGATCAAAAGTTAATGACACTAAAAATTGGTTATATTCTCATGGTCCAAATACAAAACCCATAAATGCATCGACTATTAAGTCTAAGGTCAAAAGGACAAAGGAAATAAATAGAGTGAAATTTCGCTGTCCTTTAATATTAGACGAAAGAGCAGACTTTGTTGTTTCTGTTAGTGGATACACAATTATATCTCATGAGATTCCTGCATCGAAATACAAGCTTATATATGATAATGGTACGGTCAAACAAGAAGCGTACTCCCGTCGTGAATATCTTGATGCGGAAACTGGAGAAGTGGTACCAAATGACGAACTTGCAAAAACCTTTTCATTTGGAGATGAAATAATTGAGTTGTCTGAGGAAGAGAACTCACAAATTCAAAACATATACGGAAATTATGACTCATTTTTGAAGCTAATAGGATTTAGATCTACCGAGGAATGCTTATGTTTTTACAATAATATCGACGCACCATCACTCGTGGTTCCTAACGAAGAACAATATAAAGGTTCTATCAAAACACTAACATCTCTATATCGAACGTTGAAAAAGAAAGAAAAATCAGCGGTTATTTGGGGAAAGCTGCGGCCAAACTCTATGGCATCGATGTTTGTTTTAACTCCAAGTTCTAACGAAGACTTTAACCAAGCTTTCTACCTCTATCGTATACCATTTATAGATGAAGTCAGGAAACTACCTACTTTATCGAGCTATCCAGAACTACTAGAAAGTGATGATTATCAAGTACTCAGTAGAGTCACTGAAACGCTCGTGAACTTTTTCAATTTGAAAAATGGGTACAAGCCTTCTGATTACCACAGCCCAGCGCTTCAAAGACACTTCACGGTACTCAGAGAGTATCTTCTCCAGATTGAAAGTAAGGAAACTAAAGATCAAGATGAAGATGACGAAACTCTTCTGAAAGTCAAACAGATTCACGAAAGAATTGCTGCTTCTGCTCAATCAGATGATCCTAAACAGCAAAGACTAGTAAAGTATTTGAAACTATGGAATTCATATTACAATCGCTATAATAATTTGGAAATTGAATCAAAACCAAAACAGAATAAACGGAGTAAATTTAATATATAATATATAATAATATTCTATCCGTATGTTTTTACATGGCAATTCCTAATTTTGCAATCATGCACAAATGATCGCTAGGGTATTCACCTTCGTGTGGTTGACCATGTTCAGTCATTTCTTTACCTGGAGGTATTCTCAAGAGCTCAAGAACTTTAATACCATTGTTAAGTTCGAATTCTGAAAGATCATCAACTGTTACGCAGTTGGATCCATCCCAAGAAGTTACGAAAAAGATGTAGTCCAACAATCCTCTCCATGAGTGGGCCCAATTAGATATTTCAGGCTCATTACGTTCATTATCTAGACCTGAATTTTCTGGATGAACGTACTTATATGCAATAGAATACATTGAGATTGCTCTCATATCGAGCCCATTATGAAGATTTTTCATTTTCTCACATAGAGCAGCTTGCTCTGGAGTTGGATTAAAAGTATCTGGTACCGGTGTTTCTGGCTGGTTCTTACCAAACTTTTCAACATTTCCACCTTCCTCTTCCTCGCCTTCATCACCATCTCTGAGTTTTGAGAACGTATAGGATGTACTGCATTCAATGACGGTTTTGGCTCTTCCTTCGTATTTAACGGGTTTCGACGTTATTGATAAATATGGTGTATCAAAAGGTTGGGAGTTGAAGTCTCCACAAAAGAAAGATGGCCAATGAGAAAGGTCACCATCATTATTATTTTGCAGAATATTCACTCTGTTTTGGAATTCCTTCATTTTCTGCAGTATTACGTAGCACTGTCTTGTCCTCTCATATGTTCCAAATGGATGCCAAAACAAATGTGTTGTACCTACAAGGATACCACTAACGTTCGTTTCCGGGAACCTTTCCAACACTTTTTTACTGAATTTGAGTGCTAGAATTAAACCAATATTTTTAGTAGTGGTTCTTGGTTCTATATCACCTGTTGCTATTTTATCATGATCAATTAGCATTCGATCTGTCATCTCAAACATATCCTGTTTATAAGCTATCAAGACCCCATGGTTTTTACTAGGATTAAAGTGAAATTGAGACATATAACCGAGTTTTTCAAACTCATGTTTCCAGAAGGATTTATATTGCACCGTATCTATCTCTTGTAAACACAAAACATCTGAATTATAATACTTAAATTCGTTAAGTAAAACTTGCGACCTTTTAAACCATTTAACAGCATTACCACTAGTTGGGAACAATTTCCTTCTGATAAGAGCCTGAGCGAGACAATTATACGTCATGAAACTTATTGGGAACAGTTTTGAATCACCATCTAAACTTTCTGACCTAGGAATTTTTAACATTGGTCTCTTTATAAACCTTAAGTCCGGAGGAACATCTGGATCTATACCTTGAGCAATAAGTGCATCCCTTTTCGCTTGCTTTTCTGCCTGTCTTTTAGCACGCATTTCAGCAATATATTCTGGTGTAATGTCGACCTTGGGTTTACGCTTTTTGGACTTACCTTTCGTTTTGGACTTACCTTCGCTGTTAGCGTCATTCTCTTTGGCATGAGAAACATTGTTATCTAAAGACAAGTCATTTGTTGATGATATTAACTCTGTAACATCAGAGTTGGAAGGTTCAAGAGTATTATGTTCATCAATTGCCATTATTGGTTTTTGTGCCATCACTCTTGAGTATACCTTTTTTCTTTCCTTTCGAGCTTCTGTATTAGTTATAATAACTAAGTTAGCTCATGACGTTATGAACTCAAATTAATGATATTTTACCTTTATAGTAAAATAATTCAATGTAAATCAAATTTTCTAAGCATACCAATTAATCACCAAATAGAAGGCAGGATTGAATGATATGAAGATCGAATGATGGAAGAGAGATAGTATACAAACCTTGACTGTATATTCTTCTATATCACCGTAGAAATATTATGGCACGTGACTACATCACCTTCTACGTTTTGATAATATTGAAATTTTTTTAGAAAATGTAAAGCTCGCTCTGGAATACTAATAGGAATCATCAAGAGGTAACAGAAGATAACGTTTAATGGTCACTTAGCATAACTTTGTAGGATTCGTTGCTGGAAAATCATCAGTTTTAGGACCCCAAGGCAGCTATTGACAATAAGATACCTAGGGTGGTAATTTAAGGACCAATTTTCGTTAATTGTATCACGTCATATTATATAATATCATGGTTTTCTACAGAATTACATTGCGGAGATCGGTAATCGGAACTCCAAAAAAGACTAGAGCCGTTGTTGAGAGCTTAGGACTCAGAAAGAGAGGATCTATTGTATATCAACCTGCGATACCCTCTATAGCTGGTGCTGTTGCTCAAATCAAGGAACTTGTAAATGTCGAACTATCTGATAAACCTATAAGCAAGGCAGAACAACGTGAAATGAGGAAGTCCAACCCAGGTTTTACAGTCGAGAAAAGAGTATAAATCCAACTGCTAGATTAACTAGCTTATTTGGACTCCATTAAGGGATAATTTACCTATAATCGATTCTAGGATTTTTCATGTATATAGAAATTTAAGAGAAATATATATTATTCTTTTAAGAAAAAGGTATTTGAGAAAATATTTAGTCTTTTCCTTCCGTGTCCCTCTAGAAGACTCCTGTAACCTCCCTTGGAAGGACGTTCTTCATCTTATTTGAATACTGGTCATCTTCATAATCGCCGTCTTCGTCGTCATCGTCGAATGCAACAGAGAAAGAATCAACAATCCTGAAAATATCATTTTTATCCATAGCCTTTCCATCGAAACTGAGATCTGTACTATCGTTTGCAGAGAGAAATTGATTTTCTTGAGCCAGCAATTGATCAACTCTATTGTATAAACGCCTTGAAACAGGTTTTTGTGGCATGGTTTGCTGTGCATACATTCTTTGAGATATATATTCGTTTAGAACAACCGGTAGATTGCTTAAAGTGTCATAGGTATATTTGTCATCATTCATGATTTTTAAAGTTTCTGAACGGTCGTGATGCTTCCTCATAAGTCTGGTAATGGTTGATGATATAGTGATCGTTTTTTGGTTAGGTAATGGAGCTTCCAACTTGTAAACAGTCCTGCTTCCTTGTTGATTTTGGAACCCAACCTTTACATTTATTTTAGGGCATTCATAGTTAATGTTCTTACTTGGTGGCTCTGTAATACGATTCATTTGTTTCTGAAAGCTAGAATTATCTTTATTATCAAGCATGTTCTGACCCTCTCTCAATGGTGCATACGACGAACTGTGTTGCTTCACTGGTGATTGGGAACCAGGGGTTTTCCTAAATTTCGACCGTGCTCCCTTTGATTTATTCGAATTGTCAGAAAGCAATTGTGTAGTGTTGCGAATGCTTGAACGGTTCGAAAGTCTTCTTCCTTCTGTCATGCTTTCCTAGTATATTTCACAATCCGTTGATTGTTTAACAATTCCTTCTCAGGAAAAATGATCCAAAAAATTGAGCGTACGTACCAGTTTACCCTGGCAATGGTTCTCGGAATGTAGTCCATTTCAGATCGGTGTTGTGTATATATATTTCCTATAAACAGTTAAAGTATTTGCATATTTCTTTTATGCATTGAAAAAGGTAAACAAAAAACTATCAAGTATTGACAATTTCCTAAAAAGTACAAAAACATGAAAATGATTATATAATCAATAGAGCATACGCCGAGTAAAGGAAAAATACAGCAGATGACTTTTCAGAATTAACCATATCTGGTGACAAGAAACAGACTAGATTGTCTATTATTATAATTATTATTATTAATATTATTATTTACAAGCTCGCTTTATACAGAATATGCAATTTACTTCAGGTTCTTTTTCATTATTTTTATAATTTAGTTGCTTGAGAGGTTAGCCTCTTTGTTTTAGACTTTGGGGTTAATTCAAATTCTAAATTGCCGTCTAAACACTCAATTCGTGAGATGCGGCAAGCAGAAACAGTATCTCCAACTAAAAGAGGTTTCTGATTGAGATTTAGTTTCAATTTTCCTGTAGCAAATGATTTATCTTTAATTACGCAGCGCACATACCCATCCTCTGGCAAATGTGTTACACGAATAGACCAGAAGTTCTTTGAAGGATCCTTTATAGTGTCTTTCAAATACTTAAGGGTCCAAAATGACTGTGCTTTGTGGCTGGCATTTTTTAAAGTGACATCCCGTGTCATAATATGCCATGCCATTCCATCAAGGTCAGATTGGCTGTAGAATAAAGGAAGATTTCTCAAATGCCTATGCAGCTGGATGTGATTGATCATATCCGGGAATCTTCTTAATGGCGAGGTCACAGTAAGATATTGCTGCGACCCTATCATTGAATGAGGAATGGAAGTACTTGAATAGAAACTGTTGGTCATGAAATTGGCGATTTTTGTTATATCCGCCTGTGAGAAAATCTCATTATTTTTAGTCTTGGTTTCCATCCATTCATACAAAGAAGCTGCCTCATCGACTAAATTCAATTTTCTGTATGCACGGAAAATGCCTGGTATTTTAGCTTCCTTGAAATACGAGGCAGCAATTGTATTTGCAAGTATCATTAGCTCGGAAACAAGGATAGTTGACTTCGATTCTTTTTGATCCTCGAAGGAAACGACAGTTAAATCAGAATTGTCATCAGTAGTCAATCTAACAAGTCCATTGGAAGAATTTTCGAAAACCACAGCACCCCCTTCTTGAATTCTCTTTTTTCTTAGCGCTTTAGCGATTTTGAATAACGAAAATAGGTCTTGTTGTTCTTGCGATTGCACCGATTCAGATTTTTTGCCTAATACCGAATCCACTTTATCATATGTTGTTCTTTTCGATTTGTGCACTATAGATAGCTCAATTTTTAGACTATCATTTAAGAGCCTAATATTACCATTCTGTGATAGCTCACATTCGATTGAAAATGTCATTGCTCTGGTTGGCTTACCAAATGCACCTAAATCAGATTTTCTTGCGAATGACACTGGTAACATAGGAAATACTTTATCCGGTAAGTATGTTGTAAATGCTCTTTGGTATGCAATATCTAAGACCGGAGACTGAGAAGTTATATTTGTATCCATTGACTCAGGAAATAGAGATGCAGGGTCTGCAACGTGGATATACAGTCTGTATTTCGAGGCGCCTAATTTGGTTATTGATACTGCATCATCAATTTCATGTGCCTCCGGACTGTCAATACAATAACACACGAGATTTTCATATTCAATTCTATTATTTTCCTGTGACTGAAAGTTTGGTGGGACAGTCAAATCATATATCTTTTGTTCAAGTTTTACTCGTTCATTATTATTAGGTAATTGCAACTCTTGATTGACCAAAAGAGGATTTGGTGGTTCAGCTGGATTAATCTGCTTTAATAAGTCAAAACAAGAATCACGACTCACGTTGTGATCCTTATACTTATCGAGTTTTCTAAACAATGAAGCTATTAAGCTGGTAATAGTCTCATTATACTGTAAGTTCCCAGCAGCATAGTCCCTTAATAACGGTATGATATAAGGGAACTTTTCGTTTATCAAGGCCAGGTTATTACTGTTTATTAGTTCAGCAATCTTTGAAATCCGTTTCCCATCAAATTGCCTCAATTTGTGAATGGTGTTATGATAGTGAAGATATTGAGAGCCTAAGGGAAGAATAGTTACCGCGCTCGGGAAGAACAAACCTTTGTGGACTGTTACTTCTCCCCACATTTGTGTTCCCTGTTGGTGTAATATAGCCCAATAAACTGCAAGGAACAAAGAACAATCTACACTTTGGGGTATATTGGAGGTCAATTTGAAATGTGAATCCGCTAAAGAGTAAAGGGACTTACTGTCGAGGCCAGATTTGTGCAAAGCTTTAGACACTGCCTTATCAATATCTTGACTCAAGTCTAGATGTGTACAGAGTTCCACAAGCTTTAAGAAAGGTATTTGCCATGAACCTATACCAGATTGTAGATAGCGATGCAATAACTCCAATTTTTTCTTGACTACAGGGAGCTGTTCGTTGGCTTTGTTTGATATGCTAAATGTGATATTGGAAATCAACATTCTGCGAGCCAGCGTTGGGATAATGAATGTGATATCTTTATCATTTTTTGTAGTCCCTATGGGTGTGTATCCATGTTGTGTTTCTCTTTGTAATAGATTTAAATTTGAAGTCTTGAAGATATTCGGAAATCTTACCACCACATGCTCTTTCCGTGCATATTTTATAGTTCCATCAGCCTTGGCAAAAGTAAAGCGTCCGTCCATTGATTCAGATGGGGTCCCCACGCATACCACCAACTCAAACGGTCTGTTTTTAATAACACACAAATCTCCACACATCAAGGTCGATGATAAGATGGAAGATGGCTTGATATGAAATGAAATCTTTGAAGGATCTATCTGGTCCGCTTTATTCTCTTTCTGCTCGATTTGATAGCTACCCTTTGCAAGCCATTTAATTGATTCCTGAAATAAAACAGTTGAAGGGATATCTGATTGCATTAAAGATAAGGGTTTCTGATAATTATGGCCATCCTGCTTAGCATTCACATCCTCCGTTTTTTTGTACCATTCGAGCGAAGGTTGAATGATTCTCTTGCTGAATCTCAAGTTCGAGTCTTCCTTAATACGTTGGAACGGTTTGACTTCCACTTCTGGTAAGATATCCTTATCCTGGGAAAAGAGCACCACTTCATCTTCCTGCGATTGCGTCTCCTCTGGTGCGATTGGTGGTGGATTTGGTTCCTGTTGCGCACGACGAACTACCACACTTCGGTGGAAAAGCCTACGCTGAACTGCAAGAACAGTCACCAGAGAGGGTCTCAGTAGGTATACCTGAGACATTTTGGTTTATATCACTGGTCTGGTGAACTTTCTATCCTCTTGTTTTTACTTCCGTTATGACGCTGTTACGTTTCACCGATGCGATGAGATGAGATGAGCTTCGATACCATGCCATTCCATATGCCATGCCATGTACGCTTTTTCACTTATGTGTGTGTACATCCGCATCGTTTTTCTTTTTTCTTCTTCTTGACTTCCGGGTAGAAAATTAAATGTGCGGGTAATGAAACTAAGCCACGTGATCCGTAATTTTCTATTTTCTATTTTCTATTTTCATTTTTTTTTTTTTTTTTTTTATTTTTTTCCCCCCTCTGGGCTGCCCCCCTTCACCCATCGTCCAATCAATTGTTCGCTTTCTACGTATGGAGTGCTGACATCCTCAAACATCGCACCGTGACATCTACAAGGCCCGGCTCCAACACTAACCCAGCCATAAAACAATGAACCATCTTACCGAAACACCATGTTATCTTAAGCACACCCAAGTGTATGCCAATGAGGCAAGAACGTCCGCGTCTGCCTTACGAAAAACGCATAAAGAGGTGCGGGGTACAGTGCGACATATTTTTACGTAACCATTCAAAAGTCCGTACAGATACACCAAAACATATAAAAAAAAAAACAACAAAAACATAACAAAACAACCAAAAAAAAAAAAAAAAAGCGAGAACAATAAAACCGATAATAGGAGACACCACCACTCCTCGGGGCTGCATTACTCTATTTCTCTATCCTAACGATCGTTAGCACATTCCGTGGGGCATTGGAAATTTCTCTGTGTCAGCGATCCAGCCAGCCCCTCGTTCTCCTCGCTGTGTCACTCACTTCCTCACTCTTGTACCTAACTTGTATTTTTCTTACCCCACTACACCCATACCTCACCATACGGAGCCGGAGTTCGGCGGAGACAACCGTTGATCCACACAGACAACGAAACATAGCACAGCCAAACAAACAGGCCAAAGAGCCCATATAATTTCATTCTTCTCCTTGTATTTATCCGAGCACTAGCTCAATCGCGACTCCCTTGTTCAAGCGATTTTAAAATTACCTCTCACCTTTCTCACTTTGTGTTTCGTGTGGCTCTAGCGCTGCATATTACGCTCGGTATTTTGTATGTATGTTTGGGATATCTTATTTAATGCCGTACTGATAGGTCCAATCACGACTCGGATATTACTACGTCGTTTTTTGTGCGTTCCATAAAAAGACAACGAAAAATTGGGAAAAAAACAAAAAACAAAAAAAAAAAAAAACGTACTTCATGAACAAATAGTATACCGAATTCGCATCGCTTTAGATTTTTCCAAATTTTAATTTTTCGACATTTTTTTTCGATTTAATTAATATATATTATATAACAACTAAAGATACCAAGACGATAGTTTGATTGCATTTAATGAAGGAGTAGTTTCTTAGTTTGCGAGTGATTTTACGGAATTTTTTGTGTATTTTTGGATTGTAGATTCTCCAGTTAAGTAATTAATCGCTGGTTGGCTTACTCATTGCTAGCATTTGACACCAACTGGAAGTTTTTTTTTTGTCTATCGTCTATATTATTTCCTTTTATTCGGATCTTCTATAACCGGAAAAAATAAAGCGAGTAATAATATCAATATTCATCAGCAATGCTATCATTTTCTCAGACTAGAAATCTAGCTGTCCGCAGATTGGGATCCCTAGGGGTTGCCGCTCGTTATGCCTCCACAGCAACTGTGAAGCCTTCTCATGACAGCGATGTTCCAAGTGGATCTTCTTCTTTCACTACCACCAAGGTTATCGAGAACCACACTGACAACAAGCCAAATGTTGTGATTTTGGGTTCTGGTTGGGGTGCTATTTCCTTCTTGCAACACATTGATGCCAAGAAGTACAATGTTTCCATTGTTTCTCCAAGAAACTACTTCCTTTTCACTCCATTGTTGCCATCTACCCCAGTCGGTACTGTGGACGAAAAGTCCATTATCGAGCCTGTTGTTAGCTTCGCTATGAAGAAGAAGGGTAACGTTTCTTACTATGAAGCCGAGGCTACCTCCATCAACCCTGACAGAAACACTGTTACCATCAAGTCTGTCTCTACCGTTTCTCAATTGTACCAACCAGAGAAGCATTTGGGTTTGACTCAAGAAGACACAGCTGAAATCAAGTACGACTATCTGTTGACCGCTGTTGGTGCTGAACCAAACACCTTTGGTATCCCAGGTGTCGAAGAGTACGGTAACTTCTTGAAGGAAATTCCTCACTCTTTGCAAATCAGAAAGAGATTCTTGTCTAACATCGAAAAGGCTAACTTGTTGCCAAAGGGTGACCCAGAAAGAAAGAGATTGCTGACGATTGTTGTTGTCGGTGGTGGTCCAACCGGTGTTGAAACCGCTGGTGAATTGCAAGATTACGTCGACCAAGACTTGAAGAGATTCATGCCTTCCATCGCCGAAGAAGTGCAAATCCACTTGGTCGAAGCCTTGCCAAATGTCTTGAACATGTTCGAAAAGAAGTTGACCTCTTACGCTCAAGACGTTTTGTCCAAGACTAACATCAACTTGATGCTAAGAACTGCCGTCGGCAAGGTCGAAAAGGACCACTTGATTGCTAAGACCAAGGATGCCGAAGGTAACGTCACTGAAAAGACTGTTCCATACGGTACTTTGATTTGGGCTACTGGTAACAAGGCTAGACCAATCATCACTGACTTGTTCAAGAAGATCCCAGAACAAAACGCTTCTACCAGAGCTTTGAACGTTGACGAACACTTGTTGGTCAAGGGTACCAACAACATCTTTGCTATTGGTGACAACGCTTTCGCTGGTCTGCCTCCAACTGCTCAAGTTGCTCACCAACAAGCCGAATACTTGGCTAAGGTCTTCGACAAGATGTCCAAGATCCCTGGCTTCCAACAAGAATTGGCTACTAGAAAGGAAAAGATCGACCTTCTATTCGAAGAAAACGGATTCAAGACCTTCAAGTATGTCCACTTGGGTGCTTTGGCTTACTTGGGTGCTGAAAAGGCAATTGCCAACATTACTTACGGTAAGCGTTCCTTCTACACCGGTGGTGGTTTGATCACCTTCTACATCTGGAGAGTCCTATACGTTAGTATGATCTTGTCTGCTAGATCCAGATTCAAGGTTATCTCCGACTGGTTGAAGTTGGCCTTCTTCAAGAGAGACTGTTTCAAGGAATTGTAAGTGTTGAATCATCAAGAACATTGAAATTTTCTTTTTTAAAACTCAACTTTGAACACTTTTAAACATTTCCTAGTTCCGACTTTCAAAATTGTTTCTCTATTACGACTGTAATGACTATTTAACCATTATAAGGATTACAAATCTTAATGGAAACTAATGCCTATATTCATTATTCCTACTAAAATTTTTATGTCTATTTTTTTTGTTCCATATGCTCCTTTAAAACATTATGTATAAGGAGACATCTGTAAATATATCGAAACAGCCGGATGCTTAATTGTAGATCTGACATAAATCTACTGGCGTCTCATTTTACCGAGATGGTGAAAGAAGAAATGGAAGAGAAAAAAATAAAAATAAAATGAAGTACGAGCCAAGATATATTATGTATTTATGTAGTACTGCCGATGTTTCTTATATGCAGATCAGAAAATAAAGTAAACCTCACAAATATTCTTATAAAACCGCCTTCAATTAAATTCTCCAAAGGAAGTTTATCTCTACTATTACTGGAAATATGTTTGAGCCTGGTGAAGATTTTGCAAAACAAATTCTTTAGGGTAATTGTTATTGTTTAGTACTATGAAACACATCATGTTCGATGATAACTCGGTAACATATATCAAATCGCTTAGCACCAAGGTATTGAAAGAACTCTTTAATTTCGTAGTACTATGCTTGAAGTTTTTCATTATATTGGATATTTTCTCAAACCTCTTCGGATCCAACAGCTCGCCTGTTGTGGTATTACTCGATGATATCACTAGGAATGTAGTCTTTTCAAAGAGTACAATCTCCTTGGCATCCATTAGTTCTTTCAATCTTTTAAGATTGTTATTGTATATATTCATATTTGGAATCAAAGAGCAGACTATCTGGGACCATGCCTTATAGAGACTCTCATCCCAAATAGATGTAGGAAATCCGATTAAATCGTTAAACCCATATTCTGCTGAAGCCTGCTTCAATTTCTTCATCATAATCTCGAATAACTCAGTCCGCTTATCTAATTGAACAAGATCCATTTTATGAACTAAAACAAAAATCTTGGCATCCGGAGAGTACTTCTTAAGTTGTTTTAGTGCTCTTGTAAATATATCAACATCTTTGAGTACATCTTTAGACTCTACATCAAAAACGTGAATTAACACTTGCACCATCTGAAAGATGTGATCTTTTTGCTGAGTAAAATAATTTTCCATAAAGACATCTTGACCACCACAATCCCAAAGGTTCAATGTCATATTACCCAAAAACCGTAGATGAGAGTGTTCCACATCAATTGTAGCTCCTAATCTTCTTGTATCAAACGCACTGTAGTTGCTAAATATAATGGACCGCATCGATGATTTACCGGACCCAGAACGGCCCATCAACAAGAGCTTTTTCCTATTGTTGGATGACATTGTGAAGTTCTTGTCTCAGACTCTTTCCCAATTGACTTCCTGTACAGTCAACGATGATGATACTCTGATTTTTTCTTTATCTTCTCAATTCGAATAGTTGTGTGTGTTGCCAAGTTTTTGTTTTAATGCTATATTTTCTATACAAATGGACCTTTAATGTTATCAATAAAAAAAATAAAATGTAATACTAGTTAGTTATCATTTAAAACAGTACTGGATATCAGAATTGATTAATCAAGTACCGCTCTTAAAGAGCAACAATATCCTAGCTTAATGTTCTGAATTCAACATATACTAGCTACTAATTAAAAAAATGCAAAGACTACTATGCCTTAGTGCTTTGGGAAATCCGGAGCCTATGTATGAAAACACTAGACACAATGCTGGCATGATAATGCTACGAATGATTAAAAACGAATTATGCAGGAACTTACCTTTGAAACAATCCACAGTTTCACCACATATCGAGTATTGCCACGACCCTAAACTCAATCTTGTAATGCTTTTCAATAGAACCCAATATATGAATTTATCCGGCCATGCCTTCATTCCGGCATGGAGAAAATTGCCTCACGACACATTTCATGTAGTATTACATGATGAGTTAAACATTCCTACTGGTAAGGTACAGTTCAGAAAACCAGGAACAAGTTTTAGGGGGCATAACGGACTGCGAGACATCATTAAAATGAAGGGCAATGATGATTTTCATAAATTGGGAATCGGTATCGATAGACCAAATTCAAAGGATCCGAAAGTAGTTGCTGACTATGTACTATCAAAGTTCACACATCAAGAAATCTTGCAATTAGAACTGGAGGCCTTTCCTCGCTCCTTAGAGCACATAAGGAAGTTACTTCCGTGAAATTATAAACACCTGATAAAAACATGTATATATTATATTTTGTCTCTAGTATGAAGAAGGAGTTCTGTAGTTAGTTTTACTTGCCAAAACGAAGAACGCCATGTCCAAAGTTAAAGTGAGGTAAAAAACAACAAGAACTAGTGCACGATACTTCTACACTTGATATGTAGAATATTTCATTTCCCTTTATCATAATTCCAGGCAACATGGCCGAGCGGTCAAGGCGAAAGATTAGAAATCTTTTGGGCTCTGCCCGCGCAGGTTCGAGTCCTGCTGTTGTCGTTATTTTTTTTTGAACTCCAACTTTCAATTTTTTTCTTTTTCTGTAATTCTAGCTCAAGCTGTATCTAAGAGGATAATAGTACGTGTTAAGCGACAGTGACAGTAGTAGTGAATAGTCTAACGGACCTTTCCAAAAAATATCAGATGTTATTATAATATACATTTACCTAATCAATTTATGACAGCCTATACTATTTAGTAACGTTCCTTTAGTCTTGATGCAACAGTACGTAGGTTACCGTAAACCTTACCTGGTGGAGAACCCAAAATTAGAGATACTACGGACTCTCTTGCCATTCTAATATGTGTGAAGCCACCTAGAATATGTATCTTAGAATCAGCCAATACAATTCTAGTTCTGGTAGCATTTTCAATAGCAAACTTTGTCTTACCATCTTTAC
Organism: Kluyveromyces marxianus DMKU3-1042; assembly: GCF_001417885.1. NCBI lineage: Eukaryota > Fungi > Ascomycota > Saccharomycetes > Saccharomycetales > Saccharomycetaceae > Kluyveromyces > Kluyveromyces marxianus. The sequence goes on from NC_036025.1 coordinate 572,273, forward strand.
CTGCTATACGACCAATAGCTCTAGAGAGATGGTCACCTTGAAGAGTTTTAACATCCTTGATCTCAAAAGTCTCAATATATAAATCGTCCAATCTCAATAGAGCAATGGAATCATCCAAATCAAACCCAAGTGTGAAGGCCTTAATGAAATCAGCACCTTTTTGTAGAGCACCTGGATCTGTAGTATGTTTAGGATGTGTTCTCAATTCTACTGACTTTGTTTTCAAATTCATTCTTACTTGCAACTTAAGGTGGTCAACTAATGGAGGATAAATCTTAGCCCAGTTGTTCTTCAATGGAGTCATTCTGTGAGGTGGAACAGGGACCTTTCTACTTTCCAACTTCACCTTGGTTTGGCCAGAGTTTGCAGCACTAGTAAATCTAGGCTTTCCCTCCGCATCAAGAACGACACCGGCGTCCTCCTTCTTCTGCTTCTTCTTATCTTCGTTTTCTTCATCATCCAAGACAGCATCACCATCCTGGTCTATTAAAACATCATCGTCATCGTCTTCTTCAATTGGTTGTGTGTTGTCTGTACCAACAATACGAGATGCGGTTGGAGTAGCAGAGGTTCTTTCCACTGTTTGCTCGTCCTTTTTCACAGCAGTAGGAGCGACCATATTTTATATTCCGATTGTAACGATATTCCTTCTCACTTCTGCGTTCTAGTCTCCTGAACTTAAAACACTTTATTTAAATGCTTGCAAGCTAAGCTTCTTCTTTATCTCATCTCATCTCATCTCATCTCATCTCATCTCATCGCTAATTGTTATTGTAATAAAATTTTCTAAACTTTCCCAGAGATGAGCTAAGGGTAATAAAAAAGAAACAAGAACACGTGACCATATTTCTGTAACAATAAAGAAACAAACGACGAGATTAGTCCTTTGACCTTCTAATCCGGGGGTTGAACCTGGGAATGCAATTGTATACACTGGAGAAAAGTATTCGCAGTTCACTGAGGGCCCCTGCAACTATCTCCCCGATGTTTTCTCTCTAAACGATATTTCTTAGGTGCGCACCGTCCTTTTTAGAGAATGAAAAATTACTTAATCTTTCAGGTCCGGCAATACAGTTAGTTATATAAAAGCAAGAAACGACTCATTGGAAAAGTACCACTTGAAGCTAAGACATAGTACTTAAAGCTCTTTTTATCTCGTGCACAAACTACATTGCTTATATTGGTGAAACTTTCTATTGTACACTAAACAACAGTAATGCTACCCATTCTTAGTCGTATAACGGCACGACGCTTTGCTATGCGAGCGCATTCAAAGGTTAAAATACCAACTCCGATGCAAGTACGAGTACAACCATTGGGATATTCATCGAACCGTTTCCTACGGAATTATTCTACCGAGAAACACGATATGGAAGAATTTAATAAGAGTACTGATTACTTGCACATACAGAACATTTTGTTACAGAAGGAGAAAGAACTTCTTACCAAGCATACTATGTTGAAGGAAGCTACTGGATTTTACGATAGGTTTAAAATTAACACGAAGTGGTTCTTGATCAGAGGCAATAGACCTTTCAGCTTTGATGAAATTTCAACTATATTTTCATGGCTAATTATATCACAAATTATATGGATCGTTTTAGGGACAACGACATTTGTTTCTCTTGTGTTGTTTACGTTTAATACGGTCTTCGCTAAGGAAATTGTGGGTAAGATGGTTGGTAAAACTTTGAATAAGTATATTGATGGATGTGATGTGGAATTTCAGGATGCCTTAGTACCTGAATGGAAAAAAGGCTGCATCAGTTTCCGTAGTGTGAATGTTAGAACGACACCCGATGGAGTATCTGATGCATCTGGTGAACATCTAGCATTTGATTTAACATTCAATCAAATGGACATAACTTTGTCTGTAACCAAATGGCTAACGGGCCATGGTCTCATAAATGAGTTGACTGTCTTGGGGATGCACGGTGACGTGGTTTTAAATGAAATGAATGAACAGAGATTACAGGATTGGTTCACTAATCCAAAATACCACTTAGGAAGAGTTAAGGTTTGTGATAGTTGTATTAATTTGAGAGACGGTGGACAAGATTATCGCATTTCTATCTACAATATGGATCTAAATCGTCTCCGGCTTGAATGGTGTGTGGCAGATTTCTTCAATGCTAATGTCGTCACTGGTGCCATCAACCACTCCTTGTTTACCATACACAAAAGACAACATAAACTGGCTTATTTACAAGACTTAGAGAAAGATCTCAGTCCCTGGAAGAGAATAACTCGTTTGCGCTTGGATAGAATCTCAGTGAAGGATTTGGGTTTAGATAAATCGAAAGCGTTTAACTGGATAGAAGATGGTTCTGTAGAAGTCATAGCTGATCTAATGTTACCGAACGTCAATGATATCGAAGAGATGGATGATGAAAACAGTAACAAATATTTGGTGATGGATTTGAAATTCAAACTTAAGGACTTGAAGGCTAAACTACCAGATACAGAACCAACATTGTCCAACGGAGAAACCGTCATTTCATTTGATGAATTGAAGCCAATAGTGGATTATATTAATAACCAAAGAGTGATATTTGGATCTGTTTCAACAGCGGAAAATGTTGATCCAGATTGGAATAATATTGCTCCTATCTCAATTAAAAGACAAAAATCTTATCCAGATACTACCGTTATCCCCACCACAATTAACTGGCCCGATGGAGAAGATTCTGTTCAAGTTAACAAAGAAATCATAAAGTACCATGACCAACCTACAAATAAATCAAATGAATTAGTGTTAAAATGTAGAATCGTGAAGAACATTAACGAACTCCACAATGTTGCATTATTTAGAGAAAGCGGAGTTTATGATGTTTTGGCCATGGAGCTTTGTGTTGATTTAATGAAAATAGTGGAAGAATGGGAGTTTAAGAAGAGAAATAACTGGATGAAGCTATGGGGCTCGACCTTAGCTTCCCAGCTGGTTGTTTTCGGGCTTGGGGCTATGGTATAGTCTCCAATAATCATGACGTGACGAATAATACTGTATATAAAAATATTGCTTACTATGCTGAAATTTGCATTTATATCTTTTTAATCTTGTATATGCTACTACTTAATATAAAGCCTTTTTCTGAAACCTCATGGGTTCTTTTTTACCTTTATAATGGGCATAAAGTTATTATCCTTTAGGGAATTATTAGAAGTAGTTACCTTAGCACCGATTCCCACAAGTTCAGGTCGTGGCTTTTCATGCGGTAGGTTCGGCTTTTTTAGATCGTCATTGTTTTCTTCTGATGGATCCCATCCCATACCTCGGAGTAGGGCGGCTCCGAAACCTTCTACCGGAACTTCTTCATATTCTTCTTCTTCAGTTTTCTCCGGCATTTTATGTCTTGGGAGTGAATTAAGATATATCTGTGTACTAGGATCATTCTCCGTTTGATGATTGCTGGGTTTTTTAGTCGGGAATAGTGCACTTCGAAGAGGCTCAGGGGGTGTAATCGCCCTCACCTTATCATTTTGTGATTCAGAATCTTCAAGTTCTGTGATCTTATGATCTTTCACCTTTCCGTCATTCTCATCGGTACCAAATAAACTGCCTTTCTTCTTCTTGGCGCTTTGTTTTTTCTTTACCTTATTATTTGATTTTAAACTTATTGATATTCCACTCATCGTAGTCAGTAGAGGTCTTTTTACGATCAACTCTTAGCTTTCATGTTCTTGTTTCCTTTTTTTGCGTTTATTTACTTATTCTTAAGATGTTTATATTCAAGATTGTCATCTTCATTAATGTAAATAACCAATACCGGACTAACTGAATAGAAAAATTGTAACGAATTAAAGGCCTTAATTTCTCTAATCGATGATTATGCGGCCTGTAGCGCGTCTATATTATCCCTGTTATGGACTTTCGCGTAATAAACTAGTTAGACTTTACTCCACAGGTCCCAACTCGAAATCTTCATTACTCAATGTGTGGAAACAGAAACTAGGAGAATATTGGGATAATTCCCAGATAAAGATGAACGACACATTGGGAAAACTACGAGGGTACTCAATGAATCTTAAAATTCAATTAGATAAGGCTCAAAAATCTATCCAAGATGCAAACGAGAAGCTAGCTCGGATGGAAAACGATAGCCATGATAGCAACTTGAACTTTAATGCAGAAGGAAAGATCAAAGACTTACCAAGTGAACGAGAACGTCATCGTAAAAAATGGGCGCGTAAGATGGAACTGTACTTAGACTCGCTACAAGAAACAATTTTCACTGCAACCAGGGCTTTGAATGATGTAACAGGATACTCCAGTATCCAGACATTGAGAAATACAATTGAGCTGTTAGAAAAGGAATTGAAAGATACAAAGAAACTTGTGAATGAAGCTAAGGACCAATATGACACTGCAATAAAGGCTAGATCTGAATCACAAAAGGAAGTCAACGAATTGCTCCAGCGTAAGCATTCATGGACCCCGTCAGATTTGGAAAGGTTCACTCAATTGTATAAAGATGATGCTGAAAACCTACAATTACAGGAGCAAGCGAAGGAGAGGCTTGGAGAGCTCGAGGCTAAGGAGGAAGAAATATCCACTAATCTATATCGAGCAATTCTCACAAGATATCATGAAGAACAAATCTGGTCAGATAAAATCAGAAGGACTTCAACTTGGGGTACTTTTATACTTATGGGAGTCAATATTCTCTTCTTTTTTGTATTCCAATTACTCTTAGAACCATGGAAAAGAAGGCGTTTGGTAGGATCCTTTGAAGATAAGGTCAAAAAGGCACTGGATGATCATCAGAAAGAACAAACTCTGGCCATTTCAGAAATATCTGGTAATATTGATAGTTTAATGGATGGTAAGCTACAAGAAAAACCTATAACTCCGATACCACAACAAACAGAAGATAAAACTGCTCCACCTGAACTATACAAAATACTGCAAGACCTTAAGGTATGGTTAACCATCCAACTGACTACAACTTACAATAAGTTACTAGATCTACTCCCTAATCCAACGTTTACTTTCACTAAAGGCTATTTCTATTCATATTCCACCTTAATATTAACCGTAGGAATGGTATTTGGCCATTACATATGAATCTCCTAAAATTTTAGCAGTCATCGCATGTATGAGCGGTAGCATTTGAGGCCTATTCTGTGTTCCATCTTCGGACTTGAATTATTATTGATAGGTAATCGATCTCAGATTAGGTCACGTGACAAATAAAAGGGTGGCAAAATCCTAAAGAACAACTATTAACGAAGTTATGAATTTATGAAGTTAAAACAGTAAAGACATTAACCACATAAAATAAAGAATTCTAGATGTTTTATATACTTTAGAGTATCACTATAGTAGACAATCACAAATCCGTGTAAATATTCAAAAAGCGTTTTACTATTGGCATAAGCGTTACCAGCATTGTGTGGTATTTAGCTTGTTGAAAGAATAGCAGTCAAGGATATAACAAAGACAATAAATTACATTTGATATGGAGGAACTTGGTATCCTAACGCCTCAATCGGCTGGCACGGATGATTCTAATGTGAAGAATAATGTGTTCACATATGGGTCATTGCTTTCTCAATTGAATAAAGATTCATTCTCTGTGGCGAATGATAGTTCGGATGTATATTTGAAGTTAAAGAAGCTGGAAAAGGAGTATGAATTGTTGAAATTGCAGGAGGAATATATCAAGGATGAGCAGCGTCATCTCAAGAGGGAATTGTTGAGGGCACAAGAAGAAGTCAAGAGAATTCAATCTGTTCCTCTTGTCATTGGTCAATTCTTGGAACCGATCGATCAAAACACAGGTATCGTTTCTTCAACAACAGGTATGAGTTATGTTGTAAGGATTCTATCAACATTGGATAGAGAGCTTTTAAAGCCGTCGACTTCTGTTGCCTTACATCGTCACTCCAATGCATTAGTAGATATTTTACCTCCAGATTCAGATTCAAGCATATCCATTATGGGCTCCAATGAAAAACCAGATGTTACCTACGCCGATGTGGGTGGTTTAGATATGCAAAAGCAAGAGATCAGAGAAGCCGTTGAATTACCTTTGGTGCAAGCGGATTTGTACCAACAAATTGGTATTGATCCACCTAGAGGTGTTCTATTATATGGTCCTCCAGGTACTGGTAAGACCATGTTGGTGAAAGCTGTCGCTAATGCTACTGAGGCATCGTTTATTAGAGTAAATGGTTCAGAGTTTGTGCATAAATACTTAGGTGAAGGTCCAAGAATGGTGAGAGATGTCTTCCGCTTGGCCAGGGAAAATGCACCATCCATTATTTTCATCGATGAAGTTGACTCCATAGCAACAAAACGTTTTGACGCTCAGACAGGGTCTGACCGTGAAGTTCAACGTATTTTGATTGAATTGTTGACACAGATGGATGGTTTCGACCAATCTACAAACGTGAAAGTTATAATGGCAACTAATCGTGCTGATACTCTAGATCCTGCCTTGTTGAGACCAGGTAGATTGGACAGAAAAATCGAATTCCCATCCTTACGTGACAGACGTGAACGTCGTTTAATCTTTGGTACTATTGCCGCGAAAATGTCCTTGGCCCCAGAGGCTGATTTGGACTCCCTAATTATTAGAAATGATCCATTGTCTGGTGCATTAATTGCAGCAATCATGCAAGAAGCTGGTTTAAGGGCGGTTAGAAAAAATAGATACGTTATCTTACAGAGTGATTTGGAAGAAGCTTATGCATCTCAAGTCAAGTCTGGTAGCGACGTCGACAAATTTGACTTCTATAAATAATCTTAGTCTAATAATTATACCAATATACTTACTGAACCTAAGACCTCGGCTATTAATAATTCTGTCAAATCATTAATATATATAGTTTGGTGCACTTTCTATGCAAACAAAAGTAGTCATGATATTATATGACTGACATTTAGTAATTTTAAGCCTGGTTTCATTGTTTTCCAACGTGGGAAATCAATGTGGTCTAAATCTAAATGTTGCGATGTTTCCCGATCAACGGTAAAGTTCCACTCTTTTCTTAGAGGTTCTAACTGCTCCATAACAGTATTTGGCAAAATTAATTGAATTGAGTCGGTGAATTTAATGAAGTTTGTGAGAGTCTCATTCAAAAGCTCTACATCGCTTCCTTTTAAATCCACTACATGATTGGATGTAACATTCCAGTTAACGTTTTCGACATATTCTATGTTATCAACAAAGTTCGTTGTGGATACAGTAAGATTATAATTCGCATATATCCAAGTAGGAGGAGAATATGTTTTCCACCAAACATGCACTGGTATATCGTGTGAAGAGAATTGAGAAATTAGAGATATTATCCCAGCCTGGTGGAAAACGCCTAGTAGCAATCCCATGACAATATTAAATATAAACCATATGGTCAAGATAACCTCGCCTTGAATGAATGTATCGAAGGATTCAAGATTTATGGACGCGCAGATTGCTGGCACAATTGGCACGAGGAACCTTAGTTCTTGGTGTTTAAAAAGGGAGAGTATCAACACTCCTGATAGTGCAGACAATGCAGGGAGTTTCAAAATGTATCTTTTCGAAAGGAGAAGTATTAGAACAGGTCCACAAAGAAGTGGCAAGTTTACTAGTAAGTGGGTATAGCGGGGATGCAGGCCATGTTGTGCAATGTTATCGACATTCATATTATAGACTAGATTGTTCCATGGAGCAATAATCCATTCGCCGTTTACTGGGTTATAAGCCTTGGTATCAAAGAATATGATTATTGCAGATACCACACTAGCACTAATAACTGAAAAAGCTAGTGGTAACCAATGGCTAATGAAACAATGGTAGAATACAGAGAGTAATGGTAAGACCAAAAATGCAGGAAAGGTCATTCTATTAAAAATTCCAATCGAAATCAAAGCCCCAATCCAAAAACTGGTAATAAAAGAAGGTGATTTTCCGCTCCTGACCTCATAGATACAATATTGGCACACAAATAACAATAATAGTAATAGAATTGTTTCTAATGAATTGGAAAAGGTATGGCTTTGAAACACCCAGGTTACATACGAAGTTCTAATAAAGAATTTCGCCTTTGTTTTATGAGTGATTGAAACCTCGCAAAACTCTAAAAATAATGAAGCAATAACGGTGTACAGTAGATAATTTTGGATACGATAGAGGTATAATAGACCCACGGGTTTTAAATGGAAAAGATAATCATTAAGCCAGAGCATTGGCGTGTAATAAAGCTTCAAAATTGTGATACTTCTAGAGGCATTTTCTGGTAGGAACTCCCAAGCTATTGTACCTTTATAACCACTCCACCATTGCAGAATTGGCTCTAGTGTTTGAAAGTGTTCATCTGGATGAATATATGATGGCTCTAAAGCAATGAAAAGGCCAATTAATAGGCCAATATATTCATATGTTTTCAGTCTCATCTAAAGAAAGAGCGATCGATGCAAAATTAGAGCATTGGCTATGAGATCTACCTAGATTCTCATATTTTAGCTCTATCAAAGTGTAAGTTTATGCCTTGTTATCAATGATGATCATCGTGATGAGAGGTTAGCTGGTTTGACCTTTGCGAAGTTGAAGGTAAACAATAATGCTTCCCTTTTACATGTAGTGTACGGATGTAAAACTTCAAATTTTATACAATTTATTCAAGATTTCGATGAGTTTGAGAAAAATATTATTCAATGCCAACACAGTATAAGAACCGCAAATAGAAAATATCAATCTAGAGTGTGCGAGTACGAACTACGAAGTCGATTATCATACTGGCTAATACAGGTTAGATCTAGTTATATTTGTTTTGAATCAAAAATCTAGTGTTTCTTCTGGTATCTTTTCACTGTATTGGTTGTATTTTTTCATTGGATTTAATTAACTAAAACGGCATGGTCAATGAACAGTTAGTATTGCAGCTGTTTGGTCAGACTGTCAGCAGCGATGCTAGCTCGATCAAATCTGCTGAACAACAGTTGTATGAATTGCACAAGGAGCCCGGATTTCTTTCATTTCTTTTGAGCGCAACTAGCAATGATCAATTGCAAATGCCTTTAAGAATGAGTTGTGCTATCTATATGAAGAATATGATTCAAAGAAGCTGGAACTCTCGTAAAACTTTTGTAATATCACAAGAAGAGAAAGAAGCTGTAAAACCAGGTTTAATCAACTCTTTAATAGTTAATTACGAGAATAACCATATTAGACCACATATCACGGATTCCATTGGAGCTATTTTGAAATGGAGTGACGACTGGGTATTTACTGATCAAGTGGTTGAGTTATTGCAATCAGGCAAGCAAGAATATATATACCCTGCCCTCTTATTGATTTTTGAAGTCTGCATTAATCACAGGTGGGACATGTATGGAAACAGACAGTATATTGATAACTTTGTTGATACTGTATTCCCGGTCATGGAACAAATCGCGGGACAACTAGTCAATCAAGAAGATCATAAATCCAATGAAATGTTGTATTTGATTTTAAAATCCTTTAAATATGGCTGTTTGAACAATTTCCCTAATTATTTCACAAACATCGATAAGTTAAACTCATGGATTCAATTGCATCTCTTCCTTTGCTCCAAGCCATTACCAGCGGAAACGTTGGCTCTAGACTTGGCTGATAGATCTCTAGATAAAAGAGTGAAGGTTAATAAATGGGCATTTGGTAACCTCTACAAGTTCATCTCAAAGTACAGCAGAACGACAAAGGCGATTAAACAAGAAATGGTAGATTACGTCTTCCAAAACATTGTTCCTACAATTCTCCAGGAATACTTCAAAGTAATTGAACTATGGGCAACCAATAAAGAATCCATGTGGTTAAGTGAATCTGCATTATACTATTTAATCCAGTTCTTAGAAAAGTGTGCCATTGAAACTAATTTATGGGCCATGATTCATCCCCACTTTGAGAGCATTGTGAATCACGTTATATTCCCATGTCTCTGTGCATCGGAGGCTTCGGTTGAGCTCTTTAAAGAAGATCCTGAAGAGTATACCAGGCGCTATTTTGATATAAATAAGGAAAGTTCAACAGCGGATGTGGCAGCTACCGATTTTATTTTTGTTATCGGTCATAAGAGAATAGAAGAAGTGAGTAAGTTGTTGCCACTAATCAATCAAGTCTTCGTTCAATACCAACAGAATGATAACATGCAAGCTGCATTCCAAGAAGAGGGTGCACTAAGGATGCTATCAACCTTATCTACATTCCTCAATTCAGACGCAAATATGTCATTAGATTTAGAGACTATCTTTTCGCATTTTGTTCTACCTCTCTTAAATGATAAGAAACATCCATTCCTTGTAGCCAGAGCTGCGGAAACTATTTCAATTCACCAATCACCATTTTCAGACATGGGAATTCTTTCCCAAATCTTTGAGGGTGTTTATGGTAATTTTATGCACAACGAATGCCTACCAATTCAAATAGTCAGTGCTGATGCATTGAAGACGTTGGTGATATCAAATCCTGATATCCATTCACATATCAAAAATCAGGCGCCCCAAATTATGGAGAGATTATTGAAATTGTCTAAAGAATTTGAAATTGATACCCTAAACGAAGTAATGGAAGCATTTGTGGAAAGATTTGCTGAAGAGCTAACACCATTTGCTAATGATCTTGCTCAAAACTTAGTTGAACAGTTCATGCAACTAGGACAATCCTTGATTCAAAATAGCAGCTCTGGAAACAATATATCTGATCAAGATCAGGAGTTCCAAGCTTCTGGAATGTTACAAACCATGACCACAATGGTTATGTCTATGAACAAGGTTTGTCTTGTAGATAAATTCCTACCAGTTGTGAAATTTATTGTCGTTAACGCACAAATTATATTCTTGACAGAAATTGTCGATTTAATGGATGCTCTTGCTCTCAGCTCCAAGAGTCTGTATAACGAGTTCACTCCTGGGGTCTGGGAAATGGTTCACGATGTCCTTGATTCATTCCAAACATATGCTCTAGACTACTTTGAATCTTACAAAATCTTCTTCGAGACAGTAATCAACTTTGGTTTCACCCAAGACCAAACATACTTACCAGCATTTTTAAGAATTTTAACTGAGGTGATGAACTCAGGTATTGATTACGATATCCAAGTTGCTGTTGAGTTGCTCGTTTCTTATGCTGTTGCTTTGAAGGACATACCATTGTTTGATAAATTCTGTGATGTTGCTGTGGACGAAGAAATTGGTTTGGAAGATTCTGTTGTGGTGAAGATGTTTACTGCCAGTTTGTATTCTAAGCCTTTAGAAACTCTACAAATCTGTGAGAGCAAGGGTGTGACGTTGGGTATGTTGAATAAATGGATTTCTACCAATTCCAGAACAGTGTTCTCTATAAAGGTACAGATGCTTGGTATAATGTCTATGTTCCAGCTACCTGAACTTCCAAGTTGTGCGAACGGATTTGTTAAACCATTAACTAACAAATTAGTCAAGTTAGCGCAAGACTTGCCAGAAGCTATGAAAAGACGTGCCAAGATCGAAAATGGAGAATATGAAGATGATGAAGCTGATGATAATGAGGGTTTGGAATTCTACGAAGAGATGGATGATGATTTCAACGACTCGCCGTTGGACGACGTTGATGTGTTCAAACAATTGCACAACTTCTTTGTCACCTTGCAACAATACAATCCTGATAGATACCAAGCTGTCATGCAATCATTAGATTCAGAGGCACAAGACACGTTGAAGACAATACTTGAATTCGTGGCTTACAATCCTCAAAGCTAAGAATAAAAAAATTGACAAAAACAAAGTATATTATAGTATAATATTGATACATACGTAACCATAGTTTAACCCCATTTCACCTCGTTATTGAACACCCTCGATGCATGTTGTTGCATTCAACCGGCCCAATAACCGTTTTCTAAGCGAAGTAATGATAAAATCCAAACTTCCGAATACTGTTTATATTCATTATACACCTTAAACATAGAAAGCTTTACCTCTACATACAAAGCATAATGTCATGAGGAGAGCCCGAGAACCCCGACAGTCCGAGAAACTCGAGAACTGCATATGCAATACAATCGGTGACACCACTCAAAACTCTTCGGTTTTCAAACCAGTTTCCGGCTCATTACCGGAAACGTCCGACACAGAAGACGTTTGCTGCAATCTCGATCTGGACTGTCTGAACAACTCCTCTTGTTGTCGTAGCAATTCCTCTTCCGAAAGCCCAGACTTTTTGAACTTCGCATCTCGTCTCTCCCTTATCTTCTGGTTCTCCTTGTGCTGGTGCAATATCTCCTCCAATGGTGGTATGAACTCATCAAACTCAAGATCTTGCAATGATTTGATCACGTGATCTGGCGCTATCGTCTTCTTCAACTCTTTGTCCGCAATCTCGCTGGCAGACCCAGCCAACATCATGATAAACTCCACACCACACTCTATTATTATCTCTCGTGCCTCCTTGCTGAACGTAAGGTCCGAATCCAGCACCTCCGATATGATTTTTTGTACCGTAGCTTTCGGCAACGTAACATCGTCTACTTCTCCTACCATCTTTGTTTCTTTCTTCGAGTCTCTCTTGTATATTAATAATAACTCTAATATCTCTACTCTATTATACGTTTTTTATGGCAACTTTCTTCTTTGTACCAGTACGCAGTATTTTTCTATTTTAACTTATTGTCTTTCTCTCTACTCTGAATTCTCGACCTCTTCTACCTATTTTACGACTATATCATAGAGTTCCACGCTTTTTTTCTGTGTTTCTAACAGCGTACTTCTTTTTTTTTTTTTTTTTAAATATATATACTACGTATCATGAAATCCCCTTTATTCTCCAAACAAAATAACTGACGGCTCATCGCCTCTCTTATTTATTTGCACAGGCGCGCTCTCTGAATCTTCACATATTCGATTCCTTTATATATAAAACTACAATACTACCAAGAAAACTAGCGAATTCTTGAAAAAGAAAACCCGAAAAAAACAAATTTGAAAACAAAACGAGCCATGCAACGCTATGCGCAGCTGGCGTAGAGCAAAACTTCCACTCTTTCTCAGATAGATGAGACAGAGGAGACAACGCACTCAATTGTATGTAGCATTTGTAACGGGTAGCCAGGCTCTCACTGATTTGTATTGTCCATTCTCTTTTCACAAGCCCAGCCGTTCGTTTGTTCTTCGATTCATCCATCATCTGTTTAACCGATTGAGGTATTCAAACTACGCTTGGTTTGGGTCACATGACGCCAAAGTATGTCTCTATTTTCATTACCCGGCACGTATTTTCTTCTGCCTGTTTCACTGAGAAGCGTTGCGACTTCTCTTTTCTTTGTTTTTGTATATTTTTCTTCTTCTTCTTTTTTTTTTTTTTTTAGTTTCGAGCCCAGTGAAACTTTTCAATGGTCATCTCATCTCATCTCATCTCATCTCAAGCGAACTTAGCCAAGGATATAGAGTAGAGTAGTCAGGCCCAGATTGATTGGACGGTAGTAGAGACTAGGTGAAGGATAGTGCTACTGTATTTCGTGTGGAGAAATATATATACATACAGATAGAAAGAGGACAGTCATGGCTACCGATTCGCCAGTGGTTTTGTCGCAATATGATCCAAGCGGTCAATATCTAGCATATGTTTCAACAGCATTGGATAAGCAACGTGTTTCTGTGGAACCAACAAGTATTTCCAAGTCCAGCCTTGTCAATGAAAACTTCTTGTACCTTGAAGGCCAAGGTGTGTACTGTACGAGCATTCAGTGGATTACGTTCAACGAAACGCTTTTGGTTGTGCTTGGGTTGAGCCAAGGTGAAATATGGTTGTACTCGCCACTTACCAATGAGGTTGTGACCAAGCTAAGTACGGGATCTACATTCCCTGTGCTTGACTTCCAACATTCCGAAAACAGCAATACCAAGGCATGGTGTGTGACTGGGGACGATACTATTATTCAGTTCGATATGGTTTCTCAAAGCGTCTCTTCGAAGTTTAAGCTAGATGAGTGCAAAGACCTAAAGAAAGTTTGCGTTGTGAGCGATGAGCGCATTCTTGTCGCTTCCCATCAGATATTCCTAGTTGATACAAAAACAAAGAAACTAGTACAGCAATACCCAGGCCATATTTCCCCTGTGTCGTTCCTACAATTAACGGCAGATGCTTCAGCATTCCTCAGTGGGTCGCAAGATGATAGATTCTTGAACGTTTACGAATTGGAAACAGGTAAGACCAAGTCGGTCCTAGCTGCTCATTCCAATATCCAAAATGTGTCTATATCGAAAAGTTGGTCACACGTATCAGCCATCACCGAAGATGGTGACATTGCTATCTTTGAAGAACCTTTGGTGACTGTAAACACGGGGAACAAGAGACGTGCAGGAAAAATCTCGAAACAATCTAATAAATCCATAACGCTATTGAGAGCTAACTCATCAACAAGACTAAAAATCTTCCAAAGTTATGTCACTGAGGATACTGTTAACTTCTCGTGGTTGGAAAACGCTACTATCCCATACTTCGATCAGCTAAGACTAGAAGATTTGTCTGAGCCAATCACTACTATCTCGAAGCCATTACCTTCTCTAAACTCGCAACAGACTAGAAACAAAGAAAATAGTGATATCTCTTCTGCCAAGATATACAAAGAAGGGAACGCGACCGTCACTTCCGGTGATAACTTCAAGCATGTGGAATCGATTATTAAGAGTCTTGATCAGGCCGAAGGTGAAGATGTGGCAGAGAGTTTACAGGATAAGTTGAATATCATTTCACCACCTTCTAAAAAACCAAAGGAAAAGAGAAGAGCAAATGCAGGAACATCAGCTGTTGTGTTGGGACAAGCCTTGAAATCAAATGACCACGCTCTTTTGGAATCTGTTTTGAACACCCGTGATGAAAAGATCATCCAAGCTACTATAACTAGACTATCCCCACAACTTGCAACAGTGCTCTTGGAAAGATTGGCAGAACGTATAGCCAGACAAACTCATAGACAAGGCTCCTTGAACGTTTGGGTTAAATGGTGTTTAATCATCCACGGGGGTTATTTAGTCACCATTCCAAATTTACTAAGTTCATTATCTTCACTACATTCTACTTTGAAGAGACGTGCTGATCTACTACCAAAACTAATGGCCCTAGATGCCAGAATATCCCATTCGTTGGACCAACTATATAGCAAAAGGGCCGTACAATATGGCAAGAGCCAGGACCAATTACTAGAAGAGGTCAATGGCAATGCCTATGAGCTTGACGAGGAGGAAGAAGAAGAAGATGTTGAGTACATCGAGGAATTAGATGACGCCGGATTGATAGACGATGGTGAAGATGACTCTATGGACTCCGACGACGAAGAGGACAGTGCTTCTGAAGAACCTGCGTACACGGAAGAAGGTTTCCAAGACGATGATGAAATGAAAATAGATGTAGAAGAAGGCTACTCCGACGAAGAAGTCTAAAAACATCGACTTCTGTCCATTCACCACCAATCGGACTACATGTAAATTTAATATAACATAGTAAAAAAATAGGCATATATAATAATGCAAAAATTAAAACTATCATTCACAAAAAATAGATGCATCATAATGACACATTGGCCCTGTGTAGAAGAACATTACTATTTACTCTCAAAATGCACCTGAACTTCCATATCTTGTGCATTTACACGGTTCGTCTCTCTATTTGACTCTGGATGCAATCCAATTTAAAAATTGAATTGAATTAATTAGTATTTTTCCGTATCATTTTTTTTCCGTTTCTAGCTGTTTTTTTTCTAACTGTCTAATCAGTGTAAAAAATACAAATGAAAATGGACTTGGAAGAGAAGTAGTGAAGCGTTAGTAAGAAGAATTTAACCTCATTTCTCGGTGGATTCTAAGTTCCCATACATCCCAAAGTATTGTAACCGGAACTCCCGTTCGGCATTTCCGACTTAAAATGCGTCCCGTGCGAATCTGTTCATATTTCTTGTTATCCAAGTTCTCAGATATCGTTCCAGGGCGATGCTTTGACGTTTCTTTATGAAATTAGGGTCTTAGCTTAGGAACCATTGATACTGGATGATACTGTTCTCTCTTTTTTTTTTTTTTTGTTAAGTGATATAAGTTCAGCATCTTTTAGCTCATCTCAACTTTATCTCTTTACAAATATGTTCTTCCAAAGACGGACTTTGGAGATGCGTTTTTCTATCGGTGGGAAACAGTAGTTCTTGTTTTGTAGTATTATGATACCTCTTTTCTTATCAACCCTGGCAGCTATATTCTAACAAGTGTTGGTGTTGTTATAACCTATAGCTCTCCCAACTTTTTTCCCGGATTTTTTGTTAGGTATCAGATCAAGGCCCTCTGGTGATACTCATCTATAGTCATTTTTTATTTTATCTGAACCATGTCAGCTGAAGATAAGCAATACATCTCTTACAACAACGTACACCAGTTGTGTCAAGAATCGGCAGAAAGAGTGAAGAAATTTAAGCCAGATATCATCATCGCTATTGGCGGTGGTGGTTTTATTCCAGCCAGAATTCTTCGTACTTTCTTGAAAGAACCTGGTGTTCCAACCATCAGGATATTCGCTATCATTCTTTCCTTGTACGAAGATCTATACACAGTTGGTTCTGAAGCAGAAAACGTTGGTATCACTGTTCAAAGAACCCAATGGATTGACTACGAACAATGTAAGTTGGACCTAGTCGGGAAGAACGTTTTGATCGTCGACGAAGTCGATGATACTAGAACTACCCTACACTATGCTTTGAATGAATTGGAAAAGGATTCTGAACAACAAGCCAAAGCTAAGGGTATTGATTTGGAAAAACAGCCTGAAATGAGAACCAAATTTGGTATCTTTGTCTTGCACGATAAGGTAAAACAAAAGAAGGCAGATCTACCAGAAGAGATACTGAATGATGACACTCGTTACATCGCTGGTAGAAGAGTTCCAGATAAATGGTTTGCTTATCCATGGGAATCTACTGACATCGTCTACCATACAAAAATGGCTATGGAGCAAGGTAACGATGTGTTCTTACCTTAGAATGACAAATATACAGCATATGTACGATATATCATAGCTTAGATTTGGATAAGGGGGAATAAAATGGAATAAATGTCATCGATATCTATTTTTTAATGTCGTTACTAAAATATAAAATGATAGTTATTTATACTTTACGATATAGTTTTCTCCAGGTGAAGATGCCCTGTATAGTTTCTTTTAAAGAGGGCCTGAAGTGTAATTCTCCATCATCGTCACCAGTTTTCTCTTTCTCACTAATCTTGTCTCGTGCAACCAGAAGACCACGAATGAAGCACAAAGAAACCGCCGCACATATATAGGCAGTACCAGCATATATAGCAGTGTAAAGATATGCATTTTCGCCTTTTTTATAATGATTCTTCTTCAATTCTAGACCAATTACAGGTGACACAATGGAACATGAGCCAATAAATATCCATACGGCCGAATAAACCGATTCCAGTTTTGGAAGACCAACTAACCTTGTGATAATTGAAGTTAAAATGGGCCAAATTGTACCCATTAGCATTCCCTCTAATAATGCAAATACAATAACATTGCCGTACTTCCGGCAAGGAATCCACATTGCATAACATAAGATCCCAACAATCAAGTGACAGAACATAGCCGTGGTAACAGGGCCAAATTTATCAGACAAAAATCCAACCATTGGTCTGCCAACTAAAGCTCCCAAACTAATCATACTTGAAACGACTGACCCTTGGTGTGAAGAATATCCTAATGAGACAGTGAATGAATAAAGAGAAAACACTTGAATAACGTAACCCAGCATTGTGAGACATACCCATAGTAAAAGAAGCCAAACCACTGGATATTTAAACATTTCCCACTCAATAATCTTATACTGGACCACTGCGTACTTCTCTATCTCATCTTTTCTTGTTTTAACGAGAATAAGAGCAATTGCACTCAGCACAGAACATATTATACATTGGGCCAATAATGCCCACCTAACATTCTGACCATCAATAATTTTTTGCATGGAAAGATTAAAGACAATACCTCCAAGACCTGCACCGCCTGCACTTATACCCAAAGCAAGAGACCTTTTCTCTCTAAACCATGGAGCAACAATATTTGTATTAGGGAAACAGATTGCACCTATACCAAAAGAAATCCCAACTCCTTGCGTCAAGTACACTTGCCATAATTTTGTTGAATAAGCAGCTAAGAGTACTGATCCATTTTGAACCACAATACCTAGAAGCAGAACTTTTTTCACTGAAGTTTTGATCAACATAAAATTAATTAATGGTGCTAGAACCAGTCCAACCCCAAACGATAAACCGCCTATAGCGGCATAATCTAGATCTGAGCCAGTTTGATATTTATCACTACTCATATAGTATGATAAATAAGCAGAATATCCAGCAGTTGCACCATAGGTGCAGAAGTTGAATATAAATGAAGAAAAAACGACTACCCAACCATAGCCTCCATCCGGTACTGGAATTTTGTTATAATCATCTTCACTATCAATCAAGTTCAAAGATTCCTTAGAGCTGATCGACGGTTCTGATTTTACAATTTCGCAGTTCCCAGATTTCATATGATGGTATTTCTAGCTTTTTACAGTTGTTCTTTTATGAACAGTGCCCTGTGTCAGTAGAATTCTTACCTCATTCCCAAAGTTTGGCAAATAATCTGAATTCATGTCATCTATATACTTTTTTTGTTTTTTGGAATTCAGAGTAAATCAGCACCGTATTACGGGAAAAAAAATCAACAAGGGTTCCTATCACAGGCCGAAAGAAAAAATATTCTATGCTTTGGCACCTCGTTTGAACAAAAGTTCTTTTAGTGTTTTTGGCTAACTGTTTAAGACGATTAATTGGCTTTTTGCTTGAGCTCTTTATTTACATAAACACAAATTAACTTCAAAGTTTCTTTAAAGGTTCCTATTCTACTTTGTAAGGAATATTCAACACACAGAGGTTCTTAAAATATCAATAGTTGGATAACGATCAACTTTAGTTACTGGCCGTAGCTCCTGTTTAGATAACCCTCTAGAAATACCATCATATTTTGCAGTTTATTTGCTGTCATTTTGGTTTTTATTTTTATTTTCATGACAACAATTGTTTTGAATTTTTGAGAGAAATTATTGTCAACAAAATAATAACGTTTGAGAAGAAGAGCGTGTTAAGAATAATATATATAAGAAACAAAAGGACTCAATACCAGATTAAATCCGGATATTTTGAATTTGAATGTTAGGTTTCGTCTTAAAAACGAAGTAGACACATTTTTAGCCTGTATTTCTGAAAGTTTAGTATAGATGACAGGGTTACAAAGCTGTATTCAAATTTCTAGTATTCATTGGAAAACGCTATATTTCCGTTCTTAAATCTTTCTCAGTGTAGCTATTTCTGATAGTTCAATCTGTAATGATACACTGGAATCCGGTTTATTGAAAAGTTGTAATTGTATATGGATAATTTTCTTTCTGGTATCCGAAGACTTCTAAGTAGCATTGGGTAAGTTTCGAAGTTTTTTTTTTTCGTTTCATGGCAGGCAAAAAGGGGCAAGCCGGGACCAGAAAAACAAGCGATATATTTGAAGAAATGTTATACAGGTCTTTAAGAGTCATATGGTGGACGTTAAAAGGCTTTTAAAATAATCAATTTTTTAAAATAATTGTATGCTCTCTTTTTTTCCACTATTTTGTGAAGCTGTAGTAAACAAAATCTAGAAGGTCTTTTAGACACATTTTATTTAGTAAATGATGATTAATTTCCTAAATTGCCTCATATAAAAACTGTCATTCTTCATTCTTAAAGTATGTATAGGATGTATATACTTTACTCAATACTGTAATTCAGCTCTTAAAATCGTTCAGTAAGTCATTAATTTATATCTAGGTTTATTTTCCTATATATTTTCATTTTTTCCTCATTATCAAGTAGCTCATTTTGCGTTCACTATTTTTTAGTAATGACATCTAGAATAGAAAACTCTTAATTCTTTTTCCAATCATATGTTTCATCTAAGCGTTTGCGCAAGTACTGCAATGCAGTTAGTGTTGGTGGCTCTTCACCCACTCTTGCTTCCTGTACAATTTTGCTAGGAACCGGATCAAGGGTGGTTTCTGCATCAGGATGAACAAAGAATACGATAGAATAACGATCAGAGGTTCTTGTTTCGCCGGGAGAAAACTTAACTCTATGGTTTGTACTTCTTAAGATACCGTTGGTCCAATAAGATAGCATGTCACCGAAATTGACTACCAATGGAGGTGCCATTCCTTCGTATTTAGATGGAACAAAGGGCACTTTAACCCATTCCTCAGAATTCTTATCAATTTGTAGTTCCAATCCTTGTTGGCCTTCTTTTTGCATAAGCATTGCAAGAGCACCATAATCAGTATGAGCACCTGCTCTAATAGTAGGATCCAATCCTGAATCTGGGTTCAAATCGTCCTCTCTAATCAAGGGATAGTGTAAAAAACGCATGACGCATCCATTCTTTTGGTCTGGTCTCATTTTATCAGTAAAGAAAGTTTTATTTTCAATACCAAGAGCTATTGTAACTAGTCTCAAAATTTCTGTAGCAACCTTGTGATACTTTCTAAGAACGGTAATAATAAATTCATATTCATCGCTTAGCACTTTTGGAGTCTCGTTCTGTTTGGGATCAACAACAGCATTAGGGTTTGGGGTGTTGAAGGTCCCTTCGGTGAAATTAATAGCGCCAAAATTGTAGCATTCTTTGAAGTCTCTACCTTTAGAGAGGTCCAATTGTTCGCTGGAATAATCGGTATATCCGAAATTGTTCACAGCATTAAAAAAGTATTGCAGTTTTTCATCGTGTGGAGTAGAGCAGAAGAACTTCTGAGACAATTCAAACAGTTTGTCAACTTCCTCTTGGGTGAAATCGTGGCCATCGACAAACAAAAATCCTTGTTTTCTGGCAGCGTCTAAAAGTTTGGCTGCTGCCTCATTTTCCGGTTGTTTAACATCAATTGTTTGTAATGGGTTGCTTGTCATCTCTAATATTGATGGTAATAAGTGAGGTTTAAATTATTATTTTGTTGTTGTTGGCTGGTGTAAAAATTAATAGAATGAGGCTATTTATGTGACTGCTGGTTATATTTCATTTTAAGGTAGATTGTACCTTACATTGAAAGTATTTATATATTCTGTCAATATCACACTTTTTCCAGATTGTGATATTTTTCAGAACTGAAAACCGAAAATCGAAAGGTGTTAAAAAAAATATTACTTAGAACCTCCAGTGACAACGAAAAATTCGTTGAACGGTTTAGTTGAATAGCATGCGCCATTTTGAGCCCAAATGGGTTCAATGTAAAAAGAAAAATGTCAGCAGATCTAAAGGTTACTCTTTACCGACTCAATTTAAACGGTACCGAAAGTGTGACACTTGAGTTGACAACTTTTGAGTTTTATTTCTTACTAAATAGGTAAATAAACACAGCTTAAATGATTCTAGAGCAAATGTGGGCAAATGTAAAAGCTGTTGAAACAGAATAAGGATGGCTTCTCTCTTTGTAATTGACAGTATGACGCTGAAAATGTGAGTTTTCAGTTTTTTTTGGTGACAAAATTGAGAGTTTCGAAAACTCAAAAAAAAAAAAAATAAAAAAAAAAAGAAGAAGTCATAAAAACACAGACTCGGTAATCCAATACATCATGAATATCATATTTGGAAACTTTGGGTTTTTCAAGCTTTGTCATAAATCATTTGTCATGCAAAGCAATTGGCAACCTAACCGCGTGGTGGTTAGTGTGAAACTGCCATAACATCTGTTATGATCTTTATTTAGTCATCCGTTATATAATATTATTCTATCCAAGCAAAGGGAGATGCTACGTGGAAATTAAATACCCTCGTGGTTTTGAGTGGCTTCACAGGGTATTATTCGCCTATCGTATTTGCCTAGATTTCCACACATTCGAACACACCTAATCCTTATTCTTAGTTTCTGTTAAAATTTTCTGATTTTATTTTTTGTGACATCCGATCGTTCCTTAGCGATCAATTATTGAAAACAAGGTTATTCAAGTTTTGTTAGACTTATAATATGAAATTTCAACGAAGTTGGGCATCGTTTGGTTTATTCATAGAACATCGGGGAGTTGACATATGGCTTTTCTATTCTACAGTATTAGAGAGGGAAGCTACCCTATTGTTTTCTTGTTGTTGTTTTTTTTTTTGAAACCGTATAAATTATTTTTACAGCTCTCGGGAACGATGGGTTTTATCTCTACGCTGTTATTCTATTAGTGCCTTCTTATTCGCACTAACTTAATACGTATAATATTTCATATTTTTATTCGCTGTTTTTTTAATTTTTTTAATGACTTTACCCCAAGCCATAGAAAACCATCCAGTACATTTTTAAATTAGAATCGTTCAGTTCCCGTAGTTCTTGTTTGTCAAAAGAGCTGTACACATTCTAAAAACTTGAGACTTTTCAGTTCTGTAGCATTCTTCCACCACTCTTCGGTTTCTTAGTACTGTACTTTAGGAAACCAAAAAAAAAAATAATTACTGTAAAAAAAATTGCTGACACTTTCAAAATAGTCACGTGTGTACTGTGGTCATCTTATCGTACTTTATTTAAAACTTATTTACTTTGTAGTAAACGAAATAAAGTTGGGAATTCAATCATATGCAGCGTGCTTTCTTGGTGCTTTGAATCTTATTCCCCGAATATTTTTCAACATCATTGCAGTAGTAATACTGTAATTCAGGTATATATTTTTAGTGTATTAATTATTTTTCTTAGAGAGTTTTCTAAGTCACGTGCGGTTCGAAATGTGGACAATGGGATTTTTTTCGAGTAGAACATTTTAATGACATGAATGTTTATTTTTTGGAGCTTGAATTACGTAGTTACTGTTTGTTTCTTTTGGAAGTACCTTTTCTTTTCTTCTTGTGTCAATGGTTGTATATCTATATCTGAATACTCGAACGTTCCATTGCAGAAAGCTTGACATTTAAACTACAGATTGAACATTGATTTCAGTCTGATGTTTAACGAGTTTCAAGCTATTTACAAGTAGATAAAAACTCCTTGTGAGGATTATTTCAATATCAATAACTAAAAGTAACTGAAATCGAAATTCATTATGACTGGTAGTGATGTTATACCTATTTGGTTAGATTGTGATCCTGGGCACGATGATGCAGTTGCCATATTGCTAAGTTGTTTTCATCCTAGTATTCGTCTCTTAGGTATATCTGCATCCTATGGGAATGCTTCTCCTAAACATACCTTATTCAATACGCTTTCCTTGTTAACGGCATTCGGAAAGCACAATGAGATCCCTGTTTACAAAGGAGCTCAATTTCCTTGGGTCAGGGATGTAGAATATGCTCCGGATATTCATGGTGAGTCTGGGTTAGATGGGACTACTTTGTTGCCAACTCCAAAGGTGTCTGTTGCGGATGGTGACTATCTAGAAGCCATGGAGAAGGCTATCTTGGAGAATGAAGGAAACATCAGTTTGGTCTCTACGGGTACTATGACGTCAGTTGCTACATTGTTTAAAGAAAAGCCTTATTTAAAACAACACGTGAAATACATCTCCATCATGGGTGGCGGGATAAGTGTTGGTAATCGTAACGATAATAATTCTGCCGAGTTCAACATTTGGGCAGATCCAGATGCTGCAAACTTCGTTTTCCAGGATGATGAGCTCAATTACAAATGTATTCTATCTCCGTTGGATTTAACCCATAAATGTATTGCAACCACGAAAGTTGATCAGACAATTTTAGCAGATGGTAATTCTAAGTTAAGGAAACTTTTCTACGAGCTTTTCCTGTTTTTTACAAAAACTTACAAGAATGTTCAAGGTTTTGAGTCAGGTCCTCCAGTGCATGACCCAGTAACTCTAATGCCATTACTGTTGTTTTATGGTCAAGTGGACAATGAACAACTGAAGTTTTCTTTCAAGAGATATTCTTTGACTGTTGATCTCGATACTAGCAGTCCTGATTGCGGCCGCACAATTGTTGTAGAAGAGCATGATGTAGACTCGACTAAAGGTGTAATTGTTGGGCTCGAAATGAATGTTGATTTCTTCTGGGAACAAATATTTGATGCTCTCTCTGCCGCTGATGATTATGAGGACTCGCTATAAGAACGACTATAAAAGAGGTTCACCTCCTAAACTACGTATGATATATGGCCTATTTGTGTCAGTATCTTTTCAATCTCACAGAGTGTCATAACGCAACTCGGTTTCTGCTTAAAGATCAATGTGATTTTTCAAGCAATTCAATAAGGAACACATATTCGATAAAAGCTAAATCTCATTTAGGGTTTCTTCTGTACTACTGCAATCAGTATTACATTTACTTTCAACGTCGTCCTTTAAAGGGTTTAGTTTAATTTTAAGCATCATTGGAGTTATTGGACCAGCTGGTGTTACTCTCTCTTTCCAATTTTCATCCAAAGAAATATGAAAGCTCATTAATGTATAAAACAAAGTATATTTCATTTGCATAATTGCAAGCTTTTCTCCAAGGCAAGATCTCCTGCCTCCATGAAAAGCAGCCATTGAAGCATTATACTTATGTCTTTTCCAGTTGTTTCCGACTTCTTCCATATCAGCGCCCCACCTTTCTGGTATGAATTCTTTTGCCGTTTTGCCCCATGTAGATGGGGAAGTGCCTGTTCCATAATTATTATATCCACAATAAATTTCCTTATTTATGACTATACCAGGTCCAAGCTGGCACTGTTTGGTCGTCTTTCTGTTGATAATTTGGCCTAAGGGAGGATACAATCTAATGCATTCATAGATAAAGACACTTAATTTGTAGCTGTTTAGAATATCTTCTCCTTCTGAATTAATAGTCAATAATTCCTTTCTAATTTCATACTGCCAATCTTGGTATTTTCCGAGTAAGTAAAACAACGTGGTTAGAAGCAACTGAGGATTTTCGTGGCCAGCAACCAAGATGATAACCAAGTTATCTTTCAACTGTTCATCTGTGATACTTTTCAATTTCCATGCTTTTACCAAAGCAGCTCCCGCATTATTCGTTTGTTCATATTTATAGTTCTTTATAAGAGATTTGTGGACCCTATCAAATAATAACGCCCTAAAATCTTCTACATCTCTTCTTGCCTTTATTCTACTTGGTATCGGTAAAATATCCAACATTGGAAATGATAAATATAAGGGTTTGAAAATCTGTTGTTTAACTTGATTTAATTTCTCGTGGAGTTGACTTTTGAGAACACGTCCATTGTCATCAAATCTTAAAGTTCCAATATCAAAGCCAAGAGCAATTTGAGATATATTTGCTAGCGTCAACCTCTGAACCAAAGGCTGTAAGAGAATCTTTCCATCTACGCTCTCTTCTGTGCTACTTTTGAGCAATTTCACAAATAGTTGAGCATTATCAATTAATGGTTTGGAATCGAAGACGTTTAACTGAGTTTGAACGACATTCCTATAAAGACGCCATATTTTACCATGAGCACTTATTATGTTGTTCCCTGTATATTTCGCTAGTACTGAATAAGGTATTTTTTCCTGATTTCCACTTTTAGCGAAAGTGTCCTCGTCTTTAAACATAACACTCAAAAACTCGGGTTTTGAGGTCATAACGTTCCACCTAGCAGCAAAAAATATTTTCACTGCGCCGTACTTCTCCATTGGATCTCTTATGTACCTCTCAAAAATCTCAATTTGATCCATGTTTGTGAGTATCGGTAAAAATGATACATATATCGGAATTGTTGGTAATGCCCATGGTAGACCGACAGGATAGCATACAAAACCTAATAGTAGAATCAACACCACTATTGATGTGGTTATCAGTATGTTAAGTCCTGACATGGAGATTGGTTGTGGTTCTTTGTTTTGTGCTATGATTATTATTGTGACACTAATAAAAAGTCGTTTTTGATTTTTATGCTATTAGAATTAAAAGTGACTTTGAGAGCTTTAGAGACTTGACGTTGCATTTCAAAATTCAAAAATGAACTAACAAACTATATACCCATTATAACTATATCAAATCTGATTGCATAACAATAGGAAATACCACAAGTCCTCACTAACAGAAGCCAACTGACATCCGAGTAAATAATGAGCACAATTTTTCTTTTCTCTTCGACGTACCGAGAAACAAAAGGCACCAGTTTTTAGGTATGCATGTAAGCTACTGCATATTCACCGATGCATGAACACAGTAAGACCCTAGCCACTCCTACGGCAGAGAAAGAACATAGAACTTATTCCCCATCGTTAACATCTTTACCGTTTTTTTTTCCTGTAGAAGTTTACGCGAGGGTTTCTGAAGTGACATTTTTACATCGAAATACGTCAATATAGAATATTTATTTACATTTCTATTATCAATGAAACGGCAAGCACCCCATCAACTAACAAAAAACAGTACCGATGGTTATGCATACATAGCTCAACAAAAGAGCCTTGTGTGATTAGAGTTACGAATCCATTTCAAAACCGAATAAAGAGTTTATATAAATGCTCAACGACTCTTGGTTATAATCGTTCATATGCTAACATCTGTTACTATATATCTATATACTTGACAGTACAGAAGAGATCATAGATACCAAGGCAAATATAATACCCCAATAAAAGTTTAAAACTCACAAACATGACTAATGACAATTTACCTGTGATTAAAGAAGCTAATCATCCTTACTCAGATATTGAAATCTCTCACGGCAAAACCAAAGATGACATGTCTACGTATTCAAAGTTCTTATGTCTTTATACGAGACACCCTGAAACTTATGAGCTATATTGCATTCAAGATAAGCAAAGCTGCCAGTTTACCGAGAATTGGGACAGCATTGTGTCTCTTTTAAAACGTCATCCTGCAAAGGTGAACAGCCATGGCGTTAGGGAGTTATTGATAAGCGCAGAAGAAAGCAATGCGATGACACCCTTTGATGATATCGGTATTAAAGTTTCCGAATACCAGCTTGCTAATGAAAAACAGGTCAGGGGTGTAATCACTACTGTTGAAAACGAGAATAAGTTTAATGATTGGTTTATATATCATATCTTAGGAAAATTAGAGGTTGGATATAGCTGTGAACCAATTGTTGAAAACACGATGGATTATGCCGAATTGTTTACTCAATATTTTGAGGACAACTTGAAAAATGCTATTGAAGACGATGAATGGGTTTCCATGAAAGGTAGAGAATATTTCAAGGAAAGAGTTGAATATTTTACCAATAGGTATAAACGTATCGAATGTATTTTGCCTGCTTTTCCATGCAAATCTACCAACTTGAACAAGGTGCATGGACCAATACCGGACAAAGGTGAAGAGTTAGCATTTGCGAACTTGATCAAAGCTACTAAAGATGTTGGGAAATTCTACCCTCCAGGTTTAAAGGTTTGGATTGTGAGTGATGGGCATGTTTTTAGCGACTGCATTGGCACTGATGACGATGTCGTTGACTCATATACTGCTCATTTACATGCTCTATACGAATCTATCGCAGAGCCAGGAGTGGATGCAATCGGATTCAAAGGATTAAAAGACCTCTTCTTCGAGGGTGAAACTGCTGAGTCTTTCAATTCTGAATGGATAGATGAAATTGAATTACCCCATTATACTGGGACTAAAATTGCCCCCGATTCTGAATTGTGTAGAAAGATCTTAATGAAGGGTTGTGATACCGAAAATGGCAGATTGAAGAAGCAGTTGAACATCCCTGAACACCCAAGATTACATTTATTTAGAGGATTCTCCAAATTCATGTCCGAAGACTTGTGTTTGTTACCATACTTTGATGGAATGTCTAAAAAGGGTTTCAAAAAGATTGTGGCTAAGGTTGCATTTGAGATGATTAAGAGGAATGATGCTTACTCAAACTTGGTCGAATTGGTATTTCCACATCACTTGAGATTATCAATTCATGCCCATACTAACAGTGGTCCAAAATTCGGTATCAAGATCATTTCGAACTCTCAATGCAAAACTATTAAATCTTTGGATTGTGAAGAGGAGCCTATCTTTGATGACTTGTTACATATCCCAACACCATGGCACAATTGTGTTATTAAGCTCGAAGATACCGAACGTTTTTATTTAACTAAGAGCAAGGTTGTCATGGATGCTATTAGTAACGGAAGTTATATCGGCGAATGGGTGAAAACCGATGTTAACACTGGTATTGGTGGCCATTACTTGCTCAAGAGAGTTAAGAAAGTTAATAAGATCAATTGAACAAAAGAATTTTGTTTTGACGAAAAGTATCCAATTTTTTTTTAATTATCCGATTTGCTCAATTATTGTCTTATTAGATTCGACTACTTTACTTTTATCATTTCCAACTCCCTTCCCATTTAATCATGATGATATCCAAATACCTTTGTTCCTTCCCAACTCTTTGTAGTGAAAGATCTCTTTCACAGTTAGTTCGTTGTTTCATGATTCGTGTTTTTACATCGATGAACGTAATCTTGTTATCTGATTACCTGTATTTAATGTACCGAGGTTTACTGATTGTCTCTTCCATCATCTCTTCATCATTTACAACAGATTTTTCCTTTAATTTGCCAAGGATAATCTATGTAATGAAATCTGAAGATAAAGATGTGGAACAATTGTGTTTACCCCATACTTATACCCCTTTGAAATAGAATAAATATTTTTCCAATAAAGAACAGATTTGTCCACAGAAAAATAATGAATGTAACGATATGAATTAGATTATAAGTTCACTTATTCAAAGTTAGGTTCTAACATCGATTTGATAGTATGATTATTATTTTTTCTTTCTATATTATACAAAAGTTTGTGGACTTCATTTTGTGTCATGAAGAAAAGAGTATGGTATGGGCTAGTAGCTGTATCATATCACACCCAAATAATCTTCCTTGATACTACCAATAGCGTAAATAGAGTTAACTTCGGATCTCGCACCAACAATCTTTAACCTTACTCTAGAACCCTTTGTAATAATTTGTTCCGAGGATTGATAGGAAGGAGGATTGGACCCACTGTTGAATGTCAAGTCTTCAGGCATTAAGAAAGGAGAAACAAAAACAGAGAGCGGTCCCACTTCTACTTCAAAACCTAGATTGGTACAACTAGAGACAATACCATCAACAACTTCTCCCTTGAACGGCTTCCATACCACTGCTCTGTATTTTACCGTGAATTCTGCCGACCCATCCGTAGGTAGAATCCGTCCACGTTCAATTTCAATATTTTCACAGTCCAATACACAGAGAATGTAACCAAACTTACCGGTACAAGTTCCTTCCACTTCCTGCAACAACTTGGTTTTCAAATACCTCTTCATCTGAGGTCCAAAAAAGGAGGGATGAAGGGTTATGTTCAATGATAAATCTTTGAAGAAAAACATTTTTACTGATTCTTATTCAAATATCCTTAGAATTCTCGAGTACCAGACCGATTACCTATATATTCTTCTTGTTCGTGTTCTAAAAACAATTTCAATGGCGAGCCTAACGTCAACGAAAATATAATACAACAGAGTTCCAAAAACTGTACTTTTACTCTTTCCTAATTGGTTGTAGATAAAAAGCTGAACAACTTCAATTCAGTTAACAGGGATGGCCAATTGGCTTTGACTGAGTCCTCCCAAATCTTCTGTGTTGCTTCTATATAACTTTCACCTCTTTCAAAATGGTTTAAGATGATTTTTTTTTCAATGTTGAAAGAAAAAACATTGTCTCCGGGTAATAGCAATATCAACAAAAGTTTTGATGAAGATCATCATTAAGATGCTTCGAGACAGTTAAGTGGTTGAAAACTATTATAGAGCTGTTAGGTGCATTTTCTTTTAATTGAGACCAGTAAAACTTCCACAAGAAGGGATACAAACATACGGATATCAAAAAACTATGATTACCAAATACTTCACCAAAGCTGTCGTCAAATTCAACCCATTTGGTAAAGAAGGTATGTGAAATTTCCAGCATTATGACTTAGATATAAGCAATTTACTAACCAACCAACTTGAATTCAATGTATTAATAATAGCTAAAACTGCTAGATTATTTCTGAGTGCCATTCCACCAGCCCAGAGAACCAGCGGGCTACAACTACAGAATGAGGTTTTGATGGCTGGGAGCACAGTGAAACCAACGGTGAAGGTTGTTTTCAAAGATAAAACAGAACTACAGGCAGACCCAACCAACATGAATTTCACGGAACTATCGAACTATTTCGATCGTCACTCTAGAAAGCTTGCTTTAAAGGAGAGTATTGAGTCTCAGTAAATGCGTTTTATGCGAAACTTCTGCCATTATAGCTTGATTCTTTAATATAGACAAGGGCAAAGCTAAATACGAAAGTAGATTAAAAAAACATGTACATAGATTTGGATTAGTTCATATAATTTCAAGAAGCTAATATCAAGGAAACTCGTTTCTTGTATACAAGAAGTTGGAAGTGGTAAGGCCTCTCTCTGCCCTTCCTTTCATGGTTGTTTCTTCTTCGTTATTTCTTTATTATAATATGTACTATTAACGAAAATTTTATGATAACCAAAGATGAGATGCGATGGATTTGGTAAAGAAGGGAAGGAATCAAGACAAGAAGCCTTGATATCACGCTGTTATTGAACTTAATAAGTAGTACAAGGTTTCGGGAAATCAGATCATTCTAAGATGTCCTTTTACTTCAAGAATATCAAGCCAGAGCTTCATTCAGATGAGGATGATGAGGATGAGCTTACACATGCTATTAGAAGAAATGAAACCTCGAGCGATGAGGGATCGGATAGTGAAGACGAGTTAAGAACAATCTCCTTTGGGTCGTTAAAGAAAGCCGATGACATGATGGAAAGCGAGGAAAAATCCAAACGCAAATCTAAGTCTAATTCTAGAGCTAAGACTGCAACAGCAGGTATAACCAAGAAGAACGATGCCCTAGAGAAACGCAGAAAGAAGCAAGCAGAAGAGGATATGAAAAGAGAAGAACACAGGCAGAAACTCAAAGAACAGCAGGAGAGAGAAGAAGAACAAAAATCTGCTGAAATCAAAATGTTTACTGAAGAGTCGTTTGATGAAGACAGTGAATCAGATAGCGAAGGTGGGTTTTTCGAAGGTGATTCAGCAGACGAATATGGAGACAACCGCCAATCCAATAATAACTCCAAGAAGAAAAAGGGTAAAGGAAAGCATGCCCCAAGTGAGGCATCGTCCAAAAAGAAGGTGCGCACAATACGAAAAATACCAGGCTTGGAAGAAAATAAATCCAAGTCTATTTACCAAGATATCAGGTTTGACAAAGCTCTAGGAAGGCCCGAAGATATATCTAAAGTTCGCCAACGGTACAGGTTTTTGGATGAATACAGACAGAAGGAGATTAAAGAACTTGAAACGATGCTCCGCGACAAAAAGTTCTTGAGTAAGATAAGTGAGAGGGAAAAGACAGAAATGGAGCAACAGGTTAGACAGATGAAGTCGAGATTAGAAACTGTCCAGGTTATGGAGATGGAGCAAAAGATTGTGAAGGACTACGAAGCGGAAATAAACAAGAACAACAAGAACAAGTTCCACTTGAAGGAATCGGAGAAGAGAAAGGTGATACAAAAATGGAAGTTCGAGCATATGAAGGGGAAGCAAAGAGAAAAGGTGATGGAGAGAAAGAGAAAGAAGAGACTAGGGAAAGAATTCAAACAATTCGAATTCCACAAGAGGTAAACAAAAACAAATCTATAACGAAGGCTAAAGATAAAACTGTATATAGATTTTTGTATTATAGACTCTATTTTATTCACATTGAATATTGATTAATTTTCCAATACTATTTATGTACGCTATTCTTTCTTTGATACTGGTGACTTTTGCAACCATTCGTTAATAGAACCGGGCCACACACCGGTCTTCTCGTAACCATAAGATCTAGCTAGCTCTTCGGCCGCCTGTGCCCTGATCCCGGCAGCACAGAAGAAAATGAGCTCTTTATCCTTTGATGGCTTAGGGATGTGGAAAACATTTTCAAACTCTTCCTTATCTAAGCTCAATGCACCAGGAGCTGTCTTCAATGGCAAATTAATGGTATGAGGCAAAGCAAACTCTGCTACCTCATTGGGTTCTCTTACATCAACTAAAACCTTCGATGGATCCGGCTTCGTAATAAGCTTCTTAATATCCTCAAACTGATACACCTTGGCTGGCAAAGTAGACATAAACCTCACCCCATTAGCACAGCTAGAAACTCTTGATATGAAGTTACTCCTTAACATGATAAACTCGTTGCACTTAAACTTCTTAGGTGCTTCAGAATCATTCCCAAACAAAATCTCCACTATAACATGTAAATCTCTTCTTTACTTTGTGTGGTCTATCTCAATAAGACTTTTTTTTTTTTTTCTTTGTTATATTATAAAGAAATAGCGATGCGATGAGATGTGAGCTTTTGCCCTGTTTTTAGATGAACGAATGACAGCACAATATTATGAATATTACAGGGGCGATATGGGAAACGAACGCTAGTGCTATATATATAGTTAAACATACATCACTATTTTATTATTAGCTAATAAGAACTATTTGCTGTTTCTTGTATTATTTAAATTAGTAGCTTTTCTACGTAGTCATAACTAATTAATTTGGGTTGCATTTTAAGGGAAGCCATAGTTCCAGCGATTTCTTAAGCCAATCAGAATTGGATCTTATCTCCATGCTTAGAGACCCAGTCGTTAGTAGAGCCGGGGTAGATAGAGGAGTTAGTGTAACCTTTAGAAACTGCCTTGGCTTGTGCGCCCTCT
This sequence comes from Kluyveromyces marxianus DMKU3-1042, assembly GCF_001417885.1. NCBI lineage: Eukaryota > Fungi > Ascomycota > Saccharomycetes > Saccharomycetales > Saccharomycetaceae > Kluyveromyces > Kluyveromyces marxianus. Next base: position 604,955 of record NC_036025.1, read on the forward strand.
GCCCTGCGGCCTGCGGCGCAGAAGAAGACCAACTCTTTGTCTTTTCCTGGCTTTGGGAAACCGAACTTACTTTCGAACTCTTCTTCATCATAAGACAAAGCATCTGGACATGATTTGTAAGGCATGTTAAAAGAGCCAGGAATCTGTACTATAGAGAATTCATTTGGTTCTCTAACGTCAATTAGAAGAGTGTTCTCAGGCTTGCTTTTGACTAATTCGACCATGTCGTCAAAGTCGTACTTTTTGCCGTGGTTCTCATAATGAGGTTCTTCTTTTTTAGGTGCACTCTCACCCTTCCAGGCTTCGATAACTCTGTTCCAGAATGTCATTCTTGCAACTGTAGCTGATGTGTTGGACGTACCTTGCTGTTTCTGATTTAATTTGTCGCTTTGCGGTGTGATGGGTTGATGAAGAAAAGTCACAATGACATTTCCCTTTATAACGAAAAGCCGTACATTAAGTGAGGTCCGGGTATATAAAATAGTGTATAAAGAAAACGTATAGCGTATTTAAATCTATCGATAATGAGTACCGGAGACAGGCTTAGGAACATAAAGATATGGGTTCATTTGTGCTATCTTAGATTGAGATCGCTGACGATGAATTCTCCGGAGCCTAGGTGTTGGGTGTTTCCGACACGTCTAACAGCGAACTGATGGTCGGCTTTGTTGTAATCAATGATGGTAACAGAGGTGTTAAAAACGATAATTTTACTAGCATTTTGCTCGTCGTAGTTTAGCAACCGTAGTATTTGTCTGATTGCACCACCATGACTTACAACTGCTAGATTCTTATTGGCAGCATTTTTAGTCACAATGTCGTTAATCACGCCAGACAAACGTTCTTGAAACACATGCGCATCTTCACCGAAATCACGGAAAGAAGGTTTCCCCATTTTTTCAGCATAGGCCTCAGCATCTCGCAAATACATTCCTTCTATCACACCCATGCATCTTTCTCTTAATTTGTCGGTGGTAACAATTTCAATTCGGTCCCGGTCCTCGAAATGCTGGAGCATTGAATCGACGGTTTGCTGGCAACGCTGAAGGTCACTGGAATAAATCTTGTCGAAATGGATATCTCTTTCCTTCGATAAGTATTCTCCCAATTTGGATGCCTGTTCACGACCCGTGGCATTCAGTTCAGTGTCCTTGTGCCCTTGAAGAATTTTATTCAAATTTGAGTCAGTTTGTCCATGTCTAATAACGAACAAACGCAACACGTTATCATCGTTATTTGTACAATAAAAGGGTATGTCTGCTGTCATGTCGATTATCTGCTACAGTAGAGAGGATTACTGGCAACTCACTGGAGCAGCGTTTGTCTCTTGTTGTTTTCGTTTTGTCGTTTTAACCACATCACGAGCTTGTAAAAGTAAATAATAAGTGAGTTAAATAGTCAATTTGAATTTGAAGCTATAAGTTAAGGTCAAACCCACGATGCCACGAAAAGGCGGATAAAAGAAAGACAGCACAGGTTACCATGGAGGCGATTGAGTCGCTGGAGAAATTTCCATCAGATGATACAATACGTATTTTGATTACCACAGATAATCACGTTGGCTACAACGAGAATGATGCCATTGTAGGAGACGATTCTTGGAAGACGTTTCATGAAGTCATGACCACAGCCCAGGATTACAATGTCGACATGGTATTACAAAGTGGAGATTTATTTCATGTTAACAAGCCCAGTAAAAAATCAATATACCAGGTAATGAAGACTCTTAGGATGTGCTGCATGGGGGACAGGCCGTGTGAACTAGAGTTTTTGAGCGATCCAGCGGAATGCTTTCGTTTCAACGACTTTCCTGGTGTGAATTACGAGGACCCCAATTTGAACATTTCTATACCTGTGTTCAGTATCTCAGGTAATCATGATGATGCTTCAGGGGATGGATTATTGAGCCCTATGGATATCTTGCAAGTGAGTGGCCTTGTGAATCATTTCGGTAAAGTGACAGAGGCCGACAATATAGAAATAACACCATTATTATTCAAGAAGGGCGTTACAAAATTAGCACTATACGGTCTAGCTAGTGTGAGGGATGAAAGACTTTTCAGAACTTTCAAAGAAGGTAAAGTAAAATTCAATATTCCAGATAGTCGGGACGATGATGATTGGTTTAACCTCATGTGTGTTCATCAGAACCATACAGGACATACAAATACTGCCTTTCTACCCGAGACTTTCTTACCAAATTTTCTCGACCTAGTAGTATGGGGTCATGAACATGAATGCATTCCACATTTAGTACATAACCCTATCAAGGATTTTGATGTGTTGCAACCAGGATCAAGTGTTGCGACATCCTTGTGCGATGCTGAGGCAAAACCCAAACAAATATTTATATTGGAGCTGAAGAACAATGAAAAACCATCCTTGATACCAATACCATTAAAGACCGTTCGTCCTTTTATAATGAAGGACATATCTTTACGTGATTTTCCTCAATTAAAACCGCTCGATAAAAGCTCTATTAGCCAGTTCCTTTATGATCAAATTGACGAGATGATTCAAGAAGCTGTTCAAAGTAACAACGAGGAAAACGAGGATGAAAGTGGGACAGTACTTCCCTTAATTAGGCTCCGAGTTAACTATAGTGGTGATATAGACTCACAGGTTGATTATCAGGTGGAAAACCCAAGGAGGTTTAGTAATAGATTCGTTGGCAAAGTGGCCAACGCCAACAATGTGGTTCAGTTTTACAAGAAAAAATCACCATCGGCATCTAAAAAGAAGAAATTAAAATACGACTCATCAGACACTTCACTCATTAGTGATCAAGAAGTTGCTGATTTACAGGTACAAACCCTTGTTGACGACTTTTTACACAAGATGCAGCTTTCCTTACTACCGGAGTTGGGATTAAATGAAGCTGTTCGTCAGTTTGTCGAAAAGGACGACAAAACTGCTCTTAAAACATTCATCGATACAGAAGTCTCCCATGAGGTAGATATATTGGCTCAAAATAAAGAACTCATCAACACAGATGATGATTCGAACTTAAAACAATTATTGAAGGAAGTAAAGAGAACAAACACAGTAACAAACACTAAAAAGAAATCAAACCGATACTCGAATGTTGATAATATAACGTCAGATGACGATTATAATATGGAAAATGAATTTCCTTCCGAATCACGGAACACTGCCCCTACTGGTGCTTCGCAATCAAAACGGAGTGCAAACTCTGGCAGAAAAACACGCTCAACAAATAGAAAAAGAGGCTTTGAATCTGAGTTGGATAGATCTGAATCTGAATCTGAAGTTGATGAAGGTGTTGATAACATTCAAATATTATCTGAAGGTGAAGAGGAGGCTAAAACCAGTAATAGTGACGACGAAATTGTTGCTATACTAGATAACCCAAAATCACCGACTATCCAAAAAGCCAGACCTACAAACACATCAAAAACAAACACTAAGAAAATGGCAGCAGAGACCTCTAAACAAAAGTCCAGTACTCGAGGCAAAGGAACCCGCACACCAAAAAGTGATGCCTTAAGTGAATTGTTGGCAAGAAGAAGGTCTAAACAATAATCCAATCAACTAATAACTAATAACTAATAAATATTAAATAATAAATTCAAATAATAAATGAAATATATTGCATTATTAACGTCTTAAAGCCAAATACACCTTACCTACTATACCCAAATCATTTTATTCAATATATTATTGACTGTCAATCTTTTTCGAAGGAGATGAGAATCTAGGCTTTGACACTTTTTTTTTTTTTTTTGAATATGAAAGAACTGAATAAATTCTATAATAATACGTACGTTGTGGACAAGTAGCTGATTTGCAGTTGAAAACCCTTCTAATTCATTGAATTGGCTTGCAAAACATCCAGTAAAGATCACTTTGTATTTTAAGATCAGCAAAGGCATATTAAACCAAAAAGCGAGTCATTATGCAGAATGAGCCTATGTTTCAGGTCCAAGTCGATGAGACTGAAGACACAGAATGGAATGATATTTTAAGAGCCCACGGTGTTATTCCAGAAAGACCACCCTCTCCAACAGCACAATTAGAAGAAGCATTGGAAGAGGCTCTAGCAAAGCAACATAATAACAGATTAGAGGGCAAAGATTTATCTGATCTAGAGGATTTAGAGGACGATGAAGATGAGGATTTCTTGGAGTTCTACAAGCAAAAACGTTTAAATGAGATCAGACAACTACAGCAAAAGGCAAAGTTTGGATCTGTGTATCATATCAGTAAACCGGAGTATAACAAAGAGATCACCGAATGTAGTAAAGGTGAAAAGAAGTCCCAATATGTTGATGACAACAAAGATTTGGAGAAGGAAGGCGTTTACGTATTTGTTCATTTGACTTGTCAAGCAAAAATAGAGAGCAGACTTTTATCAAGCATATTTGAAAAAGCTGCGGTGAAATTTCCTCAGATGAAGTTTGTTGAGATACCAGGTAATAGAGCTATCGAAAACTACCCTGATAGTAATTGTCCAACATTGATTGTATATTATAGAGGTGACGTTGTCAAGCATCTTGTGACTCTTCTTGAACTAGGTGGTAAGGACACTACCCTAAACGATTTTGAAAAGCTAATGGTTGACATTGGTGCTGTTGATGAAAAAGACGATAGATTAATCATGAATTATGAAGACGATTTTACTAAGGAGGAAAAACATTTGAGGTACGGAAAAAGTGGTATAAGATCGGGGATTATGGGCAAGTTCAATGTTGGCGTGGGTAGGAACGACGATAATGACGACGATGATTTCTTTGATTAGATAGAACTTTATTGTACGCTACCGTTAATGTACTATGTACTTATGTAATATACGAATACGACTTCTTCATCGAATAGAATAGAACAATAAATAAGCTTGCTGATCTAAGACTTGCTCTTCTGTTACTGAAGTTACAACAGAATCGTTGAATTTGAACCATTGACCATTATCATTACAAGCAACTGTTGTATAATGACCTTGGTCAACAGTCCCTTGATGTGACACAACGCTTATCAAATCATATGCAATGTTAGGAATGATTTCGTCATCTTTTGTTTTAAAAAGATGAGGTTTCAGGTTTAGATGTAATGGAAACTGTACTCTATCATTTAATTTTACACTTTGTCCATTTAAGAGATGCTCAAATCTTTTTAATTGAATCACAAGGACAATAGGTGCCTTGTGTAATGTCAATTGTTTTATTACGCCTTGATTTTGTTTGCACGTTTCACACTCCCAGTGGAAATCATTTAACGTTTCCTCTCTTTGGAAATGATCCAAGCAATCCTCTAGCGTTAGGTTATTTTTAATTTCCAACGACAGGTCCATAATGGGGTCTATGGAAGTTTTTGCCGATCCGCACTGTGGACATTGCAAAGTGTTTTTTAGGTAACCTTGGAAGATGCGGTGAGAAATGCATTTGCAATCCGATGCCTTTGATGATCCGAATAACCGGACGTGGTCCGTATGAATTTGATTCAGCAAGAATTGCCAATACTCGTGAGCGTCCTGTTGCGAGGAGCCCACAAGATGATTATTGAGATACCACGACGAAGACAAAAGATTCACAAAACCTTTGCTCACGCTGGATGTTGTTGCTGAAACAGGCCCACCACCGTAAAAATCGCTAGCAATTTCGTCAAACGCACATGAAATGCATTTCGATCCTGATTTAAGTGGGCAAATGTTGTAATGCTTATGAGACAAAAGCTCCCGAACAATATATGGATTATGCATGATAGTTTGTATTATACTACTCATAAAACATGTCGAACCAAGGTTCACCAAACCTTGTAACCCATCTCTACGTATGCTAGCGGGGAGTTCCGTTCTCTTCATTACGGAGTCCCAATGACTAGCAGGAATCTCAGTAACCAAGTCTGCCATATAATCGCCACACCGGAAACAAAAAACAAGTCCATTGCTGGAATTCACACCAAAAATATGCCCTACCTTTTGTGAATGTTCCAAGAAGTGGTTGTTGTTCCAGCACCCGCAAAATCCGCATTGCAAGCAAATAAAAGTCGATCCACAGTTCACTTCCCCACAATCGGCACACCTCATAGTCCCAAGAGTTTTACTCTTATAATCGGCATGTCGAATCAGATATCGCACATTCTCACACTCTTTCAGAACTGCATCTCCAAGCTTCTGATTTGAAACGACCTGATCCATATGCGGACAAACCATTGTTAATAATGCACAATAAAAATTGCCCTAAATTTAGCAATATTTTCACCCCTAATCGAATTTACCCAGAAACAGGTACTTTGAAGTATTATAATCTAGAATACAGCTTGTTAGCCTTTAATTCTATGCCGGAGCTAACTTTTTTTGGTTCTCAATGCCTAATGGATCAAAGCCGTTCGCATACTAAAGCTAGTGCATCTTACAAAATCATTGGACCTAAACTATTTTTTTTTTTTCAGTATAATAGCATATGTCAATTTTGTAAGAGGGTAATATAGGTAAAGCAGTCCGGTAACATAGTTACTCTTCTTGAAGGTATCCTATAGGCTTTGAAAATAATGCTATTTATTCGTTATTTAAATACATAATAGAACAGCGGACCATTCTTACCTCTAGATGTTTCTTTGCATTTGGGTTTCAATTATGTCTTTGTAGGCGCTTTTAAGTGGTTTCCAGTGATTCGGCTCGAAAAAATGATCTGCTCGAGAGTTGAAAAAATCAATGCGATGAGCATCTATCTACCTTATCTATCATATATCTGTATTTAGAGCGAGAAAAAAGATGGTAAATCGAAGGAACTCACAACCGAGCTTCAATTGGCTACTTGTTACTTGGTCGGGTGTATATCTATAAATTGCTGATTAGTATTTTCCAAAAACACACGGAAAGAATGGTGAAAAAGGTGCTAATGCTACATGGGTTAGCGCAATCCGGCCCATATTTTGAGTCAAAAACTAAAGGGTTTCGCAGAGTCTTAGAGCCGTTAGGGTACGAATTTTATTACCCAACGGCTCCAACCAAGTGTTCACCAGCTGATATATCAACCGATATTGATGATTTGGGGGCTTCATCGGCGGATGATTACCATACTTGGATTGTGCCCGATCCTGTCAACAATGAGTACAGATTGCCGGACATTACGCGGACTTTTTTGAGAGAGTACATCTTAGAGCATGGTCCTTTTGACGGCATCATAGGGTTTAGCCAGGGTGCTGCTGTTGCTGGATATTTGTTGACAGACTTCAACCATTTGCTCGATCTCACTGAAGAACAGCAACCTACGCTCAAGTTCTGCATCTTGTTCATGGGATTCCGGTTCAAACCGGATGTGTACCAAGAACAGTACATAAAGCACCCAATCACAGTACCCTCAATGCATGTTGCAGGACAATTGGACACAGTGGTAGACGTAGCAAAAATACATGACTTGCATGCGGCTTGTGCAGAAGGGACCGGCACGTACTTGGAGCATTCTGGCGGACACTTCGTGCCAAATTCGAAGGGCTTCGTGACTAAAGTGGCTGAATGGCTACAGAGCTTGCCGGAGTAAAGTCATTGAATCATTTGACATAGTAATCTCGCACACTAGAACCCCGTAATAACTCGAATATCCTATGTGGCCAGGATGACTCGTTCATTCTTTAGTCCACCTAGTGCCCACACACCTTTCTTTTTTTATATATATTTATCAATAGTTTACAGTGTAGATGTAATATGCGAACATGATTCATTTTATAGATGTAAAACTGTGAATTCTCCATAGTGGATGTTGTTCGACGGCTGTTTCGAACCCATCCGATAAACTTCTTGCAGCATGTCCCAATCTCAAAAGATATTGATGCTCCATGGGTATGCACAATCCGATGTGATTTTCAGGGCCAAAACTGCAGGATTGAGGAAGCAACTTGCGAAGAAGGGCTTCGAGCTGTTCTATCCGTGCGGGCCTTATCAACTCCATTCTAAAGACTTCAATGACAGGGAGGTCGATTCAAAAGATGTCCAGAAGTCTGTAGATATGTATGGCTGGTTCTTGAAAGACCTAGAAACCAATAGTTATACATTGAAATCAGAGTTATTGGATTATCTCAGCACTTATATCAAAGAACATGGTCCTTTTGACGGCATTGGCGGGTTTAGCCAGGGCGCAGGCTTAGCTGGATACCTTTCTACAGACTTACAAACAATCCTATCCCTTTCAAATGAAGAGCAACCTCCTTTAAAATTCGCTATGTACTTTTCTGGCTTCAAATTTGAACCCGAGGAATTCCAAAGCCAGTACACTGAACATCCAATTCATATCCCAACGCTTCATGTCATGGGTGAATTGGATTCACTTGTTACAGAAGAACGCTCCATGAAGTTATACGAGGCTTGCGATCCCTCTACACGAACCCTTCTAAAATATCCAGGAGGCCATTACATACCTAACACAAGACCCTTCATCAATAACGTCTTGAGTTGGCTACAGGCACATTCAGGAAAAACTACAGACGACAAGTCGCATGAAACAAGCAAAAAAGCTACTACCGCCTCTTCAAACGACCATTTGGATAACGATCTACTGGATGTGATCGATTCTCTCGGTAAGATATAGATTCTCACTATATAGACGCAACAATCTTTAAACTAAGCAGTCAGCCGCTTGCTAACCCACAATCATGCGTAGAAAAACTGAACTGAATTAAGCCCGAATCAAAGGCCACTTCAGTGCATAACATACAAAATTCAACCTCTAAAGAATGAGGCCAAGAAATCATTCGGTGCATCCCACTCTTTGCCATCCATTATGACCATGGATACATCTGTTTCGTATATCTCCGTCCGCATATTCTTATCGAAGTAGCATCTTATCAAAAAACATACATTTTTCTATTGAAAGTGCAGTATTAACAGAAAGCGAAGAACCAAAAGAAATGCTTGATCAATTATTCAAGGACACTATATAAGAGAGCCCACCTCTTCATATAACGAACCTACAGGAAAGAGATCACCTTCAACCTTATTCGTATCAACACCTCTCTGTGTAAAGGCAAAAGTGTTCTACTGCATCGAATATCTTGCCGAATTATATGAAAAGTTTGGAATAACAGTAAGCGAAAGAAGGTTAGGGGACAAAAGCAACCGATGACTGTAAAAACTGTTGGAGGTTTCGATATACGTATCGTACAGGTTCTATGTGCCATTATCTGGTGTTTTCTTTCTGCTGGATTGATCTTTGGTTTTGCAGCGTTAAAACCCGTTCTTGTTGACCAACATGTGTATGAAGAACTATGTTATAAAGATGGATTGGCTGCAAATATTCCATGTACAGAACAAGATTTGAAGCTTAATAGAATGTTCACCATTGGTGCAGTTGTTACAAATTCAATTGCATTCCCAGTTGGTTGGGTGTTGGATCATTATGGTCCTAGAGTCTGTGGTCTTATCGGATCTTTATTCCTATTTCTAGGGTCTGGATGCTACATTGCTACCAAGCACTTGACATTTTTGGACCCTTACTTGTATGGGTACATTCTTCTTGCTATCGGGGGTCCATTTGTGTTCATTTCCTCTTTTCAATTAGCAAATACATTCCCTAAATATTCGGGTTCCATCCTTGCTGTCATTACAGGGGCATTCGACTGTTCCTCAGCCTTATTCCTATTCTACAGACTCTACTATCAAAAGGTTGATTCTGGACTAAACTTGAAGAGGTTCTTTAGCCTTTATTTGATTGTGCCTACCTTCATTACATTCTGCCAATTAACTTTTATGCCCTCAAAGTCTTACAAAACCTTAGGAGCAGTTCACAAATTAGAGATTGAAGGATTGGATGAGGATGGTAACCTTCCAGAAGGCCAAGACGCTTCTTTAATTATTCCAGATGAAGGAGAACGTGAATCTTTACTCTCTGGATCGGCTCCTTTGATACAGCCAGTTCTTTCGCATGGATCAAGAAGAAAGAGTGTGTTAGAGAACTACGTGGAAGCTAAATTGGAAAAGAAAACACATGGTGTTTTTGGTGTGCTTCATGACGAGACGGCTTTGAATCAAATCAAGTCGTACTGGTTTATATTAATGTTGCTATTCACGGTAATTACGATGCTGAGGATCAATTACTTCGTCGCAACGGTTAGATCTCAAGAAGAATACTTGCTCCAGGATCCTTCTCTAGCCGCAACAATCAACTCTATCTTTGATGTAGCTTTACCATTAGGTGGTGTTATAGCAATTCCGCTAGTTGGTATTTTGCTAGATAGGGTTGAAACTTATTCAGTCCTTTTCTTGGCAACATGTTTATCCATTATTATCGGTATTTTCGGTTTAATTCCTGCATTTGTGCCAAATTTGATCGGTATCTTTATTCTAGTCGTTTTCAGGCCATTTTACTATACTGTGGTTTCAGATTACTGCTCTAAGATTTTTGGATTCGAAACGTTCGGGACAGTTTACGGATTAATGATTTGCATTGCTGGGTTTATGAATCTTTCCCAAACTTACTTGGACAAACTTACCCATACTACTTTCAAAATGAACCCAACACCAGTAAATATTTGTTTATTGTCGGCTACGATAATCATTTCAGTGACACTACTACTGTATATTAGATTCCAAACCAAGAAAAGAGCAAAGCTAATGGAAGAGATCCAAAATTCTTCAACTTCTCCGTATAGTTCTACGTAAACTCAAAACGTATAAATTACAACGTTGTATAGTATTTACAAAGTTTAAGACTTTTTTTACTTATTATTACCTCTCCTTCCTATTCATTGCCCAATCCTCCCAACTTTTGGGTTATCGGTTCTGCCATATATCGCAAATATGAACTCGTGATTATTCACTTTCCACCGCTATATACGGCTTTCTAGTTTCTGTATATTTTTGGCGAAGACCAAAATGAGAAAAAAATTTGACGTTTTACAGCCTTAAAGTGTATGGAATTGAAACGTATTACTGGTGGGGAAAGAGGGGGAATACAAGTTTACATAAAGCATATTCTAACAACACTGTTGTCAAACTATTTGATAGCTAGAATTGTGCTATAATTTGTTGCGTATATTATACAGTACGAGGTGACAGAAGATATCATGAGCAAATCTGAGGAAACCACGGCAGTGGATATAGGATTAAACGAAAACCTAACAAGTGGCAAGCAAGTAAAGCTAGAGAAGGAATCTGGAAATGACTCTAAGGAATCTAAAGTCAATGGTAATAATTCTATTTTAGAGAGTAATAATGCTCATAAATTAAGTGCAAACTTTGACAGTTATATATATCAGATCAAAGAAAGAAGACAAAAGTTGTACGATGAGCTCAAGCAGCTAGAGAGAGAGATCATACCGCGTGAGTTTGAATCTTACAATGAATATTATCTAATAAAAAACTTTAAAGTAGGGAAGTCTGCAAGCGGTCGCGTAAATGTGGAGGGATTGCGTAGTAGAGGAAATGGTGGACCTTATCGTAGATTAAAACGTACTTCAAGACGTGGCAGTCCACATGGTTCTCGCGACAGTTCCAGGTATTCGAGTGATGGGAACTCTGATGACGAAGGTAATAAATCGGATCCCGAGAATAGAGAACCACACAGCAATGACGTAGAATACAAACCTAGCTCGTATAAAATTAACAGGGAAATAACTGCTTCTTCAATAATAGAAGAAGATAGTACTGGCCCAGTCAGAAGGTCTACGAGATTAACCAGAAAAGAGAAGGAGAGGCAACTTTCCAAAGAAAAACTTAAGAAGAAGGAATTAGAAAATAAAGAGAAAGAAAGAGATAGTTCAGTATCTGATAACGAATATCAATCTTGTGTTATTCAACATCTTTACGAAAATTTGATACAAAAGATTGAGAAACCAGTAAGAAGATCAGATTGGTTGCTACCTCCAAAGAATAGGTACATACCTGAAAAAAATCAACCAGTTAAGCATGAGCCAGAACAAATTAAAATCAATGAACTTGCAAGAAATTCGCGCATCAAAAAAGTGCTATCTCGTTTTGATGGTGGATTAGCAGGTGTTCGTACGAATAACTAGTAACTCTCACTATCAATTTGTTATGCTTACATCTATAAAAGTATAAACACACACACACACACACACACACACACATATATATATATATATATATATTAAGACAGCGGTTTAAACTTTTTTCAGCATCTCTATCTTAAGTTCAAATAATTATTGGCTTTTTCTTCAATTATACCCATATCCTGTTGGGATAAATCCAACCAGGTTACTTTAGAGAAGGTAGGATCGTTCTTGGTTTCATCGGCAATGTGACAGCTGTCCGTAGTGATCAAACATATAGCATCGTAGCCACCAGCACCAGGGACTACTCCTGTTAACACTCCTGGAAGCTTAACCGCGGCGTCTAATAGATGTGTTTGAACTTCGGGTTCAATATCAGCCCCTGATTCTTTAGTAATAATTCTGAAGTTTTCTCTGATTCGACTTACAGCAGATATAATTTTTTCCAACAAAGGGTGTGTTACTTTACCCTTTGAATTTAATGTTTCAATCAATGACTCGTACTCTTCTCTTTCTTTATCACATAATAATGTTAGTTGACGTAGAGATTCGATAAATTCTAAATTGGCTTGACTTATTGCATTATAGATATCTAAGCTTCTTGGGTAATTTTCTTTATACCACTGGTTGACTAAAGCAACCAACTTGGTAGTATTGGAGCCATTGTTGACATCACCCATTATCAATCTCAGTCTGGGTGGAAGCGAAACTCTCTCAGCATGAACATTCCAGTTGGTATTGTCGATCAAATTTTTTAAAGCAGAGTGGTAATCACCTCCAATAACTGAAGGCAGGTTTTCAATCAAGGAAGGATCAAATCTACTGTACGTTATAGATCCATAAACCGCAGCAGCAATGTCAAATCCGCTGCCTATCTTCCCTTGTGCCTGACAATGAGCTACTTGAGCCAAATTATGAATTAATTCCATAGACTCCGAGGAGGATACATCAATAGAAGGTTTAAAGCAAGAAACTAATGCAGTGATAAGAACAGTAACAAGTCCCGCTGACGAACCAAGACCTGTCTTTGGAATTTCAGTAATTGTTTTTTTATGGAAAAGGAAGCTTTTGATTTCATTTGTTTTTAATTCCGTGTCGGCCTGAGAGTGATAGCCTGGATCTGAATATATTTCAATAAGGATGTCACCATTTTCTGACAGATCTGGCTGGAAATAGTTGAAGATAGTTAGAAGAGTTCTTTCAATGAAAGGATTCTTGCGACCATTCATTTCTTTTGGAGTATAAAACGAATTTGAATCAATCTCATATTGCCACTCATCGCCATTAAATTGAATGCTACGAACTGTAACTTTGATGGATGTAGTTGATTTTTCAATTGCAGCTTCTTGACTAACAAGCGCATGCATTCTAGCTGATAGTGCAACGACATAGGAACGGTACTCAGGTTTTAAAACAAGGTAACCACCAGCTAAAAGAGCTTTTCCTGGTGCACTAAAGGCCCTTATATGTTCCTGCAACATTTTATATTATTTCTCGTTGATTCTCGAGGCTCAATGACACCCTATTTCGCTCCATTTTAGGTCTTTTAGTTAAATTAGGTGTTTAGAATGGCGTCTCGCGCTGAGCCCAAGAGATATTTATTTTATTTTAATAAAAACGTCCTTAAATTTGTGTTACCCGGTGTGGTAAGATTATATATTACATAGTGAATTAGAAAGCTTAAAGGGATTATAGATGAAATTTAGTACGAAAAGCTCATCAGTCATGGGTACCAACAAGTGTATTTTTTAGTACCATATCATTTAGATCTCGGTCTCAGGTTTCTCATAACAGAGTTTCTTTGTCTGTATTGCTTCTTTTTCTTATTACGCTTTTTTTTCGATGGTTTACGCTCAGTATCAACTGCACGAGGTCTCTTTTTGACTGGCGTTCTCTCTAGCTTTGGAAGCTCTTCTTGAATAGTAACTTGAATATCAGAAACTTTTTCGGGTTTCTCTTCTGCGAGTATAGTTACAGTATCTTCTGGTTTTGCAGTTTTTAGTTGCGAATCCATATCATTGTTTTCGTTATATGAGGATTTAGAATCCGACCTTGTCGATGTTTCGATTTTGGATAGTTCGACATCCTCGTTGTTATCTGCCGAATAAAACACATCATTTGAACTATCTCTACTATTATCTTCATTATTCACATTGTTTTTAGGTTTTGATATCGAAGCTTGCTTCTTTGTGGGAGCTAATGTCTCATTATTTTCGTAATGGTTGTCATCATGGTTCATATTAGTTCCCTCAGAAGCTTGTTCAATTTTAACATTTTCCTCTAGGAACTGCGGTTTTTCAGTAATTTCACCTTTAATATCTGAGATTTCAGATCCATAATCATTATGTTCTGCTTTCTTAGAGGTTAAGTGTTGCTTATCATCTCCTTTAACATTTTCTTCCTTAACAAGTTCTTCCTCAAGATTTTCTTCATCAACAAGTTCTTCATCAGCAAGTTCGTCCTGAACATTTTCTTCTTCAACATTTTCTTCCTGAACATTTTCTTCTTCAACATTTTCTTCCTGAATATCTTCTTCCTTAATATCTTCTTCCTTAATATCTTCTTCATCAACAAGTTCTTCATCAGCAAGTTCTTCATCAGCAAGTTCTTCCTGAATATCTTCTTCCTCAAGATTTTCTTCATCAACAAGTTCCTCATCAGCAAGTTCGTCCTGAACATCTTCTTCCTTGACATCTTCTTCCTTGACATCTTCTTCTTGAACATCTTCTTCGTTGACAGTTGATATATATTCAATGTTTTCCGCTGGAGAAGCATCAATACTACCATCATCATAAGGAAGAGTAACAGAGTTCACAGTACTTACAAATTCAGAAGCAGCATTACTGACAGAGGTTAAACCATTAGCCAATGAAGATAATATCTTTAATGGAGAAGAAATTATGAGTTTTGCAATTGATTTTCTGGAACCAGACGATGAATCAGCATCTGTAGATCCATGTTGTTGTGTAATCTCTGACGTTATATCGGAGTTTTGGTTATTATGCGGTATGTTGTTGTCAAATTTAGCAACCTGCTCTGTTCCGTTTGCTTGATCGTTCTCCTTCCGGTGAATGGATAATTCAGGGGATTCTGATAGTAAAACTTCAATCTCATCCAAGTTTTGTACGGAAGATTGAATACTATTTTCTGACAGAGACTTTGCATTTCGGAAGCCAATGTTTTGTACATCTGCATTTTCAATTTCAGTAGATACATGGTTGGAGTCATCAATATGCCACACATCATTTACAATATTATTACCAGTTGCTTCCACAGTTATGTCCTGAACACTTTGGGAAGTATAATGTGTAGATTCCTGTACTGTTACATTTCCATCAGGAAGCTGATTATCAGAATTTAGTTCAGTGTTATTTTCTGTGATTTCAGTTTCGAAAGCAACCTCTTCTATAATCACAGCATCATGAACGATTTCTGGAGATGACTTTAAAGTAACTTCAGGTTCTGTAGATATCTTTTGAATATTATCTGTTGAAGGAACTTCAGTAACTACCTCTTCAACTTGAATGGTTGAATTTTCAGTACCACCACTCGATATTGATCTTTCTAATGGCTCTGTTACTATTGGTGTAGGTACACTACTTTCATTACTTTCCTGACCATGAATGATCAAATTGACATAGTCACTCAACTCTGTGCGCTTTTCTGAATGTTTCAGAACTTTAAATGGGTACGATTGTGTAGCTGTAGCTTGAGGATGTAAGAGAGGTAGTGTCTTAATGTTACTTTTATCTTTCACTGATGACGATTCAAAAGGGTTACTTTCATTTGAAAGTTCTTTAGTATCATCATATGCTGAAATACCGTCGTTGTGAGTTTGAGATGCCGAGGGTTTTGAACCAATTTGCTCTTTGGTAACTTCAGTACCAAAAGCTGGTTCCAATGTTTCGGGAGAGCTTTGTAATGCCATAGAATTCTGAAGGTTATTACTGAGGACAGACGTAAGTGAAGCTCCACGTTGATCGAGAAGATCGCATTCTAAGTTTACTGAAAGTCTGTTTAGTTTGATTCTATCAGTCATATTATGATCAATTGAAGTTTCAATTTCTTCACTGCCAGAAGTGGGAATCTTTCTAACAGGGCTGGTTGTAAGTCTTATCGTCTCTTCGTCTACAAACAATGGTATTTTTATAGCAACATCCCTCTCTTCAGGCATAGAATTCTCCTTAGACGGTAGTTCACTTTCGTTTTCGACGTCAGAATCTGCAGAACAAATACCTTCTTGGTCTTCACTGTTTATCATTACTGGAGAAGTATGCTTGGAATTACTTGAATCTTCAATATTTTCTATTGGCACCGTTTCGTTAATGGTGTTGGAAGCGTCGAAACTAGAATTTTTTGGAAGAGCTTTCTTAAATTCTTGAGATATTACATTGCTTACATCATTTCGATCAACCGAAGAATCTTCCTCACATTGATTTTCTTGTATACCTCCATTAACTCCTTCGGCAGACAACCCTAAAGAATCAAGAATATTCTGTAATATATGGTCTTCTTCTTGAACTTTCTCCGAATTTTCAAATGGATTATTACTGAATGCTGAATGGTACTCTGTGGTTGATCCATCTCTGTATTCTTCCGCACCACTTATTCTAGAGTCCGTATCTGAGTAAGTTTCTGAGAATGAGAGTGTATATTTGGCTTTTTTCTGTGGAGGAGAGTTCTCTGCATATGTCACGGTTTCTTGAACTTCAGAATCTTGTTTTTCCTCATTAACTGTAGCGAGATTAGATGAGCTTTGTTTCGTCTCAGATTCACTTTCGATGTTTACAGAAGAATCCAACACAGCAGCTGATTTCAAATTATCTACCTCTTTCTGTTCTTCTTCATTTTTTCCGGTGACTATTGAGTGATCATGATCTGTTATCAATCCGTACTCGTTGTTACCTGAATTGATATGGTAGCTATACTCACCAAGTTCACCTACCCCATCAGATCTGAGATTTTGTGTATCTTCCTCAGAATAGGATTGTTCGCTAATATCTTCACTATATTGTTCTTGTTCTTGTTCTTCAATATCAGATGAATTGTATTGACTGTTGTGTTTTTGCTCATGGGAAAGTTCTGCGTCTTCACTATGCGCATCTTCCGACTCAATATGCATTGTTTCAAAATCCTCAATATCGTGACGGTTCATTCTATCAAGTGCTTGTTTAGCAATTGAATTCATATTGTATATGAAATCTGATTGATGTTCGGCTTTTCCAACAGAATTCTCAATATCAGAATGAGCATTGAATTCCTCAACATTGGCAACTTCTTCTTCATTTTCTATTCCTTCCTCCTCTGAGTTATCCGTCATTTCAACAACATTATCATCTACTACTTCTTCATAAGATTTAATATCAGGTTCTGAGAGTTCAACATTCTCATTAGATTTCTCTTTCATCGCATAGTTATTATCAAGTCTAGGCTGGCTAGGCTGTTGCATGTACAGAATAGGTTTTGAAGTTTCCTGATCTCCTTCCGAAGATATATCTTCCTCGTTGATGTAACCTTCCTCGTCAGAGTATTCAGATAGCAACTGATTTTCATCTCGGTTGGAATGTTCCGAAGATACTGGTGAAGGTGATCCAATCTCTTCGTCTCCCTCACTTCCAAATAGCTCTTCCTCTTCCTCTTCCTCTTCCTCTTCCTCGTCTTCTTCCTCGTCTTGTGGTTCATCACTCAGCACTCCAAGGGCGTCATTGTCATTGAAAGAGTTTGCATACTGCTCTGTTTCTTCCATGGATTCATCTTCATCGCTTAGAATTATTATAGAATCATCAGATGAACTCTCCCGTTCTTTTGTGGTACTTACAGATACACTCTCCGGTCCTTTTACAGCTGGAATCGCATCTGATAAATCACCAAATATCTGGGAGTCGTCATTTCCAAGTGATTTATCAATGTACTCTAATCTAAGTGATTCTTTACGAAGTTCTGCCTCCACATCATACTGAAGGGATTTTTCCTTTGCAGATACTGATTTTAGTAAGTTTCGCCCCCTCTCTATCAAAGACTGAACCATTTCAACTGTCTCGTTTGCATCCAATGATATGTTATTCACTGAGCTGCTGGCTCTAACGCCTTGACTATGCTGTACAAGAGAGTTAGAGTTCTGAACCGCATTACGTCGCCTAATACTCAAATGTACTCCTCTGCTGACAAAAGGAGAATGAGGACGTCGGAAAGATTTTCCTTTGCCTTTATCATTAAATTCTATAAATAAAGGCCTTTTAGACATGATATGTTGCTCGGTTATATTCTGTCCATACTGAGTTGTTTCCTTAGGTATATTGTAAAACCTTAAAGTTTTACATATTTCCTTTATTTCATTATGTTTTCTTGCAGTATTAGAAAAAGCATATCAAAACTACAGATAGGATGCAAACAAAATACGAAATAAAATAGTACAATTAACGGACGTAATTTACCAAAAGCAGCAACCCAAGTACTAATGACAGAGAGTGATGAAACTTCAATTATACCCTGTGTGGAAATAAGTTACTTTGATCCATTTCATCTGTTTGAAGGGCTACGAAATGAATTGGAACAGAGATTGCCTTTGATAAACCTTCATTGGAAATCAAAGGAAGGAACCTTAAAGACAATTCCCAAATTAAGAGTAGATTTCAAGGCATCTACTGGGGAAAAATTGGTCGAAGAATATGTCTTAAAACCATTTATCAATTGCGTTATTGTTTCCTGTGAATCCGTTGAAGAGTATAGATCTAAAATTAGGCCATTGATAAAGAATTGGCTACCTCTCCAAGATGATGTGTATTGTACTAACATTGCAATTCTCCACTCGAACAAAGAGGTAATGGACTCCAATATGTTCAAATCTATTTCCTTGATTGAAAAGTTTAGCAAAGATTTCCCATCATTAAAAACCATCGAAACTAAAACTGTTTATAAGTCCAATGAAGAAAGAGATTCATTCTGGAGCGCTTTAATCAATAAACTAAAACAAGACTTACTTGAAGTATTTGAAAGAAGGATCCAAATATATAGTTTGGCGTCCAAAAATGAAACAGATCCTGTTAAATGTGTTATGTTGCATGAAAATCTATTGAAGATATATTTGAGTTTTCAACTTTGTGATGAAGCTAGTAAAGAAATATCAAGTTTAGAGAGCCTACTAACGGACTCTAAAAAGTTTCCTGTACCCCTTGGTGAACTGCAGAGTGCAGTGTTCAATCAAGACAATTTTACTGTAAACACAATAAGCACTCTTCTATCAAAAAATGAATTGACGTTTTTCCGTTTACACAAATGCATAGTTAGAGCACAACTAGAACTCTTTATCATCAGTTCCGAGTCTCGTGATTCAGCAGAAAAGTTGAATACTGCATTCCATAATTTTATTTGGAAATTGTACAGTCATTATAAACATGATGAAAAATGGTTACAATTCAAATACTCTCTCTACGATGAATTTATTTACTTGAGTCTCTTTGACAGCATTAAATCAGATTTTTTAAAACTCATGCTTTGTGACCTAAAGAATGAACAGAGGGAATGTTGGATACAGCTGGCATGTTCCTCAATGAAATATTCAATCCCCCTTCGAGACTGTTACAATCCTATAATAGCAAAAGTTGACCAAGAACTAATTGAAAGTTTTCGCACTAAAGACCTGTTCTATTCTAATTTATTAGAAAAAACCACCGCTCTTCTCAAGGAATATTCTGTATATACTTCCAAAAGACAAAGAGTTATGGATTGGTTGTCTATTGACGTTGCATTGGTTTACTTTGACAGGGGGAATTATCAAGAATGCATGACTATTCTTCAATCATCTTATGATTTTTATATGGAATCTCATTGGCCAGTTATTAGCACATGGCTGTTAGAGTTCTACGTTGAATGTATTAAAAAATCTACAGATGTTGAAGTAATAGATGTTGATGGAGACTTAGTTCCTAAGTCCATTGTCTTGAGTAATTCTTACTTAAACCTTCTCACATCGAAGGGGGATGCTGCAGGGCATTGGTGGGATGAATTTTTGAATTGCAATACTGAAAATAATGACAATCTAGTTTATCCACTTGATAATATTTTTTTGGTTGATATTCCTCGTCGAGTTTCCCCGGTTGCTCCTAACAAATATGGTATCGACATATCGTTTAGTAAAAAATCAATCAGTAAAGATATTAATGTATCATTTGCAAAACTATTAATGAAGAACTACTCAGATGAGTTTTTAACTTTCTCATCCAATGATTTAACGCTTACCGGTGATACTTCTACATATACATTAACATCTAATAATATCGTATGGTGCACATTTGAATTGGTTTCATTAGAAATTATGGTGGGAACGACTGTTTTTAAGAAAGAGTTTGACTCATTCGAAACTGAAGATAGCTTAAAGTTGGAACCTTGTCAATTTGCTGGTTCATTTAATATTGATGTTCATAAATTCATCGAAAAAATTGGCGAATGTAGTTATCTGAAATTGTGCTTTGAAAATCCTGAGGAAGTGGACAGTTTTACATTAAGTATAACAACAAGTGAAGATGGTGTTGTGTTTGAGGGTGGACAGAAGCACTTTGTTGTTAAAGATTTAAATGTCACGAGGGTTCCTTTTTCAATGTTATCAACAACCTCTAGTAAATTTACTATAAAAACGTTGCTGTCATTTACTAGAGATGGTGAAGATTTTACAGAGAGTAGTATTCATGAAATTGACTGCAGTTTACCATTAGCAGTTACTGTTAATGATATTTACCTAGAAAAAAAGTTGTTATTTGATTTCTCCTTAAAGGTATTAGCTGATGAGCCTATAATTCTTTGTGCTGCGGAGTTATCATCTACTTCTCCAGATATGTTCACCATTACTAACGGACAGTCATTTTCAGATCAAGAAGTACTGAACCCTTGTCTCAATGCACCATATCAGATATATTTTCAAATTTCCAAAAACAGTGGTAAGTTTTCTTCTTCTGATAGCTTCAATTTATCATTAAAATATCTTCGTTTAAACCAGTATCTTGAAGTTATGCTTCAAACTTATCTATCAAATAAGTTGAACGATGTGGATTATGAAAACCTATGGAAATCCTACATCTTGCCTTTTTTGAAATTCGATTTGAAGGCATTTGAAATGTCAAGGAAATTAACTGTAATTAAGAAAGAATCGATGATGAAAATTCGAATGAACCAAGAAAAGTCATTTGCTAAACAAGATAGACACAAGTCTCTTCTGAACGAGTTAACATCGGGGATATCAATTGATGAAATTGAAATTAACAAACGCTCTCTAACTGAATCTCTAGAAGAATTAGTTATATGCGTAAAACCCCCAGCAATGGAGATATTTTTCTCTGTTACATTTTCACGTGTAAATCCTACTGTTGAGTTAGAGCCTGGTGTTTCATCAGTTTTTAGGGTTTCTATAACTAGTTTACATGATGATTGGGAAACTAAAGATGAACAAGTAAAAGCTGTTTTCACGGTAAACAATAACTCAGAATGGGCAGTGGGTGGTAAAAGGCGTTTCGAAGTGGATTCAAAACAAATTACCGTTGATGTGAATCTAATACCTTTAAGAAGAGGTTATCTCAATTATCCAGCTGTTGAGATTACAAATCTAGATGGAGATTCGGTGGGTCAAATTGACTACCATGATTCTAACGATAAAATATTGATATTTTAAGTACAGTATTTGTATTAATTTATAGACTTTATTTGTAACTATTAATGGCATTCAGTAAGAATATTGGAGACGGCTTAAAACTAACAGTGTCTGGTTTCAAACCTTTTTCTAGGAGGTACTTTTCCGTTGTAGGACCTATGCTAGCAATTTTATAGCCCTTGTTCTCTTTTAGGTACTCAATTATATCTTCCGTACCCTGGGGACTAAAGAACACAATCCATGTGGAGGGCTTGTTCATAACCGCTTGGTTATTCTCATCATTCTTATAGTGCAAAATAAAACGATCAATATTGTCTAACAGATTCTCGGTTTTGTAAGTTACAATTTCGTTGACCTTGTAGCCATTAGCTTTAAGTTTCTTGGGAATGATATCTCTTCTTATTTCTCCAACTAAAAACAAAAAGTGATCAATCTCTTCCTCAGAATGCGATTTAACAATCAGATCAGCAAGTAATCCGCCATTTCCAACTTCGACTCCTCCTCTTATGTTTTGAAAACCAGAATTTCTCAAGAACTCCGAAGTGGCCGGTCCAACTGTGTATATAGTCTTTTCCTTTAAAAGAGATTGCTCTTCCGTAGTCATTTTAGGAAGTATTGACTCATTTAGACATTCGACTGTTCGTTGTGAAGTAACTA
Organism: Kluyveromyces marxianus DMKU3-1042; assembly: GCF_001417885.1. Taxonomy (NCBI): domain Eukaryota; kingdom Fungi; phylum Ascomycota; class Saccharomycetes; order Saccharomycetales; family Saccharomycetaceae; genus Kluyveromyces; species Kluyveromyces marxianus. The sequence continues at coordinate 627,213 of NC_036025.1, forward strand.
TAATGTATTTCAATTTCGTTAGGTAGCTCCTGTTTCTGAATAGCGTCAACGCTTCGTCTGGAACATGGAAATGGCGTATTAGTGGAACAAATACAGGTTCAAACCCTCCATCTGTAAAAGTGGTTTCGTACGGGTCTGTAGGTGTTGTTTTGTTCTTAAGAAAAATTATTCTGGACATTGGTTACTTTATGGTCAGTCCTGTTTGTTTCAGAGTGACTTATAAGCTATATATCATTTACTTCTTACCAATGGTCGGTTTGTCCTTAATATATGCATCCGAAATCCCAGGACTTACCAGACCCGATTCAATTTTTTTCTTTTACCAGATGTGGCATAGCCGTTCAGGATCTAAAAAAAAGCCAGGTACAGAATGTAAACCCAGATGATAATGTATTCTCTATGGAAAGGCGGCACTCTCAGCTTTATATCTACATTAGAGTTTGCGCATGTACAGCTTGTATATGTATATATTTATTTTATACTTACATCTTTACAGCACAACAAGATAGAAAAAGTACTATATTTTATACTATATTATATTATTTTATATTATATGATACTATTTTATATTATATGATACTATATTATAATATCAATGCTGGTTTAAAGTATTTGAAAGAGAACTGTCAATTCATTCCCATTCAACAGTAGCTGGAGGCTTAGAAGTGATATCGTAAGTGACTCTGGCGACACCGTCGACTTCGTTGACGATTCTTGAAGCGACATTCTTTAAGAATGAATGCTCGAATGGGAACCAATCAGCAGTCATGAAATCAGTAGTTTCAATGGCTCTCAAAGCAATGACTTGCTCATAGGTTCTTTGATCACCCATGACACCAACAGATTTAACAGGTAGCAAACAAGCGAATGCTTGAGAAATTTTGTTATATAGGCCAGCTTTTCTAATTTCTTCAATATAGATGTAATCGGCCTTTCTTGCGATAGCAACTTGTTCTCTGGTGACTTCACCTAGGACACGGATAGCAATACCTGGACCTGGGAAAGGATGTCTCCAAACCAAATCATGGGGAATTCCCAATAATTCACCCAATTCTCTGACTTCATCCTTGAACAATTCTCTCAATGGCTCAATCAACTTCAATTTCATGTTTTCCAAAAGACCACCGACGTTGTGGTGAGTCTTGATGGTTTGAGAAGGACCCTTGAAAGAGATGGATTCGATGACATCAGGGTATAAAGTACCTTGTAACAAAAATTCAATTTCTTTACCAGACTTTGGCTTGATCTTTAGAGCTTCTCTTTCGAAAACATGGATGAAGGTGTTACCAATGATCTTTCTCTTCTTTTCTGGGTCAGTGACACCCTTCAACTTGTCCAAAAACTCGTCTGCGGCGTCAACGACGGTCAAGTTGATACCCAAACCTTCACCCAAAGTCTTCTTGACGGTAGCAGCTTCGTTCAATCTCAAGACACCGTTGTCAACCATGATAGCGTGGAATCTGTCACCAATGGCTCTGTCCATCAATTTAGCAGCGACGGTAGAATCGACACCACCGGAAACAGCACCAATAACTTCGGCTTCAGGACCAACCAAGTCTCTGATTCTTTGAATTTCAGTGTCAATGAAGTTTTCCATATTCCAGCTCTGACTAGCCTTACAGATGTCAACGGCGAAGTTTCTCAATAGAGTCTTACCTTGAGTAGAGTGAGTAACTTCTGGGTGGAATTGAATACCGTAGATTGGCTTTTCTTCGTGAGCAATACCGCAGAATGGAGAGTTGTCAGAAGTAGCAGTGATCTTGAAGCCAGTTGGCAAACCGTGCAACTTATCGTGGTGGGACATCCACACGGTAGAGTTGTCAACGTTAGCAAACAATGGGCATTGCTTGTCTTGAACGTGCAAGGTGGAAGGACCGTACTCTCTCTTCTCACCACGACCAACCTCGGTGTTGTTGATCCATGCAATTTCTTGCAAACCGTAACAGATACCTAGCACTGGAACGTTCAAGTCAAAAACAGCCTTGTCTACGTGAGGAGCATCCTTCTCATAAACAGAGTATGGCCCACCGGAAAGAATCACACCCTTTGGAGTCCAGCCCAAATCAGCAATCTTTTGGGTGCATGGTAACATCTCAGCGTAAACATTGAATTCTCTCAATCTTCTGGTAATCAAGTGAGAGTATTGGGAACCAAAGTCCAACACCAAAATGGTGTCAAACACATTAGAAACTTCAACAGGAGCCATGGCGATACGGATTGTTGCAAGAAGGGTAGATACTTCCAAAGAAACAAGTTGTTACCGGAGTATTCGAACTGACAAGAATTATATATATGTAAATAATCATTTAAAAAAGGTAATCCAAAACTTCTAATACTACAAAACATATCATCAAGCAATACAATCAATCAACTCCAATTTAACTAAAAACTTCAACGCAAGCACGTAAATAAAAGAAACGAAAAAACTATATGCTAACTACATAAACATTTCAAGACTATTTTCAAAAATAACAGTTGAAACCAAGACTGAAAACCGCAAGCAATGTCTCTTCCTTTTTATATGTCTTCTGCAGTTTACTTCGATGACAGAACTAATTGTGCGTCCAATATTTTCTAATGTAATTTTTTTTTTTCAATCATATAGTAACTCGAACTAGCTCATCGCTTTATCTGCAAAATGTCAATACTGGAAAAAAAAAAGTAATGAAAAATACAAAAAGAAGTAGAAAAGCAATACTGGAATGTAATTTCTTTTGATATTGCGATGACTTGGGAGTACCCCGGGTAATCTCGGGAACCATCTAAGTGGTAGGCAAGTAAATCTGTGGGCTTTTTTTTATTTTTTTATTTTTTTATTTTTTATTTCGTTATATTCACCTTGATATCGATACGATCAATATACAAACGTTAATTAATATGGGATTTAAAAGACCCTGCGCGCTCAAGTCCGTTTTCCGGCTGTACTCTCTCTTTCGTTTTACATTTTTGATGATTGAGGTTAGACATTCTTTATAGATGCTTTGTATGCAATGGTGATTTTTGGAGGTAGTGTGCACGTAATTCTATGTACAATATACTACTTACTTACTTACTTACTTACTCGCACAGCAGATGTGTCTTTGTGTAAGGTTGTGGATCACTTCGAACGATGATTTTCATCACGTGATTTCGAATGTGCTCGCACTTCATTCAACATTGATTATTTGGAATCAGAAGCAAGCACCGGACAATGCCAATATCGAGGAACAAATACGGCGTTGGAAGAGAAAGAGGTTTTGAAGGTTTATATATATATACATACATATATCAGATACCCGGAATTTTTGCATTATTCCTGTAGCAGTCTGTGGCTTCCCAATTGGATATTTTTAAGAGGAATAGCGGTGCAATGTCGGAAAGAAACACTGTTCATGTCAGTGGGTTTCCAGCAGGAACTAGAGCGAACGAGTTGGCACCTCAGTTTGAGAGTGTTGGGAGACTAGTACGTATTGACATTCCGCAATTGGATCACTACAAGTCCGGTCCATATGCCTTTGTAGAGTATGAATCGTTTGAAGACGCGGAAAATGCAATAAGAGCCTGTGATGGGACGCCCTTCCAAATGAATCCATCATTCATGCTAAGGGTTCAGATTGCCAGGTCCAAGGGCAGAAGGGATAGAGAGCCAAGGGAGTTTAGAGAACCTGCCAACTACAGAGACCGCAGGCGTGAGCGTGATCCTAGAGATAATTTTTCGAGAGACCGTATGCGGTCGTTTAGAGATCAAGACGATAGAAGGCCAAGGTTTGACCCACGAGGCGATCCAAGAGGCGATCCAAGAGGACACAATGCAAGAAGAGGTGGGCCTTCGCGGTACAACAACGCTCCTCCCAGACGTTATGACGAGAGGCTAGGCGAACCCAGACCTTACGAGCCAGTATTCGGAATGCCTGTTCCACCACCGCCTCCTCCGGAAAGAAAGCTTCGCGATCCATACCCCAACGAGCTCGCGCACTTTAGACGTACTGGGAAAGGTGTTCCACAGCTTTCTAGTGCTCACGCGGAAGAATCATCTGGCAATGCTTCTGTTTCTTCTCCTGCTCCTGCTCCTGCCTCTGCAACTGCCTCTGCCTCTGCCTCCACTACATCAATGGATGTGGCTGAGGCTTCAGCTGCAGCTGATACTACGGCTACGGCTACGCAACAGGAACAAGGAAACGAGTCAGATGGCTCCAACTATGACCCGAACGAAGCTGTACCGGTATCAGAACCTGTACCCACTGAAAACACTCAAGAAGCACCTGAAACTGCCGCTGCGGAAACTGCCGTTGCGGAAACTGCCGTTGCAGAAACGCCCGTCTTGGAAAATCCAGACGCAGCCTCGAACCTCGAGCAGACCGAACACACAACTGCTCCAGATACTCCGCCTGCTGAAACCACTACTACCCAAGTTTCGGCCGAAAGCCAAATTCAGTCTTTACCCGAACCCTCAGCCGCACCATCAGAAACCGAAAAACCTACCGCTTCAGAAGCACGTGACTGATTTTTCCCTCATACTGCTTCTCCACCCCCCGCCCCACCCCGGATCTTCCAACGTATATAACGCCTCCCCCGCCTACCTCTGTAATACGTATTTATCCCACTCCTCGGAATGACTTGTGCCGAACTATTGTCTCGTCATAACATGCGCCTGCTGTGTATGTGTCTTTACACACACGCACTGTGCAAAGACTCCAAAAGAAGAAATTCAAACCCAGAAAATTAGGTTGTCATAGACTAAATAGAAGAATTCATACAATGCCTTAGAATCCGTTTTAATATTATTATTGATAATAATAATCCGAGAAGAAAAAATAGAATTTCGGTATTTCACTCCAAAGTTAAAGGTTGGAAAAGTTGTGGGGATAAGGAAGAGAAACAGGACATAGGACCGTTTTTCACTTCGACAAGTGTTCAAGAAGGATTGCGAAGTGCTGGAGCAGAAGATCAGTGGTATTTTGGCGAAGTTTGGAGTGCTGGAAGTAGGTTCAAAGATTGTGTTTTTATTTATAAGTTTGCGTTGAAAGAACGGTAACTTTATGGATATTTTGATCGAGCACAGTGCTTAGAGTATAGTAGCATAAGGGATTTGAGACGATACAGGAGCGACTGGGATTATTTCGATTGTTGTTTTGTGTTTAAATTGTCTGGGAAAGAGAAGTTTAGCAGTAGGAAGTTGTTTTCTGTCATTATTTCTATAAATGGGGTCTTCGCTCAACGGGTTCATTACGAAGAGTTCGAGCGCATCACGGCACAGTAACGGGTCTATCTTCCAGAGGGAGCCTGTGGCCAAGTGTAATAACACGACGAGGTCCAACTTATCGTTGGCGATCCAGACGCAGATGAAGAATGAGGAGCAAGTTCCTATTCCGATTCCTGGCGCGCAAGAACGTCAGGCCGATAAGCTGAATTCCGGCAAAAGGGGGCCAGTGTTTGGCCTTGCTGATGACATTGTGGACGGTATTGAGGACGATGATGATGACGATGATGATGATTACTCCTCTTGCGATGAGAAGAACGAGGAGAGCTCCAAGGACTATAAGCCTGGTGGATACCATCCAGCTTACAAAGGAGAGACGTACAAAGAGGGGAGATATGTGCTTGTAAGGAAACTTGGGTGGGGCCATTTCTCGACCGTATGGCTTGCAAAAGATACAGAGACTGGTTCTCATGTAGCAATGAAAATTGTGCGCAGTGACAAGGTTTACACGGAGTCTGCATTTGACGAAATTAAGTTATTGCAAGGAGTAAGTCCGTCAGAAAACGAAGGCTATGGTAAGCACAAGGGGTCGGCACATATCTTAAAACTATTGGATAACTTTATTCACTCAAGTGTAAATGGAGATCATGTAGTAATGGTATTCGAAGTACTTGGTGAGAATTTATTAGCATTGATTAAAAAATACGAACACAAGGGAATACCTGTGGTTTACGTGAAACAAATTGCAAAACAACTTCTACTGGGGTTGGACTATATGCATAGAAAATGTGGTGTCATACACACTGATATCAAACCTGAGAACGTCTTGATGGAACTTGGTGACGTTGAGACTATAGTTAAAATTGTCGAAGAAATGGATTATGTGAAACGTGTCCAAAGAAAAATGCAGCGGAGGGCTTCACGGGCTCATTTAGATCAACATTCCAGACAGGGCTCTTTCACCGCTATTACTGATAATCCATCGGGCTCCGTTAGCTCATCCTCAACAACAGCAAGATCGCGTAGATCCAGAAGACCAACAATTATTACGGGTTCTCAACCTTTACCATCACCATTGGGTTCTTCAAGCTTTCTTGAATTGAAAGCACATGTCTTTGCGTCATCATTTAATAACATGTCCAGGCAACCATCATTTGGTGGGAAACTTGGCTCGTCATTGCTACAAAACGGCACCATTGTCACAGATTATAACAATAACAGTAACAGTAACAATACTAATGGTAATAATAAAAGTAATAATAATAATAGTAACAAAAATAGTACCCACGGCATAATTGATAATAATAGCGATGATGATGGTGATGATAAATTCGCAACGCCTCAAACTAACCCATCTGTACTTCAAAATGGCGAAAAAAATATTTCCCGCTTACAAAACATGATAAATGCTGAGAAAAGGGAACATGATAGCTCTTCGGAACTATTAGCTAACTCTTTCTCTTCTATGGAATTAGCTGATCAACGCAATGGCGATGCAAGTTCCGCTTCAAACCTGGAATCACCAGTGATTCCTTCTTCGGATGTTATTCAAGTCAAAATTGCAGATCTCGGGAATGCATGCTGGTACGACGAGCATTACACAAATGCTATTCAAACAAGGGAATATCGTTCACCTGAAGTTATATTAGAATGTCCTTGGGGAGCTAGTGCCGATATATGGTCAGTTGCATGTTTAATCTTTGAACTACTCACAGGTGATTTTCTATTTGAACCACAAAATGGACATTCTTACACGAAGGACGATGACCACATCGCCCAAATTATCGAGCTACTAGGAAACATTCCAGAATACTTAATGACTACAGGAAGAGCTGTTAGAACATTCTTTAATTCCAGAGGAGAACTTAGAAATATTTCAAGATTAAAATACTGGCCTTTGAAAAGTGTCCTAATAGAAAAGTATAATATGGATCCAAAGGAAGCAGAGCAGATATCTGATTTCTTACTTCCTATGCTAGAAATGGATCCAAGAAAAAGAGCTGATGCAGGGGGTATGATCAATCACCCTTGGCTTGCTGATGCTTTGGGTATGGAAGATGTCACCGTTCCTGATAGAAAGCTATATCATAGCGGTGCAGACATTCCTGGTTGGTACAAAGAAGTGCAAGGCCATGCAAAGCATTGAATTCTAATCACTTAATTGGTAAATCATTTGGAATATCCAGTCTTTCGTTATATACTGTTCCTTCACATTTTCTTAAATCTTTCTATATGTGTATATATGTATATGCTACTAAACATAGTTGACATTTGACAACGATGTTTATAATAATAACATTTAATAAAAACAGTTCGCGTGCTTTGAGAAAAAAAGCTTCCATGCTGAGGGCAGGAAATATTAGAAATCACATTTAGATCAATGTACTGAAGAATCCAGAACCTGATATCATTTGATCCTGGACACCTAAAACAATTATTCCTTCGTTAAATAAGCATAATTAAAAGGGTAAAAATGTAACACCAAAGTAAGAAAAATATAACTTATGAATTCTTCAGTAAATAAGAAGGTGTAAGGGTTAACGACAATGCCGCTTCACTATTTGCAAGGATTTATCAAGCCATTATTACAAAAGCATATTATTTGCTATAATATTTAATTCTTTTAAGCATTTCAAAAGATAAGATAGTACACCAAGGCTCTCAAATTGCAGAAATTTCATCCTTGTCTTATTTTTGAGACACTCTATGAAGCTTCTAATATTACATTTAGAGTTTTAGGGTTTTACTATGTATGTGTTTAATTCTTGTACCTACCCTAACATTCTAAAAAAAAAAAAAAAAAAAAAAAGGGTGAGAACCCTAATTCTGTAGGTTCAAGGGAGGAAAAGAAACCACTAGAATGGTCGGTTATCTATTTAGGCACCGTGTGCGGTAGGAGTCATATGATTAGTTAGGTAATGTACAACTGGGGCTGAGGTTCTGACATAATATTTAGGGAAATTTATTTTTGTACTTTGTCCGACTGGGACGAAAGGCCTATTCTCGGCGAAGAACGGGCTATGGATAGAAAAAGACTTTATTAGGTAGAGGTGATAACCTTTCTATGTATAAATCAGTTCTAGTAGTTAAGGAAATGACAAGGGAGTGATTCATATTGACCATATCTGTATTTCGAATATAAAAGAGGGAACATTTTTGGTTTTTGAACTCAATTGATCATCATCCTTGTTCTATTTTCATTTACTTCATTAGACAGTCTCAATTTAAAATCTGTGGGACATAGAGAACTGACTGAAGCCGTTACAATGATCCAAACTGTTAGAATGATTCCAAACACCAGAAAGGTGGCCTATATACTCTTGCCAGGGTTAGTGGCTGGCCACTTACTCATTAATCAACCTTTTCAAAAAAAGGACACCACTAAGAAGTCGGTTTAAGTAATTGCAAACTTATAGATGTGCTCTTTTTTTTTTTGGAGGAATTGGTTCAATTGCAATTATAACCTCCCACTCATATTTGACATGTGAGTATTCGTTTTACAGTGCCAGTTTCTGGTCTGCTCATATACCTTTATACAATTCAAATAAATATCTGAAGTATCTATTGTACCTTTCGTCTTTAGGTTCTTTGTTTTTATTCAATACAATATATTAATTTAATTCAATTTTGTCATCAACCAAATATTCTTCAGTTTGGTGTGTTTCTAGTACAAAGACGTGGATAATTTTACAACAGTGAATTATTTATTGTTATTATATTTTTGTTACTTATATTAGTAAGGTCCATCTCAAAATAAGTTCAGATAAAAAGTCCAGATATTGGTAGAGAAAGTAGAAAGCCAGTGATAGAGTAAAATAAAAAAAAGCATATGGAATGGACAATTTTTGTTGGACATAAGGGAAGAAAAACTGATTTCAATGTGATACTACATTCATTTAGATTTGTTCACGTTTTGCATTATTGACCTTTTTATTTGTTCATGCGTTACAATAATGCTGAAATAACACCTGCTACAATAGCCATCAACCCAGTGTTTACTGCAACAGATCCAGCAGCGTCACCTTTACTTTTCGAAGATGAATGAGCACTAGAAGAAGTAGCAGAGGATTTAGATTTGGTTTCAGATGTTGCTGAAGAAGTTGCTGAAGTAGAAGTGCTGATACCGTTGATAGTGTTGGAAGATGGGTACGTGATAGTTGCAGAGACCTCTGAACCATTAGAATCCTTGATAGTGTATTTTAGAGTAGTTGGAGGAGTGTAATCAGTTAAAATCTTTCCTGTGTTGTTAGTTTGAACACCGTTTTTGATCATGTCAGCGATATCGGAAGGTTGCTCTGGGATTGTAAAGTTGTTAACTCCAAATTGTGAATTGTCACTCTTGATCTTGCTTGCATTACAAACAGAGGTTTTGCTTTCAGTTACATTGTTTTCCTTAGTGTCTGGTAGCTTGACCTTTTGGTATTGGCTCTTCAAATTATCAAAGTCCTTCAAATACTCAATGTTACCGTCATCGTCAATCTTAACCAAACCATAATTGTTACCTTCTTGAGAGTATTCATAAACCAAACCACCAGAGAAAGTGTCCAATAAACCGTCATATAAACCTTCGGAAACTTCGTCAAATGTTCTTGGGGAGTTCTTGTTGCATCCAAATTCGGAGAAAATGGCTGGAATAGTACCATTCTTGAAACCACTTTCTAGTTTATCGTAGCCAGACGAAGTCCAATCAGAAGAGCCAGAGCACCATTCATAAGTGTTTAAGCCAAAGAAGTCAGATCTAGAGATATCCAAATTTTGATCCACTCGAGAACCGTTCAAGGCGTTACATTGCAAATAGTCGTAAGTAGCCAATCTTAGATCTGTGTTATCAGCAGCAGAGTACCCAACAGGGATGGTTCTGTTGGAATGCTTACTGATGTACTGCTTTATGTCTCTTTGAACAGCTCTGATGTAAGGTGGATCGATACTGGCATAGTTTGAATCATCGTTAATCACCTCATTCCCAGAAAAGAAACCCAAAACATTTGGATAGTCTTTGAAAGCCTCAATGAACTTGAAAACACGCTCCAAGTAGAAGCCCTTGTATGAGCCACTTGGATCAGCTCTGTTCAAACTCTCACCGTATTCACCCGAGTTAACATCCAAGATCACATAGATACCAGCGTTGTTCAAAATAGTCATGCACTTGTCATGATTAACGTCAGGATTCAAAGAGTAAATTCTAATGGTGTTGATGCCTAATTGTTGGAAAACGAACGCATCTCTAGCACAGATCGACTCATCTGATAACAGATCTTTACCGGATGATGGGTCATACGACGATGAACCACCAGGTTGGTAATCAATACCCTTAATGTAAAACACCGAATTCTCATCGGTACTGTTGCTAGGATAAGAGGGCAAAATAAATCTGTCACCTCTAGTATGGATAGGCAAAATAGCCCCAACAAATGGGGTAGCAGCTAAAGCAGCTAGGAGAGCAGTTGGAAGCACCATGATACTTTTACTTTCGTACCTTTCTTTTTATCTAATATCGCTTGAGATACGACACAAAAATAGGTTAGTTATATGGGGGAAAGCAGATGATATTTCCCAAACGAATGAATAGGGTCGATATATGACAGCAACTCTCAAGCACGAATTCCGTGGTTTTAAGTACAATTATGAATTATAAATCTTTCCTGTCTATATTGTTTATTGTTTATTCAAATGTTTATGTCTCATGTTTATTGTTTATATTTTAATTTTTTTTTCCTCGAAAATCTCTACAGAGACGCATTCCGTAGATTAGTTAGTTGATTCTTTTTCTCCACGACACTCTCTAACTGTATAGTATTTTAAACCAGAAGAAAAGTGACACAGGAGAAGAAGACATAATGAATCTTTTTCTTTTTTTCACTTCCGAGAGGTAACCATGAAGTTGAATGAAATGTAAATATCTTTGGAATATTAGAATAGTTGCCAGCGTTTGACCAGAAATGAGCTTGAAAAGTCTATTTAAGATTTCATGAATTCCGATTGTTTTGTTTTCATTCTCATGTCAACTTTGCGAACAAAAGAAAAAAAAAAAAAAAAAATTCGACGCGACTCTTAGTATTTGGTTTGTTCATTGAAAGAAAAAAAATTGAATTGAAAAGTTTTAACACTCTATACACTACTTTTGCAAATAGTTATATTTTATAGGTATAAGTTACTTGTTGTTTTTGCTCAAAAAACACCACCGTGGATTCCACCGGCGTCACTGTGAATACTTTCTCGATAGTCACGGTTCGATGCTCTTTTCAGGTGGTCAATGGCTTCCTTTATTGGGAGTTCATTGGGTTTATCGGATTCACGGTAGATTGATGTTTTATTAAAGATGTATCTCCAGCTATTGATAAAGAGGACGGAGCCTTTTTCTTCGGACTCGATCTAAAAAATCTGATATAGTTGGTCATAATTCTTTCAACATTTGGTTTTTATGTTTTTGTTTGATGGGTTACTTTTGTGTTGTATTTAGTTTTTAAGTTTATTCTACAACTCGTCAATTATGTTACTTGACGAAGCCTTCCATTCTCCGGGAAGTAGAACTATGTATTCGATTATCAAGTCGCCGTAGCTTCCTGGTCTATCATGAATAGGCATACCGAAGTTCTTGATGACTTCCGTTTCACCATTTTGAACGGTACGACCTGCAGGTCTAGACAGTTCGACCTGCTTAGTGCTGTCTAGAAATTCGAGCTTTCTCTCCCATCCACCTTGTAGTGCCTCCTTAAAGGATAGAATTTCAGTTCTGTATAGCTTGTCTCCGCGTCTTCTGTATCCCATTGTTCCCTTTTCTGATTCGCTGAATAATTGGTAGAGGTCGCCCGGTTGCACATCAGGATGTTTTTCTGCCTCTCCGTGAAGTACATGGACGTAGTTGCGCTCCATACCTGGTTCGACAGTAGCGGTGAACACCTTGGAAGTTTGAACCACTTTAGATCCGTGGCATTTCTTGCATACGTGCTTGATGATCTGACCCTTACCTTGACATTTTTGGCATTGTTGTCTCACCCTTTGTTCGATTGGGCCAGCCCTAAACACATTCACCAAGAACCCTGAACCACCACAATCAGAGCATGTATTTGTTTTGCCATCCTTAGACCCTGAACCTTTACACACATCGCATACGTCATTCAAATTCAAAGAGAATTCAAACTCTTTTCCCACATAAAAATCTTTTAGAGTGACCTCATGATTGACCTGTAAATTCTGGCCACGAGGCTTACCGCGCTGGCCTCTGTTGAACATGCCGCCTCCAAACATCTGCTCAAACATATCGAATGGATCGTGGAATCCTGGCCCGCCGCCGCCATTGCCTCCACGACCATTCTTCAATGCCTCCGCTCCATGTCTATCATATATTTGTCTCTTTTCGGGATCACTTAAAACATCGTATGCTTCTCCCACTTCAATAAACTTGTGATGTGCTTCTTCATTGCCAGGATTCTTATCTGGGTGGAACTTCTTTGAAAGTTGTCTGTATGCGGACTTAATTTCCTTCTCACTGGCCTGCTTGTCAACTCCTAAGATTGCATAGTAATCTTGCGCAAGGACAAATGGAAGTAGCGCAAATGATAGAAGTGACAGTAATTTTACCATATCCTAACAATTGGCTCCTAAATCTACGATCTTGTTGTATCAGAGATGTATCAATGAATCAAATCGATTTCACAACTTAAAACAATCAGAATTGCTGCCAGAAAAGAAGAAAACTGGTTTCAAAGAATCTGAAGATAATGCAATTTACCTAGGACAGTTTCCCGTTATTTGTGGTTACCTTCTTCTATTATTACAAATAGAACTATATCTAACTTGCTACGTGTGAGAATGAGCCTTTGTATTTGACGATTCACGTAGAAATTCGATTTCAATGGAAAACTTCAAAAAAAAAAAAAAAAAAAAAAAAAAAGAGGCATCCACAGCTATTACGTAGTAGTTATCAAATATATGACACGTCTGCAACATTAGTGGGAAAACGGCGTAGATCATTTATTACTCTATGATGAATTGATATATAAGTACATAGACGATTGTAAGGGTTAAGGTAAGTTAAGCTATCACTCTTCGTCGTCATCTTCTTCTTCTTCTTCATCACTGCCTAAAGCAGCGAAGGCATTGAAAGCCTTGGTAGGCTTGTCTGCAACTACATCTCTTGCATCCGCTGGTCTAGATGAAGAAATATGTTTGTTTGGCTTCACCTTCAATGTTTCTTGAGCAATAGGGATGCTGACTTCTTCTTCATCTGCGGTGGACTTTCTTCTAACGGCTGGGGCAGTTTCTAGTGTAGACCAACCTTCTTCATCAGTAGTGATTTTTGGCTTTAAGTGCTTGAACTTAGGCTTGACATGATGGTGAGAAGATCTTCTTCTGCTGAAGTGGGAGAACTCTTCTTCGTGAGCACCTTGGATTTCCTTTACCTTTTCAATAATGGAGTTGAACTCATCCACATCAAAGTTTGGCTTGACTGGTTCAGTTGGCTTTAATTGCAATAATTCTTCTTCTGTGTATCTAATCATTTTAAGTTGAGGTGAAATCACGAGGTATTGTTGAAGGTTCGCTGCTTGGACAGAATGACTCTGCTTATTGGCTCTTTCATAAGACATGAAGTTACTCGTAGTTTTTTATCACTTCGATGAATTCTTCTTTCTCTTCATCTTTTTTTTTTTCAGTCATAAAGCATTTGTAAGTCCGGGTAATTTTTTAGAGTTTGGGTTGGGCTGCACTGTTTGTTATGGCTATTAAATAAGATATGCCATATCCTATGCTTTACCAGCACATTGGGCCATCTTTACCAGGAGAGCATCGATATTTTCACCTTTTAGGGCACTTATTGGAATGACTTCCCAGTTGTTTTTCTGGCAGAAAGTTAGAACTGTTTGATACTTGGTGAATGTGGACTTTTCGTCAATGTCTGCCTTGTTGCACACAACAAGAATGTTCTTAGTAGCCAGTGCTTCTTCGCCACCTACTTCGTTCATTAACGTGAATAGATCCTCTAACGGTTCTTCTTTCTCTAGACTGATCACGAAAACCCAACCTTTCGAACGTTCGATATGTCTCAAAAACTCGAGTCCCATCCCTTTGTCTTGAGAGGCATCCTTGATAATTCCGGGGATATCTGCAACAGTAAACTTTGGTTTATCAATTCCAAGCGATATTGTGCCGACGGTAGGATGAAGAGTAGTAAACTCCCAATGTCCAACTCTTGGGGTTGCATTAGATATTCTATTCAAAATCGTAGATTTCCCGGCGTTGGGTAAACCGACAAGACCTAAATCAGCAATACTCTTTAACTCAAACATAAAGTATTGCTCTAGTCCACTCCTACCCTCCTTAGAGAACCTTGGATTACGTATCAAGTTGGTGAGAAAATGCATGTTACCCAAACCCCCTTTTCCACCTTTGAGTAAACATATAGGCTTATCTGTGGGTTTACTCAAATCCAAACCTAATAATGGGAATCTATCTGTTTCGAGTTCTGATTGCTCGAGATCCATATCATACTCGGTGACATTTTTGGCAAGGTCTTGAAACCAATCCTTTGATAAGTGGTACTCTTCATCTTTTCCTTTGAATATCCAACCTTTTCCTGCTTCATATGATTTTCTAAACAACTGAATATGTGAAGGCTTTTGATCAATCGAAAATCTTCCCGTACAATTTAAACGGATTTTTGATGTCTCTAGGATGTCTCTGAGTGATCCTCCCTTGTTCTCTTTTATTTTCTGGTCCACGTATTCTCTTACTATCTTGGGGTCCAAACACCATGTCACCACAGTCCCAACTGGGACTGTTATCATGACATCTTTTCCTTTGGCTCCATCAGCTTGATCTGAAGTTCCGTTCAGGCCATTATCAGCTATATATGTGGTCTTCAATTTTGATAAACTGTTTATTCCTTCAATGGCTTGAATGTATACTGAACCGCCTTCCCCACCATCCCCTCCATCAGGAGGGCCAATAGCTCGGCCTCTATCTCTGAAAAATGAAACACAACCATCACCACCATTACCTGATCGGCACTTGATGATCCTAAGGTCGACAAAGTTAGATTGTTGGACTCTTACATTCTTATTCTTTTGCAAGTATGACATCTTTGTAAAATTAGATAATGGTGATTTGATCTCTATGAATGGAGTATCAGGTGGGGTCGATATAACTTCATATTTGATCTTACTCTGTAAACCTCTAGACTTCGTAGCTACTGCTTTCTTGTCGTGTTTAATAGAAAGGTCTTCGGTTTGACTAACGCTTGGAGTCCTCTTACTTTTCTTTCTGCCATTAGCCAACTCCTGTAACCATATCTCATTATCAATGGCACCAGGTGCATTGTCAGGTATATCTGAAATGTACCTACAGAATTTACTGCTCGGTAACAATCTTAAAGCAGCTGGTCGAGTTAGCATTGCCTCTTATCGTGCCGTACTTGCCTTTTCGATGAGCATTTCTCGTTAATTATATAATAACTTTAAAATGTTGTTTCGATCCACGTTGAAGTTTTTACTATTGATTAAGACTAACACCTCTCACAAAGGAAAGAAGGCAAATGAAGTTCTGAAAAAGAGCTTACAACAGATAGATATGTTCTAATGTTACATAATGCTATAATTCTATGAGTAGAATTAGATTGGTTCAAACAGCAGGTGAAGAATCAATAGAGTCAGAGCTTAGCAATTCCTTTATCTCATCGGCTTTTTGAATCAGCTTTTTGAGAGAGTTCGGAGAATCACCAAACAACGTATTTTCTATATTCGTCCACCTCTGTGACCATTCAGAGACTTCTTTGGTGATCTCCTGTAGCGAAGTATTCAAAATGTACTTATTTTCCAAGGCGTACTTCGCCCTTCCTGCCTTTATATCATCTAAGTATTGGAATAACGCCGCACGAATATCTTCTATATGCTGCTGCTCAGGGCCAAGCTCTTCGTATTTTCTTATTGTGTTCTTGAGAACTGGTGGTAGTGGGTCCTTGTTTGTAACAACCAAATTACTATCATCGTGGCTCTCCAGTTTCACAACTAAGTCATCAGAGAGATTCGATATCAATGATAAGTGGCGCATCCAAGTTTCATGAAGCAGTTTGCCTTCCTCAAAGTAGTTAAATAGGTTATCTGGATGGTTTCTATCATCTGGAGAGAGGAATAGTTTGCTAGTTGTTAAATCTGGGTTCTTTAAGAGCTCTGCTCTTTTTTCCGTAGCATTGAGCTGTAATACTCGGGTCATTGTGATACTCTTCAAAAGTTCCTTGTTTTTACTCCTAAGTGTTTCTAGTACATTCAATCCGGTGCTATCATCCTCGACACTCTTGTCTTCAGCAGTCTTAATGAGCTCTTCAAGATTATCCAACACTTCCAATGCTAGAGACTGCGTTGTATTCATCTGGTCTTCTTGTTCATCTAGCCTATCCAAGTATGCATTACTCATGGTTAATTGACTTGATTATATATCTTATTCTCTCACCAGGATACGCTGTTAGTGGTGTTGATTTCTTTTACTTGCCTCTCTTCCTGTAGTTAGTCTTTGTTGAAGTACTGAGCTTCTTTCTAAGTTTGATGTCGACGAAAATACGACATGGATCATTTCCAAATAGTAAACATCAATACAGATCTTTGTGATACGCTGTAAGGATGAAAGTTACAGACTCAGTACAGGATCGAAGGAAGCAGCTCTTTGAGATCTGTACAAGCTAGTAAGGATTTTGAATATAGCAGGTTGAAATGGAGCAAGTTGTTCTTGAAGATGCACAAAGTCAATTACGGCAGTCTAGCACTGATTTAAGTCGATGGAAATTATTTCAAAGTGCGAAATGGTCTAGCGAGGCATTGATGGGGATGTGCACATTGAATGAAGAAAAGCCAATCAACGCAGAACTGTCCCTGGTAACTGATGGGGATGATGAATCACCTTTGAAAAAAAGGCAGATGCTTTCATCAAGTGGAGTTCTTTTCGATCTGGGTAATATCGATAAAAATGCGGACAGTATGGCTGAGTGCATACCATTAGTAGATAAGGATTTTGATCTCTACTTGCTAGCCTCATCTTTATTCGATTGTAAAGAGTTTGACAGATGTGCGTTTTTTCTTAAAGATGCTAAACATGCAGGACTAAAGTTCCTTTATTTGTACAGTCGATATTTATTGTGGGACAAAAAGGTTACGGAATCGACAGAAGATGTCATGATTAAAGATCCAGAAGTAATATCAACGGATACTTCTGATTCACTTAAGGGTTCTGAGTTTGGAAGAGATTCTGATAGTAAAAACCGAACTTCTAGTTCGTTTTGCAATAAAGATGTGGACGTTGGTAATGGGGAAAAGATCAACTTACCTAAACTTTACCACGAAATAACAGAATTCTTAGAAGAAAGCGAGACACAATCTAAGCTAGAAACTGCATTACTATACTACTTGTTAGGCATAATACAAAAAAAGCAGGGAGTGCCGAGTAGCGCAATGAACTCTTTTTTAAAGTCATTAAAACTGTATCCCTATAATTGGACCTGTTGGTGCGAACTATTATCTTGCATTTCCAGGGCAGATGAATCTATATTATTATTGAAGTATTTGAACGATAATTTTTCGATGATAAAAGAAGATGGTATTGTGCATGAGCATTTAATGTTGCGCTTCTTTAAATTGGCCATCTTCAAAGAGTTCGGGGGAGATTTTGATAAGTACATTGAAGAATTAGGAGATATGATGAACCTATTCCCAAAGTTCTCCTTCCTCAGAGCACAATACGCATTGATTAATTACAAATATATGGACTATGCGAATGCTGAAATAGTGTTTGATGAGTTAGTTTCCATGGATCCTTATAGACTAGATGACTTGGATACATATTCTAATGTCTTGTACGTGCTTCAAAAACCCTACAAATTGGCATACCTTGCACAATATGCTGCAAATGTTGATGTCTATAGACCTGAGACGTGCTGCATAATTGCTAATTACTTTAGTTCAAAACAACAACATGAAAAGTCAATTCTATACTTTAGAAGAGCATTAATGTTAGACAAGTCTTACACACATGCTTGGATTCTCATGGGACATGAGTTTATTGAGATGAAGAACTCCCATGCAGCAATTGAGTGTTACCGCCGTGCGGCAGATGTAAATCCAAGGGACTTCCAAGCATGGTATGGGTTAGGACAGGCATACGAAGTTTTAGACAAACACTCATTCGCACTCTATTATTTCCAAAAAGCTTGCTCATTAAAGCCATTAGACAAGAGAATGTGGTTTGCTTCAGCTTCGTGCTATGAAAAGTTGGACAAAACGATGCAGGCAATTAAATGTTTCCAAAGGGCCTCGCAACTCTCAAGTGAACAAGACTCCGCTGTACTTTACCGCCTAGCAAAACTACACGAAAAGAACAATGACATATCTGTTTGTAAACATTACATGATAAAGTGCGTTGAACTAGATGAGCTCAAAAAATCTCACGTTGCTGATGAAATCGGAAAGGCAAAGTTGTGGTTGGCTAAACATGAGTTCAAACATAGGAATTACCAAGAAGCATATACTTACGCTAATGGGGTAAATAACGGGACATCGCAAGAGATAGAAGAGGCAAGGGCCATTCTGGCTGAATGCCGAAAACGTGTGGAATTATAATGTTAAATAGTTTGATATTTAAGTTTCATAGTAAACGAAAAAATGAAAAAGAGTCACACAACTTTTACAAAATTTTGTCCTTCAAATATGCTTTTAGAATCTAAATCTAATAAAAGGAACTGTAGTTATTTTTTATTTCTTTCACCCACACGAACTTAAAACAATATATTTATATAGTAATTAAATTCTTGAGTTGGAGGACAACCTTTTTGGATACCAGCGAGTACTCTTGGCCTTATATATTTAAGCCCAAAGCTCTGTTGACCTTATCTGTCACCTGCCCGATATTGTGAACAAAGCTTTAGAACAAACATCACCATATCCGGGTAATACACATATGAATTCAAAAAACTTGAGATGAGCTTAGAGATATAGAAACAACCATAGTAGTACACGTACATTTTACGTACAGATGTAGTAGGTTAATTTTGGCTTCTGAAGGAACCACAAGTGTTGACAAGAGGAGAACTATACCAGTACGATGAACGGAGCACCACCTCCACCACCGCCTCCAGGTTTTCCTGGAAATGGTCCAAATATTAATATTTCTTCGAAGGATACTAAAGCTAGAAAGATTGGAACAGGTACGGAGAACCAGTTTCTATCCCAACCGCCTCCACCACCACTAACAGGACTTCCTGGTGCTCATTCACTTCCACCTCCTCCGCCCCCTCCCCCGGGATTATCACCAGGAATAGATATTGCATCATCTAATAGTAATCACAAATTCAATCTGCCCCCTCCCCCTCCACCACCTCCACCACCACCAACAGAACCTCAGAACTTGCAGAATGATGATTTGAACCACGATCCAAGTTCAAACAGGCCTAAAAAAATGAAAAAGAGGGGTAACAATAAAGTCTCAAAGGCTTCTGGGTTAGTGCACTCACATAAGATTGAAATGCCTCCTGAACATCTTAGGAAAATAATAAATGATCATATGGATATGACCTCGTCGAGGTTCAACTCTGATAAACGTGCGCACTTAAATGCTCTAAGATATTTACCGCACGCGATCTTGAAGTTATTGGAAAACATGCCTCAACCATGGGAACAAGCTAAAGAGGTTAAAGTACTTTATCATACATCAGGTGCCATAACATTTGTTAATGAGATACCCAGAGTAATCGAACCAGTTTACATTGCGCAATGGTCCACAATATGGATAGCCATGAGAAGAGAAAAGAGAGATAGACAACATTTTAAAAGAATGAGGTTTCCTCCGTTTGATGATGATGAGCCACCTTTGCATTACTCTGATAATATCGAAGAACTAGAGCCACCAGAAGCAATTAATCTAGAACTAGACAGCAATGACGATGAAACGGTCAAAGATTGGCTATATGATACTCGTCCTTTAGAAAACAACTCCTCTCTAGTAAATGGTACATCATATAAACACTGGAAGTTAAGCAATGAAGTTATATGCAACTTATATCGACTCGCTGCCCCCCTTATTGAAGCAACTGATCTTGATAGAAATTCTCAGTACTTATTTGATAAAAGGTCATTCTTCACAGCAAAAGCTTTGAACAACAGTCTTCCCGGCGGCCCTAAATTTGAACCTTTGTACCCTAGAGAAGAAGAAGAAGACTACAATGAATTCAATTCAATTGACAATATTATATTCCGTATACCGATAAGAACCGAATATCAAATAGCATATCCTCACATCTATGCTTTTAGGCCTAGGTCGGTATCTACTCTATGGTACCACGATCCTCTTTCCTGTTTGATTAAAAACGAGGATAGTGAGTCGTTACCGGTATTTTTCTTTCATCAGTCACTCAACCCAATTGTAACAGAGACAATTCGCCATTCTCTAACAGAAGCAGAAAGGAATAAGAATATACAATTCAGAATCCCGATTGATATCATGCCTTTAATGGATGAAGAAGAGCTTGTCCTACCAACAACTAAGGATGCAATGGCAATCTACAATGCGTCACACCCTTATAACAAAAAGTCAGGTAAAATGGTTAGGGCTCAAGATGTTGCTTTAATCAAAAAATGGTATATGCAACACCCAGAGGAAGATTATCCAAATAAGGTGAAAAGTTCTTACCAGAGATTGTTGAAGAATTATGTTTCTAACGAACTCCACAAGGACAAACATGTACCGCAGAAGAAAATTAAATTGCTTAAGAGTTTAGGAAATACAAAATACTTTCAACAAACTTCTATCGATTGGGTAGAAGCCGGTATACAACTCTGCAGGCAAGGCCACAATATGCTTAATCTTCTAATTCATAAAAAAGGTCTTACTTATTTGCATCTTGATTACAACTTCAATCTCAAACCTACCAAAACATTAACAACCAAGGAGAGAAAAAAGGCTAGATTTGGTAATGCTTTCCATCTAATCAGAGAAATCTTAAAAATAATAAAACTTCTAGTTGATGCACATGTTCAATATAGAATTGGGAATGTTGATGCGTTTCAACTTGCGGATGGCTTGTATTACATTTTAAATCATACAGGTCAGTTAACAGGTATCTACAGATACAAGTATAAAGTAATGCACCAAATTCGTACCTGTAAAGACTTGAAACACGTCGTTTATTATAGATTCAACAAAATTATCGGAAAAGGCCCTGGATGTGGGTTTTGGCAACCTGCTTGGAGAGTATGGATATTCTTTTTAAGAGGAATAATACCGATACTGGAGAGATGGTTAGGAAATCTTCTAACTCGTCAATTTGAAGGCAGATCCACAGATGTCGTCAAGACGAGTACCAAACAAAGGCTCGATGCATATTATGACCTCGAATTGAGAGCCTCGGTCATGAATGACATCTTAGATATGATACCAGACGGTATTAAACAAAACAAGGCTAGGACAATTTTACAGCATCTTTCCGAAGCATGGAGGTGTTGGAAAGCAAATATTCCTTGGGATGTTCCCGGAATGCCCGAACCTATAAAGAATATCATTGAACGATATGTAAAGGCAAAGGCGGATGGATGGATTTCTCAAGCTCATTACAATCGTGAGAGGATAAAAAGTGGCACACATATCGAGAAAACTGTTCTAAAGAAAAATTTAGGCAGACTTACGAGGTTGTGGATAAAACACGAACAAGATAGACAAAAGGAAATAGAAAAAGCAGGCCCAGAGGTCACTCCTACAGAGGCAAGTGCAATATTTTCTGCCATGGTTGATTGGTTAGATGCTAGAAACTTTTCTGCCATTCCTTTTCCTCCTTTAACTTACAAGAACGATACAAAAATTTTGGTCTTAGCTCTTGAAAATCTAAAAGAACAATACGTCTCTAAAGTGAGACTAAATGCCCAAGAGCGTGAGGAGTTAGCTCTTATCGAAGAAGCATATGACAATCCACATGATACATTAAACAGAGTCAAAAAACTCCTACTTACCCAGAGGCTATTCAAACCGGTACAGATATCTATGATGGATCATTACCAACACATTTCACCAGTTTACAATATTGATCCTTTGGAGAAAATTACTGATGCATATTTGGATCAGTATTTATGGTATGAAGCTGACAGAAGACAACTATTTCCTAATTGGATTAAACCTAGTGACTCAGAAATACCACCACTTCTTGTATACAAGTGGTGCCAAGGAATAAATAACCTGGATGAAGTGTGGGATATAAACAATGGCCAATCTACTGTTTTATTCCAAACAACTTTACAACAATTCTCAGAGAAAATGGATCTAACTTTGGTGAACAGGCTTCTCAGATTAGTAGTTGATCCAACAATAGCTGATTACATCACTGCAAAGAATAACGTTAATATAGTATTCAAAGATATGAACCATATAAACAAATATGGTTTAATAAGGGGTTTGCAGTTTGCCCCATTTGTTTATCAATTTTATGGATTAATGATTGACATTCTAATTCTAGGACATGAAAGAGCCCACGAATTGGCAGGGAGTCCTTCAGAGCCCAGTGAGTTCCTACAGTTCGGGGACAAAGGAATAGAGAAGAAAAATCCTATCAGGCTATACTCTCGTTATTTGGACAAGATACATATTTTATTCCACTTTGAAGAATCAGAGTCTAATGAACTAATTCAAGATTACCTAATGGAGAATCCAGATCCAAACTTTGAAAATGCAGTAGGCTATAACAACAAAAAATGTTGGCCCCGAGACGCTAGAATGAGGATGATAAGACATGATGTAAACTTAGGTCGTGCTGTTTTCTGGGAAATTTCATCAAGGGTTCCAAAATCGTTGGTTAACATTACTTGGGAGAATTCGTTTTCTTCTGTTTATAGTAAAAACAATCCAAACTTGTTGTTTACCATGTGTGGTTTTGAAGTCCGTATAATACCGAAATCAAGACTGGACGATGTCATTTCTCATGATGAAGGTGTTTGGGACTTGGTTTTAAATTCAACTAAAGAACGTACAGCGAAAGCCTTTTTACAAGTTTCTCAAGAATCCATCGACGAATTCAGAGGTAGAATCCAGAGCATTTTAATGGGTGCTGGATCAACCACTTTTACCAAAATCGTGGGGAAGTGGAACACTGCACTAATAGCACTTTTCACTTATTTCAGAGAGGCAATTGTAACAACCGAGCCCTTATTAGATCTATTAGTTAAATCTGAGACCAGAATTCAAAATAGAGTTAAACTTGGATTGAATTCCAAAATGCCAACCAGATTTCCTCCAGCTGTTTTCTATACACCAAAAGAATTAGGTGGTTTAGGAATGTTAAGTGCTTCTCATATTTTGATTCCGGCCTCTGATTTAAGATGGTCTAAACAGACAGATACAGGAATAACTCATTTCAGAGCAGGTATGTCACATGAAGACGAAAAAATGATCCCAACTATATTCCGTTATATCACAACATGGGAGAACGAATTCTTAGATTCGCAGAGAGTCTGGGCTGATTATGCTATTAAAAGACAAGAATCTATTAAACAGAATAGACGTTTAGCTTTCGAAGAGCTAGAAGGTTCTTGGGACAGAGGTATACCACGTATCAGCACCATATTCCAAAAAGATAGACACACATTAGCATATGACAAAGGCCACAGAATTCGTCGACAATTCAAAGAATTCAGCGTGGAGCGGAGTAACGCGTTTTGGTGGACGAATAATCGCCATGATGGTAAGCTATGGAATCTAAACGCTTACAGGACTGACGTCATTCAAGCTCTAGGGGGAATTGAAACAATTTTAGAGCACACACTTTTCAAAGGTACTGGGTTCCAATCTTGGGAAGGTCTTTTCTGGGAAAAAGCCTCAGGTTTTGAAGACTCTATGCAGTTTAAAAAACTTACCCATGCTCAAAGAACCGGTTTAAGCCAAATTCCAAATCGTAGATTCACATTATGGTGGTCACCAACAATCAACAGAGCAAATGTCTATGTCGGTTTCTTAGTGCAACTAGATTTAACTGGTATTTTCTTACATGGTAAAATTCCCACATTGAAAATATCTTTAATTCAAATATTCAGAGCTCATTTATGGCAAAAAATCCATGAAAGTGTGGTGTTTGATATTTGTCAAATTCTTGATAGTCAAATGGATATTCTACAAGTGGAATCTGTGAACAAAGAATCTATTCATCCTCGTAAGTCGTACAAAATGAATTCTTCTGCCGCAGACGTGACAATGACAAGTGTTTATAAGTGGAAAGTCAGCAGACCAACACTCTTGCACCAACAAAAGGATTCATTTGATGCCACTACTACTGATAAAATGTGGATAGATGTTCAACTTCGTTACGGTGATTATGACTCCCATGACATTTCCAGATATGTCAGAGCTAAATTTTTGGATTATACCACTGATAATGTCAGTATGTACCCTTCTCCAACCGGTGTTATGATCGGTATTGACTTGGCTTACAACATATATGATGCTTATGGTACTTGGTTCGAAGGTTTAAAACCTTTAATTCATAATGGTATGAAAACAATTATGAAAGCCAACCCCGCTTTATATGTGCTCAGGGAAAGAATCAGAAAAGGTCTTCAGATATATCAGTCTCAGGTACAAGAACCATTCTTGAACTCTTCAAATTACGCTGAATTATTTTCTAATGACACCAAGTTCTTCATAGATGATACCAATGTGTATCGGGTTACAGTGCACAGAACTTATGAAGGAAATGTGGCTACAAAACCAATCAATGGATGTGTTTTTATATTGAATCCTAAGACAGGTGAGCTCTACTTGAAAATCATTCACACTTCTGTATGGGCAGGCCAAAGTAGATTAGCACAACTTGCTAAATGGAAAACTGCCGAGGAAGTTAGTGCTTTGGTTAGGTCATTGCCAAAGGAAGATCAACCAAAACAAATTATTGTAACAAGAAAAGCCATGATGGATCCAATGGAGGTTCATATGTTAGATTTCCCTAATATTTCTATTCGTCCAACAGAATTGCGTTTACCGTTCTCTTCAGTTTTAAGCGTAGATAAGCTTAACGATGTTGTTTCAAAAGCCACAGAACCTCAAATGGTGTTATTTAATATTTATGATGATTGGTTGACTAGGGTTTCTGCATATACGGCATTTTCAAGATTAATATTGTTGTTAAGAGCTCTGAAATCAAATGAAGAAAAAGCTAGAATGGTCCTACTTGAAGATCCCACAATACCAACGAAGTCCAACCACTTATGGCCATCGTTTACGGATGAACAGTGGATTTCTATTGAAACCAAAATGCGTGATATTATTTTAACAGAGTATGGTCAAAAATATCATGTCAATATTGCTTCATTAACTCAAACAGAAATCAAAAATTTGATTCTTGGTCAAAATATTAGAGCTCCTTCTGTACAAAGACAAAAAATGGCCGAGCTTGAGAGTGCCAAGAAACAGACAGAGGAAACAGACACATCAACTGCAGCATCTGCAATGAAGATCAAAACTGTTAATGCGCAGGGAGAAGAAATAACAGTCGTATCGTCAAGCAATTATGAAACAAAGACATTCTCCTCTAAGAATGAATGGAGAACGAGTGCAATATCGAACTCTTTATTACACTTGAAATTGAAAAACATCTTCGTTGCTGCGGAAGATTTTGTCGATAATAAAGACGTTTTTGTATTCCCTCGTAATTTGTTGAAGAAGTTCGTCACTATATCAGATGTAAACATTCAGGTGGCTGGTTACTTGTATGGGAAGTCCTTAAAGGACCGCGAAAATGTTAAAGAAATTCGAACGATAGTTCTTGTTCCTCAACTAGGTTCTTCAATGCACGTAAGACTCTCTCCTCCACCTGTTAAGTCGAGGTATCTAAAGGGTATGGAATTACTAGGTTGGATTCATACTCAGAAAAATGATTCAAAGTTTATGTCTCCTTCTGAAGTGATTTCACATTCAAAAACATTCTCAGATCATAACAAGAGTGCACTTGATTTAAGTATTAACTTGATACCTGGTGCTGTTTCAATAATTGGTTACACCTTAAAAGATGATGGTTTCAATTGGGGCCTACAGTCTCAAGGTATTATGGATCCATCCCCGGAAGGCTTCGATCCTTCATTTTCTGATAATGCTCAAATTTTACTTTCCGAAAGGATCATGGGTAATTTCTTGGTTCCAAAATCTTCATTATGGAATTATGCGTTTATGGGTACATCATTTAGCGAAGAATTACCATATGAATTGAAATTGGATATACCAATTGAGTTCTACAACGAATTGCATCGTGCACCTCACTTCATTCAGTTTTCAGAAATGGTTGGTGACAATGAATTAGAGGCAGAACAAGAAAGTGTTTTTGTATAGATAATAGAAGTATATTCATGTATCAATATTAAGATTATAGCAATAAACAAGAGTATTATTACATTTTTCGTTAATATTTCGTTTTTAAATGTATAGAGAGGTTTATATTTGACTGTTCCTTTCTTAACCGCCAAGTACCATTGTATTAAGTCACGTGACACAAACATTCTTTCATTATTTGTCCTGCAATAACTTAGAGGAACATTAATGCTGAAACTGTTGTTCAGGAACTATTCATCGAAGTTGAAGTAAAAATCTATCATGGATATTGACTTAACATCAGAAGATTATTAAACATCACATCTTCACAATTGCAATAAACTTTGCACACCTTAATATTTGAAATGGTGCGTTATAAAGGCAAGAGGGAAGCTGGTCCTTCTTCATCGAAGACAAGAAGCGCCATATCTAAACCTAGACCCAATCATACACACATAACTAATAGAAAAGTGATACCTAATAGAGAGTACCAAGATCACCAAAAGAAGAGTCATATTAATATTAATAAGAATAAGAACAAGAATATCCTTAATTCATGGGATGATAAATCTCAAATTGCTACCGATGGAGCACCTTACGAGAAAGAAATCTACGAACGGATCACAAAGTTGACTAGGCTAGGGATACCCTTTGATCAGGTTCTTTCCAAAACCGGTATTGAATTTGAAAGACTTAAAGATATATATGACAGACTTCTTTTACCAGTAAATGTTAATGACGATTTAGTGTTGTTAAGTGTTCGTAGTCACTCGGCAGAACAAAATTCTAACTTAAAAGCTGAAAAGGAATCATACAAAAGAGATAATGTCGATGACATGATAAATAATCAAAAGAACGCACAGATTCCTTTACTGCTAAATAATCGAGGGGTATATTCAAAATCACCCTCTCCACCAAACACCGATATTAACCAGTCGGAGGTAAACATTATTGCAAAACCATCTACCGATGTGCTTCATCTGGATAAAAACGACGAACAACTCAGCATTAATTTCTATGAACAAGTTTCACGGAACCTTATGAAACTAAGGCTTGACTTTTTGAAATTAAAATCGGCCCTCCATGATAGAGTACCGAAACTTGACGAATTTCAGAAAGCTTCACTAAGAAAGAAAAAGAACCTGCTAATTTCGGATATAGAAAAGTTCTATGAATCAATGCATATGAATGAAGATAAATCTTCCGGGTTCAATGAAGATTTCATTGGATTGAGCGATTCAGCACTAGATAAAGAAGACTTTGAAGAAACTAACTTACCAAGCATTAGCATGAACTTAAGCAACAAGACCAATCATCCAACATCTCAGAAGCAAGGCATAGATAATACATCAGATGATCCACCTGAAATAATAACAGATAGTGTTATTAAATTAAAGAGGTCCAAACCTGATCAATTTACGCCCTACCATTCCCTTAATCTTTCGAAGAGTATTTCACCGAATATATAGCATTTACACGTACCTAGAGAAACGAAACCTTAAGTATAACGACATATATAGTTTATCAGTACTCAGATAAATTTATCATGATTTAAGTATCAACTAGGAAATGAGCTAACTTTGTATCTGTCTAGGTCTGCTCTCAAAAAACTACAAATATCTGCAATAACTTACTTTTCCTCATCGGTCTCACAAGTGTAAACAAAGAAAAAGTACATAATAAAAAAGAGGTAAATATATCGCGAAACTAATAATATATTTTAAAGAAGCGCGTTTAGCTATAAATGAAAACTTCCAACAGTAAGCAGCCCAGCAAGTTTCAATAGTTCTAGTTTTAACCCATGAATGTTTGTTCTTGAATAATAGCGTATACTAAGTTCGGAAAATTACTACGCATAAACGGATAAAGAACAAAAATGGTTTCTACTCCTAAGAAAAAGCGCACTGCAAGCATAGCCATATCGCCACTGAAGGTATCGTCCGTCAATGATATACCACTTAAGACAAGAGCCAAAAAAAAGTCAAATAAAACTTACCAATTTGCTCCTCTGAACAATCTAAGTTCTGGTGAGCCTGTACTGAAATCTATTCCTATATCTAAGGTACGAAATGCTGATCCAGCGTTAAAAGCGAAGGGCCTTTCTGGCAAGACTAGGGTACAACCTCAATCTAAAGTGAAGGAAAATAACGTACTAGGAAGCTGTAAAGTCCATCCAGACAGATCACCTGAAACAAGATATAGTGATGGTCCATCAGAGGAAGTAATATGGAGGTACTCTCCGAGAAGATTAGATGAGCAAATAGCAAATCACTATGATCTAGCAGATGAAAGTGACAATGACGACTCAATGAATGGTGCTGACATAAGGGGCCAGTCTTCTACACCATTAATCAATGACAAGTTTAAAGATTTGATTGGTTGTGATGACATAAATGAGGAAATTCCAATTGGAACACACGGTAGAGTAGCGCAAGGTTCTCCCATCAAGAAGGCCCAAAGGGAAGTGACACCGATTCGAGATATCAATGAAATTTTGAATGATCTTGAAGGTCCTAAAACACTACCACCATCTTCTCCTGTTGGTAGAGAAAACAGCGTAAGCGATGAAGCATCTTCAAAACCATCACAAGTACCAATCTTAAACAACACTAGCATAAAGGAAGCGAATAAAAATAGTTTTAGCATAGATCAACCAGGCATGAGAAAATCAAAAAGCCCAGTTTGCATTAATATAGACTCTGATGAAAGTGATAAGGCAGAGTGTAAAGAGGTTGATGAGGAAGAAGATGACGATTCTTTAATTGATATCTTGACTCAACGTTTTACCAAACCTTCTTTCAAAGATATGGATGACCAATCTTCACAGTCACAAGAAGATTCTCTATTGGAGTTGTTAGAAGAAGAAATGGAAATTTCACACAATAACGTAACGACAAACGCACAAAAGCAATCGCAACTACAGACAAGGAAAAGATTAGAAAGAGTGGAGGTTGTTCTTGAACCACAAGAGGAATCTGGAGAAGAAAGTGTAAATCCCAAATCAGATCAAAATGTTTCTCCTTTAGAACAAGAGGATGAAATAACTAGATATGCTAAACTGGCAGAATTTCCTTATCCACAAAAAGGCTTTCAAAGGCTTTGTATCTATGATATAAAAGAATTGAAAACCCCACTTCAAATAATATTAACCTGCATAAACCAGCATAAAGAAAAAATAAATATTATTCTTAGAGAACCTTGGGTCCGCTACAAATATGAGAAAGGCATGATTATACATCTAATTGCGGGCGAGAACTTCCCAAACAAGCGTTTGTTGTCAAATGATAAAGATCCTAAAACAGGATTAGAGAATGATAATTTATTGATTGTATACCCCGATGTTCTTCTTTCTGCAACTATGATCGGTACCGCCATGGATTGTGAGAGAAGAGCAGTTCTATCTGCAAGACTTAATGAACCTGGTGAATATTCTATGGCTGCAACTCTCGGTAATATAATTCATTCCTTAATACAGGAATTGTTACGCCTTAAACTATTGCAACCAAATCAATTCATTTCAAAAGGGCTTGCATTGGAAGTACTGGATAAAATTATAAAACCTTTTACCACAGAGGTGAACATGTGCAACGAATCGGTAGACAGTGCTGTTAAAACTATAACAGATGAACACTTACCTTTTATCATAGAGTTCGTGAATACCAATGTAACAAAGGAAAATGCGAGATCCTGGGTTCAAGTTATAGGGTCTAAAAACAAGCGGAAACTGTCAGTTTCAGATATCATTGATATAGAAGAGAATATATGGTCGGCTAAGTATGGATTGAAGGGTTATATCGACGTTACGGTGGAAACTAATGTAGATAATGATGGAAAACGGTTATTGGCTCCAATTGAGATAAAAACTGGCAAATGGAAATCTAACGCACACGAAGCACAAGGGCTTATTTACACCTTATTATTGCAAGACAGATATGATATACCAGTCAATGCGCATATGATGCTTTACACTAAACTAAAAGAGTTTTCACTACAACCTAAGGTCCTAAATTCTCTAAAGCATTTGCTCAATTTAAGAAACAAGTTAGCGAAATATCTTCAGGTTATGAATCAAGAGATGTCAGATTGGGGTGGGACAGAACATGAATTGCCTGAAATGATTCAAAGTTCGAAATGTGACCAATGCTTCTCGAAAAATTCCTGTATGGTTTTAAATAAGTTAAGTGACAAAGAACAAATGCCTGGGTTGTTAAAACATGAATACTCTGATCTGACGAGGCATCTTGAAGGGAAACTACAGCTTTACCGTTCCTTCTATCGTAAATATGATAGGTTGTTAATGATGGAAGAAACAAGTGTTGTCAGTCTTGTAAAAGACACCTTCTTGATGTCTGGAGAGGAGAGAGAGTTACAAACAGGATACTGTGTAAGTGAATTAAGGTTATCAAATGTACAAAATCTTGGCCAACGATACCTCTACACTTTTACGCGCGATAAGCAAAAGAGAAGCAGCAAGTCCAGAATTAGCAAAGACGACAATCCATCTATGGAGTCACTGAGTATGCTCTCCTCAAATATACATCAGAATGATTACGTAATGATTAGTGACAACATCACTGGTCAATTAGCAGTTGGTACAGGCCATGTAGTGGAGATAGCAGAAGATTTTATTGTAGTAAGCTGCGGTAGAAATATTTTGGCAAACAACATACATGGTGATTCCTTCAATAGAGATACAAGACAAGTTGTTCGCAGTGTCTTAATGAACCAATCAATACAACTTCAAGAGAATACAAAGTTGACAAGTCAGCGCTATAGAATCGATAAGAATGAAAGTGCTACAGGACTAGCACTAGCACGTTACAACTTATTGAACCTATTCCTCCCAGAAGTTCTATTAGAATCAGGTTCTTCTTTACCAGCATCGGGGGAAAAATCTTTTCTACCTGCGAAACAGTCTCTTGGCGGATATTCAAGAGGCCGTAATCTCATCGTTGAACTTAATGAACCGCAATGGGTGAAAAATGTAACAAAATTGCCTACTATCAGCGGTGACTTTAATGCTCAACAACAAAAGGCTATAGAAAGGTCACTAACCTGTCGTGATTACAACCTTATTTTAGGCATGCCCGGCACAGGTAAGACTTCTGTCATTTGTGAGTTAGTTTCTATTCTTGTTGGCCAAGGTAAGTCTGTGTTAGTAACTAGTTACACCAATTCTGCAGTGGACAACATAATGATGAAGTTGATTAAAAGAGTAGCAAGATCCAAGATGGTACGTTTAGGATCTAAGAGCAAAGTCCATGAGTTGATTAAACCATATTGCATTTCGGAACTATACAATGGAGAAAATGAAAACATGAGCGGTATCATTGATGGGGCCCAAGTTGTTGGTGTAACATGCCTTGGAATCAATGATCCATGGCTACAGCTAAGAACAGGCGATTTCCATTATGTGATATTGGATGAGGCCAGTCAGGTGTCTTTGCCGGTAGCAATCGGTCCTTTACGTTTCGGGTATAAATTTATTTTGGTCGGTGATCATTACCAACTACCGCCATTAGTGAAGAATAAATTTGCTCAAGAGAATGGCCTACAAGAGTCCTTATTCGAGCGACTCTGTAGGACTCACCCACAGAGTGTAGTTGAGTTGCAAGAACAATACCGTATGAACCAAGAAATAATGTCTCTTTCGAATATTTTGATATACGAGGGAAAGCTTCGTTGCGGCACAAATTCTGTGCGTGATCAAAGGTTAGAGTTCCCCGATGATGCAGTAATGTGCAAAATGGCAAATGAAACAACACTGCTCCATAAGCTGATTGACCCTAACCGACCGGTGGTGATATTCGACCATGATGCCGGGTGGGACGAGAACTACGGCCCAGAACAGTGCCAGGAACAAAATGACCATGGCCAAATATGCAACGTTGGCGAGGCTAGAATAGTAGATCAAATCGTTCGCAAATTACTCGAGTACGGTATACAGGATCGTCAAATAGGAGTGATGTCAATGTACAAGGCCCAAATGAGCTTGCTACGTACTACTTTTGAGGACACAAATATCGAAGTTTTGACCGCCGATCAGTTCCAGGGAAGGGACAAGGACTGTATAGTGGTCTCAATGGTGCGCAGTAACCCAGACCAATCCAGTGGTGTGCTCTTACGTGACATACGTCGTATGAACGTTGCAATGAGCAGAGCTAAAAAGAAACTTATAGTAGTCTGTTCATGGCAGTGCGTCTCTGCCATACATTCATTGAAACCGTTTATCAACCACGTGGTTAGAAATAATTGGGTGTTAAGCCGCAGAGACCAAGAAAACCGTGCTTCCAACCCGGTAGTCAAGAACTAGAGTCATTGTACCCAAAATGCCTAAACAGAACAAAGTCCGTCTCCACATCTAATTCCACCAGCTCACTAAAATGTAGTAGTGCAAAAAAAAAAAAAAGAATCGAACCCATTATCTAACTAGGTATCATAATAATATAGATCATCTTCCTCTAATCTTCTTTTAGATAGCTTCTTCTGTATCACTTTCCTGATGCTCTTCAGTCCATTGACAAGGAATGTTTTTGTGGACAGTTTTGCAATATTCATCCACAGTAGGGGAAAAAGTACACAAAAAGAGCCTTGCGCCTGCATGACGCAAGTTTCCTGTACGTGCAAATCAAAACAACGGAAAGAAGTTTTCACACTGTTTACAAATATCGATCTCATCACATGCTAGGATAGAAGGATAGATGATGTGAACTCACAAAGTTAAGAAAGTACAATCTCCGAACACTAGAACAGAAACAACAAACACGAAGCCAGAACGCATAGAGCGAAAAAACATCGAAGGTGTTTCCATGGATATCATATTATTTTATGACTACTACATTCTTGTCTAATACCCGGTAGGCAAAAAAAATATAATCTTCCACTACTACTACGACGCTAAAGCACGCTAGCATTACTGGAAGATGCAGCTCCAGTATCGCTTCTTCAAGAAATGGCCCAAGGAACAAAACTACCGCCATTATGCTAGTGCGAACAAAATGATTAACGATTTGAACTGTTAAGCCTCCAAGAGACTGCATAGAGAATTAGGGATGCATAGGGCCAGTAACGAGCTTATCTGAGCCGATTTATTGTAGAACGGTTCCGGAGGGTATATGGATATTTGAATATTTCTCAAGAGGATAAGGAAAGAGAGACATTTTGCCAGAATCGGAGACGATTCTACAGGATTCCATAGCGTTCTTTTACGGACATTGGGACATTTTATTGAACATGCTTGTATTTTTTTTTTTTTTTTGTCTTTGATTGTTTTCTTTCTTGATAAAACAAGAAGTCTCCGCCCGGTCTCGAACTCCCGGTTTCTATCCGCGGACTTCCAAAACGACAGGCATCATACAAGATTGCAGTTTTTAACAAACTTTTGAGCCCAAAGAACCCTTAAAAAAATATAACGCCCTAGTGACAGCGTAGACCGCTGGGTCAGTGGGAATATAAACAATCAGAGATAATAATCGCAGGAAGCAAGTTTGCAATGATCTCTTGTGAAGCCCAAAAGTACAAAACAAAAAAAAAAAATGCGGAAGACGGCTTTAATCGAATAGAAAGAATGGTTTTATGTTTTTGCCTTTACGTGGCACTGGCTTAGTAAATTACATCAGCCCCACGTTTAAAAAAATTTCTTGGCTGTGCCTGAGAAATTTTTTTGTGATAGATCGTCAGAAGCCTTGGTATACATACATATTACATGATTTTATGTGGGTATGTGCAGTACAGGTTTTTTTTTGATTTTATTTCGTTCTCCTCATCGCCCTTTCTAACACTACCAGGGGTTCAGCACGTCTTTCTTCTGGCTCAGGCCGCTACGACAGTTCTTCTTTATCGAACGGGTATTGTTCACAACGGTCGTCACGAGCGTGGAGTTTATAATGTGGAGATAATAAACCTGTAAAGCCAAAAGATGCGTTTCTGCACTAAGAACAGTGCATGGGCAGAATGATGCAATGCAAAAGGAATACCGTGAATTTTTGTGGCTTATTTGAAATCGCTGGCGACATTTCGC
The DNA here is from genome assembly GCF_001417885.1 of Kluyveromyces marxianus DMKU3-1042. Classification (NCBI taxonomy): domain Eukaryota; kingdom Fungi; phylum Ascomycota; class Saccharomycetes; order Saccharomycetales; family Saccharomycetaceae; genus Kluyveromyces; species Kluyveromyces marxianus. The sequence goes on from NC_036025.1 coordinate 661,724, forward strand.
TTTTACAGTCACAAGATCATCAAATACCTACTAAGTTTAACGTACATACATTATACAAACATACGTATTAATTAACATATTTGGGTGTACCAGTTTAATCCCACGCAAAACAAAAACATTGGGCTGTTTGCTGCATTACCCACTCTACAAAAGAGCAACTGCTTAGATAACAGACAATCTTGAGAGAAATAAGGTTAGTAGTGGCAGTACGTAAGTGAAGAGAAAATAACGACAAACAGACAAACAAACAAAAAAAAAAAAAAAAAAAAAAAAAAAAAGGATCCAAAGCGGGCAGACGTATGAAAGGAAAAGTACCAAAAAGTAGATCGATTCCTAAAGTCCATTAGAACCGAGGTTATTCCATATAATTTTTACATACGATACATTCTTAACGGCTCGAGGATGAACGATCCTAGAAACTGGCGAGACAATTTTATTTTACTTGCCTGAAGGAACCCCACCTTTTTTTTAATATTCTACTGCATAAACTACATTTTTTTTAGCCTGCAGGAACGGGCACTGCTGAGAAGAGCCAGACCTCGCTAAATGTTGTCTGCTCCCCTTGCAAAAAAAAACTGCTGAACACTATCCTATTTACTTGACTAGAGTATACCACCACCAGTTCATCGAGGGGCACTGTTGTGTGATAGACTTTGAGTCCATCTCGTAAGATAATTAATTAAACTATTTTTTTTTTTTCATTTTATTTTATTTATTTATTTTGTCGTAGAAAGATCATAGGTTTTTTTCTGTTCGCTCCCCTAATTTTAAATGCAAAAACAGTACTTTAAACTGGGCCCGGCTCAGAGTTCAACCCAGCCCAGCCCAGCTCCATCCTCTTTTTGAAAACAGCAGACAGAATGGAATGTACTCTCCGACCTACACTATACATGTTGTATACATATCATTTTATTTTTTTTTTTTATATTTTTTCTTATTTCACATTCCATGCTATGAGTTCTTCTAGTTTTCTTTCTTTCCTAGGTTTTTAGGACCTGCACTGAACTTCCGTCCATAATAATGCTCGTAGAGATCGTTAGGCACAACAGTTTATCAATTACCATTTGCCTGTTTTCTATTGTTATTTTTTTTTTAGGATTCATTTCCACTTTATAGAAAATAAAAAAAACGCTTAACCAGACTGTCCGCTTTTAACATATATATACATATAAATGGAGAACGAATTACCAAATTAAATTGAAGGTTCGACAATTAGGAAATCCAATCTTCCATACGTCGTTGGTTTTCTCTTGACATTTTTTTCTTATGTATAGATTCTTCTTTTTCTACTCTTATATTTTTTCCCATCATTCCTTAATTGTTTGTTCCGCTTTGTTCTGACACACACTAGTCTATCTATCAACAAGAAAACAGCTCGTTTTTTCCCCCAATTCTCAGAGCAGAAACCAAGCTACACCAAATCATAAACACTTTATAGCACTGTTACTGTGTTTTTTCAAAGGACGTTCTTTTGTATCATTATTGCCTTTACCATTCTTATCTGTGGGTGTATTGGTGCTTCTTTCACAATCTTTGCTAAACTGAATATCTATCAATTTAATTTTGGCTGTTTGTGTTTTGTATTTACGGGAAACTCACAATCCTACTGTTGCTCTGAGGTGCTGCTAACTAACAAGCTACTATATTAGTTCTTTTTCATTGTTTTCCTTTTGGCTTCCGCCTGCAGTTGATTACGTTTTTACCTACCTCTTTTACGTTTTTGACTTTTTATTCGACTATTTTTATTGTCTGTTTTTTTCTGGAACTTATACCCGGGACAGAAACAGGGACACACAGAAAAACACGCAGTTATTTTCCTACGCGTTTTATTAATCCGGGGAATTTAGGGTACCGGAGTGCGTTTTTTCTCAGATTCGGTGTTCGGCTATTATTTTTCGTCTGCCACACGTATTTCCATATATCTCACGCATTAGCGAAGCCTCTTGCAGCGAAATCGTCATTGGAACACCACACGGTCTTTCCAGTTTCTTCCATACCATTATTTGGGTGCTTTTAACAAGCTAGAAACAGCTGCTAGCAAAAACCGCATATTAGTGCCTGATTATTTTTTCTTCTAGGCTCTTTTTGATTCACTACATTTTTTTACGCTTTCATTACACTTTATTTTTTATTTTTTTGTTTTTGTTTTTGGCTTGCTTTGAATTTCGTGCTTTTAATTTTTTGCCAATCTCATTACCCGCCTTTAGTTGCAAAACAATTTCTAGCGCCTACAAGATTTAGAGGTATTTTCAACGTTATAAAGTAAGCGAGAATAAGACAGGTTTTTTATTTTTAAAAAAAAAAAAAAAAAAAAGAGTCGCGGCTATAAGAATACTTAAGCTAAGTTTAATTTGATTCTGAGTTTTTATTCGCAATCTCAGGAATCTTGCATCCTCTAGTATAGGGTCGATTCGGAAAGGTAGAAGGTAATACCGTGGAGAGGCATAAAAATACCTCGAGTGTTTTGAAGGAAGGTGATAAGTGCCTGAATAATAATAAAGGTAAGATGACAAGTCCTTCAAGAAAAAATAGCGATGACAAAGGCCGCCCTTTGGAAGAAGCCGGTAATTTATCTAGCACGGAATATTTTGCCAACACTAATGTTCTCACGTGTAGGCTCAAGTGGGTGAATCCGGATACTTTCATTATGGATCCCAGGAAACCACAGCTTTTGACGAACTTGAATCAGCTAGTGCATGCGAATAAGGGCGTACTAGTTAATCCCAAAGAGATGGAAAATTACCAGTATTTTTCGGATCACAAGCGTCTTGCGCATTTGCAAGAGAACTGGGACACATATCTATTTGAGCGCGGGAACGCAGAAGTAGATAGTTGGTACAGGGATGAAGAGTTAAGGGAGACCAAGGCTAATTGGTTCTATGATGTAGTCATACAGGCTCAGTTCAAGTCCTACAAGGATTTGCAAGCCACAACAGAGGGTTTTAAGGCGGAATTGAAGGAGCACGGGAGTGGAAAAAAGACAGAGGGTACTGAGTCTGAAGGGTCAGGTTCGGGTTCTGCTTCTCCCTCTTCTAGTTCGCAGATTTTGGCTTGCTGGTCGATTTCAGAAAACCCACATGCTTTAAACCACCCTGGCAACCTATATGTCAGAGGTATTCCAAAAAATTTGACAAAGGAGGATTTGGTTCCTATCTTTGCTAAATTTGGTCCGATAATAGTACTCAAGATTATACTGGATCCAAACACAAACGAATCTATGGGGTTCGGTTTCGTGTCTTACCCGTTAGGTTCTCAGGCTTCGAATTGTATTAAAGAGTTAAACGGGAACTTGATGAATGGGTCACCGTTGTTTGTTAACTATCATGTTGAAAGAAAGGAGAGAGAAAGAATTCACTTTGACCAGTGGAAGCAAAATGAACAAGAGGAAAACAGTAGATTCAGAGGCGTCTTTATAGGCAATTTACCAATTTTCACGAATGAGAACAAGCTAATAACGCCTTCTGCGGTTGTTCAGAAATTTAGAGAATCTCTCCCGGATTGTGAGATAGTTAGCTACTATTTCCCGAAGTCTAATTCCCAGTCAAATGTTGAATACTCGGAAAGCGTGAGATCGCAGTCATTGTCACCATTGAACTCAAAGGCAGCAGTGTGTTCCTCACCACCATCTCCAAGGCCAAAGAGCAGTGATTATCTAGGTCAAGAACAGAGTATTGACGAAGAAATAGAGTCAATGAGCGGTGAGGATTCAATGTCTTCCCCAACAAGTGAGGGAGAAGATAATATCGATATGTCTACTTCACCCAGTCCAACAAAGGTTCGGGACTCACTGTCCGATGCGTTGAATGAGGAAACTTGCTCCTCTCAAAATGAAGATTCTCCTTTGAAGGGATACGGTTTTATTAGATTTGCAACTCACGAAATGGCTTTGAAGTGTATTGAAACGTTTAATGAGTTCCAATGGTACGGACACCAGCTAGTAGTTAATAAGGCAGTACAGAAATTCCATCAACATCATTATTCGTATTCCAATGGTAGCAATAACAATCTCGCAAATGCTAATGGTGGTAACTACCAACAACATCATAATAATAACCATTATCAAAACCAACACCACCATCGTTCGAGTAGTACCTCCCATACTGGTCATGTTGGTCACATAAGCCCTCACCAGTCGTACTACCAGCAATCGCACATGCCATCCATGTATTCATACAGGCTATCTCGTCGCCATAGCGAGAGATCAATAAGTTCCAGACAATCTAACGTCCTGGGCTTTTCTCCTCCTCCTATTGCAGCAGTACCACTGAACGATACCCAACACAGCCGTGTAAATTCAGCTCACTCTAGATCAATGTCGAGACAGAATTCATTCAATAATGCGCCTTATGGGAAAGACCCACACTCCCCACTTAGCGGATCTCAACTTTCTCTCCCATTGCCTCCGCTATCTCAGCCCATATATACGGGGGTGATGCCACCAAATTCTCCTGGTTTTGCAGGACATCCTCCACCACCACCTTTACAGCCGTTGGCAACTCAGGCAATTCCTGTATTGACAAGTTCTTCAACGAATTCTTCTACATCTCCCAGAAACAATTCTATATATGGAGCTCTGAATATGCCAATATCTTATTCGGCTACAAACCCAATGTTTGGTACGCCGTTGCCAATTCCTAGGAGCGACGAACAGGAGTCCAATCTATACGTTAAACATTTACCATTAGATTGGAAGGATGAGGATTTGGTTCAGTATTTTGAGAAATTTGGTGAGATTATTAGTGCCAAAATCATTACTGTTGGAGGGTCGGTAAAAGAACAAGATGACCAAAATTTGAAAAATGATGAACTTTTCGGAAAATCTAAGGGGTACGGTTTCGTATGCTTCCAAAATCCATTGGATGCGTCCCGGGCTATGTATCATACAGATGGGCTCAAATTAAATTCCGAGAGTACCTTGTTCGTCTCATTTGCCCAACGGAGATCAAAAAGCATTGATTCATCAAAAAACTCAATGGGGAACACTGCAAACTACAACAAGAAATTTTTGAACGCAATGTATCAACAGCAACAACAACAGCAACAACAGTATCACCCGTGGATGATCCCAGTTCCTCTGCATTATCCCCCATCGCATTGATTTAGTGCATGCTGATTTTGTCCATTTTTTTTGATTTGTTAGTATGGGTGTTTGTGTGTTTTCTATGATTTTATTCTATATCCAAATTGCCGTCCGAATGTTCAACTCGATTTTTTATTAAGCAAGTGTAACCTCTCTCGTTTTAATTTACATCTGGAGTACAAAGTAGGACGATGCGTCCCTAAAAGGCATCCCGGCAGTTACCTGTTGATATTTGTATAACGGGGTAATGTAATACCGTCCTTTTTTATTTTTATTTTTCGATTTTCAATTTTCATTTTCAAGCAGCTTTCATTCCATGATAGATTACTGTATTGTGGACAGTTTCATATAATACGTCCTTCATGATTTTCATGTTCCTGCACCGTTTCGAACGCAAATAATGAAAATTCATACTATGCTCGACCGTTTTATTTTAAAACTACGAAGGCTTTTTTTCCTTATATTGATTATTTTTTCTAACTAGTGAAGATTACCCCCCTTCTTAGGTCGAGCTGCTTACAGTGTAAATGCATGCAGCCCAGAGTGAAAAATGAGAAAGAGATTTTATCTAATATAGTACGGGTAGTTCGGGAAGCTATATAATTCCATGATTTCTATGATAAGTTTGTATGTAGATATAGGCATTTTCAACGAACCAGTTTTTTTTTTTTTACACACTTAAACTACCTTAGAAGAAAGCGGCGAATACTCTCCTTCATGCATCATTTTTTTAATCGAATGATTTTTCCAAATATTCCGCTAGAGGAAAAAATGATGCCAAGATAAATTAACTCCATTCCCATGCGTGGGTAGGAAAATCATTGATCGCATCTAAAACTTAAATTTTGACACATATTTTTTAATTTTTTTTAAACACACTCCAAAAATAAAAAAAAAAAATTAAAAAAAAAAAAAAAAAGAAGAAGAGAACTAACTGAATGTTTTAATTTAGTTGACACAACCTAAGCGAGAATTGTGTCAGAAAAAGACTTGAAGGTATGGGATGTGTATGGTCAGTGTTAGAATAATAAAAAAGAGAGACTATTGATTGAGTTGGCCTGCAAAGATTGTTAAAAATGACGAAATTATATAAATACATTGTAGAAAGATTTAAAGAAGTCCAGTAGAATAAGCCAAGTTTTTAAGTAAGTGATGACAATCCGTAGTAGTTTCTTAGCTTTTTAAGTAGCAGACAAAATCAGTTCGTGGAATAGGAAAAGAAAGAGAGGATCACAGGTTTTTTCTTTTGGAATTTAGTTCAGAAAGTGATCGCTGAGATAATAATAATAATATCGAGTAAAAGAAAAAAAAAGTGGTAGTTAAAAGTACAATTAGTTTGATAGTTAGGAGGAAGGGAATAAAACAACACCAGAAGGAATGAAACTTCATATATATTTGTCTTTCCATCGGTAGAATTAGATCTTTTTTGAACAATCAGTAGCATGGATATGATGGCGTGGCATAGGGCGTAAGAAATAACAACATTAAATTAAAACAGCTCATAAAACGTCGTAAAACAGCATTGTTTGGTGAGAATATTATGGTAAAAAAAGTCAGTGCAGAGAGACGTAGACGTAAATCTAACGTTTCCAATAAACCTCACTGCAAGAGCAATCAATCTTCTCAGATGACTAAGGTTTAGAATTATCTCTAGGATTATTTAGAGATCTGTTCTGAAGTTGAGATTGAGGTTGTGGTTGAGGTTGAGTTTGTGGCAGAGATTGGTTTTGAGCGTGAAGTTGGGGTTGGTTGCTTGCTGGGTTATAAGTTGGATTGGAATTTTGATTATTTTTTTCGTATTCATGCGAGAGAGAACCACTGGTACCTGCGTAAGGCGTAGTCGTGCCAACAAGGGACATTTTTTGCACCTTCGAGAATCTTGGATTAGAGAAAATCGAATTTTTTTGCGACTCGAGCGAGTCCATACTGTTAAATCTGTTTGTAGCAGAATTACTAGTCGTACTGACGCTCGATTTGGCACTTGAAAGGCCGTTGCTCATCAACATGTTCCAGTTGGCCTCTGTGGTCATGAGTTCCAGCTTAAATAGTTTCAGTTTTTCCAAATGTTCTTGTATGTTAGATCCGTCTGCGCATAGCGCATCGCACATTTGCAGCATAGCCCGTATTAGAATGCCCATATTTTGTTCATATTGAAACACAGCGTGCGGTGGGTGTATATTCGTGCTAGGTCCCAGACCAGCGTTATAGGACACCGAAGGGTATGGGCTAACGGAGGAGTATGGCGCATCGATTACTCTTGGTATCGGGCTGCTGCTTGGTATAGGTAGTGGAATGCTTCCTCCTGGCCCGCCTGGTGCTCCATTTGTTGGAGTTGGTCCCAAAGATGAAAGTGAATGGCTCATGTGAGTTGCGGGCAGCACTGATGGTGGCAGTTGTGTGGGAATAGGAAGTTGGTGGTGATGGTGATGGTGGTGGTGGTGTGGCAGCTGTGACAGTGGGGAACCACTAGTTACAGAGGGCACTGGTGATATGCTGCTTTGTGGAATCATGGGTTGAGTCATAGTAGCAGATGATTTCCGCGAGATGTCTGCCGGAATTGATGAAGTGTTAACTGAGGGCACTGATGTTGCTGCTGTGGTGACTGCTGCCGTGGAAGCTGTTGCGGGATCCTGAGACGGCCCAAGATAGCTTACGCAAACCGGGGAAAGCACATTTCTCCTCTTACCATCCTTACCGATATTGTTAGACTTCCGATGGATTCGCTTCAACTGGACCTCCGTGGCAGATTTGAAAAAGTCTTGGGAATGGTGCGTAAACTTCCACTCAACTTCGCTTTTCGGTACATTGTTATTTTTGTTGTTATTACTTTCGCTGCCGTTACCACTTGGAGAGTATGACGATGGAGATGGATGAAGCAGCTTGTGGAAACCATACATATGTAATTGCCGGACAAAACTTGAGACGTTGCCGTGTTTAAAGAACCGTTTTAAAACTTTGCTTGAAAAATTAGGGGCGTTAGGTTTTATGATAAACATGTACTCATCTTCCTCGTCCCATCTGATCCATTCTGACAACTCTTCTTGCGCCAGAATGTGGTGCAACTGATGAATAAACGTCTTATTGTGCATACTGACAGTATAGAGTCAAAAAAAAGAAAGAAGAAGAAGAATTTTTAAAATAGAATAACAATCGCTTTAAGGTAGCAGTGGCAGAGTGGTAGTAAGTTGAGAGGGAAAAAAAAAGATTCAAGGTCCCTGCTTTAGTAAGAAATGTTTGTGTGAAAAGCTGGTGGCAATCAATAGTTTGAACACTACTCTTCCTCTTATTATGTCCAGCACAAATGTGAGTGTGTGTGAAATGAATTCTCGAAATCAGGTAGAAAAGGAAAGAAAAAGGAAAGTGAAAGTAATGATTCACTTAGTCCGGGTTAGGTACGTAACAGGTAAAACCGAACGAGAGTAACGCTGTGTAATGATGATGTATTTTATCCCGTGCACTTCCGATAGGGAATGGAATGAGTAAGTGGGGCAGGAATACGGATGTGTTCTATATCAACCGCCTGATCTATGCCTCTTGTGTGTATTAATATAATTGAATTCCTTTTTTTTTTTTTCGTAATTCTTTTTGCCTGATGTAAAATAATACCTGTTCTTCTGGAATACCGGTATTTCGGTTCGGTTATTGCTGATTCAGGCTTCAGGGGTGGGTGACCTGCCAACAGGAAAATAGAACGTAATGTGAATTGGAATTAGAATTAGAATTAGAATTGGCCTGGGACTGTGGGGTTCAGTCTCTAGCCTTGGTTCAGCCTACAAGGTATGAAACAGAAGTGAGAAGGGAAAACGAAAAAAAAAAAAAATTATAATAATAATAATAACTTTAAAATTATAATTATAACACGACTCTCTCTCTCGCTAATGCGACGACAGGTCCGATCCACTCTGAAAAAAAAACGATGATCTCTCGGTATTCTCCCACACGTAAGACCGAAACTCCAGAACTTCTGTGTTGTGCGTTTCTTTTCTTTTTGTGCTATAATGGGCCCGAAAGCTCTATGAAATAAAAATACGTCAGTTTTGAAGTTGGCTCTTGAACTTGAAATTTCAATTCGAGTTCCAATAGAAGAAGAATTTCAGCTTCAGTCTCAGCTTCAGCTTCAGCCTTCACCTTACCTTTTCAGCAGGAAGCGAAAATAAGAAAAAAAGAAGAAGTACAAGAAGAGAAGTAAAGCGAAAAAGAAAACCGAAGGACACCAACAATCTAGAGTATGATAATATCGAATAATATATACCCTTTTTTTTTTCTCTTTCTCTCTCTCTCTCTCTCGCTGCTGTAACTGTTGAAAACCTTTAGGACCACTAAGGATGTACAACACAACGGCTTTTCTCTCTCTCCCACATTTCCCATTTCCCGTCCTGGACAGAACCACATAGGTCCAAACGCATGTATTAATATATTGCACACTCTTTTCACTCTTGCGAAATAAACTTTTGGAACATCTCACTCAACTTTTTTTTTTAGAATTTTTTTTTTTTTCTTTGGGTAGATACTTGTTGTTCTTGCTTGTGCTTCTTCATGTTCTTCTGCTGTTCTACTGTTCTGTGCGAGCGAAAAGATGTGCGCGCAAAGCGAACAATGAACGAACGGGAGGGAAAAAAGTAACGACATCGAAAGGCAGACTTTGTAACGCAGTAACGGTCGTAGGGTTCGAGAACAGTGTGGAAGAATGGGATGCAGCAGATACAGTTGGCTATAGCTCGCTACAGCTCGCTACAGCTTGATACAATCAAAGAAGGAAGCAAAGTGCGCAGCATCGATCGGGAATCTATCACGTCCGGCGATCCCACACGATAGCCGCAGAATGTTCCTGGCCCAGGGGGGCAGGAGGCAAAGGCCCAACTTTCTCATGTTATGCGGGTCCGTCTGCGGTGTATGTATTTTTTTGTAATCTATTTTCCTTTTATTGTGCTTAATAAAAAAAAAAAAAAAAAAAAAAAAACAAAGCGAAACAATAGTAAGCACAAAAAAGAAACAAAAATAAAACTATAAATTCCAAGATTCTGCAGCCTGGGGCTGCGAGAGCGACTGGGCAGCAGGCAAAAAGAGGGAGAGAGATAGAGAAGAAAAAAGATTGATTCCTTTTTGCGATTTGTGTTGAGTGTCTGTCTGTGTAATATTGTTTTTTTTAATTCTTTCGCTGCTGATGTTTTTGTGGTGATGTGCCTGGAGAATTACGCACAGACACGGCGTGCACCGCGGTCAGCGCAGTTTCACCGAGCTGCAAAAGTCGCGGAAGTCTCGACTGACAGACGCGAGAAGCATGACCTCCCCAATGCTGGGAAAGGCGCACAGACATGGCCGCAATGTGGGCGGCCCAGACCAGGAACTGCCGGCCGAAATAGAACGTGCGCCGGAAATGACTGTTGAAAAGGGGAACAAAGACGCAAGCGGGAGGAGAAAAGAAAAACAGACATACATACACACATACATACCAGCTGGCCCAGCCTGGTTAGAGCAGAGCAGCTACTAATCTGACATCAGCAGCAGCTGAGAGGGGAACCGCCATTCTCACCCTTTGAATTGAGAGGGGATGAGAGAACGAGCCAGTGAGTGAGTGAATGAGCGAGCGAAACGAAAACAAAGCACACAGTAAAGCAAAGAAAGAAAGAAAGAAAAAAAAAACTACGCATTGCAATTCGCCTAACAGTCGGCAAGGCAAATCTCGTTAGACAGCCAGTTTCGACGGTTCATGAGGCTGGCTGTACGTAGAAGAAGTGAACTAGTAAAAGCAGTATATGCAGGCGGGATGGCGCCCCCGCATGATGTTACGTGGGGGGATGACGAGATGGGGGAGGCTTAAGGGCGGAAGGATGCGGAATATCGAACAAAAACTGTGGTATCTATCGCATGGGACATTGTTTCCATTGGCCAAGGGGAAAAAAACAACAACTTGAAACCAAATTCTGGTCCTAATTTAAGGCGACCAAAACGAAAACATACATACATACACCATGCAGCACCGCCAGCCGAAAAAAAACGATTGTCTAAGGATTTGCGTAGATATGATGTGTATAGGACGTACTTGGGCAACAAACACTATGTAATAAAGTAAAAGGGGAAAAAAAAAATTAAACAGTGAGAAAGGGCTGCCAAGCAAGACCACATCCACGGGATACGTAGGGCCAAGATGGTATCGGGACGCTTTCCATGGATGGATGTAGCCTTTTTACCCTGTTTTTCCCCATGTGGTTGTGTTTGATGTACTTTTATTTTTTTTTTTTTTTTTTTTGGTATGTCGTTACGATTGTGGCGCTCGAGGGTGCGGCGACGCACCCTCGAACGAGATTTGCGCAGAAGGATAATAATGGGTATGCCGTTCTTCTGCACAGATTAAGCGTGCGAATGGCTCTTTTTCCTGATTTTTCTCTGCGCGCCATTGTATTGACAGGCAGAGTGTTGGGGTTCATTTCATTTGGTTACCTACTACTATATGTTAGATAAAGTAAGGTAGCTGTAGCTGTAGCTAGATAGCTAGCTAGCTAGATAGCTAATGAGCTTAGTATGCAGCGGTCTCAATGCGAAGCCCTGCGATAGCATCCGAACTGACAAACCAATGGGTAGCGGCATTATCGGGGGTAGTATCGCCGGCGCTTGGGTCGGAACGACGTAGGTTCACCAAGGTGCATGGTAAGGTCTTGTTGACAGTATTGAATATTTCGTCCATTATAGGTTTCTTTGCGCTACCTTCAGCAACAAAGGCAACCGTTTCACTTGCCAAGACGACTGGAAGGGTGATGGTGATTCTGTCGCTTGGGGGTTTGGGGGAGTCATGGCACCACATAACTTTACGGTGAGTCTCTTCGAGCAAGTAGGCGTGTTTGGGGCCCGGGAATAGCGAGCAGGTGTGGCCGTCTGGTCCGCAGCCCAAAAGGATTAAATCGAAGGGACGCTTCGATGGAAGCAAAAGTTCGTACTCTTGGGCTATCTTTTCGTTTTCGGAACCGCCTTCTTGCACTAGTGACTCGTTAATGGTGTACACGGTGGGGCCTGCGATCTGTTTGTGCGTCAATTCGTCCAAAACGGCTTTTTTGAAGGCACCGTAATTACTGTCAGCATGGTCCAAGGGAACCAAACGTTCGTCGCTAAAGTAGACGTGCCATTTGGGCCATTGGATTTGGGAGGCAATGGTTTCATTGTCGACAAGGGCCTTGCGCATGACGTTGATCAATGAGCCACCGCTGATGGCGACCAAAAACTCGTCGTGGTTTTTCAATGCTTTGTTCTGTTCGTCGATGACGAATTGGCCAAAAGCAGAGGCCAATGCACTAGTCTCGGGGTATTCGTGGATCACTGTCATTATAAAAGCCAAGGGTTTGTTGGGTTTTTGGGCTTGTCTTTCCTTTTCCTTTTCCCTCTTTCTCTCTATACCCTTCAATAGCAATTGCTGTTTGTTCATTTAAAAGAATGCGTTATAGTATGGCTAATTTTTTTTTCTAGACATTATATATAGTATTTCGGTTGGACTATGGAAAACACAGCAAGGGTTTGGGTAATGGCAGTACTAGTGACGCCTGTGTCGATCGATTGGTTCAATTCTAAAGCCCACACCTGGAATTGGGCACATGGCTTTTCGCCAATGACCTTTAGAAATTGCCCTCGACCACACACTATAAATCTGCTCACCCTATATATATATATAGTGTATATCTTACACACAAAATGCCTGCTCATAGGCATAAAATCCTCAGGCATGCACCGTAACCTCCGATAGCACCTCCCACTCCTCCACAGGACCCTCGCATTTTACCACCTTGAATGTCAGCGGGAACGACCAGCCCTTCAAAGTATTCTGCAAATAGTACGTACTTTGGTCACGGCGATGAGACTCCGAAGCCTCTTCCATCCCAACATCAAAAAGATCTTCAATCCGCTGTCTGATCAACCGTATCATCGCCTGGTCCATAGGGTATATATCAGAGTACGCTAACGACATATGTGGGTGGAACTCCTCGAACAACCACGTATCGATGTCCAATTCCCCAACAAACATTGCCCGGATAAGTTTCGCTAGACTGTATAACATCGAATTGGGCTTGCACTCGAGTCTGCACTTCTCAAAATAGTGCTTCCCAATGATGAACCTGTCAAATTCCACAAGCGGATGCGCCTCATCCACCTTGCTCTTGACCGCATTTATCGCATGGTGAGCCATCTCAAGCACCTTGTGCACTTCTTCCATATTCTCGCACGAAAGCCCGCTACAAACCGTCACATGCGGCTCAAACAACGGCGCATTGGGAAACAGCGTCTGGAGTGAGCCTATAAGTGTCTTGAACGTCTCATACTCGCTAGAGTGCCCATACGGACACAACCAGAGTGAAATGCCCATCGTTCCTATTCTTTTTTTTTTTTATTTCCCTAATTAATGCAATACAAAAACGTATAGCTATGTGACCTTATCTCTTACCAATATGGCTGCACTTGGTGTCAAATACTTTCTATTAGTGCTAAATCTTGCTCTGGTCCAAACCTAAGTCCTAGAACCAAACCTGACGACCCCACTTTTCAAGATATATCAACTATTTCTCTTGTTCGTCTATATTGTTGAAGGGAAAAGACTCTTTTTGATACATTTTGTTTCATGAAAAAAGAAGAAAGTTATTCCGATCGACAATACATATACATTGTATGAAAAGAATATAGAATCACATCTTTGTCAAAGGGGAAGAGAGAGCAATAGAGCAGGTGTCAGTAGTATTACAGGGCTTCAAGTTAAGGTTTACACATTAAGGGAGTGATTTAAGATGGCCTCTGTTGCAACACGAAAGTGTAAGAACTGTGGTTCGACAGATTTTGGTCGGGATATCAGCAATACAACAAATGAACTCATCTGTAAAGAGTGTGGTTTAGTGACCGAGGAGAACTCTATAGTGTCAGAAGTCACGTTTGGAGAAACTAGCAATGGTGCAGCAGTAATCCAAGGTTCGTTTGTGAGCGCCAACCAGGCGCATCCCAGTTTTATGTCGCACTCGGGACAGAACGCGTTAATGTCTAGAGAAACAACGCTTAATAATGCTAGAAGGAAGTTAAAGGCGGTGTCGTATGCGTTGAATATTCCAGAGTACGTTACTGATGCGGCTTTCCAGTGGTACAAGTTAGCTTTGAGTCACAATTTCGTGCAAGGGCGTAAGTCCCAGAATGTGATTGCTGCTTGTTTGTATATTGCGTGTCGGAAAGAGCGCACGCACCACATGCTTATCGATTTCTCCTCGCGGCTGCAGGTGAGTGTTTACTCTATTGGTGCTACTTTTTTGAAGCTAGCGAAGAAGTTACACATCGTGAATCTCCCTCTAGCGGATCCGTCGCTTTTCATCCAGCATTTCGCGGAGAAACTGGAGCTTGGCGATCGCAAGATTAAGGTGATCAAGGATGCAGTCAAGTTGGCGCAGACGATGTCTAGGGACTGGATGTACGAGGGAAGACGTCCTGCTGGTATTGCTGGTGCCTGTTTGTTGCTTGCGTGTCGGATGAACAACTTGCGCAGAACACACTCTGAGATCGTGGCCATCTCCCATGTGGCGGAGGAAACGCTCCAACAGAGATTAAACGAGTTCAAGAACACTACATCGGCCAAGATGTCAGTGAAGGAGTTCCGTAACGATGAAACAGAGTTGAAGGATGGTGAGAGAAGCAAAGACGCAAAACCACCAAGTTTCGAAAAGAATAGACTCAAGGAGAAGAAGATCAAGGACTCGTTGGACACCAACGAAATGCTAGAGACAAGCGAAGAAGCGCTTTCCAAGAATCCAATTTTGACTCAGGTGCTCGGAGCACAAGAGTTATCCTCGAAGGAAGTCTTGTACTACTTGAAACAGCTTTCCGAGCGCCGAAAGACCGAGTTCAGTCGGATCAAGGCAACCCACGGCATCGACGGTAAGGATTTGCCCTCAGAAGAAAACAATGAGGACGAAAACGAAAAGAAAAGAACAATCGACGATATCGATGGATACTCTCTAGAGAAGGACCCTTATAGGCCGAAAAACTTGCACCTATTGCCAACAACGGCCTCGTTGCTATCTAAAGTTAGCGATCACCCAGAGAACCTGGAAGACGTGGATGACGCTGAATTAGATTCCCATTTGTTGGACGAAGAGGCGTCGAAACTTAAGGAACGTATATGGATCGATATCAACGGTGACTATCTTTTGGAACAAGAGTCCAAGAGACTCAAACAGGAAGCAGATTTGGCTAGTGGTAACACCTCACTACGGAAAAAACGCACAAAACGTGCCAAGAAACAAAACACAGACGCTGCAAGCATTGTCAAGGTCCAAATGGATGGTCTTCCGCTCGATGTCTCCCTTGATGAGACGACTGCTGTTGAAGTGGCTGCCGCTGGAAGCGTCAACAACATACTGCAAAAGAACAGTTTCTCGAAAAAGATCAACTACGATGCCATCGACGGTCTTTTTGGGCAGAAATAGGGTTCTTGTCTTTTCTCTCTATACCCGCTTTGCTTTATTCAATTCACGTAAATTCTTTGACCCAGGATACGCTCGTGCTACAGGTACAGATGAGTACTTATATCAACAGAAATATAGATCTTATATAAACACATGGATAACTAACTAATTTCGTTATTTTAACCAAAAGCTAAAGTAACAACGGCGCAATTTTCATTTTTTTTTTAACTTATTTGGATACGTTTATTCATATATTATGAATATTGGCATCTTAGCATGGTGATAAGTTGCAACCATGGACCTCTAGAGGGAGTATACCTGAAGAGTGTCTCTACCTTTTTTTTTTTTGTTTTAACTTTATTCTGTGTTTCTTCTTATATACAGAACAAGGTTTTTTGGTCTTTTGGGGTACGCCTTTAACAAAAGAAATTCAAAATTTTGAAAATTTTGAGATGCGATGAGCTTGCGATGAGATGAGTTTGAACAGTTTAACAAACGATACACTTTGTACCTTTTGCACAACTTGTAGAACTTGAACAACCTAGAGAAGTTGAAAGCGCTTGAATAGGTTTTTTGGAGTTGGTATTTTTGGGAAAGGAACATCAGGGATAAAATCTAGTTGTAGAAGTGATAAAAAGTTAGGAAATAATGGCTAAAAGATCTCGTGCTGCACTACTACCGTCGAACATCATTCTCTTGCAGAATCTTGTGAAGAGAGATCCAGAATCATACCGTGAGGAGTTTTTGCAACAATATGCACACTACCAATCGTTGAGAGACATATTTATGTTGAATTCTGTGAACAATGAGAGCAGTGATGAGAGTGCGATGGATGAATTTATGGGAGCGATCGGTTTTGTTGCGCAAGTTTGTTCATGCTATCCGCGTGAGACTGCGAACTTCCCAAATGAGTTGAAGCAGTTAGTTTTGGATCACCACAAGGCGCTACCGTTTGAAGTGAAGGAGAAGATTATTACTAGTTTGACCATGTTGAGAAACAAGAACGTTATCAGTCCGGAGACATTGATCCAGACGATGTTTCCATTGCTCATTGCTTACTCTTCGCCAAGCAACTCTATGGTGCAAAACTCGCATGCCAAGGAGCTAAGGAGTCTTATCTACAACACTTTGGTGCAGCTCATGAAGTCATGCAATACCAATGGTAAGAACCAAAAGCTAAATAAATCGACGCACGCGCTATGTTTCAACTTGTTGGAACAGCCGGACTCTCAAGGTATATGGGCGTCGAAGCTAACCAGAGAGTTGTGGAGAAGAGGTATCTGGGACGACTCGAGGTCTGTGGAGATTATGACCCAGGCAGCTTTGCATAACGACGTGAAGATAGCGTATAGCGGTGTGCTATTTTTCTTGGACGCAGACAAGGAGCGTGAGGAAGCATTTGAAGAGAACGACGATGAGGATCAAGTGGACATGACAGCTCTAAAGCACAAGTTTTCGATCAACAAGAAGTCTAGTAAGAGAGGTAAGAAGTTGGAGCAAGCTCTAAAGGTTGTGAAGAAGAAGTCGAACAAAGGTGTTCCTCAAAACAACTTTTTGAACTTTAGTGCTATCCATCTTCTCCGTGACCCACAAGGGTTTGCCGAGAAGTTGTTTGAAAGGCATTTAAGTGGGAAGAATTCTAACAGATTTGATTTCGAGCAAAAGACGGCGATCATGCTGCTCTTGTCTAGATTAACGGGTACTCACAAGCTTATGGTTCTTGGATTATACTCGTACTTTTTGAAGTACTTGACCCCTAAGCAGAAGGATGTGACCAAGATTCTTTCTGCTGCGGCACAGTCGTGTCACGACTTGGTTCCTCCTGAGACCATTGAAGTGATGGTAAGGAAGATTGCGAACGAGTTTGTGAGCGATGGTGTGTCGAACGAGGTGGCCACGGTTGGTTTAAACACTATAAGGGAGATTCTATCGCGTGCTCCACTAGCGATTGACGAGACGTTGTTGCAAGATTTGACCGAATACAAGGGTTCCAAGGCCAAGAGTGTTGCGATGGCGGCCAAGGGTTTGATTTCGCTATACAGAGAAGTTGCTCCTGAGATGTTGAAGAGGAAAGATCGTGGTAAGGTTGCATCTATGAGTATCCAAGAGGACAAGCGTTCTGGCAGGGAATCGAAACGTGTGAAGTTTGGTGTGGAGTCTACTGTTGACGGTATCGAGGGTATTGAGTTGCTAGCCAAGTGGAAGCGTGAGCATGCGGATGAGGATGAGGAGGACGACGAGGCCGCATGGGAGGTTGAAAGGAACGGCGATTTGTCGGATGCGTCAGACGTTGATGGTGAGTGGGTGACGATAGAGAGCGATAAAGAGTACGAAGTTGACTTGGAGGACAGTGATGCGGAAGAGGAAGAGTCCTCGGGTAAGGGTAAGAAGCGTTCGATTGACGATGTGGAAGAACAAGAGGAGGAGGAAGAGGAAGACAGTGATTTAGAACTTTCGGGCGACGAGGCAGAATCTAAGGAGAACGCTGAAGCCGGTACCGATGCCGATGCTGACGCTGACGCTGAAGCTGAATCCGCTGCCCCAGTCTCTGCTGAAGAAGCATTCAGAGAGTTGGCATCCTCGCGTATCCTAACGCCAGCCGATTTCGTCAAGCTCCAACAACTCCGTACCGAGGCCGGTGTGTCGAAGCTCATGGGTGTCAAGAACGAGGAGACCGTGGAGCACTACGCGCTAATGGGTCCAGCCAAGCACAAGAAACAGACCAAGGAGGAAAGATTGGCCTCTGTGAAGGAGGGCCGTGAGGACCGTGAGAAGTACGGAAGCAAGCGTGGTAAACGTGACAGCACGATGAGGTCTACTACAAACAAGGAGAAGTCGAGGAAGAAGAACTTTGTGATGATGATCCACAAGCGCTCGGTCAAGGGTAAGCAAAAGATGTCGCTCCGCGACAGACAAAAGGTGTTGCGTGCGCACATCACGAAGCAGAAGAAGAAGGGTTTGTAGGTGTGTATATATAGATGGGTACAGATGTAGTCAATAGTATAAATAAGCGCCAGTATCACTGACAACTGACACTGACAACTGACACTGACAACTGACACCATCCGGTATCACGTGACGTCAATATACGAACTCGGCCCTCCGACATTACCCGGGGACAAAAAAATAATACACACATATACGCTGTTGAATCTGGGTCATCTTTTTAGGAGATTACCCTGATTTCTTGTGTAATACAGAGATTGATGATATATCCCTCTACATAGTCTTATCTATATCTCTTCTCCTCTATCTCTAGTCTATCTAGATGTAGTCAGTAGAAGGTGTCCTTCTACTAGTGGCTATCGATCCTTATATACGTGTCTTGAAACATGAGAGTTAGAGATCTGGAATATTCGATAATCGGGTAACCCATTATCGTCAACATACGCATCACGTGCCAACCACCTCACACTTCACACCCCACACCCCACAATCCACCATCCACGCTCCACGGGCCCCAACTACTCTTACTTGTTGTCTGTCTATCCCCTGGAACCACCCCTAGGACCACCCCTGGGACCACCCCTTGGGCCCACCCCGGATTCGAGTACGGCGCTCGCCCGTGCCTCACCCTGCCTCGCCTAGCCCTGCCATTCGCCAACGGTGTTGCAATTCCTCCCCCCAGCGCCCCATTCATGCGTCGGCATAAGTCGCTTCCATGCATCACCTTGCACGGCATACACCATTGCCCATTGCCCATTGCCCTTGCCCATTTCCCTTGCCCGATGGAAATGCAAAACCACCCACCACTGGCTGGGCCAAGCCCAAGCAAGGCCTTAGCCTAGCCTAGCCTAGCCTAGCCTAAGGCCCTCTCCGGCCCACGGTTATGCTACAATATCGCGAGACTTTGTCAGGTCAGTTTCCCAGCATACATACATACACGCACGCACGCACGCACGCACGCGTAATTTCCCTGGGGGTAATCCCATCGCTAGACGCCCGAATCAGACCAGGACCCAATCCCAGGCCTTTGACTAGGCCCTGACTAGGCACTTCCCAGGCCCAACGTAATGCCCTTCCGATGGCCATATCTCTCTCGCTTTTTCACCGTATTTTTCACTTTTTTTCAGGCCTGCGATCTGTACATGAAAATCCACTGCATATGCCTGTAAGAGAATCAATGTGGATATGTGTGTAATAAATAGGTATATTATGTATATATATATATATATATATATATATATATATAAAGTAGGTTTGGGTATATAGTGTAGAATGGAATTAAGATTAAATTCTGGGGTGGTGTTTGAGTATTTTATTGCAATTGGACGCACTGGTAAGATTATTATAAAGGTCTGTCTAGTTCCCAGTTTATACTAATACTACTACTACTACAACAACTATCACAACTAGCAAAATGTTGGCTCAATCTTATAAGTTGAGAAGCTGTTTGCAGAGGTCATCTGCAATTGTTCGTCAACAAGTCAGAAACTTGTCTATCCATGAATACCGTTCAGCCGAATTGTTGAGACAGTACGGTGTTGGGACGCCTAGCGGTGCAGCAGCACACACAGTGGAGGAAGCCACGAAGATTGCCGAGCAATTGGGTGGTAAGAACCTTGTTGTGAAGGCTCAAGCTTTGACCGGTGGTAGAGGTAAGGGTCACTTTGACAACGGTATGCAATCTGGTATTCACATGATCGACTCTGTGCAAGAGGCAGCCGACGTGAGCAGCAAGATGCTTGGGTACAACTTGATCACTAAGCAGTCTGGTGCCAAGGGTAAGTTGGTTTCCGGTGTTTACATTGTGGAGAAGGTTGATGCCAAGCACGAGTCGTACTTGTCTATTTTGATGGACAGAAAGACCAAGAAGCCATTGATCATCTGCTCGAGCGAGGGTGGTATGAACATTGAGGACGTTGCCAAGACTAACCCTGATGCCATCAAGAAGTTCTACGTGCAAGACTCTGTTGGATTGACCGAGGAGACGGCAGCTGAGATTGCTGCTTCCTTGGGATTCTCCAAGGAGGCTGAAGCCGACGCCAAGGATGCCGTGCTCAAGTTGTACAAGATCTTCAAGGAGAAGGACGCAACTCAAATCGAAATCAACCCATTGAGTGAGGTTGTTGGCCAAGACAAGAAGGTGATGTGCATGGACGCCAAGTTCGGTTTCGACGACAATGCCTCTTTCAGACAACAAGAAGTCTACTCCTGGAGAGATTTGACTCAAGAAGACCCAGACGAAGTGATTGCCAAGAAGAGCGACTTGAACTTTGTCAAGTTAAAGGGTAACATTGGTTGTTTGGTGAACGGTGCCGGTTTGGCCATGGCCACCATGGACGTGATCAAGTTGTACGGTGGTGATCCAGCCAACTTCTTGGACTGTGGTGGTGGTGCTACTCCAGAGACCATTGAGACCGCCTTCAAGTTGATTTTGTCCAACGAGAACGTTGATGCCATCTTTGTCAACATTTTCGGTGGTATTGTCAGATGTGACTTTGTTGCGCAAGGTCTAGTTGCTGCTACCAAGAACTTGTCCGTGAAGGTTCCAATTGTGGCTCGTCTCCAAGGTACCAACTTGACCGAAGGTAGAAGAATCATTGCTGAGTCCGGCTTGAAGATCTACTCCTTCGACGAATTGGACCCAGCTGCCCAAAAGGTTGTTGAGCTAACCAACGCTGCTGCTCAATAGAGGGAATAAACGCAAAACAAAAGGAAGCCAAGAAGACCACGACGCCAAATGGTATTGTGATCCTGCAGCCTTATGTTTTTTTATTTTTTCCGTATCTCTCCCTCTCTCTAACATTCTAATGAGTTCCCCCCCCCCATCCCATACACACATATAAATAAAGGATTATATACTACAATAAATTCCATCCCATCTACATTGCCCTATGCTCCGGGGCATCGGCCAGCACAGAACAAAGGAACAAGGAACACAGAACACACCTAAAAAAGAAGAAGAATATTGGATTGATTGTTTTATCGTGTTTTACCTACGTGATATATGTTTGTTGTTTGTTTGTTTTCTTGGTTTTCTTTGTTATCATCATTTTATACATACAAGCCGCCCGGCCTTAGCTCCTTCTCCCTACCTACTCAACAGCCGCTGGCGCAACCTCCGCCAGCTTCTCCGTAGCCTGCTCAGCAATGCCCTTCTTAGGCCCGTTGATAATGTAATCCACAACCTCCCGAGGCGAATCTCCCTCCTTCACCCTGTAGTTGATTATCCGTCCTAGCTGGTACCCTGCTGTACCCCCAAGGAAGAAGTTCACTGACGCTAGCAAGTAATTCTTGGGCTTGATCACAAACGACCACCTCGTCCAAATCACACCAGTAGCCAACAATGATAGATTCTGAGTACCAGAAAGCTTCTCAACTGGTCTTTTCATATCGCTCAACCCTGCAAACACCAAACTCCATTTCAAAGTTGGGGCCCAAAAGTGCACAGTCTTTGGGCCTGTCTCAGAGTTCCAAAACCTCTTGAATGCGTTACCTGCTGCTGATGACATCTTTGCACGACTGTTATCCGATTCGATTCGATTCGATCCGATCCGATTGACTGATGAATTCACCTTTCCCAACCTCTAATTCCCATTTCTAATGCTCCAATCCTCCATCTCTAAACCTGTCCAACCATTTCGCTATATAAATAAAGCCTTTATTTCGCTTGGGCCCTCACTAAACTTTACAGCTTTTTTTCTTTTCGCTGCACCGCACTGAATGACAGCTTTATTCCGGTGGGGGGGGCCAACTTTCAAATCGACAATTCAGTTCAATAATACACACAAGACAAGACAAGGCAGGGAAACCCAAGACCAAGGCAGAAACAGGGCCCAAGGCCCAAGGCCGTGGGCCAAGGCTAGGGCGTTGTTGGGAGAGGGCTGCCGTGCGGTCAGGCTGCCGTGCTGCCACGCTGCCACGCTGCCACAGTTGGAGAGAGCGCCGCCGTAGAGCTCCCGTTTCCCCTCGCAGCAGCATTGCGTCACTTCGCACACTCTGGTAGTGGTGGTGGTTACCCGGCGGGAGGTCACGCACTGTATCTCCGTTTCTTCGGGTTCTTTTTTCCCCCTTGGTATCCGAGCCGGAAATGACAGGGATATCCGGGTAATGTTGTATCCTCTGGCCTCTGGCCTCTGGTTTCTGGTTTCCTCTGGCCCCCGGGTAACGCGCGTCTTTCGTGTTCCCTCTCTCCCACCTGCTTTACGCGTAACCCTGCACTCGACTCCTCCCCCCAATATATGTAGATAGCCTAGGTAATAACAGAACAGCCTTAGTTAGTGTGTAGACATTAGTGTGTAGACACACCATACCAATCACAAACGGCAAGGCTCTAGAGATCACAGAAATATGGACATCAAGAGAAGCAGGGTCGCAGCACAAACCCACGGCGACCATTGTCAGGCCAGGTACGATGTGCGCGTGCTGATGGTGAATGCACGGTTCCTCAAGAGTTCCAAGACTGCCAAGGGTAACCACCAGCTCAAGATCGGCACAGATTCATCACTAAAAAAGACTTGCTACTACTGTGATGCCCCAGGCCTGGACCTAGGTCCAGGCCATGGGCGTGGCGCACAGCAGGACACCGCTTGCGTGCCCTGTGCCCTGTGCCAGCACTGGTCGTGCTCGCGATGCACCTTGGGCACAGACCGATGCCTCAACTGCATGACCGGGTAACACCGGGAACTTTTGCCCAACTTTTTTTCATTTTCGTTTTTTTGGGGGCCCCCGAAAAAAAAAAAGTGGCGGAACGGGCCTCCGTGCGCGGCCGTCTGTGCAGGACCCCCTATTTCGCTGTCCGGTTTCGGGCGCCCGAAACTTTCGCACTGGCTCATCTGTACCCAAAAAAAGTTCCAAACAGTTAGTTATAGTTATATCGTCATCACCAACTAATAACACACACATTGGCTTTACAGATGCAACAAACAAACACACTGGCAATTGGCCAAAGCATACACACACAGAGCCTTGGATAGATACGTCAGGGGGAAAACAGTACTCTCAAGTGGCCCACACAGGATATTAGTTGTTGTCTAAACATTAATTCAATACCCTACCACACACCATCCATCCATCCCCCCCCCACTGGAGTTATATATAACATATCTCTCTCATCGTGATAGGGGCTAATTTCTGGATACCAAGACCAAACCCAATGACTACATACTACAAGGTGGTGAAGGGGGCGACCAAGGTGAAAATGGCGCCCCCCAAGAACAAGTACACAGACCCGATATTGCTTGGCACGGCAAATGAGCACGATTTTTCAGAGATTGTCAATGCGTTGTACGAACGGATTAACGATTCAGCATGGACAGTGGTGTTCAAGTCGCTTGCCGTAGCGCATCTCATGATTCGCGACGGTGACAAGGACGTGGCGTTGCAGTACTTCTCCAAGCACTTGGACTTTTTCGAGCTTCGCGGACTCGCGCGTTCGTTTCCGGCGAAATCTGGCGACGTTCAGGCACTAGAACGTTACAGACAGTACTTGCGGGTCAGAAGCGAGGAATTCGGCAAGATCAAGAAGGACTACGTGCGTGCGAGCAACTCGAACTTGAAGAAGTTCGACGGGAACCACTCGTCCAAGACCCTCGAGCATGTAGAGTCCTTGGAGTTGCAGATAGGGGCTTTGATCAAAAATAGATATTCGCAGTACGACTTGAACAACGACCTCATCATGTACTCGTTCAAGATGCTTGTGCAGGACCTGCTTGCCCTCTACAATGCCTTAAACGAGGGTATCATTACGTTGTTGGAGTCCTTCTTTGAGCTTACCCGTGCCAATGCCGAGCGTACGTTAAAACTATACAAGAGATTCGTCCAACTAACGGAGAACGTTGTGCGCTACTTAAAGTCGGCTAAGGCAGTGGGTCTAAAGATCCCAGTCATCAAGCATATTACTACCAAGTTGATCAGCTTGCTAGAAGACCATTTGCGCGAGGATTCCGAAAACAAAGGAAACACATTCTCGAAAGACGACCAGACCCAGGTACAGAGTGAGCTAGAGCGTATAAGGCAGCAAAGGATCACGCTGGAAAACCAATTGAAACACCAATCGGTCCAGCAAATACAGCCTACCGGATACAATCCTTTCGTTACGAGCCCAATGTCCTTGGCGTCGCCTCAGTTTGACACTCAGCCTGCTCAGGTCGCCAATACCAGCAACCCATTCCAGCAGTACCAGCAGCAGCCACAGATCCCACAACAAACGGGATTCAATCCATTCATGCAAGATATGCAGCAGCAGCAGCAGCAACAGCAACAGCAACAGCAACAACAGCAATTGGAGCAGCAGAGATTGCAGCAGCAGCAATTGGAACAACAGATGTTACAGCAGCAGCAATTGGAGCAGCAGAGGTTACAACAGCAGCAATTGGAGCAACAGCAGCAGCAGCAGCAACTGGAACAGCAGAGATTACAACAGCAGCAATTGCAGCAACAACAACAATTGCAACAACAACAACAGCAGCAGCAGCAGCAACAACAATACCAATTGTCCCCTCAACTCCAAAATAACATGACCGCCCAGCTCCAACCAGCAAACACCGGCCACATGATGCAATTGAACGCATCCACAACAGCACCAATGCCCATCGTCGCCTCCCAAACAGGACCAAACAACCCATTCTCCTTCGAAAACGTCCAGCGCCAACAACTACAAAGGCAACAGACTAACCCATTCAGCGTCCAAAACTACTCCCAAATCTCAAACAACCCATTCTCCACCTCAACAACCCCCCAGATCCAACAAAACACCCGCCCAAACACCTTCGGAGGACTCGAATTGATGCCCACCGTCCCAGTATTCCCTCAGACTCAGCTACAACAAGGTTTCCAAAACGCGGCTAACCAACGGTCCCAGAACGAACCAAACCTAATTGATATATAATTAACTACTATCTATCTAATGCTGTTACTAGTGGCAATGCTGTGCGACCCCCTCCATTGCTGCTACACTTGTGTATGTATCCTACCTAATTCCAAAATCACAAAATTAAAGTTGAACTAAGGCCCAGTCCTCTTGAACTTCTTCCTGTATAGCAACTTAACGAACGAACGAGCCATTATTGTTCTTTCTTTCCCAATATCATCCATATGTGCCCACCGCCCGGAAGCCTCCATCACGTGACACAAAACCCCGCGGCTAGTTTTCTCGTCCCATGGCCGTTTGTTACCCGCACACATCTCAAGTCCCGTTAATTTCAGTGTACACAAAAACAACACCCAGCCACCCAGTCGGTTCGGAAGAAAAAAAAAAAAGAAGTTCAGAGAAAGAAAGAAAGAAAAAAAAACAAAAATATACAAAAAACAAAAAAAAACTGGATGCCGGGATGCCTCTAAGAAATACACGAAGCCCAAGCCGCCCGAAGCCTTTTCGGAAGCCCTCCCTCCCCCCCTCCTCACTACTGGAAGCCCAACTGTTCGTCACGTTCGCCCAATTTCTCGGTTTCGGTTTCTTACACCAGTCGCAGCTTCTTAGAGGAACATGATGATATTTGGAAATGTAGAAAATTAAGATAAATTGAAGCCAAAGGACTTTTTCCAAGCTAGACACTACACATGCAGGTTCGAAGTCGAATTAAAGGAGATATTTTTCGTTGTGAGTGGTAGCTTGTTTGTGTGTGTGGTTTTTTTTTTTTTTCCGTAATCAATATCATCCGATACTAGGACATTACTAGGAAAATAGAGACCAAGGTTATAAATACTTGAACCCTGTTTTTAAGAGCTGGTGCATAGTTTAGTGTTTAGTTGTTGGTAAATTGGCTGGTTATTTGTGGATTTAGCTACTAGTTGAAGCAAAGGATATTAAGGCCAAGACAAAATAAAGGGCTAAGGCTATACAGAGCAAAGTGAAAGAATAGATAATATTAGCATGAGCGTGAGCAATACTATTTACGGTGTTGCTTTCCGTTCTTTAAGCACATCTGATGAGCAGCTTTATAGGAAGACAGCTAGATTTTACCATTCGTTGGGGTTCCAAACGGTGAAGTTGTACGACAACTTTAAGAACCACGACGATTCGCATTTGATTGTTGGTACTTCGAAGAATTCTGTGAAGGAATGCTGGTTGGAGTCGTTCAAGCTATCGCAAGTTGATGCTGAGGGATTTAGAGTTCCACAGCAGGAGGCATCGAACCAGGATCAGAGTGATGGTGTGATGATTAAGTTGAGAATGGTTGAGAGCGAGCCAGCTGTTCAAAAGGCGGATGTGATTGTGTACTACACGGTGAGTTTGGAGGAAGTGGCCAAGTTTGGTGAGTCTTTGGATGCGCACACGGTGAAGTTGGTGGACCCATTGGGCAACACTATCTTGGTAACTGACGAGGTTAGCGGGAAGAAGCTCAATGCGGCTGAATTCATCGAGCCAAAGGACACGTCTGATGAGCACAAGATCACGATTGACTTGGGAGACAAGGATCAGAAGAAAAAGAAGATCGCCGTTATGACATCCGGTGGTGACTCTCAAGGTATGAATGCTGCAGTTCGTGCAGTTGTAAGGACCGGTATCTACTACGGGTGTGATGTTTATGCAGTTTACGAAGGTTACGAAGGTTTGGTTAAAGGTGGTGATTTATTGAAGAAGATGGAATGGCAAGATGTCCGTGGATGGCTAAGCGAGGGTGGTACTTTGATCGGTACTGCTCGTAGTAAAGAGTTCAGAGAAAGATGGGGTCGTAAGCAAGCTGCTGCTAACCTAATAGAACAAGGTATCGATGCCTTGGTCGTGGTTGGTGGTGATGGTTCCTTAACTGGTGCCGACTTGTTCAGATCGGAATGGCCATCTTTGGTCGATGAATTAGTCAAGGAGGGTAAATTTACCAAGGAACAGGTCGCCCCCTACCACAACTTGACCATCGTTGGTATGGTCGGTTCCATTGACAACGATATGTCTGGTACCGATTCCACCATTGGTGCTTACTCTGCATTGGAAAGAATTTGTGAAATGGTGGATTACATCGACGCCACCGCCAAGTCCCACTCAAGAGCTTTCGTCGTCGAAGTTATGGGTAGACACTGTGGTTGGTTAGGTTTGATGTCCGGTATCGCTACTGCAGCCGACTACATCTTTATCCCAGAAAGAGCTGCTCCACACGGCAAATGGCAAGACGAGTTGAAGCGTGTTTGCCAAAGACATAGAGAAAAGGGCCGTAGAAACAACACTGTTATCGTTGCTGAAGGTGCTGTCGATGACCAATTGAACCCAATTACAGCCGAACAGATTAAGGATGTCTTGGTTGAGCTAGGTTTGGATACCAAGATTACCACTTTGGGTCACGTGCAAAGAGGTGGTACCGCAGTGGCTCACGACAGATGGTTGGCTACCATGCAAGGTGCCGATGCTGTTAAGGCCATCTTGGAAATGACCCCAGAGACTCCTTCCCCATTGATCGGTATCTTGGAAAACAAGGTTATCAGAATGCCATTGGTGGAATCTGTTAAGCTAACTAAGGAAGTCGCCACGGCCATTGAAGCCAAGGATTTCGACAAGGCCATTTCCTTGCGTGACACAGAATTCATTGAATTATACGACAACTTCATCTCTACCACAGTTAACGATGACGGTTCTCAATTGCTACCAGAGGGTGAAAGATTAAACATTGCTATCGTCCACGTCGGTGCTCCATCTGCTGCCTTGAACGCTGCTACCAGAGCCGCCACTTTGTACTGTCTTGCTCACGGTCACAAGCCATATGCTATCATGAACGGTTTCAGTGGTCTAATACAAACTGGTCAAGTCAAGGAACTTTCATGGATCGATGTTGAAGACTGGCACAACCTAGGTGGTTCTGAAATCGGTACCAACAGATCTGTCGCCGCTGAAGACATGGGTACAATTGCTTACTACTTCCAAAAGCATAAGTTCGATGGTATCATCATCATGGGTGGTTTCGAAGGTTTCAAGTCTTTGAAGCAACTAAGAGATGGTCGTGAAGAATACCCAATTTTCAACATTCCAATGTGTCTGATCCCAGCCACTGTTTCCAACAACGTTCCAGGTACTGAATACTCCTTAGGTGCAGACACATGTTTGAACGCATTGGTGAAGTACACTGACGCTATCAAGCAATCTGCTGCAGCTTCTAGACGTAGAGTTTTCGTTGTCGAAGTCCAAGGTGGTCACTCTGGTTACGTTGCATCTTTCACCGGTTTGGTCACCGGTGCTGTTTCTGTGTACACCCCAGAAAAGAAGATTGACTTGCAATCCATCAAGGAGGATTTGGCTCTCTTGAAGGAAAGTTTCAGAAACGACCAAGGTGAAACCAGAAACGGTAAGATCTTGATTAGAAACGAAATGGCATCCACTGTCTACACCACGGAACTACTAGCAGACCTAATCACTGAACAATCTAACAACAGATTCGCCGTCAAGACTGCTATCCCAGGTCACGTTCAACAAGGTGGTTTCCCATCCTCCAAGGACCGTGTTGTGGCTTCCAGATTCGCCGTCAAGTGTGTCAAGTTCATTGAACAATGGAACAAGAAGAACACCGAGGCAGAAAACATGGACTACAAGATCCTACGTTTCAACTACGTCAACGGTGTCAAGGAATTCACCGTTCCTAACGAAGACGCATCTGCCGCCGTCATCTGTGTCAACGGATCCAAGATCTCCTTCAAGCCAATCGCAGAGATCTGGGAAAAGGAAACAGATGTCAAGCTAAGAAAGGGTCACGACATCCACTGGGAAGAATATAACGAAATCGGAGACATTCTTTCCGGTAGATCTATGCTAAGAAGAAAGTTGCAAGAAGAAAGCGAACAAGGGTCCTCAACTGGCAATAGCACTCCGCTACCAGCCTCCGCTTAAACGCAGACGGCCCTTCCCTCTCCATTCTTTTATGCCTTGAACGAAAACATTTTCTCCTTAGCCAAATCAATAGATTAAAATCATAATAATGATGATGATGTACAATACACAACTTACTACCATTACTACGTATCAACAAAAACCACCAAATAAACCCGCACATAAATAGTTTAATATTATATGATGAGATATACTGACACACAAAGGCTAACCCAATTCCATGCCATGTGACCGCAAATTAAGTCCCTCGTTGAAAACTTCCTTTTTCGTTCTCTTTCTGTGGCTTTCCACATCCCATCCACTGTCGGAAGAAACCGGGATGCGGGATGTCACAAAAACGAAAAAGTGACGCTCGAAGCCACGCGACTTTTTCGTGCTTTGATATCATTGGTCGATACGATCTGCGGCTGACTCAAATGCCCGCACAACATGTCAAGCCAGTTCCTGTTTTCCAGCGCGAGTGTGTGCGCGCGCGATGGTCACCGGCTGGTATGGTATATATGTGGTATTTGTATATCCCGGAAAGGCGTATGCAAGAACAAGGTGCGCCATATTAGTGAAACGGCTTTATAGCAACATTTTCTATCAGTGATGGTCATGCATTTTTGAGATCTGCTATCGATAAGTAGTG
The DNA here is from genome assembly GCF_001417885.1 of Kluyveromyces marxianus DMKU3-1042. NCBI lineage: Eukaryota > Fungi > Ascomycota > Saccharomycetes > Saccharomycetales > Saccharomycetaceae > Kluyveromyces > Kluyveromyces marxianus. The sequence continues at coordinate 691,612 of NC_036025.1, forward strand.
TTTGAGCACACCCAAGAAGTCACGATGAGCATGTTATTGTTTTATTTGGCCTATAGTCTTCACCGTTTGTAAACAATAATGACTGTCAGAGAGAGACAGGGCATTTGTATATAAACGGTGATGGTATGTCATTGGTGTATATTGGACAGCTCTGGTGCAACTAGTATGTAGAATTCACAGGTGCATAAAGAGTAGCAAGCAGCAAGAGTCTCTAAATTTTCTAGAAGAGCTGACCCATTATCTGACATAATGTTCTCCCAATACGCAGTCAAAGTATCTCGTACAGTCACTAAGGCTGTTCCATCAGTAGCCTCGCTTTCCTCAGTTTCCGTTCCCAGTGCAGCAAGAGGGAAAGTTTCCAGTAGCGCGGTGAAGCAGACTGGAAATTCGTTTAAATCTTTTAAGGAATATAGAGAGGTTGCTAAGACTTACGGTCCTTTGAGCGCAAAGTTGGCTACACAGAGGCATCTTGCTTACCCAAAAGGCCATCACGCTTGAATCTACTTTTTTTTTTTCGAGACAGGTAGAATATATGCATATACGATTAGGCACAGAATAATTACTGATAGATATCTGTGAATCGGGGAATGCTGTTTGCGCACGGGTGTGCACAGTGGCCCGGTATACGTAAGCTCTTTTTTTATACGGTATAGAGACAATGATTTAATGAAATGAAACAGGTTTTTGAATTCTTTTTTTTTTTATCTATAAAGGTTTCGCCTCTAGCAACAAGTATGTAACTAACTAACTAACTAACTAACTAACTAACTAACTAACTAACTAACTGAGTGGGAGCCAAAAGAAAATATGAAAAAATGAATGAAACTAGCACTAAGCGTTGCAAGGCGATCCCAGATCGATATACTTCTTCCTTTCGTTTTTTTAGTGGTCAATCGAGAATTCCAAAGTATTTGTATAGCACAGGACACACAAGAACCACTGTTGCTGGGATGCCGGCGTATATAATTGATCGTCCGATGACATCAATTCTAGCCAATGGTGTAAACTCTTGTACAGCATCCATTTCCTTTTGTCTCTGTAGCTCTTCTTTTGTGAAGGGACGGTCGTCGCCAATGAGCTTGGTAAGAATCCAGTATATAACTTTCTTACCCAATTCTTTCCAAATCAAGACAGCAATGACACCAATCACGATTCTTGCAATGGTACCCGTGATCCCAATTCGGGCAAAATTAAACGGCATCTCATATGATGGGGTATTAAATATTCTTGGGTATAACCAGTCACTGCATTCTAGACCCATGATGACACCAATGAACGCAACACTATCCTCGATACATGGACACGCATCAATGGGCCTTGCGTGAAGTTTCAACAATATCGCACCATGAACAATACTGAAAAGTGGATACCACAGACCACTGCCAATTGTAAACTCATCATAGTGCAAATACTCATGTGTATATACCCGTAGTGCGCAACAAACAATACCAATCACAATTCCGCTCGAAAGATCCAAAATACCATGCATTCCACAGTACAACCTTCCAAATGTCAAAATAAAGAAATATACAGCAGCAAGAAGGTAGAAGATGCCTCTGTTCGATTCATCGTCTAATTTAATTTGTGAAATGTACCATAATATCAACATGCTTACTCCTGTCGCATTTGCTGTGTGAGAGCTTGGAGCTCCATATTCTTTTGTCGTATAATCGCTTAACGTGATGCGATGAACAGGCGGAGATTTAGGCCTAGGCAAACACCAGTAATCCTTCAAATGTCCACTCAAATATATTGAGTATCCGAGAATATACACAAGATCCCTTGTAGCAGCGCTAAAGCCAGTCCAGCGTGGTATCGGAAGCATTACAACGTAAAATGTATGTGAACCCATTATCGCTGTAGAAGCGAAAAATACATCTGTAGGTTTATTTCTAAGGTGCTCTTGAATCCACAGAATAATACCCTCTGCATGCGTCATCTCGATAACTTCCAATAGCTTCTGCCTGCAAGCGAATCGAAACTTAGACATATGTGGTTTGAAATGATCTGGGTCGTGATTGCCTGGATCTGAGCATGGGTGTTTACCATCAAATACATTTAAATGAGAGAACGAAAATATCCTCTGGCGAGTCTGTCGAGCTTCTGTCATGCCTTATTATATTTTAGCTCCACCTTTTTAGCACTTAACCATTGGTTAGCTCAATTGCAAGTTAGGTAGTATGGAATAATTGGTTACTCGTGTCATAAATAAACCTCATATCTTGATAATTAAACGTATTCTGTATCCTTTCCATATTTACATATTTTTCACTGCCTAGGGTTCATCGTGGGTTTTTTTTTTTTTTTTGGAGCCAAAATGAATGCCGAAGAAAACAAACGGCTGTTACCATCGAACAAATTCCGAGTCCGTTTGAGATACAGTTTAACGAACTGTCACTGAGATGGCGAATTAGGGATATTGTGATGTGAATATGATGTGAATATATTAATGCAGCTTTGATATGTTTAATATAAATATATATATATATATATTTGGGTAATTGTGTAGCCAAAAATTTGTTGGAGTTGATGTAAGATCAATTATATTGCAATAACTTGTCAATAGCTGTGAGATCTTGCATACATGTCACGGTATCTGTGAACGCTTTGCTTTCCAAATTTTGTTTTGGAATGGAGAGCCATTTATCTTTTTGTTCAAGAGTCCAAGGTAGCGAGTGAAGCCAGGAGGTTATGCTCTCGGTTGAGTGTTTTGGATTTGGAGAACCGATGTCAGCTATAATGCTACTGTCTGGTTTGAAACTGTTTTCGTGTAGTATTGAAAAGGTTAGATGTTGAATCCATGCGTATAGTTCGTCATTATTGTCGAGTCTATTGGAGTATATCACCTTTCCGACGATGAACCTTAGTTTGTGCCAATCGATGATCTCTTTTTTGACACACGAATCTACAGAGTTTATAGCCAATTGCAAATCCAAGTCATGGTATTCGGCGTTTTGGCTTGTGACCCTAACACGTTCCAGAATTAGGGCATGGATCCAGCAGATTAGGTGCTTCAAGTAAACTACGTTTCCAGTTTCTGGTAAGTTCTGTGTTACAGAGCTCCAGAATTTTTTTATATTGTGAAGAACACCTGACTCCCCTTCATAAGTAATCTTTGTGCAGTATTGCAATAGCTGTGAAGTTGGATGGATGCTATCTTGTAAAGAGCACGTTAGGAATAGCTGGAAGTCTGGATGACTATTGGAGCTAATTTTCTTCAAGTACTTAGGTAGCACTTCGTTGCACCATACGAAAGACATTTGGATATTTTGAAGCAATATCCATCCACCATTGTCCATACAACTCCCAAGTGTTTCTTCTGCCATTATACAAGACTCAGTGGATCCCATAGCAATAATCGTTAAGTCCTTGTTTGACTGCTCTGCGATTTTCTTGATCATCAAAGAGCCATCTACTCCCTTTCCTGCACCTACCAAAACAATCTTGGAACCACTTGACTTGGAGAAGAAATCATTCAACGACCAAGGTGAATCCTTCATAAATGAAAGAATCATCTGCGTTAATCCATCCTTAGGATCTCCACCAATTAATCCCTGCTTGAAATTATCGAATAAGTCTGGAAGCTCTGGCGCTGATGTCATATAATCTATATTAGATCTAATTCTTTTCCAAGTTTCAACAGTATTTATACTTTCTTCTGAGATCATATAAAGTTCAAACAAACGCGTGGCAAACAGTAATCTATCATCTTCAGAGAGCATACTTCCGAATGCACAGAACATCAACCTTAACATAGACACGCAAATTTTAGCTGGACGGCTAATCATTTCTCCTGTTAGTTGGTCAGCTTCTTCGAAAACATGTTGAAAAGATACCAAAAATTCCTTGACGTCCACGTCATAGAACCAATGCTTCTTACTACGTAGCCATTCCATAAGTTCAAATATTTTAACAGCGATAACACTAAGAGGCGTGAACTCTGTTAGTGCTGTCTTCTGCTGATGCATTTCAATATTGATACTTGATAATTCAGATTGCGTAGTTTGAGATTCTCGTTTTAGATTTTCTAGAGTTTGTAGTAGGTCATCATTTTCAAGGATATTAATATTAGATGTATTGAGTAACTCTAGTAACTTTTTTTCTAGTTCATGTAATTTTAGTTTGTATGATACACTTTTTTCCAACAACATATTACGTTGATGTTGGAGTTCAGGTAGCTCATTAGCTAAAATATACTGTAGCGTTTGTGACTCAAGATTACCCTTGGTTATGGTAAAGTTGAATAATTGACATTTCGTTTTAATGTAATCTGGTATAATCCAATCCTTATCACGAGTATACATGATCATCCTGAAATCTTTAGAAACATCTACTTCTCTGTTAGAATCATCCAAAGTAATAGTTTTCCTACCACCAACTTCTTGAAATTCTTGACTTAATACCCTGGAAATAAATGGATCATAAAATTCTCCGTCTTGAATCAAAAGCACACCTCCAAAACGCAATGTATTTTTTAGAATCTTAGAAAAGTTCTCATCTAAGAAACTGGTTGCTACTAACCTGTCTTCATAAACGCCATATAATACATCCAAGATATTACCCTCCGGGTCCACGATTAATGGATATTTTCCTGATTCGGAGTCTATTACACCAAAGAATGTTTCCACTGCAAAATCATCGTCAGAAAGACCACTGTCTATCCATTTTGCCTTGGCTTCGGGATTTGCATTACGGACAAGGTTTTTGAAGGAGTGGTCAAAGGAGATGTCTTGTGAAGATAGTTTAGACTTCCACTTGTCTATCAAATTCATTCTCATCTTATAATCGTGAGAATAGCAATAAGCGGTATAGAGAGATTCTAGAATACTATCACCTAGAAGGTTTTTCTTTACTTCGGCAAATTGTTTGATCTCTAGGGTCCATCTCTCTTTTTCTGAACCTAGACTGTCAAGTAAAGTTACAGATTTTGATACCTTAGCCTCGACTATATTCATTTCTGACTTTAAAACTTCGATATCTCTTATAATTTGGCTATAAGACTCCTTGGATTTTTCAATATGGTTTTGTAGTTCAGAGATCATTTCATCTGCAGCTAAAGACTTGGCTCTACTTCTCATGATTTCAGTTTCAAGGACTTCAAGATCTGCCTGTAGCGGCTCCACCTTTAACAAAACATCTGAATACTGGATTTGAGCTACCACCCATAAATATAAAGGACCACATGCTTGACTTGCTCTTTGCACATTCTCATATTTAAAGTTAACCCTACTCAAGTATTCATTTTTGATAAAATCTTTAAGTTCCTCTGGAAGCATAGTCTCCGTATTAAAGGTTACTATTCTTGCAATGAAGTCGTCTTTTCGGATAGTTTGTTGGATATCTTTCCAACTTTCGATTCTAAACCCTAAAAGAACGCAGACAGCTTCTAGAGTTGTTTTAACAGCTTCTGGTGGATTATGCATTGTTCTTAGTTCAACCAATTGTTGTTTCTTAATATTTTTTACTCCGCTCTGTGCTTCTAGAATTGCTGGTCGTGCAGTTTCAAGATCTCTCATGACTATATCTCTTCTTTTAGAGATTTCAAGCTCTTGGGCATTGAGAATCTTTTGGATCTGTATGGACGCTTCTTGCTTTCTTTCAGCCTCGTTCTGATCATGTAGCATTTGATCTAAGGTTTTCCTAGCTTCCATTTCTTTCTTATGAAGGATATCTTTTTTCTCTTCCATCTCTTTGTTAAGCTGTTTCACCGTTAAAAGAGTCTCCTTTAGTTTGGTTAGCCCATTCCTGATAAAGCGTTGGTTCTCGTCAGATGTTTTTAACTTCTTTATATATTGGGATCTGAGATTTCTGAGAGAATTCAAAAACAAAGATGGTGAAGGAGATTTTATTCCATTCTGATGATGATATTCCTTAAATGTTTCACAAAATATTTGAGCTACGATACTCCACATATCCTTTTGCGCACCAGCTGAACCATCTGAAGGAGTGATTTGATCAAATGGTAGCTTTTCAGTGAAATGTCCCGCTACAATCGAGAGTGTTTCTTCACTCCATTCGCCCATCCAAGTCAAAATACAACGGTTAAATAATGCAGGAGATGTCATGATTCTTGTTGATGATGAGCTCTGGGGATCACTAATGTTCATAACCACATGTAAGTTTTTTGAAATTTCCTCGGTGAACCATTCGTATAAGCTTTGTTCGTTATCCAAAACATTTCCTGGTAAATGTGGACTTGTTCGTATTTTTGACATTAATGCGTCAAATTCTTCAGCTTGGAAAAGACCAGGTATATCAGAATTTGCCAAAAGTGTATTCAATCTCTCCACAAAAGATGTTTCAATCATACTTGATTCATCTAAAATTAGACAACATTTTCTATTCTCAACACCACACTTTATTAGCAATTTTCTTAGGAATTCGTCAAACTCTGATAGAGAAAAGTTGCGATGTATGTTTAAGGTATTCACTTCAATACCATTCATCCAAGCAACAAATTTTGTAATAGTTGATTTACCACTACCCGTTGGTGCTACTATCATTGCGTGGCCCTGAACTTGTTTCATGACTTTATCTACGTTTAACATTGTACGAATCATTTGATCATGAAGCACCACATCATAGTTGAGAACTTCCTCGCAAAAAGTCTTTAATCTTTCGCTCACGAACGCTCTTATCTTACTGATATCGGTTTCCTCGTAGTCCATGTTTATCCAACTGCAGAAAGTTATCGATCTATCGACAAGGTCACTGATATTTTTCAAGGGGAACTGTGATGAAGCTATTTCTAGAAGGGTATATTCAAACCAGTCCTTCTCTTCATCAGATATCAATCTATCCGAGAATATTCTTCTGGCTTCATATGCCCATATCTTCAAGATATAATCCAAATCATTTTTAATGGTTGTTTGCAATGCTTGATGTACACCTCTCACCCATCTAGTTAATTCTCTGGGAGAGAATATGTAATGCACCTGTTCACTCGCTACAAATTGTTCCTTACATCTGTAGTATAAATCAACCGATGCATTAGCGAAATTATTTGCATAATTTCGATTCGATGGACTAAGTTTCAAAACGGCTTTGAAAAAGGTCAGATATATTTGCACTAGAGATTCTTTTGCTGGATAATCTACCATTAATACTGAGGTATGACGAGTGAATCTATTTGTCAATTTACTTCTGCCGGCATCTGTTGCAGGGTTGCATGCAGCAACTATTTGAATCCTCTTCAAGGAAACCCATTTCTTCTCCTTTAAGCTCCAGAAACCATTTTTCTCTACTAATTGTCTTAAAAACAATATGATAGGTTGAGAACCGTAAGCATCTTGTTGAGGAAGATTGATTTCATCACAAAACACAACTAATTGCTTTCCGAAAGATAATGGCTGTAAAATGAGCCCTTCAGAGGAGTTTTTATAGGCCGTGTGTTGTTCTATAGTGTTTAAGAATGATTGAACTGTTGTATCTTTGGAGAAATTCATTCCGATAATATCATGATCTTCTGATCTTTTCAAAGCGCTATGGAGCGTCATAGTTTTACCTGAGCCGGGTGGGCCACATAGAATAAGTGGTTGATGGTTCCTTAAAAGACTGAATAATATCTGCTCATGCCTATATGTATCCATGGTTGGAATAATCAATTCAGGTGATAATACTTGGTGTGATTCTAACTCCACTTCCTCAATAACATCGTCCAATAAAACAAATTCGCCTGTTTTGGGTGAAATTTCATAGTTTAAAAGGGGTGATTCCAATGGAGAGAGGCCATATGGTTCCAGCATTTTCGCAATAAACGAACTGAATTTTATTTTGTCAGCTATGGTGCAGTCACCAGCGAAAGCCCATAGTAAAGCTAAGGCAATATACCTCATAAAGAGTATATCAATCTGAGAAGCAGCCATATTCATAATATTTGAAGTTTGAGAAGCAATGTTTTCACATAATAACTTGCTATAAGTTGTTGAGATTCTTCTAATATCAAAACCCATAATATGGCTTATTCTTTGTGATTCTTCTATGGTATTGTGCAAATTAATATCTGAAAGGATTAAACTTGATACTCGGAGGAGATTTGTTTTCATTTGATCTATCTGTTTATGGCTGGTACTCATCGAAGTAATATGTTTTTTATAACATGATGAAAAGACATGTTCTGGCTGTATCATATTGCTGTTTATCCATAACATACCACATCTACTAACCGTAGCCAGTGTAGCATGTGCTAAGTTCTCTACTTCAAAAATAATATGAATATTCTCTAAGATTTTCAAACGCTCACCGTTAGGAAGAGTAAATACCTTATTATCATCAAGAACACTATTCAAAGTTTCAGCGTAAATAGGGTCGAGCTCACTGTCAAATATGATCCAAATGTTACAACTCTTGTATTCTCCAAGATAATCCTCATTGATATCACGAAGAATCGACGTAAATACACCGTCCTGCCACTCAAATGTAACTGGATCCAAGTGACCATATAGCTCTTCTTTGCTTAAAGCCTTTGAATCAATTGTGTGTATAATATTTGGAACAGCTGATAATTCTTCGACACCTTCTAACGTCCCTTTTAACACCGAAGTTTTTCCACAACCCGCTTCCCCTACCAATATAATTCCTTGTTGAGATTTCTGAATTTCGTAAAGTTGCTCGCACTTCTTGTAAAACTCTTCGTTGAATACGTACATCTCCTCCTTGCAGAATTGTTTGATGATATTCTCAAAAGCAGGAATTGCAGTAGAAGCAGTAAAGGTTGGAAAATGCTCTGACCAAATTTCCTCGAATATCAATTCATCGCTCTCGAGTAATTTTGGAGTGATGATATTACGGACACTTTCTAAGAGAATATCCAAGGTTGGATCAGAAGAATTTTTCATCAGGCTAACGTTACAATTTCTGATAACAGCTTTCAAAGCTCTGAGACCAAAATCGTAATGTGGTTGGTTTGAAGTTTTTGCACCAAGCTCCTCAAAGAATGCAACTAGTTGTTTTGCTATTTCTTTGCTGTCAGGGAAACCCATGATGTTCAAAAGTGTTTCTAAAATTAATAACGATTGGGGAGAATCCATTGCGAAATCCCTAAACATTCTCTTTAGGTTTCCAGGGAGCTGTGATCTACCAGAATAACCAAGATTCATTGTAATAAAGATACCTGTATTCGGATGTAGATCACCTGTTCTATCCAAAATAGAGATCGAGTTCGACTGTGATAACATTGAAGATTGGATTTCCTCTATTTGTGAAGAAACAGCGCTTAAAATTTCTGGCGTTAATCTATTAAATTCATCAAAACACCCCCAAGCACCAATCTGTGCAATACCAAAAAGAATTCGACTCATAGATCTAAAGTCAAATGTATCATCACAATTAAAGACAAGAACAAATCTTCCCAATCTTTTACCTAAATATTTCACAGATTCAGTCTTACCAGTACCGGCAGGTCCAAATGGTGAGCCACCAAGATTATTTGCAAGGGCATGCTGAATTGTTGCGAAGAATGTTTGAAGTGTTGGTGTGTGAACTAGAGTTTCGGGAACACCAATATACTCAAACCCATACTGTGCTGTAATACCACCTTGAACAACTGTTACTCTGTCTAAAACATTGTTGTTATCATTAAAGTAGAACTTTTGAACCTCATTCCAGGAACTATCTCTATCTTCTGTAGTTCTTAAATCTTGCGTAATATTTCTAAGGTTCAACATTTCAGAGATCAAGGAGTCTACTGCAATATACTGGTATCTTGCATTTTGCGATTTTTTTTGCTTCGAAACTTCATTGATTGTAACAGAAAGCTCTTCTTCCAATTTTTGCAATTCAATACTAGTAGCACTTTGTGCTGACTTGGTCCATTCAATTAACATACACAACCAGATTATTTGGAATGGGTAGTCTTTGAAAATTTCGGGGATGGCCCTCAAGGAAAATGTATCAAGACATGATTTCACAAGCCGTGCTAAAGTAAGTTTGATTTCTTTGTCCAAATTCCTCATCCATTGGTACGTCGGAATAGTTGGATCTATAGGAATAGTATTATCTAAATTGAGAGACTCGCCCTCGATTGAACAAACTGAAACAATGCTGTTGTTCAATACTTCGACTCTTCCCACTGCTCCAAACATTTTACTCATTTGATTTGACAAGAAGGCCAAATCCGTTGTAGATCCTATTAGTTGTAGAAGATCTTCGTTACCAATGAAATAGAATCTTGGAAAGAGCGCCCTTTGCGATTCAAGGAAATCGTGTAAAGATTTGCGAACTTTTGTTAGAGAATCTGCCAAGGCCTTCAATGCGTGATAATAGTCTGGATTGGATATAACATCTAATGCAGAGTTACTTTGGATTAAAGTGGTGAAGAGTATGTTCAGGTCTGAAGTAAGGTTTGAGAACCTTGATGCTTCTGTGGGTAAAAGGTTTTTTAGAGGGCTCTTAGAATTCAAAACCCCATATAGATAACACCACTGCCGTTGAATTTCTAATCCACATGTTAGAATTGATGAGAACTCCGTGAGTTTTGTCTCTAGTTCATATATTTCCTGCTCAAATATTTTATAGTACTGTGAATTCTTCATTGACAAAAGCGTGTTGATGTCATCTGTAGTTGAGCTGAAAAGAGCACTCCAATTACGAATTAATTTTTGTCCACTCTCATGCAAAAAAATCTGAATTGAAACATCTTTCCACCTATCTTTGATTTCCTCTAACGTTGATGCCAACACTTTTTCATCTTTGGCTTGATTGATAATTTTGTGGATATCATTTTCATTGGTAGACAGATTAAGAGATAAAACATCCATTAGGGTGAATGAAACGGATTGAATAGTATCTGTTGATATATCTGGACGATCAAATGTATCGAAAATATGACGCCAGTGTTTTGTTTGAAGATCAGCAGCTTTCATTTCCATAAGTATTGGAATAGTAGACAATATTGATTGTATTGATTGAAGAAGATTCTGAAAGACTGAATATTGAAGAACTACCGGTGGTAAACTATTAGAACTATTTGAAAGTTCGTTAAGTTCACTTTTAACTTTCGAAAGTGTAATGGAATGCCATTTCTCCTGTACTATAGTCTGTAGAGAGTTCCATAATTTATCCACTGAAGACCACATGCTTTTATAGTTAATTACTTCCGTCAAAACATCATCAAGATGTATATTAAGGGAGACAGGAATTAGAAGTAGTTTGGTAATTTTAAGTAAATTTTGCGTTTGTTTGGTGATTTCATTAATAGATTCTTCAAATGATAATATCATTTCAAGTGCTTCAGAGGGACTTGTAGATGAGCTCGTTGGTTTTTTATCTTCCCAATCAGAAACGAGTGACTCTGATACTATTTTCAATCTTTCGGTCTCCGTTTCAACTTTGTTGGCAATAAGGTGACGATTTTGTCCTATCTGGCTTTGTTTTTTTGCGCAAATATCTGTTAAAGAATCAATATCAACTTTGAGTTGTTCACAATAAATGAAATCGGATGGAAGTTTCGTTCGAGTTTGTATTAAAAGTTTTTGGGCATCTTTTAGTGATAGAAACTGCAATTCAGTTCTTTCTAACTCAGATTCCAATGTATCGAGGTAAATAATCACGTCCGTTACCGTTTTCAAGGATGAAAAATGTAATGTTGATTCTTCAACTGTCTTTTTAGCCATTGAAAGGCTATGGTGAATATCAACTGAGAGGTTAATATACAAAGAAAGTAAATGTTTTAACCCAAATTGCTGCCATTGATCAAACTTCGAGATGCATGTGAGAAGAGCTTTTTCTTGGTTGATAAAGAGTTGATTACCTATATCCAGGGTACATGAAAGGGATGAAGTCTCTACTCTCTGTTTTATTAAACTGCTCATAAAATGAATGCAAGCATCGATATCTTGTCCAAAATGCACAATAAATTGTTCCTCCGTAAGCGACCATAAGTATTCATGCGACTTCCACTTATTGAGGCATTGTGCACTAGAAAGACGAAGATCTTCAATGCTTAAAAGAAAATTTTCAATAGCTGGTTGTAAATCACAAAGTAAATCGTTGAATGTTGATGTGGTTTCAGCATTCGCATACCTAGTATCGACGATTTTGTGTTGTTTGAGTAGTAGATTAGCTATAGAGCTAATTCTTCTGACCATATGGCTTTTGAGACTGAAAAAAGAAGGACTCAACTGAAAGGATGTATTTGAGAATACAATACTCTGATGCATTGTTTCTACAGCCGATTTGTGTACAAGATCAGTGTACTTTTCAATTAACAGATCTTTGAGGCCGTCATTTAACGAGCAAAAAAATTGACTATAAAAACCATAGTTTTTAGAGAGGACTTGATCAGCTATCTTTTGGAGTGGATCCGTGATATTTGAATCTAATGCAGTGAGGGGAACTTGTCTCAATGATTTGAAATAGCTTTTGATCTCAGTTTCAACCGTTCTAAGGTATTCAAATTGCTCTAGTAAATAGTCTACTGCGGATTCAAATTCGATTAGAATATTATCTCTTTCACCTTCCCCAGAGGCTTCTCCACTCAGGATATTTTCCCAGGGTTCATTAATTAAATTCGATAATAACTGCCATATATTATTAGTACATTTGTGCAGAAGAGGCTTCGTGAAAAGTAAGCTGGTCATTTCGTGTAATATCCATAGAAATGTTCTCACTTTCTCGTTTGATATTATGGCATGTGGATACATATTCCTGGTTATCCTTGATGTTCTTATTAGATCACTTGGTACAACGTAACCTTGCCATAGTAAATTTCTTACAGTTTTGAATAATGATCCGGCAGAAAAATCGAAATTCACCTTTAATTCGTATCCAAATTCACTTCTAACAATTTTGAAGATACTTTGCTCCAAAATAAAACTTCTTTTCTCGGCCTCATTGATCCAAGTTTCGAACTTTTTATTAGTATCCAGAGTAGTTTCTATTGAAATGCATTCCTTTGATATTTCTGAGCCAACTGTAGTTTGATCCCATTCCGGGCCTAAAATAGCTGTAAGCTTAGAAGTAAATATATGTACTTTTTTTAGAATTTTCTTCTGCCATACAATTTCTTGAATGATCGGCTGTACATCAAACCCGATATTACTCACTTTATTCGGTTTTTGCTTTATCACAGTATCTTTTAGTAATAAGATATCTGATTTCACATTAAACAAAAGTTGATGTTGGTATTCTCGTACTGCATTCAGCACTCTATCTCTTTCCATTAAGGGCTTATATTTTTCAAATATTTGGAACATTTCTTTACTTGTCTTACAATTTTCTAATTCCTTGTGAAGAATATTAATGAGTTCATCCTCAAGTATCGTGATTTTATTGTAATAAGACTGCTCAATCTGCCTCCAAGAAGAGGTGTCGGTAGTTAATGGGTTGACAGATTTAACTGAATCATAGATTACCGTTAGTCTCTCCAGAAGAACATGTCTATTAATTGCATCGATGGTTTCAAGTAATTTATGATGTTCAGATCTAAAAGATGAAATTTTAAGTATAGAAGCTTTTAACGAGTCCGTTGAGCATTTAAATCTTAAAAATATAAACTTTTCAGATCTTTTTCTCATAAGCTCTCTAATTAATAAGGTCAAACTTTTTAATTTCTCGTCCCACTTGTTTAAAATGTTAACAGCTTCATCTACTATTGATAAAAACACCTCGTAGCTGGTTAATAAGAGATTGGGTAACAATTCTCTAATTTTAGCGGAAATATCATCAGAGACTTTTTCAACTAATTTGACTGCTTTCTCTAAGGGATATTGTATGATACGTAATCTTTTGAACTCATCTGTGAATGTATCGATAGCTGCACTTAGGTCAACTAAAGTAGATGCAGATGAAATAACCGGTATACCAAGCGCGTTGAGAAATAAATAATAGTCTTGGGATTCGCTTATGATTTTGTTCAATCCAGTATCCTTGCTTAACGAACTACTCCGATAGTATCTCTTAGCAGATGCCAAAATACTCATAGTGACATCAACTTCTGTGGAGTTCAACCTTTCTTCAAACTCCGAGAGAGCTCCATAATAGCTTCTCCAGAAGTCAACTTCATCTAAGGCACTTCCATCGTATAAATTATTTTCTAACCTTAACAATGAGTGTACTGATTTAATCCATTGATTTGAGGTTTTCTGTAACTCGTTTAAAAATGAAGAATCATTTAGTTGCTCTGTAGACAGGAAGTCTCCAATATTATGTGCATTAGCTCCCTTATTCACAATTTCTTTGACAATTGGATGAATTGAACTCTCGATATCAGGTATTTGTATGCCTTTATCTAAATTCTGTAAAGAAATGGAAAGATCTCTAATCTTTCTCTTGGTATTAAGTAAAGAATCGGGAACAATTTTAGACGTGTTCTCTTTTGAGTTTAGAATTCTATTGAATATTTGATTAACACCGACATCAACTAATGTTTTTAAGGTATCGAACTGTGAATCTTGCTGGAGCATTATCATACTCAATTGTGATTCAATAGGCATTTCTGGTTCAATCACTGATTGATTCTTCAATATCATCAAAGCGTTATATTTTCCCAACTTAGAAGAATCGAGTGTCAATACCACACTCACTGATGAATTTTCTAGATCTTGTACCAGAAACAGCGACTCTGACATATTACCTTCATGGAGCCACTCATATAGCATCTCTTGGTATTTGTCTTTGAATTCTGAAGGTTCTTCACTATTCTTCATGAAAAGCACAGAAACTCCATGTAGGAAGTTTAATACAGTTTCTGTAACTTTATCATGCTCCTTTATCATAGTGTATAGCTTTTTCCTGGTGATTTTTCTGGTGCGATTTTCTTCCTTAATTGACAACCGCCCTTAGTATTAATGTTGTATCCTTCTTGATGATCTTTCATTTTGTTTATTATTTTTTATATATAAACAAATAAATAAAGGTTGACATTGAAAACTTGAATAGAGAATGCTACCTAATCGAACTAAAACGCGTTAACAAAGAAATAAAGCAAACCAAAGAGATAGACAATAATGGTCTTGGAGGTGGATAAATTCAAACGTACATTTGGAGACATCCCCCACTATAAAAAAGGTGATATTAATGGAAAAGCTGCACAATATCACCTTAAAATAGTTGTTGTTGGGGATGGTGCAGTAGGTAAAACGTCGTTGTTGATCTCATATACTCAAGGGAAGTTTCCTGAAGATTATATTCCTACTGTGTTTGAGAACTATGTAACGAATTTACAGGGTCCAAATGGTAAGATAGTGGAACTTGCATTGTGGGATACTGCGGGACAAGAAGAATACAGTAGATTAAGGCCATTGTCCTATACAGATGTAGATATTCTTATGGTTTGCTACGCTGTTAACAGCAAAGTTTCTTTCTACAACGTCGAAGAGATGTGGGTGCCTGAAGTTAGGCATTTTTGTCCTGGTGTACCGATAATGATCGTTGGTCTGAAAAGCGATCTGTATGCAGAAGATGACATATCTACATTCGTCGATACGCTAGAAGCGGAGGAAATGACTAAGAGAATTGGTGCCTTTTTGCATCTACAATGCTCTTCAAAATCCCAGCAAAAGGTGCGTGAAGTTTTCGATACAGCTATCACAGCAGCGCTGTATGACGAACTCAAACCAAAAGAAAAGATAAAGAGATCGCGTCGAAAATGTGTCGTCCTGTAAAGACATTACTCTAACTAGTTGATAATAACACTGACGCTGTCGCTGTTATATTTATATATATATATATATTATTCGCCTTGAGCTGAAATTGTACTATTCATAATATAAAAGTAAGGAAATACCTTATTCTTTCTCTGTTTGTTACTAATAAATGGCTGTAGTACTAATTACACTATTTACATGTCAAATTCTTTCTTTCCAAAAAATTTTCAAGCGCATCGCATCTCATCGCCCTAAGGCATATAGCAATGAAAGTGTTATTAGTGGGGTAATTAAAGGCGAGTTTCAGGTAGATAAGGTAGCTCGTTAAGAAGCGTTTGTATGCTTAGTGCACGAGTGCTTTTTTTGCGTATTCCTCTTCGAGCTTCTTCTACTATTAGACGACTACATCACAACATAATGAGCGCTGAAATAGAATTGAAGAGAGTTGCTTCGCAAGAGATTAAACCGGTTAAGGTGAAGCAGAGTAAAAAGGGTAAGATTCGGAAGTACAAGTCTAAGCCTCTAGATCCTACAAGCTCACTTGGTGTTTTGCAGTTTGAGATTGATGAGATTTTGAAGGAACAGAACTTGACTAGAGAAAATATTCTGACTGATGTTGGTGGTATCTTGAATGAAGCAAGGGACGGACCAATGCACAAGTTGTACCACAGGGAGGTGGACAACGTAGAAATTTTAAGAATGAGTGCCAGTGGTGATGGACTTGCGTTGATTCCTAATCCTGCAGAACATGATAAAAAGCAGATTGCATTAATTCCATTTGGTGTACCTGGGGATATCGTTAAGATCAAGACTTTCAAGACACATCCATACTATGTTGAGTGTGACCTATTACAAGTATACAAACCAGGTGATATGAGGAAAGATGAACTAATCCAATGCAAATATTTCGGTAAGTGTTCTGGTTGTCAATTACAGTACCTAACATATGATGATCAACTGGCTTTCAAGAAGAGAACCGTTGTCAACGCGTACAAATTTTTCGCACCAAGGTTGATGCAAGAGAATGTTGTGCCCGAAGTTGGTGATACTGTTCAATCGCCTTTAGAAGTAGGGTACAGAACTAAATTAACTCCTCATTTTGATTTACCAAAGTGGCAGAAAGAAAACGGAGAGAGACCTGCTCTTGGATTTGGTCACAAGGGTAGACCACAATGGAGAGGCACTGCAGCTGGTGGATCAAATTCAATCTTAGACATCGAAGAGTGTATAATCGGAACAAAAATCATAAATCGCGGGATGGCTAATGAGAGAGCTAGGTTTGAGAAGGAATTTTCGAAATACACCAAGGGCGCAACTATTCTACTCAGAGAACATACTAAGGTTATCGATCCAGAAACTCCGGTAGTGGAGCAATTAGATGAAGGTTCTCGTGATGCTGAAGGTAATGTGTCCTACTTAGAAATCAAGGACACAGAGAACAATAAATCTTTGGTTAAGACATGTGTTACCAACACAAGGCAAATTGTAACCGAATATATTAACGGATACACCTTCCAGTTTAGCGCAGGTGAATTTTTCCAAAACAATAACTCTATCCTAACAAAGGTAACGGACTATGTGCGTAAAAACTTACAAATTGAAGGATCCAAACCTGAAGATCCTCACTATTTAGTCGATGCATACTGTGGGTCCGGGCTATTCAGTATTACTTCCTCTAAGGGCGTAGATAAGGTTATTGGTGTTGAGGTCAGTGCTGATAGTGTTGCATTTGCTGAACGTAATGCTAAGGCTAACGGTGTTGAAAACTGTAAATTCATAGTCGGCAAAGCTGAAAAGATCTTCGGTTCTATTGATACACCATGTGACAGGACAAGTGTCATCTTGGATCCACCTAGAAAGGGTTGCGACGACATTTTCCTAAAACAACTAGCAGAATACAATCCAGCTAGAATTGTCTACATATCCTGTAATGTGCATTCTCAAGCTCGTGATGTTGAGTATTTCTTGAAGGAAACAGAAAATGGGAAACACTACAAAATTGAGAGCTTGAGAGGTTTCGACTTTTTCCCACAAACACATCACGTCGAATCGGTTTGTGTTTTAACCAGGTCTTAGACAACATATGATGACGATAAAAAGGTCTCGGGGAACTGGGAGTCATCAAAGTCTATTCGGATCACTTAAAATTCCTATATAGAATTCTTTCTTATTTATAATATTTATTAACCCTTATTGTTTTTGGTAGTATCTTGTGAGCTTATGCCGAGCGCGGTCTACCACGAAGTGACTGTTCCGCCAACGGGATGAAAAGTGGTGAGTATCTTGGTGAGTATATCACAGTATTTGAGGTTTTCCCAGAATTCACCGATCCAGTAGAGACATCCATATAAGAGAATGGGGCATGCTTGAGATAATCATCCTGAATCGTTTTTTCAGGAGTAAATATTCTGTCGAACTCGCCAGCACTCGCACCTTCACGGCCTTGTTTTCGAAGCATTCTTCTCGTTTGTGTCTTTAACCACTTGTTTATTTTCCTGCACTGCAATACGGTAGTCTTTTTTAAATGTATGCGTATTCCAAATGGACAATCTAGCCTCAATCTCAACCATTCAATAAAAGATATATGTTTCTTCAATGACATTCGAAATCTGACATCGCGGACACTACTTGGTTGAATATACGTATAATTCAGTTCATCCTGTTGCAAATGAAGGCCGGTTGTTCCTGCAAAGCATAAATCTTCTTCTACTGACCAGCAATTCATAAATAGTGTATTATCTTAGCAACTGTTTTCTAAAACATAAGATAGAAAAGAATAAGTTTTGAAGCCTACTTACTGTGTATTATTATTATTCTGTCCTTTCTAATTTGAGAGCTCAGGGTGCATTGCACTTCCACAGAGCCAGGATAACAACAGCTTTACCGACTAGATATAAATCCATATATATATATATATATATATAGCAGTGTCAATTTTTCCCAGTCAGACTACTTTTTATATTTGAATCCATTTTTCCATGGCCTTTATATGTATGAATGAATATCTTTATGACTATTCAACGCTGACGCATGTCACAAACTAATTGAAAGAATCGCTGTCACTGGCACTGCTTTCTTTTTTTCTTTTCCCTCTCTCTCTCTTTTCAGCTGTAGAATACACATATACCGGACTGTTCCATGTTTTCAACATCCGTACCTTTTACTGATAAAATGTTTTTGTTTTATGATCCGTGCACCACGTGTTTCGTTTTCCACCATGTTTTTGAAAAAAAGAAAATTTCAGCACATTTATTCCGAACAGGGTATTTTCAGACTGTTTTTTCCCCAAACCAAACCAAGCTTGGCCTCTCCCGCTTGTTGATGCTTGTCGTTCTAGTCCCAAAGTCTGTAAACGTTTGGAGCTGGAGGTTACCTGTAATTTTCAACAAAGAACTTGGTGTTGAATAACGTTTGAAGATTTAATATTAGGTATTATCTGTTTGGTAGTTGTGTCTAGGATACCTTTCTAATAACGTAAGACAATACATAGACAACCACTGAGCCAATATGGAAAACTATAAGGGTGAATTAGTATGTTCAAGAAACAATCGAAATGAGAATAAACCGGAATCGATGAGAAATGTAGATGGAGAAGATGATTAGCATGTGCCAAATGTAGAACGATTACAACCACCTGGAAGTGAGAGTACCAGCCGCCTGAGCGATATAAATTCCAAGTTCAATACGAGACGAATAAGCTATGTCATATAGAGGATGCCGGCACTATTGGTAGAAAGAAAAAGACTGAGAAACAAACAGAGAATGGAAACAAAGGAAAGCCTTATGAAAGCTAGATAACTGCTTAAAATATAACGATACAATGATAACACGGGCCCGCCCGTACTAGGCCAACTGGTCGTTAGATAACAACGTTAAGAAGACAACAAATGGCCTGTCTATATATACACCACACCGCCCTTCGCATCGACATCCCATCCCGATTCCACACCTCCAGAAAAAAAACCATTACTAACAATACAATCCGTTTTGTTTTCATGTCTTGGAATCGCGCACCGCCTGGTTCCAACAAACATAAAAACTAAAACCACATCATCTACAGGTCGAACTTTACGTTCCAAGAAAGTGTTCTGCTACCAACAGAATCATCAAGGCCAAGGACCACGCCTCTGTCCAAATCAACATCGCTCAAGTTGACGAAGAAGGCCGTGCCATCCCAGGTGAATACGTTACCTACGCTTTGTCCGGTTACGTCAGAGCCAGAGGTGAAGCTGATGACTCTTTGAACAGATTGGCTCAACAAGACGGTTTGTTGAAGAACGTCTGGAGCTACTCCCGTTAAGCAATTTTGTTTTTATAATGGAAATCCACAGGACTTGTCCCGTTTCTCATGCCCTCCATTCAGCATGATGCTCGAGCGCATAGTCTTGTTTCTTTATAATGGCATATATATCTTATAATTAACCCCGTAAATCGTGTTTTGATTACAAAATTCCTCTACTATCGACTAAAATGTGTGTTACTACAGTAGCAATGCCATTCCAAGGCACCGCAATCCCATGGCCCTGGTTTACGCTGGTCTATTTACCTCCCGGCCCCCCATTCCATGCAGCTGGGTCTTGCCCACCACCTGTCCTATTTGTTTTGGTTTTCCCACTTTCATACACTAAAACAGCAAACGGTTCTGACAGTTTTCCATTTTGGTCGAATGTGAAAACAATGTAACGACCGCACGGGGAAAAACACTGCAGCGATTCTCTGCTTCGGGACTCGCATCCACCGGGAATGATTGACGCACCGCATAGAGTGTGGGGATTAGCACGAGTGCCTCGAATTATTCCACTACAACAACAACGACAACAACAGTGGGTAGGCTAGATAGAGCTAGCAACAGTAATACAGTAACACATGATGTGCAAATGCAGAATCGCATATATGTCTGTATGGTATAAATATATATATATAGTGTGTGCGGATGGATAGAGGATTCTTAGTAAGAGAAAAGAAATAGTTATGGAGGGTAGTGGTTGTTTGTTGGCTGCTCGAATGTGAAACATTATTGTGTGTGAGATCTATTTTTGATTATTGTTCGGGGCAACATTGGGTTAGTCGTAAGTATAAGAGGATATAACACAAACAAAAAGACGAAAAGTGACGCACAGACAGAGACATACTCCCCTTTTATATTATAGAAGAAAGAGAAGAGAGAGTTCTGATAGAAGAGTACATAACGATTGAGTTGAGTTTTTGGTTAGTGTGAGATTTAGTGGCAGACACACACACATATATATATAATATAGGATGCTAGGGGTTGTTACTTTGTTGTACAGTCTGGACTATTTGCCCGGGACTTTGACCTTAGCGTACCAGCTAAGGAAGTTTATGACGGAGGGTTCGAAGGATAAGGAATTATGTTTAGTTCTTTCGAGCGAATTGTTGGACGAGGGCCAGCTCAGTGAGTCGGCTGTTAAGGTTTTAGGTGAGTTGTTTGATACGATTATCGAGGTGGAGCCCGTTGATTTGACGGATCCTATAGTGAAACAGAACCAGGCGAATCTCATGATGTTGAATAACCGTTCTGAATTGGCGTTTACGTTTATGAAGTTGCACATGTGGGAGTTGACGCAGTACGAGAAGATCTTGTATCTTGACAGCGATGTGTTGCCTCTTGACTCGGACATATTCCGAATCTTTGATCATGTGACGAACCAGACGAGTGACCAGATTGCAGCAGTACCCGACTGCGGGTGGCCAGATTTGTTCAACAGCGGTGTAATGGTCGTGAAGCCTGACAAGGGGAAGTATGAGGAGTTGCACGACTTGGCTAAGCGGGAGTTGTCGATCGATGGTGCAGATCAGGGGATTTTGAACCAGTTTTTCAATCCGATGTGCCACGATGGTGACAAGCTGACGGAATGGATCAGACTCCCCTTTTTCTACAACGTGACGTCGCCTGGTGCTGGTTACCAGTATACTCCTGCCCTCAAGTTCTTCGCAAACAAGTTGAAATTGGTTCATTTCATCGGTAAAAACAAGCCCTGGAACTACTCCCAACATGGTGGCAGGTACAACGACAAATATAGAAATCAATGGTGGGCCCTATACATGGAATTGTGCCAGAGGTACTTCCAATCCGATCTGGACATCGATATCGACAATCTTTGTCGCCATACTGCAAACCTCGGTGTTTCGGGTGCTGCTTCTCAGGCAGATTACCCAGAAGACACAAAGCCAGCGTGGGACCCAGCTACAGAAGCCCCACCAAAGGATCTACCTGCAGAAGCTCCTAATTTGAAGATTGTAAACTCGTACTCCTGGGAGGAAGAGTTGGTTGTGGTCCCTGACGAGGAAGCAGAAGGTCCTGCGTTGGCGCCAGACGATATAGAGGACTCCCTACCTCGATCCCAACGTGAACCCTTGGTCGAACCTATGGTGAATGTTGGTAGCGATGGAGACATGGAGACTGAGACTGAGACTGAATTGGAACTAGGCTCAAGAACAGAGTCGTCGTCGTCCAACCGGGCCTCAGAACCAAAACCCTCCGCTGCACCACCTCGCCCAGACCAGTATGTCCCACCAAGGTACGAAAAACCAAAACCAATCTTTCCCTGGGAATCAGATACCGAGTACAAAGCAACGCGTGTATTCCCTGGAGACGAATGATAATAAGCACTGTGCCCTTTTAATTCTGACCTCTGACCTACTACTGAACTTTCGCCCCCTACTACTACAAACTGCTGCTACAAGAATAACAATAATTTAATGCTAATAAATACTGAACACTAACATAACATAACAATACCGTTGACAAATGACTCTGTGGTCCCCTGGGACACATTCCTCCCAACTGATAGCATACACACAACACATGATACATGATACATGATATAGTGTATAATAAATATGATATTATATAATGAAAACAGACGTTGGATGATAAATTCAAATATGGGTATGGCATGGCACTTCTAAAACAAAAACAAAAACAAAAAACTGACGCTGACGCTGACACTTGAACCTGGCGAAATACTCCAATCACGTGCCTAAGATCGGGATCCCAACGCCGTTGCCTCGGTCCCTCTAACCCCCCACCAGTAATTCCAAGAATTTCTACTGACAAGCCCCGAAACAGAAGAGGCCACAATTACCCTGCCATTGTGCCGTCTGGCGTGACTGAAAATTTTTTTGTACTGCGTGTTTTTTCAGTCAGAGGGAAAGAAGGGCCAAAAAAAAAAAATCAAAGCTTTTTTTTTTCAAGAGTATAATGATAAATCACTAAGTTTAACCCATCTCATCGCAATTTTTAACCAGATTATGGAATGTTTCATGGTTAGAAGGTGTTTTTCATTTGGAGTTTAGTTGTAATTTCGTTCTTGTATAGTTTTAGTTTATGTTTTTAGTTGTTGGATATCTTATTTAAGTTTTATTTCACTTTATTTCACTTGTTATAGTAGCTTGTATATTAGTTACAAGGATAGTGCAGGTATTAAACCAATAGAATACAATACAAACGCAATATGTCTGACGGTATTACTGACATCGATGAGGGCCAAATCCAATCTACCTACGACAAGGTTGTCTACTCTTTTGACGACTTGAAGTTGAAGGAAGAATTGTTGAGAGGTATTTTCGGTTACGGTTTTGTTGAGCCATCTGCCATTCAACAACGTGCTATCTTGCCAATCATTGAAGAGAAGGATGTTCTAGCTCAAGCTCAATCTGGTACTGGTAAGACTGGTACTTTCGCCATTGCTGCTTTGCAAAACATTGACGAAAAGGTCAAGGCTCCTCAAGCTTTGATCTTGGCTCCAACCAGAGAATTGGCTTTGCAAATCCAAAAGGTTGTCATGGCTTTGGCTATCCACATGGACGTCAAGGTCCACGCCTGTATTGGTGGTACTTCTTTGCAAGAAGATTCTGAAGCTTTGAGAGGTGGTGCTCAAATTGTTGTTGGTACTCCAGGTCGTGTCTACGATATGATTGACCGTAGAATCTTCAAGACTGACAACATCAAGATGTTCATCTTGGATGAAGCCGATGAAATGTTGTCCACTGGTTTCAAGGAACAAATCTACAACATTTTCACCATGTTGCCACCAACTTCCCAAGTTGTCTTGTTGTCTGCTACCATGCCAGGTGATGTCTTGGAAGTTACCACCAAGTTCATGAAGGACCCAGTCAGAATCTTGGTCAAGAAGGACGAATTGACTTTGGAAGGTATTGGTCAATACTACGTCAACGTCGAAGAAGAACAATACAAGTACGACTGTTTGACCGATTTGTACGACTCCATCTCCGTCACCCAAGCCGTTATCTTCTGTAACACCAGAAGAAAGGTTGAAGAATTGACCGAAAGATTGAGAGAAAACAACTTCACCGTCTCCGCCATCTACTCTGACTTGCAACAACAACAAAGAGACACCATCATGAAGGAATTCAGATCCGGTTCCTCCAGAATTTTGATCGCTACCGATTTGTTGGCCAGAGGTATCGATATTCAACAAGTCTCCTTGGTTATCAACTACGACTTGCCATCTAACAAGGAAAACTACATCCACAGAATCGGTAGAGGTGGTCGTTTCGGTAGAAAGGGTATCGCTATCAACTTCGTCACCAACAAGGACATTGGTGCTATGAGAGAATTGGAAAGATTCTACTCCACTCAAATCGAAGAATTGCCATCCAGCATCAACGAATTGTTCGATTAAACTTAGTCGCAATCCTTAATAACAAATAAATAGAATAACATCTATCTCTTTCTCCCTCTTTTAAACACGTATTGTCACTCTACTATATACCTGCATCCTTGGACTAGCCATATCGTCACCCGTCTGTGTGCGTGTGTATATGCATGCTTGTCTCAGTCTTGTCTTCTTCTTTATCTCGTCTTGTAGTACCTTTCTTTCTCTCTCTCTTGTACGGGATACTCTTCGCTTCATAGAATATTGAAAAATTTACAGCCTTTAGCTCATCTCATCTCAGCTCATCTCAACTCATCGCCTTACTTAGAGGAGATTTGTGCACAAAAAGCAGTACATATAATAATCGTCACACCTCGGATATGGTGCTGCAACTGGATTCAGACGGGCAGGCGACCAAAGCCCTCGTCGCTTTGAAGAAACAGTGCAAGTCGGACCCAAAACTAGCCAATGATTCCAGCATCCACATGATTATCAATACCGTGCGTCCGGTAGGGATCACGAACGACCACGTCCCTCGTATCATTCCATTACATTATAGTACAATGGGCTCTGTGAGAGATACCAGGATCTTGCTCATCTGTAAAGATCCTAGCACCCTCTATCGTGACGCGCTCTTGAAGGAAAAGAGTACTGCTGAGTTATTCAAAGAGATCATCAGCGTCAAGAAGTTGAAGCAGAGGTTCAGAGGAAAGAAGCTAAAGGAGCTATACAACGAGTTTGACCTTGTTGTGGCAGATTACAGAGTTCACCACTTGCTACCAAACATTTTGGGAGCTACCTTTTACCATTCCAACAGGAAACTTCCGTTCGTTGTCAGAATGTCAAAGCAGGTGAAGGAAAAGGGCCAGAAGATGAAAGAGGAATGTGATCCCAAGTATATCAAGGCACAGGTCAAGTCGATATGTAAAAATGCATGGTTTTTACCCAACAAGGACAATTGTCTAAACATCAAGATAGGGGAAATCGACAAGCATACAGAGGAAGAAATGATCGCCAATGCAGAAGACGTGATAAACTTCTTATGTGACAAAACCAAGAAGCCACAAGGTGGGGTTATAAAGGACGGTAAAATTGCCTCGGTATTCGTAAAGACCAGTAATAGTGTCAGTCTACCGATATGGAAGCAACCTGAGCAAGAAGAAAGCGATGACGAAGAA
Source organism: Kluyveromyces marxianus DMKU3-1042 (assembly GCF_001417885.1). Taxonomy (NCBI): domain Eukaryota; kingdom Fungi; phylum Ascomycota; class Saccharomycetes; order Saccharomycetales; family Saccharomycetaceae; genus Kluyveromyces; species Kluyveromyces marxianus. The sequence continues at coordinate 717,013 of NC_036025.1, forward strand.
GAGTTAAAGCTATGAAACGTAAGGACCAAAAAAAAAAATACACTTAGCATATAAAATGTCTGTAAATTATGTAATAAAGTGCTGTAAGATATCCCTCTAATGGATGCAGCTGAGATCGTACTGTCTTGTAAGATCTTTTCATATTTCGTCATCTTGAATATTCTAGCCCAAACTGCGATCGCCATTCGAAGCTTTAGCGAAAATCATTATAATATAGAAAACTAGCGGTATGATTTTTAAAGATTCGAGCTGCAAGCGCCCAATTCAGAAACCAAACAGGACAAGGACTCCAGATGTTATCTGTGCGAAGATGTGCCGTAGCTGTATCTGCAGTATTTTCGTTACTGGCGCTTTTATATCTTTCTCAGATCGGTTTTAGCGTGATCAAAGAGACGTATGCACAGTCTAGGTGGCAGAAAGAGCTATATGCAAGATCCCAGAAGGTGCTGCATGATTATGATGGAGTAAGGCGATTCAATCAATCTTTTGGAGAATTGAAGCCTGCCAGTAATTCATACCTAAATGACCTGGCTATTCCAGAAGACAGGGATTCTATAATATATGAAAGAGAGAATGCTACTATTTTAATGTTATGTCGAAACTGGGAAATCGAAGGGGTATTACAATCGATGCGTTCGCTGGAGGATCGATTCAATAGGCGATACAAATACGATTGGACATTCTTGAACGATGTTCCATTCGATGATTACTTTATTGAAGCTACAACGGCTATGGCAAGTGGTAAGACTCAATATGGACTAATTCCGCCAGAAGACTGGAATCGGCCAGAATGGATTGACGAGGAGCTGTTTGAAGAAAGGTTACAAATGTTAAAGGATAGGAAAGTAATATACGGGGATTCTAAATCATACAGAAACATGTGTCGATTCAACAGTGGGTTCTTTTTCCGCCAGAAACTTTTAGATCAATACGATTACTACTTCAGAGTGGAGCCCGACGTTGAGTACTTCTGCGATTTCCCATACGATCCATTCAAAGTGATGCGTGAAAAGAAGAAGAAGTACGGATTTGTGATTTCCATCTTCGAATATGAGGATACAGTGACGACACTATGGGATACGGTGGAAGAGTTTATGGAACTTCATCCCGAAACTCTACATCCTAATAACAGCCTTGATTTCTTGACAGATAGTTCGATGGTGGGCGAGTTCCTTCCGGTGGTAGCATCAAGCAGTGATTACAATCTATGTCATTTCTGGTCCAATTTTGAAATTGGAGACTTGAACTTCTTTAGAAGCGAAGAATACCTAAAATACTTCAACTATTTAGATTCGAAAGGTGGGTTTTATTACGAAAGGTGGGGCGACGCACCTGTACACAGTATAGGTGCCGCGCTACTGCTGGATAAAAACGAAATACATCACTTCGATGAAATAGGATACAGCCACGTTCCATTCAATGCATGTCCCACTTCTGTTTCGTCCAGATTGGTTTACCGGTGTCAATGTGACCCGAATGACGAAAGCAACGTTTCGGTGCATCCAAACAGTTGCTTGATGAGATGGTGGAAAAATGGATCAGGTAAAACATTCATAAGGTAAAAGGGGAAATGGTTTCTCTTAGCGGTAAAGGAGAAAACCAATTGGAACCAAAAACAAAAAAGAGTAAAGGTTGTGCGTCGCAGCATCCCCCAAACATCTTAATATAATGTTTCTAGATTAGATAATTCCTTTAATATCCTCTCCAAATCCTCGTCGGATATCTTAGTACCCAAACTTGGAATCAATGTCTTGGCTTCATCCGCATCCTCACACGAAAGTGACCCTAACTGGGCAACTTCAAATGGATGTAGTCCTGTCGAAGACAAAAGCTGCGATACCGCAGTCACAGTTTCCTGGTCACGGAAACGCGAGAAGTTTGTCAAATATATCATAGTTTGCTTCAACGCTTGGTTATGCCCACCAGTCGTCTGCTCGAGCAACTTGTCTATATCCTGCAATTCCTTTTCCTGTGTCTGGGTATGCACATCCACATTGTCTTCGTCATCCATGTCCACATCCTGCTCCGAAATACCGTTCTTAGACCAACTCTTGAACAACTTCTTACGTGCTTGCAACGTTTCCTTTATGATAAGACGAGCCTCACTCAAATTTAACGCCACCAAATTCTCCTCCTGGCCCTGGTGGTTCACTTGTTTCAACTGAAACTCTTCTCCTAGTTGCAATGTGGCCGCATTTTCTTCTTCAACAAACTTCTTTAACCCACGTCTCTTGGTCTGTACTGTAGATGTAGAGGTATTCATATTTTTTTATTCGCACTCAATCGCTCCTATTACCCCGAGATAATAACGCTGAGCACTCCTATTTCCCCGTTTTTTTTCCCATATGTTTATATGAATGGTTCGATGCCTGGTTCCAATTTTTCATCACTTTTCATATCAAATGGCAAAAGCTTTAAAGTTTCAACATTTTAAGTTGAAAACAATATCCATTTTGAAAGATAAAGAGGGAATAGAGGATAGAATTCAGTTATTTGTGGGGTACATACGAGTCTGAGGCGATTGCTTTGGGTATATCATATTATATTAGGCAACTGTTAATTATTGGCCAAATTTTTAGACGCAATAGTGGGTGATTATTCCTATTTGCAGAAGACTTTTGGAAAACTGTGAAGTCCAAGGTAGTTTTGCCATTAATCGAAAGACGGACATTTCATCTAAAGAACAAGTTGTTTTTGCTTGAAATCCTGGTTTCAGATGGGCGACAAGAATAGCCTATGGAATCCGGCTTTTATGGCGTCCGAGCAGGGCAAGTCGGACCAGGGTCAGGGTCAGAATCAGGGTCAGAATCAGGGTCGGGGTCAGGGTCAGGGTCAGAATCAGGAGCAAGGATCCAGCCAGGGAAACAATCGCTCTGGTAGTATTGGGATGTATGGGGGCTCTCTCACTCCACAGCAGCAGCAGCAGCAGCAACAGCAGCAACAGCATCAGCAGCAACAGCAACAGGCCCATCAGTCACCACGCCAGTCAATATTTAGGAACCCGTGGCAGGATATGAGTGGGATGTCTGAGTCTCAGGTGTCCCAAGCAAGGAAGCAATCCAGTTTCCCGCTTCCAACTACGTACGAGGAAGAAAATTCAGTTGATGAGTCCTCGCAGCAGTTTAGAAGGAGGAATTCTTCTTTGGTAATACCACCGGCTCGTGCAGCCGGTCCGGATCCCTTTTTATATGAAAAGCAGCCCGCGATTAGCTACAACGAATATCAGAGAAGACAATCGGTTGCGGTTACCGGCGGGGTGGTAACCAGTCAATCTTCTCCGCAACAGGTGACCAAACCATCCCAGTTCAGAAAACCAGGTGCTTCTTCGGCTGGTGTGGCTGTTGGGGTTTCTGGATCTTCTGTATATCCAGCTACAGCTGGTGCATTTTTAATGACACATGGATCTGGCGGTGGTACTGGGTCGCTTCCATCGTCTAGGCCACCATCGCCGATTATCATTGTTCCAAAATTCAGCAGAGTTCAGTCGAGACAAGATTTAAATCCAATTATAAACTCGATTCCAAAATACAGACGTGCTTCGTTAAGCAGTAAAACCATTTCACCGTTAATGGCGCTAACAAAATCGTTGACCACGACTTATTCACTATGTAACAGTGATTTTGCATACCAGACTTCCAAGAATCCGAAAAGAGTGCTCACAAAGCCAAATGAGGGCAAATACAATAATGGACACGATAACGTTAACAGTGATTACATTCTTTACGTGAATGATGTTCTTGGAGTAGAGCACAATAGAAAATACTTAGTGTTGGACCTATTGGGTCAAGGTACCTTTGGCCAAGTGGTGAAGTGTCAGAATCTAATTACAAAAGAAATTCTTGCTGTTAAAGTAGTGAAGTCGAAGTCAGAATATTTGAACCAATCTGTAACAGAGGCCAAAGTCTTGGAATTGTTGAACAGGCAGATTGACCCGCATAATGAGCATCATTTCTTAAGACTGCATGATACATTTGTCCACAAGAACCATTTATGTCTCGTTTTTGAGTTATTGAGCAATAACTTATATGAATTGTTAAAGCTAAATGAATTCCATGGTCTAAGCATGACTTTAATAAAAACCTTTGCAAAACAATTATTAGATTCGTTATGCGTTTTGAAAGATAACAAGTTGATCCATTGCGATTTGAAGCCGGAAAACATTTTGTTAGTTAGCAACGACCGTCCAGACTTGAAAGTCATTGACTTTGGATCAGCATGTGAGGAGACTCGGACCATATACACGTACATCCAGTCGAGGTTTTATAGGGCACCTGAGGTTCTCATGGGGATACCATACTCTACAGGAATAGACATGTGGTCATTTGGATGTATTATAGCTGAACTTTTTCTTGGTATCCCCATATTTCCTGGTAATTCAGAATTTGACCAGGTTACTAGAATTGTAGAATCGCTTGGGATGCCTCCGGCGTGGATGTGCGACATGGGGAAGAACTCAAAGAAGTATTTCCATAAGATGAACACAACCGTGCTGAAAAAGTTTAGGATGAAAACGATAGACGAGTACAATTTAGAATTTGCTGCTAATGAGGAGCCGGGGAAACGGTATGTGAAGCACATATTATTTGACGATATAATTCGGAATGCCAGGATTTCGAAAAGAATCAGCGGGAACCCAGCGATGGTGGAACGTGAGATGAAGAACAGAGAGTGTTTGCTTCATTTCTTGAAGGGAGTTTTGAACCTCAATCCGCTCGAGCGCTGGACCCCACAACAGGCCATTCTACATCCGTTCATAACTGAGGAGCCATTCACTGGTGAATGGTACCCACCGGGTGTTGTTCCCAAAAAATCTCAAGGCGCACGCCATCCGTCGCTGCAATTTGATTCTGTGCCACTAGACAAGCTACAACTAGGCGATTGAATCGGGGACGCCCTGCATTTAGAAAAGTAGTACACTACACACACATGCACACATGCACACACACACAAACAAACACACATTATTAAAAAATATTTTGTATATGTATACTAGTAGCAGTTCAGTAATAGTAATGACTCAAAAGATTGGAAACGCACAAGAGATGCCTCAAATTATGTTATGTTATGTTATGTTATGTTATGTTATGTCATCACACGGTATATAGATATATTATGTACATGGGGTCGCGGGGTTTCTGTTTATCGAGACGTTGCTAACTAAAATCATTATGAACCAAATCGACTTGGAAAGCTAGAGAGAGAAGCCTCCCAGATCAAGCCTGCATTGGCTGTTCTGGCAATGGAGGAGCCATAGGCTTTGCCTGCCAAGCAGCGTATCTCTGGAACATCAAACCAACACCCTCGATCACACCTAGCAAACAGGCACATGTGATAGCAGAGTTTCTAGTGTGCTTCCAACCACCTCTGATCGCCAAAGCACCACCAGTGAAAAAACCAGCAATGATAGCATTCCATGGATCCTCTCTTTTCCTCACTGCCTTCACAGCACAGTCAAATGTAGAGAACAAACCACCCCATACACCAAAGTTACCACCCACAACTGGTGCTCTAGCTTTGATCGCACTCACTGCTCCAACACGTCTTTCGCCCAATGGAGAGTTACGGAAACCCTTGATACCGTGCCAAACACACCCACCAATAACACCCATCGCAAACGCACCACCAAAATCGTTAAGAATCACAATAGGACATGGGTCCCTCGAATGATCTGCTGACATTGCTTATAGCTTGATATATTATAGATAGATTAGATGACTAAATTCGTCGGTAACAGTTTAAGCCAGAAAAGGAAGCCCAAAAAAAAAAAATGTGTTATTCGAAGTGCAGTGTTCCCCCAGGGAATATATCTTCTATCTTCTTGCGTGAAGGCCCGATTCTAGCTGTGCTGCCATCCAAAAATGGCCAATGCTCTTGCTATTTCAAGTTGTCGAAGCTGCAGCCTGCTAAGCTTTCTTTGGGAGCCCAAAATTTTTGTCAAAACTGAGGAAGAGGAAGAAGAAGAAGAAAAAAAATCACCAAAGGAGGGTAACTCGATGGGGAGACGAGGAATTTTTTCTCAGATTTGTGTCATGTGACATTCACGTGGTCACTTATTGCTTTCGTCTCGTTTAACAGCTAAAAATATGTGTTACAGTACATTCATTACATATGCGATTCGATTTACTCTTGATATATATATATACATATACTCTTGGCAAGCCAGTGCCAGTGTTATCTGGGATTGATTGCCTGGGGAATGCTGGCCGCTCAATGCGCGTTGTTGTTGGTGTTGGTGCCCGCGTCTCGCGACTCGTTGTGCGGGAACACGACGTAGTAGAACGTTATCGGTACTGGCTCGAACGGGTTCATGTTCCCGTTTTCGTTCTGGAACGTGGCCATCGGTATGTTGTTGTTCTTGTCGTCCTTCGCCTGCTGCGATGGGGGTGCTAGTCTGTGCGGTATGCTGCGTCTGGGAAGCGATCTGCTGTGGGTTCTGTGAGTTCTATGAGTTCTGTAGGTCTTGGTATTGGGCATGATTATTATTGGAAAGTGTGTGTATTGATTGTACTTGTGTCTCCTGTTTGGGATGGACAGGTGTAACGTTTGTAAAGTGTATATACGGTTGCAAAGCCCCTTGGACATGCCCCTGCTTATATATAGGTCGATCCCTTTAATGGCTGGCTAAAAAGAACAGCCATAAGCCGGTTAATTTCGCATCTGGAAAACGGTGGAAACCGAATGTGACAGAAAGGAGACAGCCGCACTGATACTGTAAAGGCAAGCCAAGGACAATGCGCTAGATGGGCGCCAGTTGGGGCCAGTTGGGGGCCAGTTTGGTGAGTGTAGGTAGTCGGTTGATTGTGTTCTCGAGGGGAGCTTCTAGAAGGGTCTAGAAAGGGCGGAACGCCGGAGTTTTCTGGCTCGGATCGGTTATGTGCTTATATGCTGGCGCTTGCGCCGTCTCCGGGTTTTTCCGGGGGGGGGGGAGGTCGGGAGGAACTTTTCCGCGGAAAAAAAAAAAGAAGAAGGGGGTAATCACGTGAATATATTCGTGCCCGGTGATATTTCTTTCGAGAGTTTAGGTCCGTCTCCGGTGCCTGTTTTTTCTCCGGGTAACGGTGTGTCACGTGTTTTCAAACAGATCAGAAAAAGGACGAGTCATCTCATGATGACTCGCTCGTTCCCAACAAGAGTCAGCCCCAAAGCCAAAGCCAGGGCCCCGGCCCACGCCGGTTACACAGACCCCGTACCAGGTTTAAAGGCTTGCGCTGGCCCGGCCAATAAAAAAATTTTGCTACGCTACACAGGTGTACTGTTGTCCCCACGCTACGGCCAGTGGTTCAATAGCAGCGATTCATGATACATCATCGTCATCATCGTCATCATCATTTAGCCATATATAAATGTGAGAAAAGAGTTTCGAAAAGTGTACAGAGAATTTGGTTGATGAATCAGTTGAATAAAAATTATTTGGGTAGGTAAAGACACCGAAGCAAACAGAGCTAATTGAATTGACTATGTACAGTGTCAGTGCCAGATACTTCTCAAGCAGTGTGGCCCGTTACGGGGCTGGAGCAGCAACTGCTGCTGCTAAGGTTGCTGCTGCTCCTGCAGCATCAGTTGATGCGTTGAAATATGCGATGTCGCTCGAACAACCGCAACACGAATGGTCGAAAGAACAACTGGCCGAGATTTACCACACTCCGCTGCTGGAACTGGTCCACCAGGCGCAGCTGCAGCACCGCAAGTGGCACGACCCATCCAAGGTGCAGCTGTGTACGTTGATGAACATCAAGGCCGGTGGTTGTTCTGAAGATTGTAAGTACTGTGCGCAGTCGTCTAGGTACGATACTGGTGTCGAGGCTGAGAGGATGGTTTCCGTTGAGCAGGTGCTACAAGAGGCCGAGCTGGCCAAGAAGAACGGGTCTACACGGTTCTGTCTTGGTGCTGCGTGGAGAGAGATGAAGGGGAGGAAGTCGGCGATGAAGCGGATCGCAGAGATGGTGACCAAAGTGAACGAGATGGGCATGGAGACGTGCGTTACGCTTGGTATGGTGGACGAAACGCAGGCCAAGCAGTTGAAGGACGCTGGTTTGACCGCGTACAACCACAATATCGACACTTCGCGTGAGCATTACCCAAAGGTTATTTCCACTAGGTCGTACGACGACAGATTGCAAACGATCAAGAACGTGCAGAATGCCGGGATCAAGGCGTGCACCGGTGGTATCCTGGGGCTTGGTGAGTCGCAAGAGGACCACATCATGTTTGTTCACACGCTAGCCAACATGAACCCGCACCCAGAGTCGTTGCCTATCAACAGATTGGTCTCCATCAAGGGTACTCCAATGCACGATGAGTTGAAGAAACTCGGCAGCAAGAAGCTCGAGTTCGAAGAAATATTAAGGACAATCGCTTTGGCTAGAATTACCATGCCACAGGCTATCATTAGACTGGCAGCTGGCCGTTACACTATGAAGGAAACCGAGCAATTCCTATGTTTCATGGCTGGATGCAATGCCATTTTCACAGGTAAGAAAATGTTGACTACAATGTGTTCTGGTTGGGAAGAAGACAAGGCCATGCTGGCCAAATGGGGTCTAACTCCAATGGACTCTTTCTCATACGGTGCCAATGAGAGTCCAAAGGAAGAGCTTGCTGCCTCGGGTTGATTCCACACCGAAAATGGTGGGGCCTAGTCTTTATCTTTGGTACATACATAGCTTTTTGTATATAATATCATATCAGCTTCTATTTATTATTATTAAAAATTTCATTATTACTGTTACCACTACTTATACAACTATCGATTATTTATCACTCAGAGTCTTTGTCCAGTAAGTACTTCACGTACGCATTGGGTTCCACATTTGCAATGCTTAGCGACTTCAACGGCTCCTCGCCCCCAAACTCTTTTGGAACTACTGCAAGGTGGTCCTTGAGCTGGTGCCCATCGCTCATAACGACAAACTTCTTCCTGGTATCTTCAGAAACAAACATCTTGATCACCTCGTACAGCCAGCTCATCACATATGGAACGTTCACAAAGAACTTCGCATACAAAGTCTCTGGGTAGTACTGTTGGAACGTCTCAATGACCGCTCTCGAACACTTCTTGATATCGGCATCAAGCCTCCACATAGATACATTGCTGTAATCGTGGATCTGGGTCATCAAGTGGTTATCATCGCTCTCGAAATCAAGCAACTGCAACCCACGTTCCATTAAACCTATTCTAAATCTCATGAACCCATCGAGATCCTTGAAAACTTCCTTATGCTTCACAAGCAACCCATACAAGTTCCACGTTATCACTTTCTTGTTCGCATCGTTCTTGTCGCTGTTGGTCACAGCACACACTTCATCAAGAATCGAAGATGCGGGTGTCTCTTTGAAAGCAGCATGCAAAGGCCTGAACTCTTTCCTCCACTTTAAAGTCTTCTTTAATTGGGCCCGAGACCCCTCCAATTGAAACTGATTAGCCTTACAAAACTTGAATACTAGTCTATCGACAACACCTTCCTTGTAAAACTGGTCGTCTGGAGTAAGCTTTTGGCCATAAAGCTCATCGTATTCTACTTCCTTAACAATGCTCTCGATTTCTTTTCTTAAAGTCTCATAGCACTTTTTCTGTTCGTCATTCTCAAAATTCAACGCCATGTCTAATTGATTCGCAGAAGCTCCTGGGATCGTAGTAGCAGATTTTTAAATCCTATTTGACATCACACATTTACTTAGACATTTTATATTCAATGCTCATCGCAAAAGTCATATTACAAATTAAGGTGCTATTTTACATTTTTCAATTTTCTTATAGTACGAGTATACTTGGAAGATCAACTACAAACGACACACATACACATACACATACACACGGATGGACAACATATATAGGAACCAACAAGCGACAGCATATTCGGTACACATCTTGAGTCTGGGGGAAATTTAGAGTTACCTGGTTTCTATACATCCGATATATTATTATACTTTTATAATTTATACGCTTTTATACTGATATTTAAATGCTAAAGTAGTGAATTCCCACCGAAAAGATTAATTGTAAATGGTATGGCAACGAAGAAGATGATATAGGAGATAACGTTGTTAGTTACTGTTAGCAATTTCCTTTATACATATTCCACCACACCTGACAGATCCCACTCTGGTCGCCGGTCCAAGGCTGCAACTGTTTGTAGTTCAAAATAGATGCGTTGGACGACAGAGAAGGGTCCAGTGGTGTGTGGCATAGCTCGCGGCCCACGACGCCCCAAGCCTCGCCAAACAAAGTGTTGAGTGCGTCGAAGACGTCAGTTTCACGTAGCTGGGCCAGCTTAGCGGAATCGCCGCTGTAAACTTTCAAAAACTCATCCATCGCAGTGCCAATTTCGACGCTGGGTTTGAACAAGACAAACACAATATCGTTCTTATGCTGGTACGTGTCGTTCGTGAGGAACACACACGTCTCGTTGTCGATCTCCTCGAAGATCTCCTCGTTTAGTAATATCTCATCGATGTTCGCTTGCAAAATGATGAACGGTGAAAGGTAGCAGCAGAATTCGTAGTCCAAGTGGCTCCACAACGTCAAAAGGGTGAGGTCATTGTCGTCCGCATACTTCACCTCAGGGAGCTTGACAAACGTCAGAAACGGAATGCTGGGGAGCACCATATCCCAGCTACTGGGCACTACCACACATAGCACCATTTTCGAGTTGTGCGCCCGTAGCGACGAGTTAAGCGCAACCACACACGCAACCTCTGATACGTCCCTGATTATCGTCACCCAACACCTCGAATTCGTCCCTGAATTCGAAAACGACGACCTGGGGTTCAAGTAATGTCTCACCTTGAATATATCCTCCATGCTCGTTCGTCTCGTGTTCCTCACTCGATCCCCGATAAAGTCCCACTCCTCGAGAATGTCTGTTATATTATTACCATTATTATAATTATTATTAGTATGATTATTATGCGCCGCTACATTATCCAGCCCAACGGCCCTCTCACCCCCAATACCCATACCAGAATCACCAGCCTCCACATACTGGTGGTTCCACAACCTATACGCAGTGTTATCGTCCCCACATCCAGACTGAGATTGAATAGGCGTGTGTGTCCGTAAAGTGGGATCCAAGTCAATTTCTTTCAACGATTTGTTCACAGCATTCGCAATATCAATCGAAATATCCAATTCCTTGCTTAGATTTTCAACCTGATCACTCATATCGTCTATCACACACTCCTCTCGCCTCTTCTAAACGACTTTCAACCACGGATTTCCAATGATATGATAGATAGTCCTGAACCTAAAAAAGGGGAACAACGTTATCACGTTTATGCCACAAAACGCTCCTAAAACACCACAAAGTCTCACCAAAACTCACCAACAAACTTGCAGGTATTCAATAGCACCACTCCAAGAGTAATTTCCGATACGCTAGGCCTCGATTTTGCCGCCTCTGGTCCCTCTTTAATCGCATCTTTATTAAGGTTGGTATAAAATCCACGATGCTGCTGCTGCTGCTCTTTAGCTCTCCAGGTCCTTGGACCAGAAAGAGAAGAAGAAAAAAAAAGGTTTGATGCTCATTTCATATCACGTGATGTAAGCGTGATATCCACGTGATATAGAATCTATTATGTTACCCGCACCGCAAGACAACACACGTGACCAGTAATTCGACTTGCGATTTTCCTTTCTTCAGCATGATGACAGATAGATTCCGCATTATTACTAGTACATATATATATATAGACTGCTGCACCAATCAATCATCTTATTGGATAACTCAGGAAGGGGTGTGTGTGTATCTCAATATAGGTTTCTGATATTTCTCTATTGCAGCAATCCACCTGGTATAACAAATGCTAAGACGATCGTTCAGTATACTGCCCAGAGTGCTCAAGAGCAACGGCAAGAGTAAAGACATTGCTGCTGTGAGCAAGACTATCAAGTACATCGCAGAAGATCCTACGCTAAAGTCCATTCTAAAGACATCTACGGGCGAAAAAGATGAGAATGCGTACGTGGAAGACGTGGTGAACATTCTAAACTCGTCTTTGCCGGATGTGGACAAGCACAAGAAGAATATGGATGTGCATTATTCGGTTCTAATGAACAAGCTTCGGAGCATGGTGGACAGAGAGATTGTGTATTCCAATGCGAATGTGAGCAAGAGGATCAAGGAGTGTACGGATGCGGATAGTTTGTACAATCTTTTGTTTGAGTTTCAGTTGGACCCTGTTTTCCGGGCCAAGACTACGTTGAAAGATTACTACCATATAATTAACCACCCCAAGTTTTCGAGCGGGAAGTGTCGGGAGTTGCTAGAGTCGTTGGATTTGCTCAAGCAGTCGCGCAGGGACATTCAGATCATGGCTATCCACAAGTTGAGCCAGTCGAGTGCGAATGCTGCTGTCGTGAGCCCGTATCTCCCGATGCTTATTGAGACGTACATGTCGATACCGAGGTTTTCGCAGAAGTTGGTGTTGAGGATCTTGCACAAGAACGGAAAGATACAGGAGCTCTTGGATGCACATTCGGATGAGATCCATGCGATACACAAGAACCATTCGCAAGTAGTGACGATATACCAAACGCTATCGCGTACTGCGTATAAGCTACCACCACACCTAGTGGACGAGAGTCATGAGCTAACGCCCATCCAGAGATTGTTTTGCGAGCTCGTGGTGCTTCTTTCGGAGCACTCGTCGGCAAACCCCAAGCTTTCCAAGTATAGCGTACAGTTGGTCAAAGGGTCGTTCGAGAATCAACTAAGCCGTTGCAACACAGACTTGCACGACCACTCCATCAACGTCAACGAGTACAAGTTCATCAGGCTCATGCAGGAGATCCTCGACGACTGCATGGCAACGCAGAACCTGGACCCAGGCTTCTACCAGTCCTGTCGGTACCTAACGCAATCTCTCCGCACAATATACACAGAAGAGTCCCAATTGAGTCTACGATTGGTATAGTCTACACTAACTACTAAATACAAACAACAACACACTCTCTAAGTAAATAATCATAATACATGTGCCATTCCTCAGGTCATCACTATTTCATGGATCTCTTGACCACCCGTAAAAGCAGAAGAAACCTCTAACAGCGATGGTTTTAAAGTTGGCTGTGATCTTGACAAAGCATAAACTCCACCAAAACCAGGTCGTTTGTTCTGTCGCATCGAATCACATGCGAGAGGCTCAACAAGATTCTCGAATAGGGTATACAGAACAACCAACATCAATTCGTAAAAAGGTTTTCAGATGCAGCAGTGAGAAGACTAGGAACTCGCTATCATTCAAAAATACAAGATTTCTAAACGACCACAGAGTTCCAAGCTGCAACATCCTGGCCGCTCAAACCCCAGTCCAAGATCTCGAAGTGCCCTTGCATTATTCTGAAAACAAAACAAAACAAGGCCAAACAAGATCCAAACTCCTTCTCCATGTGATGAGTAGAAGTTTAAAGCTTTGTATAAATTTTCATCACTTTTTATACTACTGGGAAGAAGACATGAAATTTATTTTATTATGAAAAATTCCATGAAACGAATATTGCGTTGATTTACACTATACATACAATACTCTGTTGAACAGACAGACAAGAGAATCCGGTGGGTTCAGGCATCTGGGAGGCGAATCTAAGGCGATAGTGACCAAGAGAATTATGAGCAGCGACTTACTGGCGAATCTTAATGCGTTCAAGAACAAGGTGAAGACGGCACCTGCGCTAACAACGCGGAAAATCGTTGCTAATAAAGAGAGGGATGTGAAAGGGAGTAAGAACATGGATGTGATAGAGTTGGACGATGGTGGATCTGATGAGAAAGAGATGCCTTTAAAGAAAAAGTCAAAGAACAATAATGGGGTTGCCACTGGACAGCTGGATAGCACACATCTTTCGACAAAGATGCTTATTGCCACGGAATATATTCAGGAGCGAGGCGAGGCGGTTCCTGTGGACCAGATCGAATCGTATCTTTCGCTTCCCAAGGACAACAATGTGATTCCGATGTTAAAGGGGTTACAGAAGTTCAAGTTTGATCCGAAGCGGAATACGTTGCAGTATGTGTCGATCTACGATGTGCATTCTGCGGAAGAGCTTCTTTCGTTGTTGAGATCGCAAGCGACGTTCAAGGGTATTTCGTGCAAGGAGTTGAAGGATGGTTGGCCACAGTGTTTCGACACGATTGACGAGTTGGAGGCGAAGAACAGAATTCTTGTGCTTCGAACCAAGAAGGACAACTCTCCTAGATTTGTGTGGTATAATAATGCGGGTCCATTAAGACAGATCGACGAGGAGTTTGTGAAGATGTGGGAGGACTGTAAGTTGCCGCAACGTAGTGAGTTGCCCCGGAAGCTCCAGGACTTGGGTCTCAAGCCGGCCAGTGTGGATCCAGCCACGATCAAGAACGAGCAAAGCACCAGGAGAGAGGTCAAGAAGAGAAAGCAAAGAAAGGGGAAGGTTACCAACACACATATGGCTGGTATATTGAGGGACTACTCGGACAGAGTGTGATACACATATACTTTTTATTTTATTTTCTTTTAACTCTTACTTTACATACAGTATAATAATAATAATTATGATAATAATAATTATAGTACGGGCTCACTCACTCAGGCCTTTCTCTTCTTGCTCACCTTCTTCAAATCCTTGTCAGCATAGTACCCGGAAGCAAAGTGTCTCGTCTTCAAACCCTTGATCTTAAGAACATCCTTCCTATCCACCTTCACCTTAGAATAGTCGATGCTGGGGATGTCCGCCGCCTCGCTTATCGTGAAGATCTTGTCAAAAGACTTCGACACCGACCCATCGATCGCCAACTTCGTCTTATCTACAGGCGTCAACAACGTCAACTCAGAAGACGACGACCCAGCGGCCGCTGACGCCTCCTGCTGTATTTCCTCTCTCACCGCAAACTTCTTGCCCTTCAACTCAATATCCGTTTCCGCTTCACCAGTGAAATCAATAGGCAAAGTCTTGAGCTTCGACACGTCTAGCGACTTAGGCACCTTGATAAGCCATAGCTCCTTCTGCTTCAAATTTTTAGCCTTCACAAACGACTTCAAATGTGTACACTTCTTATAGTTTTCTGGGGGCACAAACACATCAACCACCTCCGAAGACCCATCGTTATCGCTCTCACTATCGCTAATGTATTCTTTCGATACTACCTTGCTTCCCTTGGCCATCTTTTTATTTTTTATTTCTTTCTTTCTTTCACCCTTCTACTAACCTACCGTTTCCAAGATCCCCTGGAACTGTCCCTCAACGTCTCCTGGCCTTGAACCCTCCACAATCCTTCGAGATGACCTTGCGTCCATTGCCAATCCACTGTGCTCTTCGCAACTTTTCATGGGCATCGGTGAAAGTTTTTCTTTTTTCTTTTCTGGGATCATATCCGGTCACGTGTACATCACGTGGACACAATTTCTCATCAAAAAAAAAAAAACCAACCAACCAACCAAACAAACAAGCAAACCGTCCCCCTCCCCCCAACACACCCAAGCTAAAGTTCCCACGGCCCCAAGCACACGCCATAACCCTCCCCTCCCCTCTTAGGGCAGTGCTCGAAGCCCTAAAGACCGTTGCTCATCGCGGCGCACCGCCGTTGCTTTTCTGAGAATTTCTTCGAAAACTGAAAAAAAAAAAAAATCGCTGAAATTTTTTTTTCAACGCTTCGACCTCAGAATATAAAAGGCGACACACTTTGCAATATGGAAAGCATTGGTTTGCAGAGTGTGAATTCAGTTTTGTAAAGGTGTTTGTTGTGGTCCAGAAACAGCAAGCAACTAGTATGGCGCCCTAGAGGCCCCCAAGGGGGCCTCCAGGGCTTCATACTGGTGGAAAAGAGAACTTTTCCATGAAGAAATATGCGTAATGGACAGAAGAATTGAGAAAGCGAATTAAAGCATTGTGTCTTAAACTCTTCTGACTATGATGATAACGGTTACACTTCTTTCCCAGTCCGACATCGACCATGACGATATGGGAGTCTACCACGTTGCTGTCTCACGGGGCAGTGACTTTTTAAGCCAGTATATGCTCGACATGTACAATTTATTTGATCTGAGTCTTTTCTCAAGATAATTTTGTCTTTTACACTTATTTCTTCAGCTTAGCTTCAGCTTTGTCTGAGCATATAGCCCCTGCTATTCTTGAATACGTTTGCCAGTTGTGGTGGATGAAAACATTTTTTATATGATGAAAATTGGTTCCTTAACATTCGCAGTTTCCACGGTAGGAGTACGCCTACGAACCCATCGTTTGTACCCTCAGTGACCGCTCTTTATTGAGACCTTCCTAGGATGTCTGATCTTTATATGTTTTCCTCCATTTCGCTGGTGAGCTTTTGTAGATTGTAGATTGTAGGTTGTTCTTGGTTAAAAAATTATGTTATAAAAGTGTGGTAAGTAACTAACTACATGCAGACTAGATAACGCCAAACGGTTTTGGTTCCCAGTCCGGTGCCTCTTGCCAGTTGGTTATGTTTTTCGACTCTTGCTTTACCCTTTTGAACTGCGACTTGAGATTCTGCAAGTCTTGTAGGATGTCGAGTGCCGGCGAGTCCTCTGGAACGGGCTCCGCTGTTGACGACGATGATGGTCTCTTGCGAGTGTTGAACAGCTCTAGCTCAACGTCTCTCACTCCGTGAGCTGCAATGCGGTCCATTACCCTTTTCGCATCGAGCTCACTGCTCTTCTTCTTTTTCCGGCTGTAACTGTTGCTGTCCCCGGACAAGAGCTGTTGTAGTATGTATATCACCAAATAGTTATCGTATTTCTCCACCAAGCTGCCAAACGAACCGTTGCTTAGCAGCTTTCGGCCGTCTATCAAGGAGCAGTATCTCTTTAGGAATTTCAAGAGCTTCTTGTAGTTGGTGAACCGATCTCCAATGCTGGTCTCTTCGTTTTTGATCTTCTTGTCGTAGTTGTCGATCAACCACTCCATGCCCCTCACTTCAAATGTTTCCAATGAATTTAAGCATATCTCCAATAAGGTTTCGTCACAATGTAGCGTTATGAACTCCACGAACGTGTCCTTGTTGTCCTGCTTCCACATTGTCTTTAGTTGCGACAACCAATCCGACAGTAGAACTAGTTCACGGTCTTGTGACAAGTCCTGCTCACCAAACGCTGACCTTGTAATCCCCAAACGTTTCCATAAATACTCCCTTTCTCTTAGTGGCTTCTTGAGGTCCAAATATTCTTTGAACAACGCTTTCAACCTAGCAATTTGTTCCTCTTTTTCTCTCTTCTTTTGCGAGTCTTGGTTGCCCTCTGGATCTTCTTCATCTTCCGGATCCTCATCGTCCTCATCCTCCCATTCATCGTTATTCCAGTAGTTGTCCCAAGTCCACTGTATCGCCTCTTTGCAGCACAACCGAAGCATCTCAAGACTAGGCAATTCCCTTTCATGCGTGCTCAAATGACGTAGTTCCACAAACCAACTCGGTAGTCCAATATTCTCCGCTAGCTTATGCAATGGAATCGCAAATTGACCCTGCTGGACAGGATCCAACATCCCGTTTACAAATCTGATGAGAACCATACAGTAGTTCCATTTTAGATTCTCCACATCTCGGTCATTACTATCCTCTTCGTCTTCCACATCATCGTTCAGTTGACATTGCATCAACCTCACAGTGTACTCTATAATATGCGGAAGATATGGTCCTCTTGTAAGATAAGCATCAATACGCTGAATTGCACGTTTTTTGGACGCCACTGTAGCATCTACAAAGAGCCACTGCTTCAATTGCTCGAGCTCCGATCTCGACTTCCACGGCGTTATTCTCATTAAGAAGATGAAACAAAAAGACAAAATTAAAATAAAAGGATTATGGAACAGCTGTATTATACCCCTTGCTTCCCGTAACCTTTCCCTCTTATGAATAACAGTGATTTGCACACGTATTTCGCACTTTCTATCCTCTATAAACGCATCTCATCGTCTATCATTCTTGGAACTCATCGCATACTCGGATTTTTTTTTTTCTTCTTTCTTTCCTATATTGAAAAACTGGCAACCTTTAAAAAGATCATCACCTTTACATAACAACATCACCAGAGCAATAGAAGATAATGGCCTAAAGGATCATTATAGAGGGATAGCTGAGTCATATGCACCACTTTTAGGCGAACCCCTTGATTAAGATTGGGTATTCTCCTTTTTTTTTTTTTCCATTGGTTTACTACTTGATACACGTCATATACAGCAATTAGTCTACTTCAGATACACCCTAAATCTAACAAAATGCTACCATCAGTAACAGTTCGAAAGAGATACAGACCAACGTTAGTCTGCTTAAATTGTAGGCGCCGGAAAACAAAATGTGATAGAGAAAAGCCGGCCTGTGGGAACTGTGTAAAGATCGGCGAGACTTGCTTTTATTCTGAACATGCTGAAGAAAATGCAGTAAAGAAGGTTAAATACACATACGTGGAAGATCTGGGATTACCTGAAATTATAAATATGACGCCAAGAGGGTTTAAGATTTCTGTGAAAAGATCGGCAGCGTGGTTTAATGGATTGTTTTCGGATATTGCTGTTATTGAGAGGGACCCTTACCTTACTATTACCGATGAAGTGGTTGACATTTTGTTTGAAACTATGCGTAACACTTTTGATCGTAGAAAACAGGATTACGTGTTAACGCTCCCCAACTCTCTAAAGATTATCACAACGTATAATTCGAAGCCACAGCCGTCGGAGGAAATGTTGTTTCACCAGATTGCGAAGGAGTTTTCCGCAATACGATCTGCTCCAGTGGAAGACATATACATCCCTGATCAAAAAGAGTTTTGGACTCGTTATTACCCACATTTTACGGGCATGATACATCCGCTTCTTCCAATTTTCGACTTAGAAGAGCTTAAGAGTCTAATACAGAAGTTTTTCGATCATCAGACCAAAGAACCGGGTGTGCTTAATGAAAAGGCACACGAGTCCACAATTCTTATGACAATATATCTAATAGTGAACCTCTACCTTATGGAGTTTGATTCTCGCAATATGACAATACAGAAGAATATAAATTTAATTAAGGGCAAGATTATGAATTATAAGTGGTTCCAAAAGACGACGCTATTCCAGATTAGGACTTTTCTTCTTTTACGGTTCCACAACTGGTGTTCTTACCACGATAACGATGGAAGCAGAACCAACGCAAATGATGGATTGATGGGACTTATAATGGGACATTGTAACTCACTTGGAACAACGTGGCAGCTCTGGACCAATATAGATAAACCAGAGTTCCGAATTATCTGGGCAGCTGCGTTACATTGGGACAGAAAACTAGCACTCTTGACAGGTTCTGATCCGCTAAATACTAGAACGATGAAAGTACCTGAGTTACCAGATGATTACTTAGTTATAAAATTCTTAAAGTGCTGTATCGATGATCCTAACAAATTGGACTATACACTTGCCATGGACACACTAGGCCGCCTCACGTTCGAAAAGGAGCACAGGCTATTACAATGGGAGTTACGGATAGTTGTTCTTATGGCAAAACTCTCATTGCACCATGGGAAATTAAACCATTCTAACACTGGAATAATAGCCATCATTAGGGTTATCGAAGAACTAATAACAATATGGAACGAGTACTTTGAAACGCCTCTTTTACCAATATCATATTCGAGGAGAATAGTAGAGTTATCTATGAACAAGGCCCTAGTAATTTTGCCTGCAATTATACTAAGAGTTCAGGACCCACACAAACACGAGGTCATCCAGCTAATGAACAAATTGTCCACCACCTACTTCAATGAATTCCCACGCTTTTATCACGTTTTCAAGCGTTTGTTCATCTACAAGCTAACGTTCAATTTGGTAAGCAGGCAAGACTCTTTAAACCATCTCATTATGATTTTGAAACACGAAAGACCTGAGGTTCTAGAAAAGATGGGGATATTCAAAGACCACGCCGATATGACAGACGAAGATCTGATAAAGGCATGGAACAACAAGTACCGTCATGTTGAAACACCATGTCACTTTAAAGTTGATATAAAGTGCAAGGAGTATCAGTCAAATTTATACTCTTCTAGTTACCAAAATACGATTGAAAAATTGGAGAAAACTCACACAGTTAAATCTGATACCATCGATGTTGCACAATTCTTGCAACAAGTTTTCGACCTGACGGAATTTGACAGATTTTATGATATTGATATTGATGCCTTCCCCAAATTTGAAAATGTGCTATATTAAGAAACCACACGTTTCATTTCCTTCTATTCTTATTTTTTTTTTTGGTTTTAATTTCCTCTGGTATATATTTACGTCGTGGTGGTGGTTGTAGTAACAAGACATGATGATTGCCTTTAGTTTCTGTTCTATCCGAAAGAAAAAAAAAAGTAAAATAATGTATCTTAATTTGTATTTGTATTTATATTTTTTTATTGCTTCTTCCCCTTCTTGTTCTCTTAATAACGTTCGATTCAACAGTTCTTCATGTTAGTTTGGTATCCATTGTTGAAAAACACGGGAACTGGGAAACGAGTACCATCCTCACTGAGAATGATCGATGGGATATCATTTAGCGTTAAGTATCTCAATTTCTTTAAATTGGATAGTATAGTAGTATATGTCTTTTTATTGTGATGTACCATTGCGTGACAGCACTCTATAACATCTGATTCTGTGATGGGTTCAAAGGGAGTAGTATTCCGATGCATTGATTTGTAATGTCTATTACATTCATTAATTTTCGTAACAAAATCTGCGAGATTCATTGGCTGAGTACGCACAGAGGGGTATGTGTCAAATGCTTTCGAGTAAGGTAAAAGAGACAAGTATTTCATCATGGTAAAAATATCCTTTGCGATTAAATCGCTCAAGTCTCTAATAACCATATCTTTGCTAGAATTGAAGAATTTGCCGTACAATATATCTTGGAACACATGGTTGCATTGGTCGCAATGGCAATTCTGGATAAACTTGAACCTAGATTCCTCGATAGAGATGATTTGCTGGTCGATATTTTCGAATCTTATATCTAGGAATTGCAAATCCCTACAGTTCAACAAGATAGCCAGGAAAACGTCTGTTGAAACAGGGTGAGGAGTGAAATCATGCAAGAAGTCCGTCTTCAATCTCTTCAGGTTCTTTAAGCGCTTGAATAGCTCGATGAGTACGGCAGGGTTCTGTCTCATCGAAATCAACGACAAGTCCCTAATTTCCACAAACTCGTAAAACTCAACCAAGATCTCCAATTCACGCTTGTTCAAAGACTCGTTCCACGAGATGATTGTCAAGACGTGCAACGTCCTCACGTCAAATATGTCCGACAACTTAGTCAACAAGGGCTCTCTACGTACAGTTTTCAACTGGTCCGGAGGATAGTATTCCGTCCGCCAGTGAAGCTTCAAGTCGTAAATCTGAAGCTTGAATTCCAACGGATACACGTTATTGAACAACTGAATCGGATCCATGAAAAGCGTCATGTGCGACAAGTTCGTAGATATGCGCTGCTTTAAATATTTCGCCAAGCTGGGCAAGTAGGACCTGGGTACCTCGCGTTCGGGCATCGAATTTGGAGGCGCAGTGTCCAAACTCGTCACGTTCCTCGACGACTGGATCCCATTTGCGATAATATCGTTACAATCCGGATCAGTAACATTTTCCAATCGCACGAGAGACCGAGAATAACTACACAATAGCCTCAAAACCTCCGCCTGCTTCTCCTTATCCAAGTCCCAATTAATCCTTATCCACTGTACAGAGTTCAACAAGTCCTGGTTGCTCGAAAGCGTCCTTATCAACAAGTCTAGCTTAGAGTTAGCAACCCCACGCGACCAGCATTCAGCCTCGTTCGATGGAATGTACAAATACGTCCAGTTGATCGCAAGATTGAACGCATCGCTCTCGACCACGTTCGAGTCGTTTAAATAAATCCTCCGATATAAAACGTTCAGCGCAAGCTTAGAAATCCGTTTGTTCACCAAACACACGTTCAAACGGTCCCTCTGCGGTAAATGCGTAATTATCTCCTTCACAAGCTCATCTGGAAGCCTCTCGATCGGAAACACTCCATTCATTGTACCGCCCTTTTTTTTGTCCTTCTTTACTTTCTATTACTTCCCAAGCCTTAAAACAGCAAAAAAATACCCTTTACCTACCGATAGATCCTTAGTTATAAGGTTCTGGAGTAGCGTAGATACAAGGCATGCACACAGAAGCTCTATGAATACAGAATGTGGTGCTGTTGTAGGGACAAAACCTTCTTTTCCTGTGACAAGAAGGGTTGAATTTCGTAATTCATTCTTTTTTTTTTAATATTTGATATTTGATATTTAAATTTACTAATATGCACCAATTTGACAATTTGGCAAATTTCCGATGGGAACGCTTGGATTCAGGAATGGATTCGCAATTTCGGGATTAAGTTGCTGACCCCACTGTTGGATTCGCGAGAGTAAAAAAAAAAAAAAAATTAAACTCAAAATTTTTTAGGAAACTGGGCACGTGACATTATCGTGGTGTACGGGGTATTAGAAGGGTGGGTCCCTCTGACGTCTGGGCTGGTGTTGGGCTGGGCTTTGGCGCTAGTGACAGCAAAGGACAAACAAAACGCAATTGGCAGACAGCAAAAGCGCTAGAGATAAGGAAGAAGGGAGTATGGGCCGTTTTGCGGTGGTCTTAAGGGCTCCCGAGGGGTCGCAAAAGGTTGCCCGAGCACGTACCATTTCTAGGGGATGTGTTTGGATAGCATTTGCTATGTGGGTTATCAGGAAACGACGGTGTAGACGCTGGAAAGCGTCCTTTGGGACTACTTCGAACGATTAACACTCATTACTAACCAAATGGGAATGGGTGTGTGGCCGAGTGGTTAAGGCGCCTGCTTCAGGTAAATGTGTGTGTGTTTGTGGGGAATCTGTAACAGGGCGGGAACGGTTTCTACTGGAAAAGCAATTTCAGGGGACTGCGCGCTTATGCAAGAGAAAAGCCAGTACAAAAGTTCAGGTTTGCTTGGCGGCTAGCGCCTTGGGAACGTGAAAAAACCAAGGTGCAGCTCCAAGGGTGTACGGATGTTCCGAAACACGCACATTACCCGGAACATGCAGGTCTGTTAATGTTAACAGGCGCGAGTTCGAACCTCGCCGCATCCAAATAATTTTTTTCCTTTCCCCCTCCCCAAGGAATCACCTGACTTGAAAATATCGCTCGATTTAAAATACGTTTTAGATAGAATGTTTTACACAGGTCCATATGCGAGCGACGGTGAGTAGTAGTACTAGTAGGTAGGCTCACGACTCGCATGCTATTGGGGGTTATATACAATGTGAATTGCCTGCTTGGCAGCGGAAAATTCACAAAAACTCACTGGCCTTTCTCTTGTACGAATGACAGTCTCTTAGCCATTGTCTGTACTGCTGTATCGAGTTGATCTTCTCCCCGTAGTAATCTGGCACAGGATTGCTGAACGACTGCGACTGTGGGTTGACCCTGTTCTTCTGGATCTTCGCCAAAAAAGCCAACTGCTTCTGCTGGTACTGCGCAAGCTTGCTTCCAGAAGTTACCTTGAACAGCGCAGACCCAAAGATAGGCCCCAAAAGCCACCCGACACCAGCAAAACCAATCATACCCACGCTGATCGTCATTAGCGGATCAAACCCTAAAATAGTCTGCGTAGGATCAATCTCCAAGGTAGAAAAGTAGAACCACGACCCGTTCACAAACACAATCGCAGTGAGCACCGAAGAAACGGTGTTGTAAACACGCTCCTTCTTACGAAGCTGGAAAAACTCAGGCCATGTCATCTTATTTAGCGACCCAGTGCTATTAAATCTCACTTTCGTGGCCCTTTTCACCATCGAACTTGCGTTCAACCCAACCATACGGTTTGGTAAGTTCAATCCTAGTCTCAACATTGCTATTGCTATTCTTATTCTTATTCTTACTCTTATTCAATATCCGATTCCGAATTCTACTCCTACTCCTAGATAAATACTACACAGACTAGTCCAAGTATCACTCAACCTTTAAGTAGAACTCTAATTGCACTTGCACTTGCACCTAATTAACATAATTAATTGGTAGAATAATCCATTACCGGAATGCTCGCTAGCAGCTTTCGGGAACTTTTTTTTTTTTTTTTTTTTTCTTTCCTTCCTTTCTGTTGGAGCTAATAGTACGATATACGATGGCCGGGTAACACCAGCAACCATACTGGCGAATCTGAAAAATTGTGCCAATTGGGAAAAACATCACATCACATCACATCACATCAATTGGGTATTACCATTTTGGCTTGGCTTTAGCTTGAAAATTGGAAAGGCCGAGGACTTGGACCCTGTATTCATTATATACGTATCGTTATCTTTTAGCTGCCTAGTAGTACTTGGAATAAGCAAAGGGAAGGACAGTGTGTGTTTTTTTTATTATTATTTTATTCTTCTTCTCTGACTATGGATCTACAAAGCATAGTTCAGACTTATCTAAAGTCTTTAGAAGAGTTCAGCCGTGTTGGGTCAGATGACGTTGAATTGACGCGAATTGCGATCATTGAGTTGTCGAGGGCGCAGGATCTGGCGTGGAAACTGGAAAAACACGCACAGCTGGCGGGCCAGGCTGCAACGGAGGATCTACCTTTGCCCGAGGTTCACGGCGATATAGTAGAGACTCTTTCGTGTGTTATAACGGACGACAACATCAACGAGGTGTCGTTGGCGGGCGAGATCGCGATCCGGGACGTCAATTGGGGGGTCCAGGGCGGGGCCAGCCGGGGCGATTTGTACGTGAGCTTCTCGAACGTGAATGCGTTGCAGGTGAACGAGCGGGTGCTCGAGAAGGTGCATCACGTGACCGGGAATGTGTACAAGTTGAACAGTGCGGTGGACTGGAGCGCGAGGGACGTACGGGAGACGTCGAGCCTTGTGGCAGCGTACCGGGTCACGAACTTGCCGCAGGTGCAGTGTCCTATTCTTGTGACGCCCGTTTGGCAGTTCAAGGAAACGGAAACGATATCGATGGTGAACTTGAGACCGCTGATTAGTGTCAACTATACGCTGCTAAAAGTACATATAAACATAGGGACGGATGCGCACGATATTTTGTCGAGGCCAGCGGGGTTCTATAACAAGCTTGAGGGGACGATCCAGTGGGATCTTCCCAGTCTCGAGGAGGACATGATTTTGATCTTGAGGTACAAGGGTGGGAAAACGTCGTCGGTGACGACGGGATCGTTGAAGCAACCGGAAGTGTGCGTTGACTTTACTGCGTCGCAGCTCTTGACTCAGGTCAAGCTGGAGTACGGCCGCACGCCCAGCTGCGGCACCAACTTGCCGCTAAACCAAATGACCATCTCTGGGAACTATAAAGCGCAGTGTTGAGTAGTAATAATTTCTCTTCTGTTTTTCTAGATAAGCACGCTGGGCAATCTGTACTTGTTGTTCTTTCGGGTAGCAGCCCTGCCACCACCACTACTAATACCAGTACTACTACTACTACCACTATTACTACCACCTGGCCCCCCAACACTCGACCGTGGAAGCAATGGGAGCATTTCAACCACAAGTTTGCGCACCAACTCTAACTGGTACTCCGTCAAACACACAAATTTCTCGGAAAGGTAAGGAACAACAAGACACACCCGGCTCCCGCCCTCGCTATCACCATCATCATAATAATCTTCTTCATCTTCCACTGAAACAATATCGGGAGTCTGCATTCGTACTGCAACCGTATGCGAACTCATCCACCTGTCGATCCGGCGTATTGGATCTTCTTGTTCATGCTCATACTCCCATTGCTCATCGTCGTCGCTACTTGAACTCAAGACCAACGGATCGTTTACCACATGGTACTCAGCAATATCGACGTTATAGTCCATCCATGCTTCGTCAGACAACACCTCTTCGCTTCTAGCACTTGTGCGAGCAATCTGCTTGCTTACTCTTCTGACACCAAAGGACATGCTGTATTGAGAATTACTGCGTATATATAGGGGTATATATAGGGGTATATATGGGTATATATATATATATATGGATAATGAGTGCCCAGTCGATATCTACCTTGTCTGTCTATCATCTGTCTATCTCTCTAGTGTGAAGAAGACTCACTGACGCTCCAAGGGGAGTTGTTTCGCGATGTCTCAAGCCAGACGACGTGTCCGGGTAATGAAGATGGGTGGTTAAATTTTTGTCCCAGACGGAGTCACGTGACTGGAAATTCAAAACGTTCAACAGTTTAGCATATTACCCGGATACCTATGTGTAATCACTGGATACGATTGGTCCACGTGACTCGTATATGATGTCTGGTCGGGTCAGCTGGTCGATTGGCTGGTCGATTGACTGGGACTCCTCCCCCCAGCGCACAAGCTTGTGCCCTGGGAGGGGCGGATTGCATGACGGAAAAACGTGAGTCAAGTACATGCCTCAAAAACATGCGTTTTTACCCCATGTTGTCAGCTCAACTCACCGGTCAAGGGAACGGCCGCCTTGGACGTTACACTCCCAAGGTATCAAGCCAGCGCCTCAAGCATACAGCATAGTCCCAAACTGGCGTCGCCATTGCCAGTGCCAGTGACACTTCACGGTCGAGTGTGAGAGAGAGAGAGAGAGAGAGCCCAGAGTCTCCGGGTAACCCCTACACATCACGTGTACACAAGAGAAGCAGTGAAACAGAGAAAACGCGTTTCTCGATAGCACAAGAAAGAGCACATACACACATATATATCTAGATACACGGCCCCCCTCCCCCGTTTCATTCGTCTCATACACGGCTATATCCAGATACACGCGTATCTCAGCCCCAACCAGTTTCTCACAGTCTCCTGACTCCCTTCTCTCTGCTCAACTCCGCGCGTTCCCGTCCTTTTCCCATAATCGGCACTATATAATATAATATATATATATATATATATATAAACAGCCAACCGTTTTGAAAGTTAACAAAGAGTAACACTCTTTTGAGAGATTAGAAACAGAAGAAAGAACAACAAAAAGAAGGCCAATTCCACGCAATGTTCAGACTAGTCCAACGTCGTGCCTTTTCAGCCACTGCTCGCGCAAATGACTTCGCCAAGATGTCCGTTATCGGTCGTATTGGTTCCGATTACCAAGAACTTACCTCCAGCAATGACACACAGTACCTGAAGTACTCAATTGCTTGCCAGCCAAGAAAGGACGGTAACACCAACTGGTTCAACGTGACTGTGTTCAACCCACACCACATCAACTTCATGACGCAGTACGTCAAAAAGGGTGCTCTTGTGTACGTTGAGTGCGATGCCTCGAACTTTACTTTCGAGAGAGAAGACGGTTCCAAGGGCCATTCGTTGAGTTTGGTGCAAAGGGAGATCAACTTGTTGAAGAACCCAAGAACTGCTGAAACTGAAGGCGAAGGCGAAGCCTCTGCTTAGTCGAGGGTTTGACTATTATTTTAACCTTACTTTACTTTATTTTTTTTTTCCTCCCCTAGTGTGTTTTCTAACTAAACCAAACAAACCCAATATATACGTATATCGAAGAGCCATTGTACTATTTTAGAGCTATAATATTAATTTAATATCATCCCTTCTTCATTTGCCAGCTGGGGTTTCCCCGAAGTGGCCCGTCTTTCGCGCGTCCTTTTCATGCGATGAGCTGTACTTTACCAGCTTAGTTCTGCTGCGCATTCGTGTAAAAGTAAATATATATGAAATCCAGATAGATATTTCAAGTCCTACCTACTATGGTGGTTGTATCGATGTGCAAAATAGCACACAGAGAGAGGCCCTAGCATCGTCACGAAACAAGCCCCAATATACCTGTATAAACGGCCCACCCATCCACTATGTCGCTGCTTCCAAATGCTACCTATACGGGGCCCAAGGCCTCGCACGATTTCAAAGTCGATGCCTCCAATCCTAGATACCTAACAACCGAGGGAAGAACGACCGGTGCTTCGGACTACGTGTTGAAACAGGGCCACCAGGACGTGGACAAGCCAAGCGAACCAAAGAAAATCGACCCCAATGGCACCGAATACACACCTTTGTCGATGCTTCGGATGCATCTAACGGGGATTCAAGACGATATAAACGAGTACTTGACTGAGAAGATCAATCATGTGAAAAAACCTCGAAACCTCAAGCAAGAACAAGAACAAGAGATCAACGCTCTTCTAGACGGATCTGAAGATGCGTGATCAACAACGGTGCGACTTCCGTTCCGTTATGTATTTACGTTCACATTTACATATATATATGTATATTTGCTGACCATTATAAAATGTGTGACAGTTTGAAATAATAATTGTTTTATACGAGATTTGCAAGCGATGACGTTGTAATCTATTCACCACAAATAGAGCACCGGAAAGGGTCTTGGTACAGCTATCCAGGGATCCAAGAGCCAGCTCCACTCGTATCGCTTCATGAGAAAACTCTTTAAGGTCGATTTGACCGTTCTTTCGTTCGTTTGCCTGCAATATTGGATCAACTATGTGGACAGAATTGGGTTTACCAATGCATACGTGTCTGGTATGAAGACAGACATCGGGTTCAAATCTAACCAGTTCAATGTAGCAAACACATGCTTCACGGTGGGGTACTTGTTGGGTATGATCCCGCACAATCTAATCCTTTTAAGAATTAAGCCCAAGATCTGGTTGAGTTTCTGTACTCTTGTGTGGGGAATTTTAACTTTGTCGATGTGCGGCATCCATTCGGTATGGCAATGCTATGTGATACGGTTCTTCCAGGCTTGGTTCGAGAGTTGTACGTTTAGTGGTACGCAGTTGATCCTTGGGTCGTGGTACACTCCGTCTCAACTTCCAATAAGAACGGCCATCTTCACGTCGAGTGGGTTGTTGGGTGCAATGACTAGTGGGTTCTTGCAAGTGGCCATTCACGACTCATTAGCGGGCAAAAATGGCATGCCTGGCTGGAAATGGCTTTTCATCATTGACGGGCTTATCACCATCCCTATTGCGTTGTACGGTCTGTTGTTCTTCCCAGAACCAGATGCCGATTCCCGCGAAGTTACGCACAAAAATTCATGGATCCTAACAGGGAAACACAAACAGCAGATCGACAGCCTGGACTGGTCGATATTCAAGAGAGTTTGCGGGAGATGGCATTGGTGGCTGTTCTCCTTCGTATGGGTGCTAGGTGGTGAGAACATCTCGTTCGCATCGAATTCCACATTTAACATATGGCTTGACACCCAGGGTTACTCGCTAGCCGACAGAAACAGACTTCCTGTAGCTATATACGCTGTGGGGATAGTCTCGACAATATCCGCATCGTTATATGTGCACAAGTACTCCCACTTCGCCAAGCACTGGCACGTTGCCATTTTCATCAGCGTCGCAATGTTCATTGTCTCGCTATTGATGTTGACGAACCCATTGAACCCCAGATACGTTTTCGCGGCCCAATACCTTGGTGGTATTTCCTACACTGGACAGACGTTGTTCTTTGCCTGGTGTAACGTCGTATGTCGCGGTGACCTTCAAGAAAGAGCCATAGTTCTCGCATCCATGAACATGTTCTCTGGTGCGGTCAACGCATGGTGGTCGCTACTCTTCTACTCCACCTCAATGGCTCCAAAGTTCACTAAAGGATGCTACGCATTGATGGCTACCTCAATCAGTAGCGGGATCGTCTCCCTGTATATTCATTACCTACAAAGAAGGGACACTTTAGACGTATCCAAATATTCTGATCCAGAAGAGCAGATCAAAGAATGAAACACACAAACTCTCCCTCCCTTTCTCTCTCTCTCTGTCTACAAATATTTGTACATACTCACACATCATTATACGATTTTTAAGACACTATATAACACTAATTGGACCCTATAGGGAACCTCAACCCCGAAATGTTTACATTTTGGTTATTTTCCTACACTGGTTTTGCAAGTTTCACAAGGAAATTCTTTTGTAACATTCAAAACGAATCTTGAAATCTTTAAAAGTTTATAACAAACTAACACATTTCATCAAATAATGAAGGCTTTTGATTAGAAAAAAGGAAGTCAACAAGAGTACCAGAGGTGTTCAAAGAAGTGCCCAACTATATTTCAGCTAGTAAATAGTTGATCAAACGGATAATTATCCTGCAATAGGCCACCAGATTGACACTTTGATCCTGTTTCTACTTTTAGGTTTAGTTCCTGAGATAGAAGCAGACTCAGCACCAGCTTCGTCGCACTATTACTTACCCTTAGTGATTTGATAGAATATTTGGTAGTAGTGGTGTATTAAGAGCAGAGTAGAGCACTTTCTCCTTTTTTTTTTGATTGGTTCTATTTGGTTCTGTTTGTTTTCTAGTTTGCGTTGATACTATTGGCACTTGTTTTGTGGCTATTCTCCAAGAAGATGCCTTTCATACCCAAGAATAAGAATAAATGGGCCAAGAGCTTCAAAATATGGACCTCTAGCGTACGATTCCATCTGCAAAAAAGAGGCAGAGTGTCGCTGTTGTTTGTGATTGCTTTGTTCCTCTTTTTGTCGTATGGGTTGAGCTCTCTGTTCTCCGGCCAAGCTCACCATCGTAGCAAGATCCCACCAGTTCATGGGCTATACAAAAGCGAGGTTGCTTCGTCTACTCCTTTGATCTTCCCTAGTGTGCAATATCATGATACTTTGAGATCGCTGGGGATCGAAAGTTTGTTCACCCTGAGAACCGATATCGATGGGAACAAGCAATATATCATGAAGCCAGACGATCCTCCAATGACCGAGGCTGAAAGGAAGGAGTTGTCAGAAAAGAACTTGAGAAAGTTCGTCAAGAGAAACTTTTACGACCACGGTAAATTGGTGTACAAGAACAGAGTCAACCACCCAGAAGTTGTCATTGTTTCTTTGATCGATTTTGAAGGCTATTCAGTGGACCATCTGGTCAAGACGGTCCAAAACAAGGTCGACTACGCACAACGTCACAACTACGGTGTTTACGTCAGATGGGCACAGGAATTTATTCCTCAGTTGCAGAAGCAAAGTGTATCAGAGTCCTACGAGTTCATAAAGCCTTTGGCCATTAGAGCAGCCATGAATGCCTTCCCATATGCTAAATACTTTTGGTTTGTTGACCAAAACGGTCTAATAATGGATCTAGACAAGTCCTTACAACAACACTTGTTGGAACCAAAGATTCTCGATGCAGCCACGCTGAAAAGCGTCCCAGTCATCGAGGGTTCTAACATTAAAACTTACAAGCACTTCGATTCAAGAAATGCCAAAATAATAATCCCAAAGACAGAAAATGGTAACTTGGACACCTCAAGTTTCGTCGTGACCCCAAGTCTACAGGGCAAAGCCTTTTTAGACTACATCAACGATCCATTGGTTAGAAACTACCCGTTCCCAAACAAGTTGTCCAGCACCATTGGTCACATGCTTGAATGGCATCCAAGTATTCTACAAAGAACCGCTCTTGTAGTGCCTAAAACCATCGCATCCTCCTATAAGCCAGCCACCTCACAAGAAGGTTCCGACAGTGTTTACTATAAGGAAGGTGATTTCGTGATAACTTTCGCTGGGTGCGAGATTTCCAAGTCCTGCGAGGCAGAATTGGCAAAGTACTACGAAAAGGTAAAGTTAGAATAGAATAGAACAGAATAAATTTGATTTGATTTGATTAGATTAGATTAGAGAGGTCTACGTCCTCCCTGCAATTTAACTCAAAACTACTCTGTTCGACTGACTGTATAGAATAAATAAACAAAAACGTACACACACTACAATAAGTTTTTCCGTTAATCGCACTCATGCATAGAGCCTATTAGAAGATTCACGTTGTGAATCCTATATTGCTGCAGGGACTCGCGAATAAATAATGTTTCGTTGCATTTAACATTCCACACGTTTTCTCTTCCTTGAAGGACGCGAAATGCATAAGAAATTCTTTGAACAAAACGCGAAATGTTTAACTTCCGCATCACAGAAAAAACTTCTCAGAGATAATGAGGGTCGTCGGTAAGCAGCAACTTCGCGGCTTGTACGCTTCTTACGCGATGGTGAAGAACCGTACTTTTGTTCATAGAAGGTTTAGCCGGTGTAGAAGGTATGCCATGATAATTTTCTTTCCCGATGTTCAACACTCTTGATTAACAGTATAACTTGCAGTATAATATTAATATAATATAACCAAGGGAGGTCAAGAGGTCCAGCAAGACATTATAGCATAGTCATAATCATCACGCTAGCTACGATTTTCTAGGAAATATATTGTTTAGTCTACTACTACGAAGCTACTCAAGCTGGCCGGCTGGTGAAGTAAACTACATTATTTGAGTTGACAATAAGATGAATTCCACAAGGAACGTGGACCAGCTTCACGACGAGCAGTATCGCGTTATTCTGCCCACGTTAAGTAGTCAATTTGAGCAAAGGGACCAGCAACATTCAAGGTTAGATCCTCGGAGTTACAGAGGCAAACATTTTAAGAAGCTTAACGCTCTAGTTCCAGTTCTGTTAAGAGCTCATCGTAATAATCTAGATGACTGGAAACATTTGTTCAGCAACCAACAGCTTAAGCAGTTTTACTCAGTACTATTGGAAGGTTTGCTGCTGGTTGTATTTGAATCTTCCAATAGTGTAGTGGGTTTGGGTTCAAATATGGAATTTTTAAAGTGCGTTTTAAGAACTTACGAGTACTTATATGCTGTGTCTAAGGAAATGCCTTCTTCTGAGCTGGACAAAGACATTGCTTCATTTCAGCAGCACTTTATGAAAAACTGGAATAAAGTGCAATCCGAAACACTTCTTTTCGACCAGGTTAGGGATCTGCTTTCACACAGCCATGATATAGTGGCTCCACCACTTTTCGACGAGAAAGATGTCATAAAAAGAGGTTACTTTAAGTTGTCATGCCAGCAGTTAAATTATGACAACTTGTGGGTGGAGCTATTCCACATGAAAAATGGCGGAGTCGCTATCTTTGAAGTCAATAGTCAGACGCTGCCATTGTGTAATATAGAGCAAACTCACGAGCTCCTGCTAAGAATGAGTAAAAGTATTGATATGGGATTCTATCACGATTCATTGTTCCAGATTGGTAGGACATTATTATTCCCTACTATTAGAGCGATGGACCTACGCATTGCCGAAGAATCCAAAAGTAAAGTTATCCTTCACACAAAAACGGGCAACAACGTTGCTCTGGTTCTAAACCCATATGATACCATAAGCTGGACGCAATATTGGAGTCCCTTAATTTCTTCTTTATGCGCCGAATTACAACAGAACAAAGTTCTTACAGATACAAAGATATCGTTACTGGGAGATCTGATTGCGAAACCCAGTGACGACTACATGGATTCAAAAGGTTCTCGAGGTCTAGGCATCAGTTTTAACAAACCGGATTCTGAAACTAACTTAAAATCAGAACTGCACAGGTCAAAACCATTGTCGCCAGATTTCCCATCTATATCGCAGATTGAATCTTTTGATTTCAAAAAACTTATGGAACTCAATGACAGCACTGATGCATCCACTGCAGGGAGCTCCATCAAATCACCCGTTGCTGCTAACCTAAAACGCGTTGAAGGTCCCTCTTCAATTCAACAACTAAGTCCTGTCATTGGATCTGATACTGTTGATATTGACAGTATAATCTCCGAAGACTCTGGAATAAGAAGTCAAACAGATAATACTTCACCTACAGTGGAAACGTCTCCAGTTTTCAGCCTCTCTGCTGAAACACACAGACCACAACTAACTAAGAGGAAGTCATCTTCTCTGTTGAGCTTATTTAAGAAAGATAAATCAAAGAACAAAAAGGAATCCACTGGTAGCTTATTATCGCTTGAAGATAAAGTAAAACCTTTATTCCGTGAATCCAGCGCAACTTCAACTCCGAACTTGTCTATGCCGGAATTATCAACTCCATCTTTACCAGCAGCTGCTACTATGGATACAAAATGTGAAATACCATCCAATATCACATTATTCAATGACTGCATCTTGCTTGACGTATCAATCAAGATCTCGTACTGGAGAAGCAATAAGTGGCAGTACATATCATCAGGCTGGGCTCAACTTCAAGTATTAAACTCGAATCAAGATAAGTATATGTTTTTGGTTCGTGATAAAAGCTCAAACGTTAAACTATGCTTAACTATAACTGACAAGTGGTCAATCTCGAGAACTACTGCCCAAGATATTCAAATTAGAATTCCTGCTACTGACGTAGTTTGCTCGGTTGTGAACCCTACACCAACTATGCTGTCGGTTAGATGTCCACAGGTGGAGAGCATATCGAACGTACTAAAGCATTGCAAAAGGAAAAACATTATCCCAACATCCACCAATCACATGTCGAGCTCTGCCACCCAATCAACTCTTCAATCCAATGAATCATCCATCCTCAGCAATGGAAAGTCAGATTCATCTTTCAGTAGATCAAGCACTGCTTCCAATGATTTATCCAGTAGCCTCTGCAACACCCAGTCTATACCGAATAGCGCAGATTATAAATCGCTACTACTCTTATCCAAAATCAAGGTTAGACTACACAAGTACGATGAACAATACGGGTGGAAGATGTGCAAGACTGGCCTCCTGAATGTCTACTCCCGAGAATATAATGGATCTTTAGTGGGCTGTAAATTTGAAATTGATGAATCGGAATCAATTATCTCTTCATTTATTGACCTCAAGAGAATTGGGCGCACAGGGATCGCAGCTGGCGAAAACTTATTCGAGTTTAAAAACCAATCCACGGCAGATGAAACTTACAACCTACTATGTGCCCTGTAGACTTTAATTAAAACATTATAACAGTAAAACACACAAGTGTGTTTATATATATATCGATCCTATGTACAGTAATATACTAATTCGTTTTGTCTTTTATTTAGATTTGGATGGAATCTCGTATGCAACAATGGCTGCAGCATGAATATTTCTTCTAACATCACGCTTGTCAACATCGTGTGTATCTTCAACTTCCCCCCATCTTTCAACCTGGTAGATAGTTTCCAAGGTCGCAGCTCTGGCGATATCTTCCATGGAGCATTTTAATTCAGGAATATCGGTAACGTTTCCGGACTTGTTCAACAGCAAGAGAAGTCCACAAATGAAAGACTTGGTAGTCAAAACAGTCTTTTCGAATATGGCTAGATCCCATAGTGAAAGTGAATCTAGGTAAGCTTTAGCTGCACGTGCGGTTTCCTCTTTTTGAGCATTTCCTCTTAGACCATGCAGATCGGCATCTAATATTTGAAGCTTCACAGGCTTTCCATCAGTGCTGAACTTCGTCAAGAACTTCTCAACACCAGCGATGAATGGTATGTACATTTCATTCTGAGCCTTTCTTAGCGCCCCTTCGTATTCTTTAGCTGGCGAAAACACTAGCAACGTGTCTGTGTCGAGGTATCTTAATAAATCTTGAGTCAGTTTTTCTCTGTTACCACCGATCTTGGCGACAAGTTCTGGGTCCGCACCGGGCTTATTGGTCATTTCCAAGTCGATACAACGCGACACTAGAGATGTCAATGGTAGCACATGTGGTTTGATGGAAAGACTGGGGAGATTGCTCCATTCATTCAAAAGCATGACAGATAAAAGTTTACGAGATGGTGGTAAGCTTAGAGGATGGCCCAATGGAGTACGCAATGGTTTCGAATCCAGTTTAACCGTGACACTATCATCGGTTTCTTCCAAACTGACCTGTTCCCAGAATTTTGTTAAAGTCTTGGACAATCTATTTGTTTCCGTTTGTAAGTTATTTTCCACAGATTGGTCTACACCTAAAGGCGATGCCTTTGCATAGCTTCTAATTCTGATTTGAGCAAAGGGCACATGGGAAACCACGCGAGGAATTCTGCTTATACGTAGCATATTGTATCTGTGATGAATGATTCAGCTCGTTTGGTAGCGAGAACGAGGCCTTAACGATCTTAATCTTTCAAACCTTTTCCACTTTTCATGGATATTGATTGTAAGTTTAGAAGGTTTAATTGAAAAGTTTCAATGTTAAAGGTTTAAAAGAATATATATATACAACAATAAGAATAGCGAATCGA
This sequence comes from Kluyveromyces marxianus DMKU3-1042, assembly GCF_001417885.1. Lineage (NCBI taxonomy): Eukaryota > Fungi > Ascomycota > Saccharomycetes > Saccharomycetales > Saccharomycetaceae > Kluyveromyces > Kluyveromyces marxianus. The sequence continues at coordinate 752,929 of NC_036025.1, forward strand.
ATTGAAATTTGGAATTGGAAAGGGAGAAAAGGTAGCATCGATCAGGGGGATCGGGGAATCAATAGAGCAGCAGCAGTAGCAGTATTAACAGGAACAATGAGTAATCAACCGCAGGATATTGTGAGAGAGATGGCGAACTCGCTACGTAACAGCAGATCACAATTGGCCATGACTTTGGCTCAATTAGAGCAGGTGCAGAGACAAAAGAAGATAGCAGAGCTGACCGAAAAGGAGCTTACCAGCTACGATAACGAAAAGGTGTGGAGGTCTTGCGGCAAGATGTTCATCCAACAAGAGAAACAATCATACACAGGCGACTTGAAGCATGATGAGAAGTTGCTAGACGAACAAGTCAAGGCTCTTGAACAGAAGAGACACTATCTACAGACCACTGTTGACAACACGGTTGAGAGCTTGAGAAGGGTGATGGGATCGTAAAGCAGAAAAGACATCTGTAACGGTAGTAATAATATAAATAGAAGATTAAGCACTTTTCTAAGGAAGGATATATAAGTTATATGTATAAGTGATAATTTATACAGCTTTTAAAAGAGAATAAAAAAAAATAATAATAATAATAACTAAAAATGGAGGTAAGTAAGTCACACAGCACTGTACCCACCTCTTTGAGATGAGGAACCTGTGTTTACGATTTTACCTGCCACTTCCTTGGCAAATTGAGGCAAGTTTGTAGCGAAGGTTTTGGATCTATCAATGAATTCTTCGCGGAAGTCATGGAACGAACCGTTTCTGGTACTCATGTAAGAGGTCACCACTAGGTACACAAAGGCGAAAATAATCGCATACATGAACAACCACACAAGCCACGAACCAAGACCAGCTCCTCCCTTTGGTTTTTCATCCGCGGGAGGCTTCTCAGGCTCGTCTCCGGAGTTCCCATCACCGCCATTCCCATTGTCTCCCTTTTTCAAACACCCAAATGGCCCGGAAAACACCAACTTCACCGTCTTATCATCGTTCCAGCTCGACTCCTTCAACGATCCATCACCACTCTCCTCACACTCCAAGTATATTTCCGCATTCAAGTTGTGAGAACCCCATGACGCCCCAGAAAGCTTAATCGATAGCGCTTCTGCCGTTTCCTTCACTTCTGAAGCCAAAGACCCACTAAAGTCCATTATACGCGTAACAAGCGGCTCTTTCCCGGGCAAAGAAACACTCGTTACCCCACACAACGTGTCATCATCCTTACACTGTTCTGGCTTGCTGTCCTTAGCCTTGGACCGATTCTCATCGCATATACTGAGCCACCAATTTTCCTTTGTTTCACTTGGAGGTGTATCTTGCGCCACGGTTCCGTGAGCTGCAACCTCACTCACTCTGTATTTGTTTAGGATATCATGTTTGGAGCATTCCAATCCCGATGCTAGCGGCAGAAGCAGAAGAAGGAGCGATAGCGGGACCCCCAGTACGCTTTTCATATTTGATTTGATTTGATTTGGTTTCAGACTCCCTTAATAAAACAGTAGTTAATGTATGCAAGACGTCTGTGTTTGTTTGTTTGTTTTTTTCCGGTTTTTATTCTCGATTGGTTCTTCCTCGATATATCCAAACGTATCCTGGTACCCTGACGCCTAAGCCACTCTGCTATAGCGTTACCTTTCCTCATTTATATGTTATTTGGATATATATTTCACTTTATTTCGTTTCACGTCTGATATAGCGGGACTTGCTCTTTTTTTTTTCTTTCAAATCTCGGTGCCGGGTAACACTGGTGACCGGGTAACACTGGTGTACTTGTTTTTCTCGGGACTGCGTGCTTGGTACACCCGTGCATTCTGCAATATTGGAACTTTTTCAATGATCGAGACCCAGACACCATGGGTATAGAATCGTGCTTTCCTCAAGTTTCCGGTTTCGACACTAGCCCTTTCGTTTTTTTCAAGTTCCAGGTGTACCGGTCGGGCGGTCGGGCGGTCGGGCAGTAGTAGCCCTCTACTCTCCGCCAGTCTCCTATCCCACAGGTCTGCCTAGCTTCTGCCCAGGACCTGCCTACTGCCCACCTGGCTGCTGCCACAGGCTTGGACCGCACCCACCCCAGCTCCTATCTCTCCCTAGGTCCTGTCCTTTCCCGGCAGAGTCCCAGCCAGAGCCTAGCCAGAGCCCAGCCTGGACCCCCCAGCCTGGCCTCCAGCCACCTCCCAACTACCATCCAGCTCTGCTGCCCCCGGCAACTTCACCGTTTCACGATTTTTCCAATTTCGATAGTGATAATATTAAAGAATCATATAGTTAAAGGCATCTTAAAACAAGACATATAGTATATACTATAGGTGTACCCTTTTGATAAGTGTTATTTAGAGAAGCGAGATCAAACACCCCTCAAACAGAGTATACGCAATGGCTAGATACGGTGCTACTTCCACTAACCCAGCTAAATCTGCTTCTGCTCGTGGTTCCTACTTGCGTGTTTCTTTCAAGAACACCAGAGAAACTGCTCAAGCCATCAGTGGTTGGGATTTACAAAAGGCTCAAAAGTACTTGGACCAAGTTTTGGAACACCAAAGAGCTATCCCATTCAGAAGATTCAACTCTTCCATCGGTAGAACCGCCCAAGGTAAGGAATTCGGTGTCACCAAGGCTAGATGGCCAGCTAAGTCTGTTAAGTTCGTCCAAGGTTTGTTGCAAAACGCCGCCTCCAATGCTGAAGTATGTTAATAATTAATTTCCGTTATCCCGGGTGCCGTCCCTGCGACCGTTCGTGGCAAGTTGTCGAGAGATGATGATGGAGCCAGCAGTGTGTGTGTGTTTACTTGCACGTCTCACTCACAACACAGGGCTCGGGCCTGTACCAAAAATTGAAAACAACCAGTTTTACTAACAAAATGAATTACTTTTACTATTATATGAAATGAATAATCCAAAAACGAAAGTATATCTGTCACATTCACAGTCAGGGTCAGTCAAGTACGGGGTCCAAAGTTCTGTGTTTGTCCCGGGCTGCGCTTTGTTATGTGATTAGTGTGGGCTTTCTTTAGGACTATTCATTCTATTATAATAATAATAATGATATTCACATTTTATTCACAGGCTAAGGGTTTAGATGCTACCAAGTTGTACGTCTCTCACATCCAAGTTAACCAAGCTCCAAAGCAAAGAAGAAGAACTTTCAGAGCTCACGGTAGAATCAACAAGTACGAATCCTCTCCATCCCACATCGAATTGGTCGTTACTGAAAAGGAAGAAGCTGTCGAAAAGGCTTCCGAAAAGAAGGTTGTCAGATTGTCCTCCAGACAAAGAGGTAGATTGGCTACTCAAAAGAGAATCACTGCTTAAACTCTCGGATTTTTAGTCCATCAATTGTCAAATAAGTATTTTTTTCTACATAAAATAAACCTCTGAGTATAACTAATTTAATCAGTCAACATTACGTCCGCAGATATCTGTAAAAATACATATATACATATCTTCTTCTACTCGTTTGTTTTGATCATCGTGCCTTTCGCCGAACGAACCTCTGGCGTTATGTAGTTCGTGAAACTTGTGACGTAGATCGTCATTATCATTACTAGAGCGTGCAACCCAATGCAATAAAGCATAAAGAGCATTCTTGTCTTCTTGTTGGCCAAAATGACTTTCGCAAGACTCAAAAATAGTCGCTCCATGGGTGGCATATTACGTCTCTCGTATCTATCCAACTCTTTTTGCTTGAACCCTGATAGTGGATGTAATGATTCCTCATACTCCTCGGTGAACGGTGATTCCAAGTCAAGTGTCGCACTGGCAGTCGTAGCGGCAGCGGCAGCAGCAGCAGCATTGATATTCCCATTACTGGAATCTCCGTCATTGCTGTTGTGTGAATATGTTGTGAGCAATTTGACCTTCTCGTATAGTCTTGCATTGTCTGTTTTCAACTCCTTTACCTGAGTCCTTAATTTAATTTGTTCTTGGTTAACGCTCTTCAATTGACTCTCAAGTTCCAAATTCTTGGCCCTGAATCTATCTCTCTGCTTGGTGACAATGGGGAGAATGGAAGACGAATTGTTAAGATTTCCAGAGAAACTGTCCATCTCTCTTTCTTCCGGTATTCCAATAATAGAACTTGTAGGTGAGAGCTTCTCGGTAGTTTTGTGTCTGTTGCTAATTTGTCTTGTTGCACCTGACATCATCGACTGAGTATCTGAGAACTGGTTCGTTACGTCTTCCACCTTCTCAATATCTGCTTCAAGTTTAGCATTCAGTGTCTCCAACTTTTGAATCTTGGCGTTTAGTGTGTCAATGTTACTCTTCAACGTGTTAACCTCCTTCATATATTTGTTCTTTTCTGTGTTCACTTTGACTAAATTGTTTTGGAGTTTTTGGTTCGCATGCTTCAAAGAAGCCACCACTGGATCGCCTTCTTCATTGCCATCATCGCTATCATTTTCATCGCTGCTGGCACCAAACTCAATCTTCTTCATCGCATTCAATTCTTCCTTGATCCTTTCGTAGTCAGAATAATTGCTCATTTTACGCCTTAGCGTATCCAATTCAGCTTTGTATGTGTTGGCCTCAAGGGTAAAAGAGTTCAACTGAGATTCAATGGTCTCCAACTTCCTCTTGGCACTCTTACGTTCCTCATCTAAACAGGCAACTAACTTGGCATTCTCATTCTCTAATTGGTTAAGCTTGTCCTCTTTCTCCTGGAGTTCCGAATCGTGCTGTTCATCATTCTTTGATTTTGCAACCTCGGCGTTCAATTCCTCATTACGAGATTCGAGACTCATGATACGGACCTGAGCAGCCTCTAACTCCTGAGATAGAAGTTCTGTTTGAGCACTATTAGCTCCATCAATAAAAACAATATCATCGTCGTCTCCTTCATTCTCCAAGCTACGCTGAGTACCAATCTTCTTCTCCAAAGCAGCATTGGTATTCTTCATATTTTCCAATTGCTTCAGCAACTCCTGCTCTCTACTATTCCAGTTTCTCTCTTTCTCCTCCCATTTAGAAGTTATCTCCTTCTCCTTAGCGACTAGTCTCTTGGACAATGTCTTAGCCGAACTCTGTTCAAGATCGAATAATCTCTTTTTCACTGAGTCATAATCGGCACTCTTGCTAACAATTGCCGACAAGCGCTCATTCTCAGCTTTGAGCTCATTAACGCTGCCATCTTCTTTCCTCAATTCGTCTATCATAGACTGTATTATCCCAGTTGGATCTGGCTGTTCAATCAATTTCTCATAAAGCTCAATTACAACTTTCTCCGAGAAATTCGACCTTGCCGTTAAAGAATCAATTTCCTTTTGATACTGCTTTACCAATTTCAAAATCTGGCTGAGCTTTTCATCATCAGGTAATTTCTTGAACTGTTTCGTCTCTGTTGCTAGCACTTTTCTTGATTCTAGCGATGTACCTTCAAGATCCTTTATTTTTGAAATGCTTTCATCAAGCATGGATTGCAAGCCACTAAAGCCAGCTTGCTTCCATAACGAAAGAGCATGCTCATACGTCGTTAAACTCATAGCTAATATAGTCCTATGACAGGTACCAGATGCCTCTGATCTTTCTTTTCTCTCCTAACATTAAAGGGAAAATAGTCATTGTTATTATAACAGTTTAAATGTTCCTGATATCTTTAATTTTAAATATCCATATTAAGCCAACTTTTGAAATTATTGGGTTGAACAGAGGGAAATTTACCGTTCACAGAGAAAGAGGAATAGAGTTTTAGAATGGGAATTTTGTGCATTCTGGTAAGTTTTAAGGATTATACTTAACTGGTGGCAGTGTTACTAGGTTACAATTGTATATATTTGCGAATGTTATATTAGGCCTATATATATACAGAGGTTTATTCTTTTTTTTTGGATTTCGGTATTAACCAGACCAATAACGGTAGAGCTGTGGAGCTTCGACTGAAACCGGTTTCACCTCGCTATTTAGGTCTTCTTGGTCATCTAGTTTAGGGAGTTTTGATGATATGCTAGTCTTAGGTGGATCTGAAATCATGTTTCGTATTTCCTCTACCTGTTGTTTTGTTTCATCATTCTCAGGAATATACTTTAGTAGGGCTTCGAATTTACCCATTAGAGAAGTGGCATATTTTGCAAGACTTAGTCTTTGAATGAAGATATCTTCTTGCTTGCTATGAATAGCTTTCCGTTCTAATTCCAGTGATTTTTCCATTGTGTCTAGAGTTTTCAATTTCAGATCGACCTTTGTGAGTTGGGTGGTAATTAGGTCATTGGTGGTCTTGTTCATGAGTCTCTCCTGGTTTGTAGCGAATACGTGTGAGCGGAGACCAAGAGTGGCCAATGCTACTTCGGTGGCATCCTTTACGGTTGCCTTAGCTTCAGATACGGGCTTGGATTCGGTTTCGGTTTGGGTTTCGGTTTCAGTCTTAGCTTGAGTTTCTAATTCAGCTTCGGCTTCATCCTTGGCTTCATTATTATCTTCTTTCTCGACGTCATTGGCCTTTGGAGATGTGGATTTTTCTATCTCTTCTGGGCTATTTCTATCTTGAGTAGAGTCCTGGGCGTTTGGTTCTTGATCAGGCATTTCCACGTCTTCTTTTGCCTCATTGGAATCTTCTTGTTCTTTAGATTCACCTGCTTCTGGAACTGCTGAATCGTTTACATTTTCGGCCTCCTTCGTTTCTTCAGTCTTATCAACCATTTCTATATCTTTTTCTTCTTCCTTTTCTTCTTCCGCCTTTTCTGTCTCCTTCTCCTCGTGTTTCTCCTCGTCTTGCTTCTGTTCCTCGTCCTTCTCCTTGTCCTGCGTCTTTTCCTCCGACAGTTTGTTAGTTTCTGTATCCTTTTCTTCTTCCGTAGAATGAGCGTTTACCTCGTTATCAGTCTTTTGCTTCTCCTCATGCAATCTGATTGCCCTTTGAGTCAATTCTTGGACAATATTAGGATCTACCAGACCGATCAAGAATGCCAAAGTGCTCATAACTGGATTATCAGATTTATTGAATGGCATATGGGAACCAAATTTAAGCACGCCAAGGTCTTTCTCCTCCATGAGGAAAGAGTCCTCGATGGGCAATTGCAAGAATCGTAATATACATTGCTCCGGAGTTTTAGTACCTAAAGATTTCGCGATCGTGAACCAATCTGTACCATGTTCCCTAATTAATTCCACTAGTTTATGGATCTCTTCTTGTGACCAGTCTTTGTCTGCAATTTCCGATACGCGTGGTCTCTTAGGCTTGCGGTCATTTGTTAGTGATGACAATTTGTCTTCAGATGATTGCTCGGTTTTATCAGAAGATTCGTTAATGTCATTTGTCTTTGAGCTTGAGCTTGGTTCATTAGATGATGTTCCGTTGGACATTTCATCGCTTGTTCTTTTCAAGGATGATTGAGCCTGGGGTGTATCCAATTGGGTCATAATCTTTTTTAAACGAGTCATATCAGGAAGTTGAAGAGCAGGTTTGTACGATTGGAATGGGAACAGACCTCTAGGTGCGTCATATCTGGTTTCATATTCGCCTGTGAAAGGAGGCTCTACCATTTTTGGTTTTTTGGAAGCGTTAACTTGATAATTGATCAATCCCCATTTGGATAAGAACTTGTGTATTCTGAAAAGGGCACCTGCGTCACCGCATAGGTTTCTTCTTGCTGCTGTGACTGTGAAGTATTCGTTAGGGTTCAATCTGTAGGAGTTAACCATGAAATTACGATATTTGACGTATACCTGGGGAGTTTTCGAAGGTATTCTGTTGGTAAAGAATTCAGGAAGGGATTTGACTTCGATTTCGTGAACTTTTGACAGGTTAAACCAACGCGAGTAGGAAGGAATGACGATTTCATGTGATTGTGGAATAGCCAATGAAGGGTCGGCGGTATTCTTTTCCTGTTTCACAGCGACATTTGTTTCTGGAGAAGTGGATTCCGATTCTTGTTCTTGTTCTTGTTCTTGTTCTTGTTCTTGTTCTTGTTCTTTTGGGGACGATGGAGCACCTGTCTCTTTGTCGGTTTCGGAGACATAAGGTTCCGTTGGCTGTTGAGATGTTTCGGGCTGTTCGGTAGTCTCAGGTTGTTCGGTGGTATCAGGCTGTTCGGTGGTATCAGGTTGTTCGGTGGTTTCAGGTTGTTCTGTAGCCTGATCTGTAGCCTGTTCTGTAGCCTGTTCTGCAGTCTCAAGCTGTTCTGTAGGTTCAGGTTGTTCTGTGGTTTCAGGCTGTTCTGTGGTTTCAGATACCGGTGCTGTTGCCGATTCCTCCGGTACTGATGACCCTGCTTCTGGCTCTTCAGTTAATTGTTCTGTTGGCTCTTTTTCTGCTGGTTCTGATACCTCATTGTCCTCAGATGGATTTTTTTCCTCTACAGATGCATCAATTGACGCTTCCACTGGCTCCTCGACTGGCTCTGATGGTGCCACTGATTCAGCTGTCTCTGTGGGTTCTGCTGATTGCTCTGGCTCTGCCGATTGTTCTGGTACTTCTGATTGCTCTGGCTCTGCTGATTGTTCTGGTACTTCTGATTGCTCTGGCCCTTTCGACGGTTCCTCTAAGTTATCCTCCGGATTATTCCCTAGATTGTCCCCTAGATTGTCCCCCAGGTTATCTCCCAAGTTATCTCCTAAATTGTTCTCTAATGGCTCCGCTGGTCCCTCTGACCCTTGCTTCGACTCCAATCCAAATAAACCAGACGTATTAGAAACGACCTCATCGCCGAAATCATCCTCAATTCCGTCAGGCAACTCCTCTCCCAACGTCTCGGGCAACCCGTCAGCATAATCAGGCTCTAAAGACTGCGAAAGATCCCCTAGATCTCCGCCCATCTCCGCGTCAGAAATTCCTGTTGGTTCATCTGCCATTATTCAATCAAAAAATGACAACAAAAAAAGTATTCCTCGGCACACTTGAAACAGATTTCCCGGTGCACAAATATATATATTTGCGTAAACACCCTTGTGTAGTCCCAAATTGCCTCTTGAATTGGCCTGCTGCTGCTGATACTGCTACTCCACACCAAAACTCTGACTTTAAAACTTCCTTTCCTAATTTATTAATTCCTTCGTTTGTTTATCTTCACTGAAACTGCTTGGCTAATTTTCACGAAGAGAGGGTAACTATCTGTTTTACCTGAATGTGCGGGTAACACTGAGTATCCGGGTAATAATAGATGTTATTCTCCGGGTAACGCGGTTCCCATCACATGACCGATATTTCACAATTAATTTCCTTTGTTTTTTTCTACCTTATTCTATTTTCCTTTTTTTTTGCCTTGCTTTTGGAAGAGAAGAAAAAAAAAAAATTTAATCCTCCCCGATTTACTGTCTGTTCCCCTTCTCCCCCCAGGAATATCTTTTCTTTTCGTTTCTGCGCGCCACCTTTCCCTCGCCAAGAAAAAAATTCCGAAAAAAAATACCCACCCACAGAAGGGGAGAGAAACCAAACCACCACAAAAACCCAAAAGTATAATCCCTATCCAAAAACCAAAACCTTAATGATTAAACTCCATTCCACGAAAAACACAGAAAAGCTGTTCGAGAGTTACGCAACCCGGGGCAAACATCAATCCCCGTCAGTCCCAGACACTCCCGTACGTACCGTTACGTAATTATTTGTCGCCCGCTATTTTCTCGTTTCCACTTGCTGCCACAGTCCCAGAAACGCCGCAGCCATATGCGCAGAACTCGAAACTCGTTTTTGCCAGCCCGGTGCTGCGGCCCTGCTCTCCAGTCTGCTCCCACGGAGCAGACTGCGCGCGCAAGACGCGCCCGCACCGGAGACCCAACAGAATATTTAAAAAATAGGAAAAAAAAAGGAATGATTCTCCTGAAACAGGCACAACTCCCGTTTCTTTTCAGCACGCACCATTTCCCTCTGGGAGCGCATCAGAGGGATTTACGAGGGGATCTCGCGCCGGTGCCCAAGCGGCTTCCCAATCGGGTAATGAGCGATAATCAAAAGTCGGCGGTGCTGCGCACCGCTCTGAGTCGCGCTTTGTTCGCTCGAGGGTGCCTTTACGTATCGTTCAGAACCCCCCGCACGCCACCATTCTCGCGTCCTCTTCATTTTTACGCGCAGAATTAATTTCAATAAAAATAAAAATAAAAAAACTAAAATTAAAATTTTAAAAAAAAAAAAAACGCCATTTTCCGTACGCTTTTTCTGTCTTCGCCTTTTCCTACCGCTTCTGTATTGCGGATTGATTAATGTATCACTATGATACATTAATACACACAAAGACAATGAACAGGGCACGCAGTACAGAAGGAAAAAAAAAAACCGTATATCCTCTATTTCTATTCCACTATTGCTAAGCCTGACTATATTCCTATGGTCATTCCTATGGGATATTCCTAAGTCCTCCCGTTTCTACTGGTGTTCGTATTGGTAATGCTTAGTACTGCTTAGTATTGGATTCCGTTTCTAATTGCTATTTTTACTTCGAGTGGTGCCAAAGAAGAATTCGCAGATCGGAGAAACCACCCGCTTGCTCAGTGTGATACACACAGTATATAGTACTAAATTTTTTTTTATGTATGCATGTATGTATGTATGTGTGTGTGTGTTTGGTGCTGGCACTAATATGGCATTTCCAGGGAAAAGGTTTCCAAGTGGTTCGGATCAGTTCTGTGTTTTGTGTGTGTTATTAGCGTTGCTTCCAGATATAGCAGTTTTGACTCTTGAAACTTCAAGCAAGCGTGTGCAGAGTGGAGGGTTTGTGTGCGTTTCCATCCGTTTTCAAAAGGGAATACAGAAGTAGATTTGCTTGTGGTGGTGGTGGGTAGATTTTCGATATATATAAAGGTGGATGGGTAGTGTGTAGATTTTTTTATAGCGGGTTGAGGGTGGTGTGTGTGTTCTGGACTTCTGGGTTTACTGGTTCTAGATTGTTTGTGTGTGTGCGTGTAGGTGTTAGCTTAGCTGTTGGTTGGTTGGTCGATCGTTCGGAGAAGCTTTGGTTTAGGACCCTTCTGATCTGCTTCTTCTTTTCTTTTCTTTTTCGCTCTCGCTAGCTCATCGCTCTATAGAGATCATCGCTACAGACAAATAGATAGATACACACATACCATAAGTTTTTGGGGGATGTCTGTACTAATAAGAGTGTTGGTGCTAGTTCAGCTCCTAGCCAGGCTTCTGTTGGTGCAAGCGGATGTTTCCATTGTGAAGCCTGAGGAAGGAGACTCTTACAAGCCCAGTTCGGACGGTGGGTCTGTCAAGATAAATATTGTATGGGAAGATGATGCCAATCTGCCTTCTGTTCCCAGCTACGATTACTTCACATTCAAGTTGTTGTACGGGCCCAGCTACGACATGGATCTGATTAGTCAGATCGAGGAGGTGTCGCCATCGAAGGTGGTGCACCAGGGCTCGCAGTACACATATACTGCGAACTTTGTGTCGTCGAAGCTTGGGAACGGACAGTTTTTCATCCAGGTTTATGCATTCTCGAAGAATCTGGGGTGGACGATCCATTACAGTCCCAGATTTAACATCCAGTCGGTTTCAGACGGTGTTCTCACTTACACATACAAGGGCCAGGACCAGCCTGGGCCCCAATGGAACTTACCAAACGCCGGTGTTGATACCCGGTCGTTCACGTTGCCATACACTGCACAGACAGGAGTGAGAAGATACGCTCCAATGCAGACACAGCCGGGATCCCGTGTCACCGTTACGACGTGGTCGAGGAGGTTCCCCACTAGCAGCGTTTCTTACTACACTACAAAGAGAAACTCGCTCGATCAAATGACCACGTACACGCCTGGGTGGTCGTACACAGTAACTTCGGACTTCAATTACGCTACCCCGGCACCATTCCCCTCGGATAATGGGGGCTGGTACAACCCGAAGAAAAGACAATCACTCACCACTAGAAAACTCAACATCAACCAGCACAAGTCCAAGTGAACGCATACATAAAACACTTACAAAGCGGACAAAATTTTTCATCAAAGGACACGCAAAGACTAAGAAGAAATGCAAAACGGCTCTTTAAAGATGATGCATATAATAGTATAGGTACAATTATTTAAAGGATTTTCATTTAATATAATAATCTAAACTTTAAACTCTTATTTATCTAGTACAGATCAGGGAACTTGGCACTGAGCTGCTGCAACGCCACCACTCCGGAAACACTAATGTCTTCTCCCTCTTTCAATTCGCACTTTACAGAATCAAGCACCATGAGCCCCACATCACCCGTATCCACGCTCCGGCAAACAAACTCATACCACGACCCGACTTCGATATTCGAGCCCTGAGAAAGTTTCACCTGTGAAAGCGTCAGCATTTCGCCGTTGGTCGTTGGTGACTGTACTACTAGTGCTGTGGGTTGGGGCTGGTCAATCACCTTCCCTATAATACGGAACACCGCATGTTCTGTGTTGCTCACTTGGCTGGGATCTATTCTGGGGGTTTGGTTCGACATCGGATAAAACAAAATATACAGGTGTGTGCTTCCTTGAGGGTACTTCTATTCTTCTGTTCCTCTAATCTTCTGTTCCTCTGTTCTAGTGTATAGATATGATTAGGAGTAGTTTAGCAGTAGTAATGTTAAAATAGTAAACCTTTACTCGGAACGCGTGAACTTTCCAAATTAATAATAAAAAAAAAAAGAGAAAGAGACAGAGTTTTGGCGTCAGTCACGTGTGTTGGTAAATGTCTCCGGGTAATATTGATTATGTAATTTCATATCTGGAAAAATGTAGTTTGTGTCACGTGATGTGACGTGGACCCTTTTGTTTCCTGTGCCTTTAACCACCGGCCCACCGAACCCACACCCAGCCAATATACTTGCACACGCAATGTGCGGTCGCTACCCCTGCTATCACCTATCACCATCGCCAGTCCTGAGTCATGGCCCCTTGTGTGCTCTCTCTCTCTCTCTCTCCCCTTCACCTTCCCCTTATGTTCCGGCCTCTACGGCTTTTCCAATCTGGTCTCGCTTTCTCGGCCCTCGGTATCCTAAAGCATATACGATGGCTGCAAAATCTCTGCAGATAGATACATGCTTGATATACAACACATACATATATATATAGGGTATATATAGGGTAGTCAATGCCTGTATAGGTACGATAGGCACTTGTTGAGCAGTAATTTGTAACACTATTGTTCAGGCACGCTGATTGTTATAGTCACTAGGCAAAAACCAATAAAGGAAAACTAATACATATATATATAAAATATATGATGAAACATGAAAAGGATTTAGACCCACCAAGGGTTTTCTCAAAGAGACTGCTAGCTTCATTAGCTGCCACTATATGTTTAACAGGAGCAGGATATATCTGGCATCAAAATCCGGAGCAATTCAAATGGAATCTAGACTATTTTGAAGCGTCTCAAGGCGTTAACTATGACTCAGTATGTCTAGAAACGAAGCCCATCGCACCTTCCAATGTAGAAAGTTTAAACAAGGTGTTACATGACCCAGAATACAAGAAGGAAGCCATCAAGAAACTATCTGGTGCGTTGAAGATTCCTACGGAAATTCAAGACACGAATCCCTCGCCTTCGGAAGATTTGGATTATTACTCGGAGTTCTTCAAGTTCCACAAGTACTTGGAAGAACAGTACCCATTGGTCCATAAGCACTTGAAAAGGGAGCTGGTTAATGAGGTTGGGCTGGTGTACACTTGGAAGGGTTCGAAACCGGAACTGAAGCCAATTATGTTCACTGCTCACCAAGATGTGGTCCCAGTTAATAAGAACACTTGGAAATCGTGGACGTATCCTCCATTCAGCGGGCATTATGATGAGGAAACGGACTTGATTTGGGGTAGAGGAGCCATCGATTGTAAGAATTTGCTTCTAGGGGAGCTAGCAAGTATCGAATTGCTGTTATCAGAGGGTTACACGCCGGAAAGAAGCGTGGTTTTGTCGTTTGGGTTTGATGAAGAGAGTTCTGGTTTGCTTGGGGCTAACTATTTGTCCAAGTTTTTGCAAGAAAGGTACGGGGACGATGGGATTTATGCATTGGTGGATGAAGGTGGTGCTATCTCTGCCATTTCTGAAAATACTTATGTTGCTACTCCGGTCACAGCTGAGAAAGGTTATGTTGATCTCCATTTCTCTGTGCATGGTCATGGAGGTCATTCCTCGGTTCCTCCAGACCACACGACTATCGGTATTGCTTCTGATCTCATTTCCCTGCTTGAAGATAATCCATACGATTACACTTTCACGGAAGAAAACCCTGTTTACGGATACTTAACCTGTAAGGCTAAGTTTGACGACACAATTCCAGAACCCATCAAGAAAGCTATTATTGAGGCTCCTTCCTCAAAGGCTAAGAGAAACCAGCTATTCGAGTGGCTAGATCAACTCAAACCATTGAGAGAGCTGTTTAGAACGTCGCAGGCCGTCGATATTATCAGTGGTGGTCTAAAGGCCAACGCTTTACCAGAAGTCACGACGTTTTTGGTTAACCATAGAATTGACGTTACTTCATCTGTCGAAGCTACGATCAATAAAGATCTCCAGCACGTTAAAGACATTGCTAGCAAATACGATCTCGGTATTACTGTGGATGGCCAAGTGTTGTCCCCAGCTACGTCAAACGGTTATATTGAAATCACATCTGAAAAGGCACTTGAACCAGCTCCAAATTCTCCAACCAAAAATTCAACCGTTTGGGATCTGTTTACCGGTACCATTCAAGATGTTTTCACGAACCATATCTTCGCTGGCCAAGATATTGATTTCTACGTTACTACTTCTATGAGCTCGGGTAATACAGACACAAAGTACTATTGGCCTTTGACTAAGAACATTTACAGATTCTTCCCTGTTGTTTTTGATCCTGAAGTCATGAAGATCGTCCATTCAGTTAATGAACACGTGTCCGCCGATAGTCACCTGCAGGTTATTGCGTTCTTCTATGAATATATTCTAAATGTGAATGAATATGCTGCTAACGAAGCCTAACTTCATTTCTAAATAACTAACTAAGAGACCCTAACCTGAATAAGAACAACAACAATAATAATAATAATAATATTGTAAAGACATATTATGATAAAGCGTATAATGTATTATTAAATGTGAATTTAAACTGTCGAGTACTACTAAATGTGAAACTACATTAAAAAAAAAACACTAACAGTGCTTATCGACGATCTAATCTATAGTGATATTGAACCTGGCCTGCCTTTGAGCTACTGCTTGAATCTCCGTCCGTCGAATCATCGCTGCCACGAGAAATAGAATGGAATATGGTGCTTAATTTAGGATCGTAGGATGATGGGGTGTAGCCAGCCCCACTACCACCACCGTTCTCTCGCATATTTCTTTCGTGTGGGAGGGTATAATCGATTTCAAATTGAGATGGCGAGCTTGGATAATCATGTTTGTCTCCATATTCAGACATACTTAATGATCCATCAGAAGAACTGCCGCATGTAAATTGAGCGCTGCTGTCGCCACTTTGTGCGAACCCACTTGGTAGAATCTTTTCTGTGAGCTTTCCAAGACGAGTGTTCCTGTGCTTGACTCTCCATTCGGCTGTAGTGTCCACTGCCTTTCCAAGCCCAATTGTCCTGAGGAAATTCGCATACATATGTAATGCGTCAGCACCAAGTCCAAAAATGAGAAATACTAGATAGGACATCAAAATGTAGAGCCAAACACTGTACAAGGGTTTCCCGGGGTCGAATCTTAGAATTACATTCCAGATTCCGCTATTATGGGTCTCCGAAAAGCTGTAATGGCGATATGAAGCATTGACATGTTTCAAATCTGACACAAATGAGTAGATCGAGAAGGGGAACATCACCAATATGATAAGCATGCAAAAGACGAGTAGTCTAGCAAACCTGGAT
This sequence comes from Kluyveromyces marxianus DMKU3-1042, assembly GCF_001417885.1. Taxonomy (NCBI): domain Eukaryota; kingdom Fungi; phylum Ascomycota; class Saccharomycetes; order Saccharomycetales; family Saccharomycetaceae; genus Kluyveromyces; species Kluyveromyces marxianus. Next base: position 768,661 of record NC_036025.1, read on the forward strand.
ATGTTTAATCCAGAATTCGTACAGTGTAAAATATCTCTCACATCTTGACGTTTCCGGTAAAAGACGAAAAGCAGCAAAGAGGCATAGATGAATCCAATAAGTGACCACACAAGCATCCAAAGTGTGTAAAGGATTGTTGTCAGCCAAGTTGGAGAAAGCATTGCCTGGCATCCATTGTATCTGAAGATACCATATCTGAAAACTTGGACCACATATATCACACTCATGATAATAATTGGGAAAACCAAGCTAATTGCTAGATCTACACGAATCTTCTTCCAAGAACGGTTATCTGGTATTTCTTTGTTGGCTTTCAAGATTCTGAGAAGATTAAAAGCAATATTAGCAACAGCGCAAGAGACTCCAACGTTGGCTCCTACTTGAAGCTTGGTCATTATATCACACCAGCCATGTCCTAACCATTTGTCTCTGAAATCTGCTCCACCCCATACAGATGCGTCGACAATTGCCTTAAGATCCATCAGGAGTAGCCACACAATTAATATTATGGCGGGTGTATTTCTGGTGTATGAGTGCCATGCTAAAGGAGGTAAAAGTACGAGGAAAGCAATGACGCTTAATCCTATAATCGCTTGTGAGTACCCCATGTCAGTTTTTACTATTATTATTATTATTATTCCTATAGTAATTGGAATATTGTTTTGGGACACAGTGATAACAACTATCTATATGTTCTCCCTCCTTTCATCATTATAATATAACAACATTATGATGGTCTACCCATTTGCATGAATTCATATCACGGGATGAAGCTGTATATATATAAATATATATATGTATGCCAGGCCTTATAATCATCTCGATTTTGAGGTTATGGTTTCACTGTTTGTAAATGTTTTGAACTAGTTTGGAATCCCTCTTAACAGACGTCTCGTAGCAAATACTTGAGCCTTGGTCTCACTCCTTCCTATTTAGTCTCTTAATATCCTTCATTCAAGAAACACTTGAGGCCATAACACTTCCCAAAAGAAGCTTTAATGGATTTGAAAATTTCCTAAACGGGCTAATAATGCCTTGTCAAAAAACGCATCAACTGAAAAAACGTAAAACAAATGCAAGTGCAATAACGCCCTCCTTTGTGTTAATGGTAGGTGTCCAAGTATGACTATATTTCAGTAGCAGTGCAAATGGATCTCTCTATGCTTTTTGGGGAAAGCACATATTATGTTGCCAAAACTTTTCAATTATGAGAATATTAAATTGCGTCCCGAGAGGAAAGGTTGAAACACACAGTAATTCTTCCAGGAAATTATCATAGGTATTTTTAATGATCATGTTGTCCCTAAACTGGAAATAGCTTGATCATGCGGTAACTAAAGGTATTTTCTGGGTGGAGGACCGAACTTCCCTTAAATATGGCACTAAAAACGTCAAATTTAGTAAAATAGCCAACACTAACCAAAAAAAAAAAGCTACATTTTACCATTTTCTCGAAGAAACAATAGGCCTATTGGGTTGAACTTACCACCATTGGATATCATATACATTGGGCCTTGTGTTTAAATCAATACGGCAATATGCTTCTTAGTAATATTTTTTTTCGTTTCTAGTATTTTATATTCCCTTGTACACATCTTTAGATTTCCTATATTATTAGATCGGTACTATATCTGAGCTTGGAAGATATGATGGAGTTTTGTCAGAAAAATAGCCACTAACTAACTGCCGTTGTTGGTCGATGACTAAATTTGTAGTAATTTGAGTCATCTCCGATCAGACTTAGATACTCTTTCAGATTACAAGACAAAAATCAAAACCAATGTTATTATGATAGCGACGTAACCAAGAAGGGCCCCAAGGCTTCTTAAAAACCAGCTTCTCACTGCCTGGCTATTCCTACTGTGAATGTCAACTATAGTCTTGGCGATTTCTGACACGCATTGCTGCGTTATGTAATTCTGCGAACTTGACGCACCTTGTCCTTGCTCCTCTTTCTCATCTGCAAATTCGGTTGAAAAAAGTGTGGGCAGCGAGAGCATTGATTCCCCAGCAACGGTATCACTCTTCCATTTTTGACTCGTTGATAGACTGGTTGTACTGCGTTTTTTCCAATCGTTCAATTCAAAGTCCGTAAAAAGTGTATCTACGTCGATTTCTGGGGCAATTTCCGTGTTATCAACTATCCAGTTACAGTATATGTATAACCCTATGTTTACTATCCACAGCAGCGGAAGAACAAACCCCATGAGGAAGAAGCGAGTCATGTAAAATTGAACATTTTTACTAATTTTACAACTTTCGCACTCACAACTGAAATTCTGTGCTATACCTTCATAAAATGTCGATCCGAAAGTATTCATTTTGTTAATAATCTATAAATCGATAAGTAGTATACTACTAGCCTGTCTCTTAGTAACAGCTGAAAATCTACAAACAAACAAACAAACAAACAAATAGAAGAGACTTATTTGACATGAACGGGGATCACTTAATGTTAGAACGAGCACTAGTTTATATATTAACCTAGATAAGTATTTTACTGACAACAATATATTGTCAGTTTTTTTTAAAGCCTTAACCAGCCTTTCTAATATTCCCAGTCTTTTTCATATTTTCAAAATCTTCCGCATAAGGAAATTACATAGAGAAAACATCAAATAATAACAATTGCTATGCTGGCCTACACCAAAAGGTAGAGTAACAGGCTTGTTTTAAGGGACTATGTTATTGTTTTTTTAGCCTTTTCCTTCTCTTTCATCTTCGCTATCAAACGGTCCATGTATTGTGTCGAAAAGGTTTTGACTTTAGCGCGTTTCTCCTGCGAGAGTTCGTCTGGAGGCAATCTCGAGCTACCTTTCTTCATCTCCTTTTGGGCTAGAGATTTCACTATGTTTTTAGCTGATTCTTTGAAGAGTTCCTTACCGACTTCTTGTTGGTAATTTTTTATTAGATTTGGAACGTATTTGGCGAAGAATTTCACCCATTTCGCTTCAACTACGCTGGTGTGATTAGTCTGTTTTTTAAGCTTCCTTTTCTCCTCTTCTTCCTTTTGTTGTTTGATCTTTTCAAGCTTTTCTTGTTCTTTTTGCTTGTTTGCTTCTTCAATGATCCGCTCCAATTCCGACTTCTTTAGTTTCTCCTGCTCGAGCTTGGCTTTGAGTTCTTCTTGTTCTCTTTGTTTACGTTGCTCTAGTTCTCTTTGTTCCCATTCTAGCCTCATCCTTTTCCTCTTTTCGTATTCCTCTGGCGATAAGTTCCTCTTTTGTTGCATTTGGCCATACGTTGGTGGGGGAATGTATTTATTGGAACCGCTGTACCGACTGGTACCACCATTTGGTGTACCCGAACGAGATTTTAAGTCCGAAGCTCCTCCGCCGTTTCCGTTATTGCTGATGTTGCCGTTCGAGTTCGATCTATAAGCGGAATCGGTGGGAGGAACCGATTGTTTGATTTGCCTTTGAGCGTTATAATACACTGGTTTACCATTTTCATGGATAAGCTCCCATCCAATGGGCAAACGTATTCTCCGTAGATCTATCACCTTGCTGTTTTCATTAACGTCTTTCTTTGATATCCTTGTGTAAGTCTCGTACTTAGACCATTTATCAAGAAGCTCTTCACAAACAGATTTGAACTCCGAATCCTTACCTTTTATTTCCTCCACCTTTTTGTCAATACCTGATTGCGTAATACCATTCTTGGTAGTTTTTGGTAGCACTGCTAGAAAGTTTAAGATCTTTGCAACAATGTGAGGTTTGTCTTCAAACATTGTCAAAAGTCGACTACATATCAAATACCCATGTAACTTGATGAATTGATAGTGCATAGCCTCATCATCTGTCGTGATGATTCTTTCAAGTAATTTTTCCGCAATGAATGCGTCATCCACTTGCAATAGCACACTCATCACTCTATTGACATCTTCGGTTTTCGTACATGGCTCTAAGTCAAGCGAATTAACAAATTCGACATTAACAGTTGTAGTGTCACTCTTGACAATTTTCTCTCCCTTGGCCTTCTTCATATTCATCCATTTCTTCTCCATTGAAGGTTTGATACCTAGTGCATCTGCAAAGTTTTGAGGTAACAAAGAAGCCGCGTCGGTTTGTGTCTTACCACCAAGGAAACCTATACAGTTGGGTTCCTCACAATAACACGGTTGAGCGTTTGCTCCATATCTATCAACATTGTAATCAAATGTAACCTCTTCTCCCTTCGAAATGAGCCTATTAGCGAAAATACCCATTTTCAACTTACCGTTAACAACCCACTTATTAACATATGCATTAGGATTACAAGAATGGTTACAGAATCTGGCAATGCAACCCTTGATCGTTGCATCTATGAATTCACCTGTCTGTAACATCATAAAGTAAAAGTGCTTGAATCCCATTTCATCGTACTTAACCATACGTTTCCGAAACTCTTCTTCCGGTATTACTTCACCAATGTATTCGTAAATGAACTGATGTGGCTGTATATCTGAGTTAGCACGCACACCATAGCCCTTTCTCTTAGTTTTGAACACAGATATATCTGCGTATTGCTTCTTCTGGAACCGTTGGTTTTGACAATCCTCACCGCATGAATGTTTACATAGCCCGTTCACACATTCGATTAGTGTGGCTCTATTAATACAATCAGAATCTTCACCACATGCGTGATTTAGACCATTTTTAAAATCTTCAAAACAATCACATTCCATGAACTCATGTTTTGAATTACCCATATGCCTAGGAGTATAACTACATTCATCTAACCCAACATACGTTTTCTTTGCTTCTTCTGTCATGTCCTTTTCATCAAGAAATAGTTTTGGCTGCCTAAAACTGGCAGTTTCAGTACTACTTTCAGTCATATTGAATGTTATATTAAATTTATAGTGCTTCAACCCTCTATAAGCCTACAAATATATCCAATTGGGTTAATGGTTGGTTGCCTTATGTTTACCTCTCGCTCAAAGTACTTTAAAATACACAGGTAAAAAGTTCTTAAAATTAATTCTGTGAAATATATTCAACGAAAATACTGGCCTATCTAGAACTCGGTCAACTCTTCTAAACCTAAATACCCCTCCCCTTTCAACGGTCACTAAATGATTTTAGCCTTTGTTGACCTAATTTCGATGATGTTGGTGAAGCTTCTCATCTCAGGCATTTTTATTAAATTTTGGTGAACTTAATACCAATACGTACCGAGTGATACATTATACAGAGATCGCGATCGTTAGATCGGAGACGTTATGATGGCTGTAAGCACTCTACTATATCATTAAACTGGGACTGCAATTCGACGTTATCTTCAATGTTTTCCATCAATCCCTTTAGCTGGGCTTCAGTTTTTTCTATAGCCAAAACCATTGCCTTTGAAACTGGACCGATCTTTCCGTTTTGGAAAATCCTCTTAGTTTTTTGAATAAACCTGTTATTAACGTCTTTGATTATTGTTATCTGCTTAATCTCTCTTGATCTTAGGGAGATGAGGAGTGTTGAAGTACTATTGCTATTTTGATCTATGCTTGAAAGGTCTCTTTTCATGGAATGTATAATTTTATTTTCAGATTCTGGAGTGATTTGACATGCTTGCAACTGGAAATATTGGTTGTAAGCTGGGGTATATGCTGTATATCTGGGTAAAAGTTCTTTATGGGGTGTGTCAAATTGCGATAACATTTTATTTGGAAGAATCGCGTCAACCTCCACAATTTCTCCATGATTCTTGTTTTCGTCTGGCTGCGTAGTGCTAAATTTTGGGGGATCTAACACTAAAGAAGCAAAGGCTTCATTCAAGTCTTCTTCATCTATTAGCCTGTTCAGAGTTCTTTTCATGTCGACTTCGTATATTTCATGTTGCAGAAGAGCCTTTCTGTCAGTGACACCATGTATAGCCGAGATAGATGCTCGTTTTTCGAACCTTGGTGAATCACGAGTTATTGGAGACCCACCTATCCATGGATATTCATCATATTCTGTTACCGTTGGAGAAGGCTGTGGCGTTGCACGTTGCGAGACATTAGCATTGCTTAGAACAGCTTGCTGGTGCAATGATGTACTACTCCCATTATGACGCAAAATGGATGTAGTTTCCTGAGAAGACGATGGAGATTGGGCTACTTTCTTGAACCACGAGCCATAGCTTCCGTATGTACTGTTCAAAGATGAAGACAAATAATGTACCGAAGACGCGCCACTTTTCAGTGACGAAGGTTGGATAAAACTTTGAACACCTGTTTCATCCGATGAAACACTAGTTACACCCAAGGTTGGGTTTCTTTTGGTTCGCGGGATTTCCCAACCTTTGCTTGTTTCTGTGATACTGCTACTTGAGGATTTTAGTTCGAATGGAGAGTCCGAGAACTTAGAAAAGTTTGTCACTTTCTTATTATTATTGATGTTGCTGCTATAATTAATATGACCGCTGTTATTTGCGGCTGACAGCGCAAACATTTGTGGCGTAGCCGACTTATGCAACGTGCCTTGGAAATGTGGACCAATGAAAGCGGTGAGTATGAATATGAGACGGTTGGCAACATTCATATTCCCCGTCAAGACGACAACTCGTGCATTTGTTTGGTCTTTCAAAATGGACGCGAAATCGTACCGTAGTTTCGCCAGCAAAACAGGTAAAAATCTCATTCGGGGACCATCCTTCAATTCAATCCAGTTAGTCACATATTTCACCCACGTCTTGATGTAAGGTATAGAGTTCATTGGATACAAAAATAACCTGGGTGTATCGGCATATCCGCACAACAAAGGTATTACTTTTCTTTGAAATGTCTGCAACACACATCCAACTTCAACACAGTCGCGAGACTTCCAATCTTTAGGCAAGAAATGCGTCGAATTCTTCACCATAAAGTTAACTAGCGTGCGCTCACATTGATCCAAATACTGAGAGACTCTGGGCCACAACTCTGTTAAAACTGGCAAAAAATCATCGGAGATACAACAACTGATAGCAAATCGAAGCGTCGACTTCTCATCCAAATAGAATATCCTCGTGAAAAGTACAATGTTTGCATTTTTCACCACCTTGATCTTATCGCTCGAGGCAGAGTAATCAACAGTCCGAATCGGCGATCCGAATATATAATCCTTCAGCTCATTCAGAGGAATATGACTCGTGCCATGGAACGACGGGGACCCATGATCTAGCACCACCTGATAGTTGTTTCTACTGCTTAAATGACCCAATTCTTGAGCTATAATCAACCGAAACCCTCCTGAGTGCAACCTGTCGCTTGCCGACCGATCAAACAACATCCTATCTCTTGTACCAAATAATAACGTCTTAAAATCATCGGTCATGTAGCATGGCTCGTTCTGGAACGCCTCTTCACCACTTGTACCCGCACTACCATTACTACCACCACCGAATGCCATGAAATCAGTCATCGATGACGTACGAAGCAACCTCCCGAGCATTTTTCTTCTTTATTCTTCGCAGAACGATGCTTCAATCTATCGAAATACCTTACAACCAAAAAATGTTCACGAAAGTCGGGGAGGATTAGACCTAGATTCTAATCCTACGGTCTCATCACTTCCATAAGACCAAAAAGAAGACCAATCTAACCCTAAACAAACCTCTCTTTCTTTTACTCTTTCTCAATGTGTTGATAGTTATTTAAAAAGTAGTTTAAAGGTTATAAATGATTCCTAGTATGCGGAATTTTTAGTGTCAAATAACACGAACGATGAGACATATTGTAAAATATCTCCGAGAATATTCACAGTAAAAGGTAATGAATAGCACTACCGAAGAGCCTGTGTCTGAGGCTATCCAATGATGTATTTTATGTGTAAAATAAATTGACACCTACCACTTTAAATTCGAGTTCAAGTTTATGTGGTTGGTAGCATGACTTTGAAACTATATATTTATATATATATAAGTAATAGCAAGTAAGGGCATATGCATTTCTTCCCCAATAAAATTTTAGAGGGAGCAAGTGAAGGTCCTGTTTGAAGAGGCCGTCAACGTTTAGGAAACAAGGGATCAGTGGTATAAAGTTATAGAGGAACTGGTATTAGTTTTGTTGCATAAGGATAGCTATTCGAATAGAGTGGATCAAGATTTTTGGGTACTGACTGAAATCAGAAGAATAAAAGATGGACCTTTTTGATTCGGGCACAGTGCCTAAATGGCTACTATACTCTATGAGTTCATCATTTCTATGTATATTTGGTGCATTTATGGTTCCGATAGTGTATTCATTGTTCAGGTCTAGCGAGGAAGTGAATACCAAACTATTAAATTATGGTCTTTCTTTGAGTGCAGGGTCAATGCTATGTACTAGTTTGCTAAAGATGCTAGGGTCTACGGATAGAGATAATGATACTATTGTATTTCTAGGGTTTTTAACTGGGTGCTTCATCAGTTTTTTCTTGAACCATATAGTGCATTCTTACACGAGCCAAAGTTTGATCCATTGTGCACATTCGGACAATGATGATGGCGAGCTGGTAATGAACTCGTATGATAGCGCACAGTTTTATGATACCACTAGCCATTCTCATAGAGCTAGCCACAGCCACAGTATTAAATTACCGCATTCCTATGATCATGCGCATTTACACGGCCATACTCCAGCTCGCGGCCGCTATAACAGTTTGGAAGGACCAAATGCGGACCCACAACAACAGCAACAGCAGCAGCAGCAGCATCAAAGTCATTTTCATCCACAACCGCAACATCATCATGCATCATTTTCCCATACAAACGCACTTCACACTCATGATAATTTGGAGAACATCAATGAAACTTTGCCATTACTTGCTAATAACAGCACGAATAGCCCAAATTCGCCTATAGATCAAGACCAAGAGCAAGAATCGCAATCTTTCCTAACCGCATTAAGGCCTAAGAAATGTGACTCGACTAACACCGAATATGACGAACTTAGCTGCATTCCAATTGTGAAATCTGTTAGCAGAAGCTCGTTACCGATTTCCAAGTGTGGCGGGGAGATAAAACAACCAGCGCTCTGTATCGAACCGAATATTGGATACGATTTGGAAAACCTAAATATTTACAGAGAGCAATTTAAAATGAGAGGTGATACATCAATGGATGCTGCCTCTGGTAGACTGACATTAATGCATGATGACGACCACAAACATGTTATGGAAACCCCATTTTCGAAGTTAATCTCTATCGGAATTCAAACATGTCTCGTAATATGTTTGCACAAGTTCCCTGAAGGGTTTATCATTTTTTATACCAACAATCCAAATGATGTAGATGAAACTAGACCTGACCTAGGGTTTAGCATTTTCTTGAGTTTGGCTGTGCACAATTTCATTGAAGGATTTGCAATGACATTACCTCTATTTACTGCATTCGAGACAAAATGGCATGCATTGCTAATCACTATAGTTCTTGGAGGAGGTTCCCAGCCTCTAGGAGCTTTGCTAGGGCTAGAATGGTATAGACATAGCAACCACAATAATAACCCAGAGTCGACAACAGCAAAAATGGATTTCTTGCTTAGTGTGACTTCAGGATTTTTATTTGTCATATCACTCCAGATGTTCCAAACGGCAGTTGCCTTTAGTGATACCCACCATCATCACGAAGGAGAGGACGACTCTACAATTAGAGCTCATCACAGCTCGGGTACGACCTGCCTAAAGTATTGCTGTTTAGGCGTTCTGTTAATATTGGCAAGTTCAGCATTAAAATCTCTTTGAAATATGCTCTCGGAGAGCTTTGCCCAATACACCATTACCGATTGATTCATTAGAATGAATTATACATGGATCGTTTTTGTATATTTACGTATTTAAAACATTACTTTTAAAGTTTATTTGATTACAAGAGTTGAAGAAGTATATCTAACACATGTATCTTTTTATCACTCTCTACAATCATTCGTCTACCAATGGCGCCCTAAAGTTTTTGATTCCCCAGCTTTTGTACAATAGTGTAATCATCACCAAGAATAACAGATAGACGACAATTGAATAGTTCATAGTCCTGAAATTTATAGGAACCTTCTGCGGCAAGCAAATAATGAATATTGTGAAAAGCAGCCATATTACTGTAATCCCATTTACAATATAGCCTAACCTATATTTGATTCTGAAGGCAGAACCCTTAACTTTTTTCCTCCTGTGATATAAAGATAAGGCTATTGGCAATAGTGATGCGGAGCATAAGCATATTACTGCACAACCAACAAATGCATTGAATGCGCTTGTGGAGACTAGAGCCAACAGCGCCAATATGTAGGACACCCCCATAGAAAGCATAACAGAATATTTTGGTACTTTAGATTCTGAACTTGGGTCAACGTAAGTCCACAATTGGTGGTATGGAATACCATGATCACGACTCAAGCTGTATACAGCTCTCGACGATGTAGTGACTGAACCTATTCCAGAAAATAATAGATTGGCCAAGATTAGAAGAACAAGAAACGTTGAAATGAACATAGATTTCGTAGATTTTGTAAAGATGAGCACGATGGGCATGACACCTTCATGGTTCATGACTTCTGAGATGTCCGGCAAGATCATCATCATGGGAATTAAAAAGAATAAACCGGATACTAATGATATTAGAACTGATCTGGTCATACTATATGGAATGTTTTTCTCAGGTTTCTCGGTTTCATCGGATAGGGCAGAGAGCATGGCGAAGCCTTGGAACGTGAAGTTAGATTGCTGAAACCCGCCAATTAAAAATGACAAAACCACAGATGTATAACCAGATAAACTGTTGTCAAATTTTGTGAAAACCTCTTTAAATGACCTGTGGTTTGGTTGGAATAATAAAAGTAAGGTACTGGTGAATAAAATCGCGTAGAGAATCCAGTACACGCACACTTTATTGATCACCTCGATATACCTAGCGAACTTCAAGTTTATTACACCAACAACTGTAACCACAATGTAGAACATAGCAACTGTCGAAAACATTAACCAATCGGAGTCTATGAGTGATTCGTTCGACATGGTTACGAGTGAAATAATTAGTTGTGCACCCGCAAATGTAATACTGGTACTCATTGTCCAACTTCCAAATAGCATTAGCCATCCACAGTACCAAGACATAGGTAGCCGGAGCTCATCAGATGCAAGCATGGCTGCCGCACCGTGAAGCTCTATTGGGTACTTTGAAACGATTTCACCCAACGAGAGAGAACAAATCCACGTCATTATTCCACATATCACATAACCGAATATTATTGCTGGAGATCCACCATTTAGTAGCCCTATTCCCATTGTAGTACTCATACCTAATACAGGACTCATTAACCCAAAACCTAGCCCAATGACAGAAGTCCGAGAGAGCAGATTCTTGTCCAACTCTTGGGTGTAATTAAATTCTTTAACCTCATCTGGAGCATCTTGGTCCTCCTCATTCAAAAGTGCCAACAATCGTTCTGGAATATGTATATTCTCATTTATATTGGATAGACGGATGTATTCTGTCATCCTTAGCCCGAAAAAACCAGACCTGTTGGTTCTTATGTCTCTATTCCCTTTTCCATTTCTGTTGTAATTGACAGCATATATTCTTTTCATAACATAAAACCTTTAAACATTTAAAGCTTTTATTATGATGAACCTCTCAAGAGAGAGAGCTAAAGAGAGAGAGAGAGGGCCAAGGAGATTTGATAGTCCACGGTGCCCAAACGTATTATTCAAAGGGACTTGTAATACTAAAATATAGAATATGGATGAAGATTTATACGATGAGTTTGGTAATTTTATAGGAGATCCTACGGAATTGGCGGATTCCGATGATGCATCTGAGAGTTATGAATCTGACGATGAGAGGAATGAAAACGAGAGAATAGAGGACGATAATGAAAATAGGGACTTAGTTCTTCGAGATAATAATGGTCCATTGGATGAAGATGTAGATGTTTTGGTTGAAATTGAAGATAGAGAGCCCGAGAAACCTTTGGTTGAAGGTAGCAATGGCAGGAGAAGAGAAGAGCACGATAATGCTAATAAGAGAGCGCCTAAGGTTCTTTTCGATAGGGATTATTTGATGGACATTTTCAAGATACAGGATCGTCAGCTTAATATTGGTGTTTTTGGGGCATTGCACTCGGGGAAAACCTCTTTTGTTGATATGTTTGCGATGGATACTCATCAGAATCTTCCGTCATTGACCAAGAAAGCTAAAGAAGGGTGGGAGCCAGCTAGATATTTGGATAATGCGACAATAGAAAAGGAACGTGGCGTCTCCTTAAGGTTGAATGGTATGTCATTTGCCTATGAATCCTCAAGAGGACGGACATATGCGGTCACTATGTTGGATTCTCCAGGACATGTTAACTTCTGGGATGATGTGGGCATTACTATGAGAGCATGTCAGTACGGTGTGATTGTCATTGATGTGATAGAGGGCATAAACTCAATAGTTTCAAAGTTGATCAGAGAGCTTTCAAAAAATGGGATACCGTTCGTCATAGTATTGAATAAAATCGATAGATTAATATTAGACTTGAAGTTACCAGTAGTGGATGCATATCATAAATTACAGCATACGGTGGATGAAATCAATACATACACAAGAAAAAGGTACTCACCAGAGCTTGGTAATGTGCTATTTGGTAGTACCAAGTTTGGGTTTTTGTTTTCTATTGATTCCTTCGTGGCTTCATTTTACGCCAAGGGATTGAAACAGAAAACTGATCAGTTTGTCGCTCATCTTTGGGGACAAATCAACTACAGAGATGGAGGGTTCTATCAAACAGAGTTCATTACTGAAAGTATCGCTTTCATACAATTTATCTTAAAGCCAATATACAAGGTTTTCACTCAAACGTTATCAGCTTCCGAAGACAGTTTAAGAAGAATCATTGAGACGCATTTCCATGTAAGACTTTCTGATGAACTATTAGCCAAGGATCCACAACCATTGTTGTATGGTGTGTTTCATGCTATTCTTCCACACTATACGTGCTTTATTGATGCTATAGAACATTTGAATCGTGAACGTGTGGTGGGTATCACCTCTACAAATGCCGACAGCGATACAGGAACTACTACTATTCAAGTGCTAAGGCATATGGATCACGAGGGTTCGAGTTGGTCATTGTGTCGAGTAATAGCTGGGTCAGTGAAAAGGGGGAATAAGCTTTTCATATTCAATGAAGCAGTTGAAAGCGTCGATGCCAGCGAGGAAAACGAACACTCCAAGATCACGGTAGAAAAAATTGCATTATTGGGTGGACGTTACGTTTATGAGATCAAAGAAGCTCACAAGGGCCAAATTGTTCTTCTGAAGGGTCTCGAAGATCAATACACAAAGTATGCAACATTGTCCAGCGTGATCGAGACACCATTACCACCTATTGATTTCTTAAATGAGTCGGTGTTCAAATTGGCTCTTCAACCTCAAAAGCCAAGCGAACTTCCAAGACTATTGAAGGGGCTACAGAAGGCCAATTACATGTATCCTGCGTTAGTGGTTAGAGTGGAAGAGAGTGGTGAATGTATCATTATGGGTACTGGGGAACTCTATCTCGATTGCGTAATGGAGGAACTCAGACACACCTTCAGCGAGATCGAAATCAAGGTAAGTCCTCCGCTCGTACAATTTGCAGAGAGCTGCGACACCGAATCATTTGCATCGATACCAGTGAGCTCAAATAACAACATAGTATCGATCAGTGTTATGGCTGAGAAACTAGATGGTAAGATTGTTCGTGATCTAACGCACGGAGAGATAAGCCCTGCGGAATTGAACGACGCCAGAAAGTTTTCAAAGAGACTCAGAACAGAGTATGGCTGGGATTCTTTAGCAGCCAGAAACTGCTGGGGTCTCTCACAATGTAACGTATTCATAGATGATACTTTGCCAGAGGAGACGGACAAAAAGCTGCTAAAACAGTTCCGTCCGTACATTCTTCAAGGGTTCGAATGGGCCGTCAAAGAGGGCCCATTGGCAGACGAACGGATCCACGCGTGCCAGTTCAAACTTCTAGAGTTCAAACTCCAAAAGGATAAACTAGACGACTTCATCCCGTCCCAGCTAGTGCCAATGACACGAAAGGCCTGCTACATAGCACTAATGACCGCAACACCCATAATCATGGAACCCATCTACGAAGTAGACATTATAGTCTCTGGAGTGTTGGAAACCGTGGTAGAGGGCCTCATCAAGAGACGCAGAGGAGGCAGAATATACAAGACCGAAAAGATACTCGCGTCACCATTCATCGAGATTAAAGCACAGCTGCCTGTGATCGAGTCTGTTGGGTTCGAAACTGACTTGAGAGTCGCAACCACGGGCGCCGGAATGTGCCAGATGCACTTCTGGAACAAGATATGGAGGAAAGTCCCAGGAGACGTGCTAGACGAAGAAGCGTTCATTCCAAAATTGAAGCCAGCACCCAATGCAAGCCTAAGTAGAGACTTTGTCATGAAGACAAGACGTAGAAAGGGCTTGTCAGAGAGTGGTCACGTGGTACAAGATGGTCCGTCACTAAAGTCTTATATCGACAACGAATTATATGAGAAACTAAAACAGAAAGGGTTGGTGTGAGGCCTTTTCAAACACTCTTCGCACTACTCTCCAGGATTCCCACTGCTGTATATACACGTATATGTATATGTATATGTATATTTAATATGGTGAAGCTTGACTGGATTTAAAGGTTTCGCCAGTATTTCTTTTTCTCGAAACGTATATGGCTAAAAATTTTCCAAGCGATGAGATGAGATGAGCTGCGATGAGATGAGGTATAAGGAAGAGAAGAGGGTATAGAGTATAGTTATCTGTGGTTTAATTGGGTAGTTAGATAGTATCGAAAACGTAGAAACTCAATAATGGCTAAGGGATATAAGTTAAAGGAGCTACTGCAGCGCCAAAAGGCTGTTGAAGGGGCAGAGAAGAAGGAAGTTTCGAAACAGAACAAGAGATCTGCGAAATCAAAGAGTGAGGAAGATGCTCCAGTTACGGTGAGCAAGGAGGATTTGAAGGCCAAGAAGGCAGCTGAGGCTGCAGCAGAGGCTGAGTCAGAATCTGAGTCTGAGAATGAAGCCAGTGGAGAGCCTGAGGAGTATGAAAGCAAGGCTCTATCGAGAAAAGAGAAGAGGAAGTTGAAGAAGCTGGCCAAGAAGCAAGAGCAGCCAGTTGAGGAGGCTGAGAGTGAAGAAGACGAGGAGGAAGAGAGTGAGGAGGAGCGTCTAGATCTTGAGAAGCTAGCCAACAGTGATTCTGATTCTGATGATGAGGAAGATGAGGAAGAGGAAGAGGAAGAGGAAGAGAAAAAGCAAGAAGAAGAAGAGGAGGAAGAAGAAGAAGAAGAGGAAGATGTTCCACTATCTGATGTCGAATTTGACGACGATGCTGATGTCGTCCCATACCAAAAGACCACTGTTAACAATATCAAGGCCATTAAGGACGCTCTAGAGCGTGTGCAGTTGCCATGGGAAAAACACTCCTTCCAAGAACACCAAGCCGTCACCTCGCAGCTTCTAACGGATGAGAATATCAAGGACATCTACGACGACACGGAAAGAGAATTAGCATTTTACAAACAATCCCTCGACGCCGTCGTGATTGCTCGCGAGAAGCTAAAGAAACTAAAGGTGCCATTCAAGAGACCTTTGGACTACTTCGCTGAAATGGTCAAGAGTGACGAACACATGGACAGATTGAAGTCGAAACTTGTCAAGGAAGCCAGCGAAAAGAAGGCCCGTGAAGAAGCCAGGAAACAAAGAAACTTGAAGAAGTTCGGTAAGCAAGTGCAAGTAGCCACCCTACAACAACGTCAAAAGGAAAAGAGAGAAACTCTCGATAAGATCAAGGACTTGAAGAAGAAGAGAAAGCATAACGAAATTGGCGGAGACGACTTCGATATCGGTGTTGAAGATGCTGCCGAGACTGAAACCAAACGTAAGCCAAACTTCAAGAGACAAGCCAAGAACTCCAAATACGGTATGGGAGGTATGAAACGTTTCAAGAGAAAGAATGACGCGCAATCCTCAGCAGAAATGCCTGAATTCTCCACCAGAAAGATGAAGGGTAAGGCCCCACGTCCAGGCAAGTCCAAGCGTTCCAGAAGACACTAAGTTTCTTGCTTTAAATGACGCATCCACACTAGACTACTACTACTACTACTACTTCACTTTTATATACTGCACTACACTTAAATGTATACTAGAAAACAACATCAAAAATCTGACACCCAAAGAGCACGGAGCGTCGAGTGGGGCTACTGGCCTCAGTCGTCACTGGTCCTGCCCTGGACGCTGGTCCTGCTGAATGAAGTGTATACACGTGACTTTAAAATTTTATCACCAAAGTCGCGCGAGAAAACTCGTCGTTTAAAACATTTACAACAAGCAACTGGAAGAGCGTCTGATGATACCATTCTTGCATGAGTTTAAATCTTATATATAGGGATTGTATATATTGAATATTGAATATTTGTTGATCAATTAGTATTGTGTTAGGTGCCCAATTACCCAGCAAGTATCGGTAAGAATAGAAATGAGTGACAACAGAACGAAGTTTTTGAACGTGTTCCCTTCTTTAGTGAAGGAGTTAAGAGACATCTTGGCTGGCTATGGTATGCCAGAAGAGGCAATCCAATGGTACGAGAAGTCATTGAACTACAACTCTGTGGGTGGTAAGTTGAACCGTGGGTTGAGTGTTGTTGATACATATGCGTTGTTGAAGGGTTACAAGAGCGTTGACGAATTGTCTGATGAAGAGTACAAGAAGGTTGCTATTTTGGGTTGGTGTATTGAGCTTTTGCAAGCGTACTTCTTGGTTGCTGACGACATGATGGACAAATCGATTACCAGAAGAGGTCAACCATGCTGGTACAAGGTTCCAAATGTTGGTGAGATTGCCATCAACGATGCGTTCATGTTGGAGGGTGCGATCTACTGTTTGTTGAAGAACCACTTCAGGCAGGAGCCATACTACGTTGATATATTAGAATTGTTCCACGACGTTACTTTCCAAACGGAATTGGGTCAATTGTTGGACTTGATAACGGCACCTGAGGACAAGGTCGATTTGTCCAAGTTTTCGTTGGAGAAGCACTCCTTCATTGTCATTTTCAAGACCGCATACTACTCCTTCTACTTGCCTGTGGCTCTAGCGCTATACGCTGCCGGGATCACGGACCCAAGAGACTTGAAGCAGGCCCGCGACGTGCTAATCCCATTGGGTGAGTACTTCCAAATCCAGGACGACTACTTAGACTGTTTCGGTAAGCCTGAGGACATTGGTAAGATCGGTACCGATATCCAAGACAACAAGTGTTCGTGGGTGATCAACATTGCGTTGAAGAAGGCCAGCCCAGAGCAAAGAAAGGTGCTAGACGAGAACTACGGTAGAAAGGATGCCGAGAAGGAACAAAAGTGCAGAGCTGTTTTCAACGAGTTGGACATCGAGTCCATCTACCACGAGTACGAGGAGAAGGTTGCATCCGAGTTGAGAGCCAAGATCGCCAACATCGACGAGTCCCGTGGCTTCAAGGCCGAGGTGCTAACCTTGTTCTTGAACAAGATCTACCACAGAAAGAAGTAGGCAAAGCAGAGAGGGGGGGGGAACAACCTTCAAAAGTATATAAAGGCGTGAGCCATGGGCCTTGGGCCTTGGCCCATGGCCCATGACTCATGGCCTATGACCCTTGGCCCATGGCCCTTGGCGACTAAATGTATATCCATTTGTATTAGCAAACCCCGTGACACACACGTGACCAACAATACATACACACCTCTCACCCCAATAGTCACCCCGCACGAACCAATGATACCCGGTTTCGGCTTTTTCGCTCCAAAACGAAAAAACAAAAAAATCTTTCGAAGCGACATTATATATATATAAAATAAAACCTTTAAGCTGTATATATCTATTCACAATTGAAGGTATATATAGTTTTGATTAGAGAGAGTGTTACATATTATTGTACATCTGGTTGTTTTTGGCTGGTATTTGGTTAATCAGTTTAGATTACACTTTTTTCCAGTGGGTAGTACATCAACTCAAACTAAAACACATCAATCAATACACAAACAAAATGGGTGGTCCACACGCTAAGACTTACATGGGCTGGTGGGGTAGCATCGGCTCTCCAGCTCAAAAGGGTATCACCATGTACTCTGTTTCTCCATACGCTCAAAAGCCATTGAACAACATCTTCAACAACGCTGTTTTCAACACTTTCAGAAGAGTCAAGTCCCAAGCTTTGTACGTTATCCTTCCATTCTCTATCTACTGGGCTTGGTGGGTGAACTGCAGAGACTACAATGCATACTTGTACACCAAGGCTGGTAGAGAAGAACTAGAAAGAGTGAACGTTTAAACAAACAAACAAACAAAAAATGCAGTTACGTTTCTTCTACATTTATGAACTTGTTCTATTTTCTAATTCCCCGAATGGTGCCGGCCTGTGTGGCTGCATGGATGCGTTGTAGTAGCGCTCCATGAACCAGATTTATTATATTCCAGAGTAAAGTAAAAAAGTACACTCACACACACAATTCAAGACTCAATGACCATCGTTTGTTGCAAGGATGCACGACCGTATTTATTTTCGAGGCGTTCCCTGCTGGGGGAGTCTCACCAGGCGTTCGTATACCTCCAGTTCTAGTATCACTACAATACGTATGTATATATCTCTATTGTATACGAATGAATATATCTTTGTATGATGTCTGGTAGCCGTTTCGTTTCGTTACCACTTTGTTCTTGTTAGAGTAGGTAGTCACTAGTCACATGACCGCTTATTCCCACATGGTAACCCGGACTTGGTGAAACCATCAAACGGTTGGAAACTTCACCGCCTTTAATAGTTAGTATTTAATAATAATAATAAAGATGATGATCCTCGGTTTAGGTCAAGGGGAGAAGGCGGAAAAATAGAGATCCAGGGCCCAAGAAGACGGCTAATCACGCAGCAGGATAATATTCGGTACGGAGGATTGTTTTTCGGTACATTTTGCGGAGCGAAACGGTGCGAGTGTTGTTCAAAACGAGAGGTTAATTTAACTTAACTTAACTTAAGTTTAGTTTAGTTTTAATTTTAAGCGTAGCCCCTGGTTCGAGATTGCGTGTGTTTTTCAGTTGAGACAGATACGCTTGGTTGTTCTGGCTTGGTGTGTGTGTGTTTATACTTGTTTCTGCTGAGAAATGTCATCAAGTTATGACGTGATTTCAGGGATCAAACGGTCTAGCACGCCGACCCTTTACGAAAGAGATTTCCCGAGTGAAGTGGTTTCTGTGGGGTCATTGCAGTCACTAGCGCAGCGAGAGGCGAAGGAGAGTGAGTCCTTTCAACTACGACATAAGAATGATTCATATAGTCATAGTGTTGACTCAGTGAGTGGTAGTAATAATAATAATCACGGGGAAGAAGAGGAAGATAACGATGAACATCTTTCGTTCAAGCCAAGGAGAAGACTCAAGGGGGATGGAATACTTGGTCTTGAGAATGACAGTTCGAGCCGGTTGGCTAGGGTTTATTCTGATTCGGAGAAGGCTAATTTTAACGATGTTACAGGTATTCGTATGTACGATGATATGAAGTATCGGCCTATGCATTTTCCCAATAATAGCACTGATACGACGGCGAATAGCGAGTCTGTTGCACAGGATCCAGTGCCCATTGAAATCAATGCGAAGCCGGATGTAGGTGGGTACAGGAGACCCAGGTTGCCACAGACGACAAGGCGTCGGTTTTCTTCTGGCGAGTCTCCGATGAGACATCCATACTTTAAGGACCAATTCCACCACGATGCGATTCCCTTATTCAACGATATGCAAGATGAATATATTCCAGACTTTGACTTTTCAGAGGCGGTTTCGAGATGGCAGAGTTCAGAAGATGCTAATACGCTCACGAGGTTTAACACATGGGAATCGGAGTTCCTGGATAAGAACCAGAAGGAATCTATTTTACATCTTGACGACTTACATTCGCAAGTGGAGCCAATCCCGTTGCCCAATGCCAAACCGGAGAAACAGCAGCTGCACATACCGATTTCCCGGCCGGATTCATCATCTCTATTTTCTCCCTCATCGCTCAAGACGCCCCCTGCTATGCTGGAAATATCAGACCAAGATATCGAAAGGATCGTAAGATCTATACCATCAGATTTCATTAACATGCCATTTTCACAACGGAAGAAGATCATCCAGGATATCAGCCCAGGACATGACTACAAGACGATTATGAATATCTTAAAGCGCGATAAGTTGAGCCGCAGCGGTTCACTCAACAATATTAGATCTAGACATGGATCTGTTGCATCGAAATATTTGAACTCTTTTACACCGGGGTCCAACTCGTTCAAAAGAGATGATAAGAGTTCCGTAGTATTAGGCTATAGCCTTGGTAAAATTATCGGATTTGGCGCTTGGGGTATGATTAGGGAGTGTCATACACCCATCGAAGATCAGCAAGATCAAAGGAATATAGAGAATAAAAAACCGGACCACTCAAAGGCAAAGAAAAAGGCCATGAAAATCATCAAGTTTAGAGATAACATGATGGTTAAGAGACAGGTCATGAGAGAAATTTCAGTATGGTCGAAACTATGTCATCCCAATATCCTTCCATTAACAAACTGGAAAGTAGAGGAAGACCTGGTAGCATACTGTTTAACAGACAAAATCGATCACGGAACGCTTTACGATTTGGTGGTATCATGGGGAGAATGCCATCACTCCAAAATATCATTAGATGAACGATGCCAAATAACGACTGCGTTGACATTGCAATTGATCGATGCAATCCAATATATGCATTCTAAACATATCGCGCATGGCGACATAAAATTAGAAAACTGTCTCATAGAGAAAGAATCGGAGAATTATAAAGACTGGAAGCTATTGTTGTGTGATTTTGGCATGAGCCACTTTTATGGCCGCTTCAACGATACTCAAACAGACCGCGAATCTATTCAAATCAAATCATTACTAGATGGATCTACGGTACGTATAAGAAGAAGACCTTCTATTCCAAGATCCTCTTCATCGACTACAACAAGTACAAGCAACTCTGTCAGACCAAGCTCCAAATTAAGACAGCTTATTTTCGATAAAAAGTTAATTCATGATGATACCCCATTGAATGTTCATGCACAAAAAAATAAAGAAACTTCCGAGCATTCCTCGCCAACCATAACATTTACCCAGAAAATAGATTCATTAACAAATATTCCTAATGATGGATTCGATCATATCAATGACAACGTAAGCAGAATAGGATCGTTGCCATACGCCGCACCGGAACTCCTTGAACCAAACCCACCTCCTATCGGTCCGAGTGCAGATATCTGGGCCGTCGGTGTCCTCATTTATACAATGCTTACGGGAAAATTGCCCTTCAAGCATGACTACGAACCAAGACTTCGTGCAATCATCACTTCTGGTAAGTATGATGTTAAAACTCTCAGCCAAGTCTGCAGTTGCGATCTAGATACCGTACCCCCACCAAATACCGAGGTTAAATATCAGAGCCTATTCAATGCTGTCAAGGGATGTCTAACAAAGGACCTTACTCGAAGGTGGGAGCTAGATATGATCAAAGTCGCCCTAACTAATTATTGAAAGAATCCTCATCCATTAATATTTTGAACTTGAACTTGTAATGACTAATAAAACTCTTAATGTATAATGATAATTAATAATATCGCATTCATCCACTCATCCACTCATCTAGGTATTACTAGCTCGTACGGTGTAGAAGTGTACTTTACAGGCCTAGTTCAACCTTTCTCTTTGGCAAATAAAACAGATCACATGATCACATGATCACGAACAATCCGGGTAACAAGTTTAATCATTCAACATGTCCACGTGACCGACATTAGAAGCTAAAAAATTTCAACAGGCCAAATTGAAAGAAGAAGTCAAAAGGCTTCTCTACTAAAGGTTTAAAGAAGAACTTTGATAGTTTTAACAAGAAAGCAACTGGTTTTACTGTTCATAAAGGCTACATACAAGGCTTAGCAAAGGGAGTGAAACACTGTAAATATAGAAAAATGATTTATTTGAAGTCTTTATTGAAGGTTATCGACAATTCCGGTGCTCAAATTGCTGAATGTATCAAAGTTCTTGGGAAAGGTTCTCCAAAATCTCCAGGTAGAATCGGTGATAAGATCGTATGTGTTGTCAAAAAGGCTAAGCCTTTGACGCAAAATATTACTGGTCAATCCAACAATAACAGAGTGAAAAAGGGTGACATTGTCCACGCTGTTGTAGTGCGTACGAAGCAAAGAAATATGGTTCGTCCCGATGGATCGACGATTGCATTTGGGGATAACGCATGTGTTCTGATCAACAAGAACAATGGGGAGCCTCTAGGGTCCAGAATTATGGGTAATGATGGTGTTGTTGGAAGGGAACTTAGAGATAAGGGCTACAACAAGATATGTGCATTGGCAAGTAAGGTTTTGTAAAGAGTTTGAAAATAATACAGGAAGAAGAAGAAGAAGAAGAAGAAGAAGAAGTAAAAAGAGAAAGAATAATGCGGACTAATGCACACATAGAAAGTATATCATGTATATAGAATAGATTGAAGAGCTATTAATCATCATAGTGTTGAAAATAACAAATAGCAAACAAGCCATCATAAAAGGTTATAACATGAGGTAGAAAAAAATGCGAGGTGTATGTAACCTCTTTTTAATGTATTAAAATGTTTTGCTTTGTTTTACGTTTACATGGCTCTTGGCGCATATGTGACACAACACTTGGTTCTTTTCATCCATGGTGTTTTGAGCAATCCATCGATAGTTATTCTTCTCTGGGGATCAACTTGGAAAATGTGATAAAGCGCAGCTGTTCTATACCGATTTAAATCTGAAGAGACATGCTTCATCTCTTCAAAAACATAATACTCATTACGCTTTGTCATATCTTCCAAGAAGGCATCATAAACAGGATCTTTCCCCTTAATAGCGATTTTCCATAGGTAATGGCCAAGAATCATAACGCAATATATGATACCGCAACTCCAACAGTCCACTAATCTAGGATCATATTGTTGTTTAGGAATAAACTCTTCTGGAGCGACGTATGGTTCAGATCCAGCTGCACCGACCTGGAAATGAGCTTTCTTTTCCCAGGCTGTTTGAAACACAGAACTGGTTCCAAAGTCGCAAATTTTCAATACGCCATTAGGCTGGAACAATAGATTCTCCGGTTTAATATCACAATGCGCCACACCATGTTCATGCATGTACTGTATACCATGTAATAGTTGTTTCATGAAACAGTCGGCTTCCAGCGGATGAAGGACAGATCCAGATTTTGAAGATCTCGTTATCAAACTGTATAAATCTCCAGATGGACAAAATTCCATCACTTCGTAAAATGCTGAAGTTGTTTGCATCAAATCAATAACTTTCAGGATATTTGGATGAGATCTGGCAGTGTCATGTCTTGATTTGTTACCACCACTTAAAGATAAACCTATCACAAACTCTGATGTCAATCTAGTACTGAATTTTTTCCTTGGTTCATCGGGCCTTGGCTTGAGTTCTTTCACCGCGTAGAATAGCTTATCGTCTTGGCGGTACGTGTTTTCTTCACGGTCATGGTCGTCCGAGTTGATGATCTTGTAACAAAGTTTTACAACACCATAAGCACCTTGCCCTATTACACCAATGGATTTTCCGTACTTGTCGCTCAAGTGCTGCTTTTTAGATGCATCATTAGTATCCGTCTTGGACAGATTCGACGAGAAGCTATTATCGATCTTTGTCGTTAGCTGGTTAATCAATTTTAGTTCTTCTGACCCAATGACAGACTTCTCATTAACAATTTTCGGTACATCTGGTGTTTTCAAATGGGAATATTCGCTTTCCTCGTTTGAATCTGTTTCGTTCTCTGTTGTTGCGGTTGAACGGCTAGAGATACCACCGTCAGTATCTCCATCCGATTCAGAACCTTCTGGCTTTCCATCATCTATTATCTGACTGAGCCTCTTATGGAAGTTGCAACGGTTGTTTGGTAGTAGAGACAGGGCTGTAGCCAAGTTTTCAGTTTCATCTGCTGCAGGACGATGACTCTTGAAGAAACCTGTTAGTGAAAATGAGTTTTTAGGCTTGTTTAAAGTTTGTTCTAAGTCATGTATCATGGGGGCAACTCTCAAGTGGTGTACGTGGTGACCGTCCTCGTAGACAGTGAATTGTTCTGATTTGTAGAAAACCTTGGCGTCTGGTTCGTGATGCAGTAAGATGTCAATACTTGACGTATTGGATCTTTCTCTGGAACTGGAACTGGAATTAGAACTAGGAGTTGATCCCTTTGGGTTCGCATGTGGTTTTATTGGAGGATTAGACATTGCCCTTGGACGAAATGAGAATGAGTTATTCTTATGCTGTTGAATGGACCGCCACCTTCTTGGCGCCTGGTCTTTATGATCAAACGATTTAGAAAGCTGATCATCAATGCTTTCGCACACAAGCGGATCCAAATCACCCACATGTGCTGCAGTATCGAATGGTATTGGCACCACCATTTTCTTACCGTATTCGGACTCATTCATGGAAACAGACGAGTTGTGTCTCTTTCCAGAGGATAAATCTTTGGTCAAGGGTAAACTTTCCAGAGAATCTTCTTCATCACCATTGCTTCCTATGGAGCTATTTTCATGTATCGTGCTCACTTCTGCCTGACCCTTGTGCGCAAGGGAGAGTTTTCCAATGTTTGGCAATGCGACGTGTCTTGTAGGGGAAAGGCTTGGCGAAGCAGCACCTCTCCGACTACTCTTGAACTCCTTTTCTTTATTCGCCGTTAGGTTCTTCAAACCGTTGGGCCTTTCTTTGACAACGTTAGAAGCCGGAGGTTCAGGAGATGCCGATGGTGCTGTTACTGAAGGAGTAGCAGGCGGAGGAGGCGGAGAAGGAGTGCCTGAAGCTGCGGCCGGAGTTGCCGACCCAGACTTAAACAAACCCTTTAGAGATTTCGATATCGATAGCGTTCTTTTCAAAGAAGCCTCTCTAGAGAGGTGATGCGTATTTTCTGGTTCTGTACTGGGCATTTCTAACTGATTGACAGGCTGTATATGCGGCTGACCTTAAAACGATTTACTATGGTCGATCCTCTTCGAGACAGAACAAAATTAAAATCAGAGACGGAGAGAGAGAGAGAGAGAAAACCCACTGAAACTATTAAAACCGGCACCTAGATATTAATACAATACAAGCACACAACTACCTTGATGTTTATTTCTCCTCCAGACTGCAGAACAAATATAGTAGTACCCTATAGAAGCTGCACCAATGAATGAAACTCCACCCAATGAAAAAACCAAACAAAAAACCAAACCAAAGGCACAGATTATAAATCTATTACCCACTAGAATGTGAACTATTGAAGCTCAAGCTCGTAGCACCAGTAGAAGGAATGATATCTGATTCACAAACAAATATTTAAAAAAAAACAGCGCAAATATTCTCTTTAAAAGACTATAATAAACTGGAAATGAAAGCGATTTGGCGCTCAAACAACACTCTAAACAAACAAACGACCTCACAAATTGTAAACAATCCTGTTAGTGCCACAAAACAATGTTTCTTGCGGCCCCTTTCCCCATCTAAAGTCTAAAATGTCCTTGAATATATATACTAGAATTTCTCATATTTTACCAAAGTTTTAAATAAGGAAAAACCTTTGAAAATTCAATATAAGGCGATGAGCCTAATTAGGCTTAGAAATAAGGATAACAGCCCAGAAAATTGGGATACGAATGTGATTCGGAGTGTGGGAGATGGCCCATAAATATAGTATTTTAATCAGAAGGACGTAGCCAAGCGTGTATGTGCGTTTATTGTAAGGATGGTTACGTGTGGACTTAATATGTCACATTTAAGGATATAATGACGTATTTTCCATAAGAATACGGTATTATATTATACTATATTAGACTAGGTTAGAGATGTATATAGAATAGAAATAGAATAGAATAGTGTTGGACTATAGGGAGACGATGTTGTGGATGAAGTCTTGGATTGGGCCTATAGAGCTTAGGATGACCATGAGAGCACCGTAGACAACGAAGGATAAGGAACTTATAGCAGCAGCTCTTCTGTCTACGGTTAGAAGGTAACTTGTTGCAATTGCCCCGCAATTGCATCCGAGTGTCAATCCTCTTGTGATGAAGTCGTCCTTGGGGACTCTGAAGAAGTCTAGCATGGGACCTCCGAAGATGGCACCTGCGATACCGCTTACGACGGTGATAACAGCCATGACGGTGACAGAGCCATCGAAGTTCTCGATGGTGGGGATACCCAAGGCCAAGGTGATGCTTCTGCCTATGAAACCGATGGAATTGTAGGGACTAATGCCGATTTTGTAGCATATGTATGGGTTCAACATGAGAGTGACAGCGCAGAGGGCTAGGATTGGTGGCATTAGAGCTGCGAAGTGCCTTTTCAAGTCTCTTCTGTAGGTGTACATAGGCATGGATAGGGCGACGATGGAGACATCCATGCAGGAAGTGATAACGTCACCGGCACCAGGCCAGTTCTTGTGGTCTCCGGATGTGTGTGTATTAGTGAATAAGTTCAAATACGTGGTGCCCACTTTGTACTTGCGCAAGTCCGAGAGGAAGTACTTTATGTGGCGATGCTTGATGAGAGATGAGATGAGTTCTACGAGCCAGAACAACGCGACAGAGCAGAGCGTTGGGTGCAAGTACTTTTTGTATTTAGGGTTTGGCACTAGAGGTGCGTCTGTGATGATGAAGAACATGCATACGGCGGTGAACAATTGGAACGGCATGAGGTACCACGAGAAGTAGTATGTGAAGATGGTAGCGAAAAAGCCGATGCCGTACAATATGTGGTGGAGATGGTCGTGCCACATGTTGATCATGAACTTGTGCTCGATGGACCGTGACATTTGCCTTGTGATGGCACGCTCGCAGTTCGCCTCATGGGGGCCCGTGTGATCTGGGTGCCTGTGATGGGCACTTCCGATTCCTCTTGAGCCCCAGCTGGAACGAGGCATCGAGAGGGCGGGCAGTGGCTCCTGGGGCATTGATGCAGCAGGGTTAGTGTGGCCCTGGCCCTGGCCCTGATCATGCAGAGGGTACGTCATGAGATCGTCCTCATCGTCCAGATATTCTTCTAGCTCTTGCGATGCCTGGGTCTTCTTTGTTGTGCTGGTATGGTCAAGGAAACCGGCTTCCAGAGCCGACGAATCGTCCGCTACCGAAATAACCGTACGCGAATGGTGCCTACTTTGATGCCTGCCCAAGGGGAACCCGCTGTTCGTGGCCACGTTCCGCAACTGGAAGTCCTCGTCGTGGTGGTGCTCGGAAAAAATATCGGCAAAACTGTGCATGTCATCGTCGCTATCGTACGCATCGGATTCCTCTTCTTCCTCACCGGAACTGTACCCCAAAGTAGTCGAATCCAAGGCACTCAACTCCACGGGTTTCTCCTCCTCGTCCGCCTCCTTGTTGCTGCTCAGTGGCTGGTACTTCGTGAACAGCCCCAACGCCTTCTGGCAAAAGATCGTCGTGTACGCCAAGCAGAACCCCGTGATCAAGTAGAAACACACAAACGCCGTCGCAATCAACATCGCTTCCCTAAAAGAAATCCAGGGACTCAACGGCAACGTCACAAACGCTGGCGTGAAAAACAAGTTCATCCATCTCAACGCCCAACTCAACGGAATATCGATGATCCCAATGTATTTCTGCGCATATTCCTCGTTGATCCAGCTGAAAACACAAAGAGACCCGAAATTAAACAACATCACC
This sequence comes from Kluyveromyces marxianus DMKU3-1042, assembly GCF_001417885.1. Taxonomy (NCBI): domain Eukaryota; kingdom Fungi; phylum Ascomycota; class Saccharomycetes; order Saccharomycetales; family Saccharomycetaceae; genus Kluyveromyces; species Kluyveromyces marxianus. The sequence goes on from NC_036025.1 coordinate 796,328, forward strand.
GCAACTGATGCAGGGAAAACCACTCCAATCACATCCTTGATCAACTTATTCACCCCGTAAAGTATCAGCCACATCACTATCACACCAATCGGCACGAAAACGTACTGCCGCATGAGACTGTACTTGTACACATGCAAAAAATCAACAAAACACGACCCATGTCGGGAAACAAAACTCCTCATATCCCTAGATCTGCTTGCTAGCTTGCTTACTTGCCTGTGTCTATGCTTATGTATCCCTTGTTATTTCAGGGTACCAACAAACAACTTATTACGCGCCTATATTTATACGAACCAAACTTATAACAACTCGAGTCGCTTCTCCGCTTCTTCGAGTCACGCAAACGCCGATTATTTCTCCTGGTTTGCTTCTTTCGATGTATCTAATAGCTCATCGCTTCCAAAAAAGAAACGAAAAACCTTTAAATTCCCTAAATCTAAACGGAAAAACCTTTAAAAAAATTTTTATTTATTTTTTTATTTTGCTACAACTCCGTATAATATGGACGAAATCTTTGCACCTTGTCTTGGCAAAAGAGCAATCACAGCAAATTATATATTTCCGTTTCTTAAAAGCTGGGAAAGGGGACAGCTAATCAGCCAAACAGATTGAGCAGTCATAGAGTCATGTATTTTGTATAATTTTTTTGTTTTTTTTGCGCAGGAAAGGAAAGGAAAGGGCTATAGGCTTGGGGCTTGGTTCTTATCTTGTTGATGGTTGCTATCTGATTCCGTTTGACCGGCGGTGTGTGGGTGTTGCGTGCACCCTTCTCTTCTTTTTTTAGGGGGATTCGGCCGGTATCTCCGGTCCTGTCCGGCAAAAAGTTATGTGTAGGTTGTAGGTAGCACGTGCTGCGGTGGTCGCGGTATGGTGGGTAATTAGAGCCCTGTATTTCAACAAAGTGAGCCTTGCTGGCGCAATCGGTAGCGCGTGAGACTCTTAATCTCAAGGTTGGGGGTTCGAGCCCCCCGCAGGGCTTAATTTTTTGGAATTTTTTTGTTTCTTCCTCAGTTCTAAGTGCAGACAGAGCCCAAAGCCAAAGCGAAAGCAAAGCGATAGCTACACATACTTTTCTAATTTACAAGTACTATTTTTCGTATTATATTAAAATTAGACTAATCTATAGTCTAGGCAACTCTACATAATGTTTTGTTGTGTGTTTAGGATGCACGTCCATACTATACATATAAAATTCGAGTGAATGAATGAATGAATGAATGGGAAAAGGTTTAAAAAAGACCAGGGATAATAATAATACATTCAACACCAGAACTTGAAAGTTCTGTAGTAGAATGGTTTGCTTGCAAGCCAAGCCTTTTCTTCGGCGATTTCGACCTTCAAAGCTTCGATATCGGTTTCTCTTCTACCAGTGTCTAAGTCGATATCCTTGGCTCTGATGAACAACCTCCAGTTTCTCTTCCATAGCTTGTGGCCAATGTATGCGACAATGGCGACGACGAAGGACAAGTATGCTTGGAAGAAGTCGGAAGCGTTTGGCTTGGAGGCACCGATTGGGTATAGGGCCAACCAGAATTGGGCAATCAAGATCAAAATGATCAAGACGAAACCGTAAACAGAACCCCAGACACCACTTGGAGCGACGAATGGCAATTCGTTGGTGGATCTGCCCTGGGCAGCTAAGGCTCTTCTGACTCTGATGTGGCACAACATGATACCTGCCCAGGTGAACAAAGAGGACAAACCAGAAATGGCCAACATCCAGTTGAAGATATCACCTTCTTTCTTGGAGGCGGCTAGGAAACACAACAAACCAAAGAAACAGGTTATGAAGATACCAACCAATGGTCTACCGGTTCTGTCAATGTAACCACAGATCTTTGGCAAGGAACCTTGAGCGGCCAAGGCAGCGATAGTTCTGGAACAGGCAAACACGGCAGAGTTACCGACAGAAAGCACGGCAATCAAGATGACAACGTTGATGACGGAAGGCAAACCGCTGATACCGGCGTTCTTGATGGAGATAACGAATGGGGAAGCAGAAGCGTCGACGGAACTAGCACCGATCAATCTCTTACTGTCGTATGGCACTAGCAAACCGACCATCAAAAGGGACAAGATGTAGAAAAGGGTAATTCTCCAAAAGACTTGCTTTGCGGCACCTGGCAAGGACTTTCTTGGGTTAGCGGTTTCAGCAGCGGCCAAACCAACCAATTCGGAACCAGCAAAGGAGAAAGCAGCAGTAACGAACACGGAACAGACACCCTTGAACCCGTTGGCAAAGGCACCTGGGTTGTGCCAGTATCTACCACCGATGTAGCCACCCTTTGGACCACCACCACAGGTCAAGATGACACCTAGAATGATGTAACCAACCACGGTGATGACCTTGATGAAAGAGAAGAGGAATTCGGCTTCACCGTAACCCTTGACACCGAAGAAGTTGATAATGACAATGACAACGTAAAAGAGCGCGACGAACCCACTCTTGTATCTGTCTGGGGTGTCCCAGAACTCAACGGTGATCGAAGCAGCGACAATTTCCAAGGGCAAGACAACCAACCATTGCAACATATAGTTGGTATTCAAAGCAAAACCAAACGATTCATCGATGAATCTAGAAGCATACGTGGTGAAACCACCAGCGATAGGATAGGCAACGGCCATTTCACCCATGGCCATAACCATACAGTAAATCATGGTACCGGTCAAACCCCACCCGATAAGAATACCGGCTGGACCAGCAGTAGCCAAGGCCTTACCGGAACCAACAAAAAGACCAGTACCAATGGCACCACCAATGGCGATCATCTGCAAGTGTCTGGACTTTAGAGACCTCTTCAATGGTGCGTTAGCGGTCAAGATGGCCATCTTTTCAGCATCTGTCAAATTAGGGTCCAATTCGGCAACTTCCGCCTGTTTGAACGAGTCCTTGAAATCCTGCCATTTGCTGCCACTGCTTGGAGGCGAGCGAGCAGCGGACACATTATCGAAGCTATTTTGTTCTTGGAACTCCCCAGATTCCAGCTGGGTGTCCTGGTCAATAGAGTAGTTGAATTTCTTCTCTTGACTCATGGTTGAATAAGGTATTGATTATTTCTTGGGGACTGGAGCCAAAAGACAAGGCCAACACAAACAGTATACAAGCCAAACCAGGCCCCAATGGTGGCCCACATCCCTCCTTTATATACAAGTGTCAGTCCACTGGAGTAGTACTCACTCACTATCAGCAAATCACTGCTCTCTACTCTGCTCTTGGCTTTATCAGTCACTATCTAAAACATACTACACTACCCTGACTCCACCATTATCAGCCAGCCAATCTAAAAGGCCCTGACGTCCCCGCTTATCAAAAACCACCCAATCTCAGTCGGACAGTCAGACAGTCAGCATATCTCATCTGCCCAGTATCAACCGGCTGACCGTTGTTGCTCTGGCCTGATGAACGCCTGATGCCTGGGAGATGCCTTAGATTTGCAGATGATACCTGCTGGCGCGACTCACCTAATCAAATCGTAATCATTACAATCATTACAATCACATCGCTCGACCGGACCGTTTCTTCTGCTCATTATCCTATCCATATCCATATCCGGAGAGCTAAAGCCATACTAGATGTACCAGTACTAACTCAGCTGGGCCTGCTGTTTCTTAGATAAAGCGGGAGCGCAGAATAATCGCAGAATAATCGCAGAGTAATCGCAGGATAATGGCAGCGCAGCAGAAAGCGCAACGGACTATGGCATTTGGAAGGGCCATGAAGGGCCATATTTGTTTCTTTTTTTGTGTGTGATTGTTTTTGTGTTTGTTATTGTTTTCGTTCGAAGGAAGATGCCTTCGATGGGCAAAACGGGAGGGGGCGAAGACGGGGGCGTAGGGAAGGGCGGAAAAAGGGAAGGAAAAGAAACGACGGAGGGCAGGAGTAGGCGAGGGTGAGGTGTTTGTGGCACTCCGATAAGGCAGTACTGCTGGCAGTACTGCCAGCAGTACAAGCGCAGATCGCACGCGCGCCGGTATTTTTTGGTGCCGTGCGGGCACGTTGCTTTTTGTTTGTGGTGCCTTGCGAGGGGAGGGAAGGCGGCAGCGGGCAGATTGCATACTCTGGTTTGGGTGTGTGTGTGTGGGTGGGATGTCTGGGTGTTTTCGGTTTTTGTGGCGTTCTTGGCGAGACGTAGACAACGTTACCCGGGGGTACGTTTGCGTTTGTGTTACCCGGGGTACTTCTGAGCCTGTGTTACCCGGGGTACTTATGGGCCTGTATTACCCGGATACCCCGGGTAACACACAGTACCCTCCGGACAGCAGTGCTCCGGCGCCAGCGTCAGTATAACAATATAAATATATCTCTTTTATCATCTACTCTACTCTACTAAGTATACAACTAGGCCTACAGCTAGGCATGTCAGCCAGGCAGTATTTGGCCGGGGCCTCAGGCCCCGGATAGGTAGTATTTGGCCCCGGCCCAAGGCCGGGCCCAAGGCTGAGCCTAGGCCAACAACGGCATGTCCTCCTCGTCATCATCGCTAGTAGAATCAAACTCATCCTCGCCCGCCTCCTCATCAGAGTCCTCGTCCTGCCGCTTCTCGGCCTGCGCCATGATCTTGTCCCAGCTCGGAAACAACACAAAGTAGCTCTGCACAACACCAATCGTCAACATCCCAACACCAATCCCGATCCAGAGCCCAAACAACTTCATGTTCTCGTGCCACCCCAAAAATATCCCAAGCGGAATCGCAACAAAATGATACACCACCAAATTCACTATACTACCAATATACTGCATCCCTTGGCCCCGCAAACACGACCCGCTGATCGCATTCAACGAGTCAAATATCTCCACTAGCCCCACCAAGGGCAAAAGCTCGCACATTAACTCAATCACTTCTTCGTCGCTCGAATATATCTTCGCTATCGACCGCTTGTCAACCGTAATTATCAAACAGTTGAGCAATCCAACAAATAAACTAGACCCAATCCCAAGCTCAGCCGCAAGCTTCGCACACTCGGGTCTTCTCGACCCAATGAAATTCGCAATCCGCGTGCTAGTAGATATACCAACGGAAAACGGAATCATGTAGAGCAACGCAGCTGTCGTAGACACAGCAGACTGCGCTGCCAAGTACGTGGTCCCGAAATAAGAACTGAAAAGCGTCAAGATCTCATACGAAAGATCCTCGGCTTCAAGCATGATGATCCCCGGAATCGCCAACTCGGCAAGCGCTTTCCAATGCGTCAAACACTTCTTGTTGAACCCGCCCCAGCACTTGAACCCATCCACATACACAGCGTACAACACCATGAGGATCACCATGTTCCAGAAATTCAACACAACAGCAATTGGAGCCCCAATGAAACCCATCCCGATCCTCGAGTTCCACACCAACGTGTAACTCATGAATATGTTGAGCGGCGCACAAATCATCAACACGTATATTCCAGCGTCAAAGATGCCCTGTGCTTGCAAGAACCGCTTCATGCTCTCGAAAACAATGTACGCGGGCGCCCCCAGGATGCTCACACGCAAGAACTTGGACGTCAAGTGGATCAATTCCGGCTCATTGGGCATCACACAGCTCAAAATCGGCTCGGAAAACCACCACACAAACCCAAACGGCACGAAAACCACCATCGAAAACGCAACACACCGCTGCATGTGCACTCCAACACTATAGTACTTCCCGGCCCCATACGCCAACGGACAAAGCGTGTCCAAACTCGTCGCAATGCCCTCAAATACAGCATATGTAATGTTCGTAGTCATCGATGCCAACGAAACCGCTGCCAATTCGGTCTTACCCAAATGGCCCACCGTGAGCGAACACACAACGGGGAACATCTGTTCCAACAAAAACGTGAAGATCAACGGGATCGAGTACGACGCTAGCACCTTGATCTCGCTCTTGACCGTGACCCGAGCATGGCTCAAGTCCTGGTACGCTGCGCTATCGACGTCTTGGAAAACCTGGGGAACAGACCCGCGACTCGTGACCGATATGAGCGACCCGCGACGTGTTTCCCTCGCACCTTTGCCAACAGTACCTTTGCCACTACTACTACCTTGGAAATCCTGCTGCAATTGCAGTCGCACTCGGTGCATGAACTCGTCATACGCAATGGCATCTTCTTGTTCTTGTTCTTGTTCTTCCAGTTCCTCTTCTTCTTCTCGAGACCCTTCGCTATTCCGCGACGAAGTCGTCGAGAACCGACGCTCGTGCTCCTCGAGCAACCAGTCCATGCTCTGCTGCACCGTTTCGTCGCTTCGCTCAGATACACGGGACGGAAGAGACACCGTCCTGCTCAATGGCTCGCCCAATTCCTCTTCCTCATCTTCCAAAACCTCGTCAAGCACATGAGCCGAGTTCCTCACACTGCTCCCAAAATCCTCATCTAGCGTGTGGTAGCTCCCTTGTTCGTCCGGATGCAAATGCAACCCCCGATGCCTCCGTTTCTTCAAGTACTTCCTCAACAATGGGTTCTTCTTATCTGCATTCAAAAGATCGAACCCTAAAGATATACGTCTGTGGTTGTTCCCGATCCCAATACCATTCGTTCGAAGCTTCGGATGCACCTGCGACAACGTCTTACCCAACAGCGTAGCCATCGTGACCTCTCTGGCTCTGCAATGGGGTCCCTTTCGCTTCTTTTCCCTTCTTTTTGGCAACTACTCATAGTTATGTCTTGGAAACGGTTGTACATTATTATATAACTTTATATACGTCTAATAGTAAGACTAATAATAGTAATACAGGGCCTACTGCTTGCGCTTTTTCTTGACCTTCTGGGCAGCCATCTCCTGGCGACAGTCCGGACAGTACCACTGGCCCTTGGGAGGCTCCGTCAAGTTCACACAGCTGTAGTGGAACCATTCGTACTTGCAATGCGGGCCATCGCACGCAACCATCTCACCATACGACACGCTCTGGCAGAAACAGTACAGCTGTTTGTCGTCCTCCTCGCCCTGGTTCATCTTGAACAGCTCCTCGTTGTAGCCGAGGCCGTCGAGCGTAGGGTCTGCCAGCGGACCGCTGCTCTGCTGGGAATGCGGTGTTGCGTCTCGTGACGATGCGGTTCCGCCGCGCTGGTGCGACCTCGAGCGCTCTTTCTTGGGCTCGCGCTGCTTCCTGGGCCCGCCAGGGCCAGGGCCAGATCCTCCAGCTCCTCCTGGCCCTGTTTGGCTGCCTGTTTGGCTGCCCGAGGCAGGCCGTTTCCTGCCGTTTCTGTTCGACGTGGAACCAGAGCCAGAACTCGAGGCCACTGCTCCCACAGCTGTGGGAGCAGCAGCTGCTGCCTCCTCCTCCAGAAGCTCCTCCTCCAGCGGCGCAAGCAGCCCCTCCTCCTCGAGCGACTCGATGTTGCTGCTGATCTTCCGCAGATGCTTCGCTACCAAGTACAACGCTGTGTTCGCCAGCACACACTTCTGCTCTTGCAACGCCTCACACCGCGCCATCTCCTCCGAAATCTTCCGCGACAACTCCCCCTCCTTCGCATTCTCAACCCCAGACCCCTGCTGCCGCACAAACTTCTGCAACTGCGAGTCCTGCCCCAGGTACTTGCGCTTCATCTCTACCAGATTCGAGTCCGCATTTCTCATCTCTTCCATAATGTGCGAAAACTCTGACTTTAGGTTAGCCACATCCTGCGTGGCTTGCTCGAGCGCACTCGACGGGTCCTGTGGACGATCTCCCATGCCAGACATCCTTGCACACGCGCTGCTAGACCCTTCTAGACCCCTGTAAAGTGCCGATACACCAGCCTCATCTCCTATTCCCAAGCTCATCGCAAGGCCTTTTTTTTTTTTCCAAAGATTTTTCATAGCAAAAAGCCTTTAAAATGAGGCGATGAGCAAAGAAAGTGGGTGGTAGTGGGTATATAAAGGGGGAAAGCGAGGGGTTGTGGGCGTGTTTGGGGTTTGGTAAGGGCGTGTCGGTGTTGAGAATTGGTGGGGGTATGTTATGGATTGGTTTGTTGGGGGCAGAAGGGTTGGTTTGCACGGGATAATCGGTGCGCCAGTTTAAACTTTGGAATAAAAAAGGGAAAAGCAGGACTATTGCCATGTTTGTATCGCTTATTGTGAAGAAGATATCTCAGCGCGTGTTTGGGGATATCAAGGTCGGGGACGGGGAGGACCCGTACTACGAGGATGTGACGCTTGTGAAGAAGTCGTTCTGGGGTCGCGGGGAGCAGGTTGTGCACAAACGGTTGAAGAAAGCGATTCCGGAGTACATTCCGCAGAATGAGCGAGGGATATTGCAGCGGGTGAGGAAGCGGGCGTACAGGCTTGATATGATGTTCAAGGTGTTTGGGATGCGGATTGGGTGGCTTGGGATCATTGGTTTGTTGCCCGTGGTGGGGGATGTGGTGTGTTTGTTTTTGTCGTGGACGGTGTTCCGGGAGGCCTGCGGGGTGCAGGGCGGGTTGCCGGTGCCCGTGCAGGCTGAGATGTTGGGAAACATATGCATAGACTTTGTGTTGGGGTTGATTCCCATTGTTGGTGACATCGTTGGGATTGCGTACAAGGCGAACTCGCGCAACACGCTTGCGTTGGAGCGGTACTTGAAGCGGAAGTACGGGCCTGCGGGTGGACCGGACGACGTGTCGATGAACCCGTTTGCAGATTCAGAGGGGACAGCAGCAGCACCATCCTCCTCCAGTGGCAGCGACTTGGATCTGCAAAAAAAGCGTTCCTGAGCAGCTACTAAAACTTAACTCAACTGTATATTGATTGCCCTATATATACGATATATAAGCCTTTAAAAAACATCGGGCAACTTCTCGATCACGTACGAGTGGCCCCCCACGCTCATCAACGGAATACCAGGCACCTTCCTTACCCGCTGCTTCAACCCAGCATCGTTCGTCGCCACGATGTAGCACTTGTGCTGCAAAACCCGATGCACTATGCAATCATCCGCATACGTACCCTTATGCGAACAACTCAACCTCTTGAACCTCGAATCCCGCGCAAGTCTGAGTGCAATACGATACTTGGGCCCCAACTTCTCCAATTCCGCCATCACACAGTCCGTCACAAGCACATTACACTTCGCTAGCAAACAGTCCATCATGCCCTTCACTATGTCGATCTTCTTTTGGATCGAAAAATTGATGAAATTCGTATCGATAAGCACCTGGTATGGTGGCTTGATCGCCTCGTTATACTGGAAAAACAATGCACTAGACACCTGGGGCACGTTCTTGGTCAACTCAGGGTCGTCCTTGTGTGCTTCCTTGGCCTGGTTATTCTTTAGTCTGACATCTTTCTTTGCATTCAAAGTACGCTTCACTAGCGCAAACTTTCTTGTTTTCTTAGCTTTACCCATGGTATATATACCTATTATCTATTACCCAAGTCTTTCTGGACGATCAAATACCCTTGAGAACCACTCTACTAGCTATATCCTCTCTATTTTCTCTACTTTGTCTACCTCATCGCATCGTTAAAGGTTTCTCTTGCTTAAAAATTTTGAGATTTTTCTTTAATGGACAAAAAGAAAGAGCACTAAGAGGAAGAGCACCAAGAAGAGGAAGAGCAAAGTCAGTTGGATAAAAGCATTTGTAGATGTGTGTAGACTCTTAATTATATGACGGTTGAGGCTATTTATTTATTTATATATTTATATGTTTGTTTGATTACGATTAGCAGGTGACGTGTGTGGTAAACTAGTCCAGTCTCCATCATCACATTCTATCAACAGGAGTCAAACCCAATAGACGCATACCGTTGTTTAGCACTTGTCTAGCAGCACCGTACAATGCCAAACGGGCAGCAGCCAACTCTGGGGTTTGGCCCGCAACCCACAAGACATCGTAACAGGAGGAGACTTGGTGGGTCAACTTGAACAAGTATGTGACAACGGTTGATGGTTCGTGGGTCTTCATGGCGTTTCTCAAGACATCAGGGTATTGAGCTAGTAGACGGACCAAGATGACAGCAGCAGGCTCAGTCAATAGCGAGAAGTCGGCCTCGGCCCACTTGGATGGGTCGACAAGCTCAGATGCGTTTCTCTCCACAGATCTCAATCTGGAGTGGGCGTATTGCAAGTATGGACCAGTGTCACCTTCGAAAGAGGTCATTCTCTCCCACTTGAACTCGTAGTTGTTGATACGCTTGGCTTGCATGTCTTGGATCATGACAGCAGAAATACCGACCAAGTCAGCGACTTCATCCGGATTGTCGATCTGGGCGTATTTAGCTTCGTTCTTCTTCATCACTTCGTGCATCTTCTCCTTTGTTTCTTCCAAGATGTTGTCCAAGAACACAACGGTACCCTTTCTGGTGGACATACCTTGGACCATACCGAAGTTGACGTGTTGTAGTCTGTTGGCCCATTCGAAGCCCATCTGCTTTAGAATCTCAAAGAATTGGGCAGTGTGTAGGTCCTGTTGGCTGGCAATCACATAGATCATCTTGTCGAAATGGTACTTCTCGTAACGGTCCATGGCGGCACCAACATCACGGGTTAGATATAGCGTTGTACCGTCAGACTTTTGGACAATGGTCTTACCCAACTTCTTGTTGAACTTGGTCAAGTCGATCAAGGTAGCACCTCTGTCCTCGTGGGTCAAGTTCTTCTCCTTGAACATTTGCATGGCCTTGTCCATTTGCTCACGAGACACTTGTGATTCACCAGAGTAAACGTCGTACTTGATGTTCAAACGGGCATAGGTGTCAATGTACTTCTCGATGGATAACTCACGGAATCTCTTCCAGATCTTTAGCGCTTCTGGTTCACCGTCTTCCATCTTCTTGAAATAGCTACGGGCCTTACCGTTGGTGGACTCTTCTTCTGGTAGAGAATCGCCCTCGTTTTCAATGTCCTTGTTAACACGGACGTAAACGTCGAACAAATGGCCAATTGGGTCCTTCTGTAGAGCTTCCTCGCTACCGTATCTCTCGAAACCAACAGCAAGAACACCGAATTGCTTACCCCAGTCACCTAGATAGTTCATTCTGGTAACGTCCCATCCTAGTTGTTCGTACAAGTTAGAAAGGAAACCACCAATGATTGTGGATCTCAAGTGACCAGCGTGGAATGGCTTGGCAATGTTTGGAGATGAAAATTCAATAACAACCTTCTTGTTCTCCCCCAATGGAGAAGAACCGTACTTCTCCTTTCTGGTCAAGATATCTGGCAAGACAACCTTGAACAAGAACTCTGGCTTGAAGAAGAATTGCACAAATGGACCGTTGGCTTCAACTTTTTCCAAGTAATCACCACATGGGAACTTGGATGCCCATTCTTCAGCAATCTCCTTTGGGTTGCTTCCCTTCTTTCTAACCAATCTTGGAACTGGAATTAGCAAGTCACCTCTTTCCAAAGTATTGGTCCATTCCAAAGCTGGGTATATTTGTTCTGGTGCAACATCGGAGATCTTAGCCAACTCCTGAGTGATGTAGTTTCTCATCAAATCAACGACATTGACATCTGGATGAGATTCAGGTACCCTGGTTGGTTCCTCGATGGATAAGTTCTTCAACTGAGACACAATGCTGGTAGAAGAAGACATTCTGATAGAAACCTTTTTTGTGTATAACGATAACGGTGAGATATGCTGTTTCTTAGGGATGCCAAATAGTCTAAGTCTAATACTTCGATTGATTGATGATAGAACAGATGAGTTCAATCTTCTTAGCATAAACTAGTTTTAGCTCTTAGTCTATCTTGAATTCAAAACTGAATGAATGAATGAATATGCTCTTCTCCAAGAAAAATGAGAAAACCAAACCAAAATCAAACCAAACAGTGTAAAATCCGTGAAATAAAGTAATTAATGTGACACACACGCACTACCACTATTATCTTCCAAAAAGCTTTCGATGAGTACAACACAAACAGCCAAACCAGAAGAAATTGAAGAGTTTCAACACTATGAAACCAAATCAAAGAAAAAAAAAAAAAAAAATCAATACCAAAACCAAGAAGAAGAAGAAGAAACGACAGTATCAACAACACCAACTGCAAGTGCCCGCCCCAATTACTCATATCCATTCCAGAATGGGTCCATCAACATTCCAAATGAAAGAAACAATTAAAAAAAAAAAAAATTTCCAAACCAAAAAAAAAAAAAAAAATGTAAATAGGCCCGGGTAACCTTCATTAGTCTTCCATATCGTAACCAATCTCTTCAAAAACGTCCTTTATCTTGCACTGTTTCTCGTCAGCAACCATCTGGACGAGCCTCAAACCGGTATCCCGCAACTCATTGTAGAGCTTTAGATCCTCAATGTGCTGCTGGTTAACTTTCTCTGGTGTTTTGGTTCTGTAAAAGGCCTAAGGATTGCTCCTGTATGTAATGTTAGTAACAACTTGAATTTAGCCGCCGAGTAAAAAAAAAATAAAGGTATCGATTATAAGGGTAGAAAGGCCCCATACATGTCTAGTTTTTGGGAAAGCGATTCAAACCTAGCGGTTAGTTCATTACAGGATAGTTTAAGGGTTGCTAGCTTCTGTTGCTTCTTTTCCAAACGGTCTCCAATGCCCATTTTATGGTGTTTTTAGTCGTTGGTTTTGTTGTATATATAGGACAAAATAGTGGTTTGTAAAGGGGAAAGTTTAAATAGAGGAACTAAAAATATATGAGAATTAGATGCTATACGTATGATTTAAACATTAAAAAAATATATATGGGTATACACATACATGTATATATGGATATACACTTGCATTGGTTTTATGGTTGTAGAGATATCACATTCATTAAAAGAATTAATCAATAAAGCAGAAGTTCAAATTAATTACAAACCGGAGAAAGATGGGTTTCTTTGTCTTGTCTCACTACTTTAACGGGTCTTGATGATACCGGCAGCAATTAGGGTTTGGATCTTCTTGAAGACTTCTGGGTTCTTCATATGTTCTTGTAGAGCAGCTGGGTTTTGTTGAGCTTGCGATAGAATTGATTGCATGACAGGGTCTTGTAGAATGGAAGCAACTTCTGGGTCCTTGGAGACTCTGGCGTATGTTTCTTCTGGGGTTTCGTTTGCGTCTGCAGGCTGGAATCTAGCTTGGGTGGCCTTGATGTATAGTTGATCAATTTCTCTTGTGTTAGCGCCGCTGTTGATTTCTGCATCCTTTGTTCTGGCAGCGTCTAGGGTTTCGATAGCGCCAGCGTACTCTTTCATGGCGATTTGAGCGGTTGCCTTTCTGATGTAGGCTCTGACGAAGTTTGGATCCTTTTCGATGGCCTTTTCACAGTCTCTGATTGCATCGGCGAAAGACATTAGCTTCGATAGAGCAGCGGCTCTGTTGGAGTAACCCCTGGCATCGTTTGGATCTCTCTTGATCATTTCGGTGTAGGCTTCGACAGCCTTAGGCCAGTCACCCTTGGTGAAGTACTCTTTACCTTGCAGTCTAGCTTCTTCGGCCTTTTCAGGGTCCATGTATGCTTCGGCTTCCTTTTGTTTTAGTTCCTTTTCTGTGTTTCTCAACTTTGTTAGGATATCTGGTGTACGGTGTTCAGTCAAGGACTTTTGGTAGTATTCGATGGCCTTTTTCAAGTCTCCTAGCTTGTGATAGGCGTTACCCATACGGGCGAAGGACTTGGCGATGACCTTGTAGTCAGCTCTAAGTTCTCTACCTTGATCCACTGCCTTGTTTAGGGTCTCGATAGCGGCATCGTAGTCACCCTTTTCGTATTCAGCAGCGGCACGATTGTTCAAGTATGTGATGTCGTTGTGGGTCTCCCAGGCTTCGTTGTACTTTTCAATGGCCTCGTCGAACTTCTTTTGCTTGTACAACTTGTTACCTTCGGCCTTAATGGATTCAGCCTTGGCCTTATCGTCGTCAACATCCATTGGCTCAGGCTGAGATTCCTCTTGCTTAGCTTCTTGTTTTGGCTGTTCCTTTGGCTGTTCCTTTGGTTGCTCCTTTGGCTCTTCCTTGGACTCTGTCTTAGGCTCCTCCTTTGGAATAGAGTTCGACTCGTTTGGATCCATAGACAAGTCAATACCCATCAATGCAGCAAGAACGGTCATTAGTCTTGGATCAGACAACATCTCTTGGCCCATAGCCTGAGGGTTTTGTTGGAATTGCAAAATCTTAGCAACAAATTGAGGATCCTTCATAAATTCAGCGGTCTTAGGGTTCTTCTTCAACTTCTCAATCATCATTGGATCCTTGAACATGTTACCTAGACCCATATCTGGCTGTTGTGTACGTTGTTGCTGTGTTTGATGCACCTGGCTCAACCCATCTTGGGCAGCCTTGTTAGATGAATCCAACTCTAGCGCCTTCTTGTAGCTCTGTTCTGCCTCATCTAGATCACCCAAACCGTAGTGTGCGGCACCTAATCTGTTGTAACCCTTGGCCCAGCTAGGATTGATCTTCACACACTCCTTAGCATCTTCTAATGCCTTCGCAAAATCCTTGGAAGAAGCGTAGCAGGCTGAACGGTTCGAGTATAACACATGGTTAGGAGTCTCAGATACCTCAATAGCCTTCGAGAAAAGCTCAATGGCCTTAGCGTAGTCCTTAGCAGCAAATGCCTGGTTACCTTCTTGTTTGAATTGATCTGCACTCATATTCTTTAATAATTCTGTTTTAACTTATTACTATTAGTATAAGTAAATTCGCCTCCCTTGCTATTAGCGTTTATAATCAATCGGCTTGAATCCTCGAGTTTCGTCAATTATTCAGTCTATGCGAATGGTTTACAAAAAAAATTAACCTTCCAAACTCAAACCAAACTTAGCTTAGCTCAATCCTTTACAAATGATCTACTGATCACTGATTCTTCTTATATATGTTTCAATAGTTTAAGCGGGTTTCCAATGTTTTAAGGCAGTTTTTTTTTCGAGAACGTTCTTAGTGCGATGGTTACCCGGATTTGGTGATGTTTCGCCAAAAAAATGAAGGGAAAAAAAAAGTTGGTTATAGTGGTGAGAAAGGTTTGTGAGTTGGGAAATGGGCCTAATTTCAGGTGTGTGTAGAGGTGGCGACGTTAGGTAAAATATTACCTGTTCTTTCCCTAAATAATGTGTGGTTTTTCGTCCTGTTTTTTTATTTTTTTTTCTTTATTTTACTGCTTTAATTATTTCCCTTTATTATATGGAACATTTCTTTTAATTCCGTCGTCCGCCTGAAAAATTATTATGTGTCAAAATAGTTGAAAACAAGAGGTAGCTCATCGCATCGGTTTTGAAGGCTAGTTTGTGTGTGGTAGAGTGGTTCGAACTTGTGTATTGGGGCCTTGAAATTTGCTATTAGAGGGCAAGGAAAACTTTGAGTAGAATGACTGGGACTGAATTTGAGCAAATCACTGATAAATTTGTAGAATGGTTAGATACTGTTGGTATTGAAGTTTCGAAGAACGTTAAGATCGCTGATTCTCGGAGCGATCATCAGGGTAGATGTATGGTATGTGTCGAAGATGTTAAGGAAGGGGATCAGTTGTTTTCTGTACCCAATGAGGCATTGTTGAACGTTACCACTGGGTCGCTTGGAGAGGTGAGTTCTGAGATTAAAGAGGCATTGGTAAGTAAGGTGGAGCATTGGGAGGGGCTTATTCTTACGATTCTGTACGAGTGGAAGTATCAGGGTGAGAAATCTAAATGGTGGCCTTACTTGAAGGTGTTGCCCGAGGAATTCGATACTTTGATATACTGGGACGATCAGGAGTTGGAGAACTTGAAGCCATCTCTTGTGCTTGAACGTTTGGGGATTGAAGAGTCTAAGGCGATGTATGAACGTGTTGGTGAGTTGATGAGGGAGTTTAAGGTTGAGGATAAGATTGGAGAGGTGTCGTATGAGGAGTTTCAGCGTGTTGCCTCGTGGATTATGGCATATTCTTTTGATAAGGATATTTCTGGTGGTGACGATGAGGAAGAGGAAAAGGAAGAAGCACAAGAGGAACAAGAAGAAGAAGCAGAACATGGGGATGAGACACCCAATAGTATAGCCACTGATGGATCGATCAAGTGTATGATTGCGGTAGCCGATATCTTGAACTCGGATACTAATCTTGTCAATGCTAACATCATATACGATGACTCCGGTTTGATTTGCTGTGCTACCAAAGACATCAAAGCTGGGGAACAAGTGTACAATATTTATGGTAACCATCCAAATGCCGAGATTCTAAGAAGATACGGGTATGTTGAATGGAATGGCTCTAAGTACGATTTTGGAGAGGTCACCTTGGACAATATCTTGAACACGCTTTCGGAGAAGTATAACACCAGTCGTGAGGTGCTGGACAAGGCGGTGGATATTCTAAGGGAGGATGAAAAAGTGCAAGAATTGTGGGATTATGAAGATGTGGTATTGGATAATTACGATTGTTATGCAGATGGTGAAATAATTCCAGAGGCTGCGTCCGTTATTCAAGTTCTGTATGTCCTTCTGCAATCTCCAGAAAATGTTGCCCAACTGGATGAAGGTAACCTGACCAGACTACTGCAAAGAATCGTGAAAAAATGTCAACAGCTATTGGAAAGTGGACGTGTCACCCAATCTGTTCATGAAATCTGGCAATTGGTGGTAAACAAGAGATTGCAAATGTATCCAGAGAGTAAGGCAGATCAATTATCAGAAGATAACATCAAAGCGACATTTTCAAAGTCGAAGTCCGAACAGAGAAAACTCATGGCTTGGTGTGTTCTAGAATGTGAACGCAAAGCGCTCACGAACTGTCTTGATGGCATAACCAAACAATTTAAACTCATTGATGATGAGAAACTACTCAAGAACGTTCTAAAACGTCCAGCAGAATCTGAACCAGCTGGAAATGGCAAACGTAAATCAAGAATCGTCAAGAGACCCAAGAAAAGGGCCAATAACGATGACGATTAATATATCGGTCCTCCAGGCCACTGCATACTCTTTAACCCTTATATATATATATGTATATATGCATTACGTTTTATAGATATTTGATATAAATGGCACTATCGTGTAATTCTATATCCTGCGGTGTAGCGCAAGTCCGAAACGAGTCATCACTCGTGCCAATTACCAAATATTCATCCGTACAACAGAGCTTCACGATACTATCGTCGAGTTTCGGCAGTTCTTCCTGCTTTTTCCTCGTCACAAGATTCCAACTTACAATCTTTCCGTCCGCCCCTCCTGTATATAGGTTCAAAGAATCAGGCTGGAACGCAAGAGCAGTCACGGGAAATACAAGCTGCACGTCCTCAAGGTTTATCCGATGGCATCTGAACGCAAACTTGGAAGTCTCTGCGTCAAAAAACTCAACAGAAACCCGTCCGTCAATTGATCCTTGAACAAATCCGCGTCCATTCGGTATCAGGGCGCAGCTCCTACATTGATACTTCAACCCAGAGTCCGTATCCTTAATTTTCCACGACGGAAGTTCAACGATTTTGACCTTACCACCTGAAAGCGAACATACAATCCACTCAGTGGACCCGCAGACATGAAAGATCTTCTCCTTGAATTTCCAATCTTGCACCACTTTCCAGTGTAAATAGTCAACTACTACAAGTCGACCATCCCAAGATCCAGCCACTAGATAATCATCCACCGAGCAAAGCCCAGAAACCCCTAGATCAAATGCAATGGCATCCTGTTCATTTGTCACTAGTCTCTCAGATTCCCAATCCGCCTCTAATAACTCTCCTTGTACACTGCCAGCCCATACCCTCCCATCACGAGACACAGTACAGCAGGTTAGTGGCCATTTGTGAACCAATTTCACCAATAGTTTCCCCGTTACAACCTCAAATAACGACAAACTTCCGTCCCAACTGCTTACCACGATGCGATCCACTGATGAAATAACCTTTATATCACTGATATAGGCGGCTGGAACGCCGTCTAACTTCTTGAAACCAGCCACCATCAAATTAGAATCCGTCTTGTGCTACCCCAGCACCTCAAATCAGCCCCAATGTGCCTCATATAGTAAATTATTTTTTGCTTTATTTCGTCTTCTTTGCTGAATATGTCAAAGGTTTAATATTGAAAGAAGCTTTAATATTTAAAGGTTCTTAAAAGTTTTGGACACAAATATATGATAGAAAAGGTAGAAACAACAAGCCACAACGGACCAGACTGGTATAGTGGTGGTACCTGAGGTGTTTTTGGAATCTATATAAATATAATTGGCACCGCAATATGGATGCGATTTGGAAGAGCACTACGGGAGGATCAGACTCTAGCACTACAAGTCTATCGCAAAGTGCACAGAGTCTGTTGAACGATAAACTTGTGGAAAAGATTATTTATATGGCCTTGCCGGCCTCTAATGGGGTGGATACGGATATTATAGAGAATAGGGTTCAAGCCGGTGCGGGACGGCCCGGATTGTCTGTCCCTATCATGAGCAGGAACTTTATGCAGTTGAATTCAAGGCTTGGACCACCCTTTATGGTTATTGATGAGATTATACGGGTCTTCAATTGGACGAATCCAGCGTACACACTTTGTATAATGTCATTCTATTCATTTCTTATTTTGAAACCGCTGCCTATGCTTGTTGCTGGGCCCTTTGCTTACATTTTGTTTGGGGTGATGTGTCCGACTTATATGGACATTCATAAGCCGGACCCCCACATGAATTTGGATCACAACCCGATTCCTGCAAGGGGACCCCCATTAAAGAGCCCACTCCTGCCTGGTCCAGTTTCAGAGTTCAGTAAGGAGTTTGTGTTGAATCTAACGGACTTGCAGAACCATATGACTTTGTATGTGATGGCATATGACTTCGTAACGGGGGTTCTAAGCAAATTTGCCTATTTCAAGAATGAGGATGTGAGTGCGGCAGTCTATCTCAGTCTGTTCATATTCTCGTGCGCATGGGCAATGGTTATCGATAGTGTGTCGCAGCTGATACCATGGAAGTTGATTCTCTTGAGTGTCGGGTGGTTACTCGCCATAGTGTTGCACCCTAAGATACGCGATGCTGTGTTTCAGATGATGTATTCTGAGGAGACACGGTTGCGCATTCTCACTCAAATGAACCAGTTGGAGCGAGCCATCAAGGAGAAATTTGAGGCTACTGAGCCCAGGGAAAGACGCGAGGCGTCGATATTTGAATTGCAACGGTTCAACGAAGATTCAAAGAGTTGGGAATTGATTGGCTATTCAAGCGAGGATTACACACCATACTCCGAAGTACGACTCAACGGCACTCCAATTTCCCAGATATCTACAGTTCCCACGCTAGCTGATGTGAAACCACCGGTAGAATGGGAATGGCTGCCAAATTTTGACTGGACGTTGGATCTTCACCCTACGGAATGGGTATCGGCTTCTTTCCTACGGCATGTTGATATTGATAACGAAACTAAATGGGTATATGACATTAACGACGAAGAAGAGGAGGAAGTAGTAGATGAGGAGGAGGAAGCCCATAGAGGCCAGTATAGAAGACGAAGATGGATCAAACTTTGTTCCAGACAAAAGCATCGCCCTCCAACTGAAAAGAATAAGAAGGGTTCTAGCAAAACGGAAAACGAGGCAGACTACACCGATATCGAGGACGACAACGAGGACACTAATACTTACAACGGGTATGCTGCTATCACCCAAACATCTTTTTCTGGTTTCGATAAGACTCACCATGCAACTGGCAGCCTGACTACAGACAATGGCTCAAGTGATGCCCCATCTTTTGGACTGACCAACTCTACCTCTAATGCATCTATCCCAAGTCTGATTAGCGAAGAAAGCAGAACATCGGACAGTAAAGAAAAGTCAAAGGCTATAAAAAGCTTGAGCGATCTTTTAAGTATCACATCGACGACGTGATCTAGTACTAGTATATATTGTATCGTCTTTATTTTTCTCTCTCTCTCTCTCTCTTTATTTTATTCACTTCATAAAATCCATAAGACTTAAGGAAACTTTGTTCTTCTTAGCCTCTTCTTTCTCCTTCTTAATAGCTAGCAAGTTTGAGAGTGTAGATTGCTTCCTCTTTTTAGCTCTCTCCTTAGCTGTAGTGTTTTTCTTGATCTTTCCTTCTTCTTTACTCGTTGTATCACGCTGAGGCCACTCTATCGGTACCTTAGGTGAACTTTCTTTGCTCTGTGATTTATTTATAGGTTCTGTACGATCCAACTCGAATATGTGCTCGCTGTCACAGTGTTTACATATATATTGTAACTTCCTTACTATTGCTCCATCTTCTTGTTTCTCTCTAAGTAAATCCATTGTAAGATTATATCCAATGATCCTAGTACAACCACATGTACCACAGAAGTTGACATTGTCCTCACCAATAGGTTCTGGTAATGGAAGTCTGTACCTTTTGGCTGAGTTGTAAAAGTTCTTCAAATACAACCCTGATAATTGTGGTGCGCCCAATCGCTGCACATGATGTATCATGTTATACTTATGTGCCATAGTTCTATCCATGAATTTATCTCTATCTCTTTTACTCATCATTTTGCCGCTTTTATAGATGGATACTTTATGTGATGATACAATGACAGCTACTACTGCCCTTAATGCCCTTGTCTGCCACTTCTTTCTTCTGTTTATGTATTGAGCGATGAGCTATATATTATAGACATTTCCGAACCTAATTGATATTTGAATATAGTGATAAAAATGGAATATTGTGTCGCATAAAGGAGTTGGAAATACAAGAAAGAGCCACTGGCCATGCCACTATTCTACTCTATCAATCACTGCAGTAGTCTCTCGTGTGTATTTCACTTGATAAAGCTATGTTTTTTGTAGAATGGAGATACCATATGCTTGTACCTCACATCTATATATGATGATGATGATAATAATAATATACATAATGAAATGAATTTTGAATAAGTTGTATTATGCTAGGGGAAACGAGTATGGCTTCACAAAGAGCTTGTGCTTTTTGGAGTCAAGGTGAACATCTCTTCCGGTGTTGGCACTACGTGCATGGATTCTGTCTTCTTCAGACTGGGTATCAGTTTTCCATTTGGAAGAGACGTCGTTTTTCTTTTCTTTGGGCTATTTGGAGGAGTCGTCAGATCGCTTGGAGAGTTTGATTGCTGTTTCTGTTTCTGTAGTAATTTCTCCTCTCTTTGCCTTTTCCTCAGCTCGCTGGCCTCTCTCTTTAGTTGTCTAATTTTGTCCAGTTGCTGTTGTGTAAGGAAGAAGTCGCTCATGTGCTTTTTCAATTCTGTGACCCACTGGTCGCAGTCTGCTTCTATTTGATAGTCTATGATACCATGCCACGAGCCATCGCCAATAGTAGTCTTATTTACCAATATTACGAGTCCCCCACGGTCATGCACCTGTTTGCTTATTGTTTTCACCAATCTTTTAACTCCGTCCACCTTCAAACTGGTCCCCATGATCAAGAACAAATCGGCTTTGCCCCTGTTTATGTCCAGATTCAAGCCCTGGGTAATGAAGTCTGCGTTTGGATGGTTCTCTCCATATAGAACAATGTTTGGTCGTAGCATACCAGAGTGTCCCAGACACCTTTTGCCCTCACTAGACCTCCTGTTGTTCTTTTCAAGACACTTGGGACATACCGGAAGCTCCCCGTTCTTCAAACACCGTTTCCAGTACCTAGACCAAGAAAACACCTTGAAGCACTGTGTACATGATAGCGTGGTTAAATCTCCATGCAACTGGACCACATCTAGGTTCTTCCACTGGCTAGAGAACGATTGCTCCACATCTCTTGAATTCGACATCTGCAACCCCAACATCTCCTCCAAACCATCTATATTCTGCGTGTAACAACGTAAAAGCTTGCCCCGGTTCTTCAAGTGCGCAATGAACTCGTGTGTCTTGGTGGGCTTGGCCTGGATCGTGTGCGAATACAACGACTCCATGAATGACGCAAACACACTGATCTTCTCTTCTTCTCTGAAAAGCGATATATCAAACATATCCTGGCCAGAACGGATGTTCACCTCAGGATACTGCTCCTTCACCATACGATACAACCCTTCGAATGACCGGAAATCAGGTATCCCAGCGTTGCATGATATTCCTGCCCCGGTAAGCACCACGCATTTCCTCGACCGATGAATAACTCGGTTTATTTGCGATACCAACTCGCTATTTTCTCCAGTTTCTTGGTAATCACTAATACTCAAATGTCTCACTCGTTCAGTTTGAATCATAGACCCCAATGTCACCCGCTTCGTGCACTGGCTGCTGTTCCCATTTTCATTGCTGCATTCCGATTCTTGCGACGAACAATCCTCCATTTCATTATCCCTATGTGCCCTGATGTCCTTATTTGGACTGAGCACCATAGTAGACATTTCTTGGCCACTCTCTCAGTGCTTTCAAGACCCTACTTTTACTTCCTTTCGCTAAAAGAGTGGTGATCTATTGGTTAAAACCTTTGAGAAGACCTTAAAAAGCTTTAAAAAGCTCTAAGTTTACATATTTCCAAATCGGGAATTTGACATAATCGGACACAGAAACGGCCATACAAAGAAGCATGCAAAGACCCTACAAAATGCGGTTCCCACCCGGCCCCCACATCACAACCAAGTGATGCTGGCTAGCACGCTAGCTGGGTGGAAGAGAGGCAGTAATGAAGTGCGCGATGATATATTATATTCGTATGTTATACAGAGATATATATGGAAAAAAAAGAATAGAACAACTGTAAGTGGAAGGTTGCTAATCTTTATTAATAAAAGAAAAAAATCAAGCGTTTATACTGCCAAACCGTGAGGTTTTTTGGTTTTGTCTCTCTTACTAAATTGTTTATTCGTCGTCTTCCAAGGTAGCGGCGGCGATACGGTCCAAATCTCTCAAACCGTTGTCAGAGATTCTTCTACCACCCTTTGGAGAGATTTCGACGACACCCAACTTTTCCAAGGCTTGCAAGACCTTTCTGTTGATGGAACCGGAAGCGTCAACGTGCTTGTGTGGTCTGACACCTCTGTTCTTGGCACCACCGTACAACTTGTTCAACTTACCGACACCAACTTGCTTTCTCAAGTAGATGTGTCTGGCAACAGAAGCAGCTCTCTTGTAGAACCAACCTTCGGAGTCTTGTGGTGGCAATTCATTACCAGCAGAAGTCTTGACGAGGTCAACGTAACCTGGGACTTCCAACTTACCTTGTCTTTGCAAGAAAGAAGCGTAGTTGTTGATGAAATCTTGAGCTGGAACGTCTCTGTAGGGAAAGGATCATATGACATGATATGATACATTGTTGTTAGTAAAAAATGTTCGTATGGGACGGGTTGGAAACGAAAGAACTGGTTGTTTTGTTAATAGGAATCTAGTGTAATTAATTGACAATGGTGCGATATTCGTGCATCTCTCGAGTTCAATAACGTGGCAAAAAAAGAGATAAGAGAAATCCTCGAGTATTCCATGTTTCAAATGTGGATGGTCATATGGTATTACTTGTGGCTCCTCTGGCTTCTCTGGATCTTCTCGTCTTATATATGGTATATTGGTGCTTCATTCCCAATTACTTCTAAACCCAACATCGCCTTCTGATTGTCGGTATATCTTCATTCCGGTCATATCTAATTCTGATCGTGTAAGGCTAGCTCTTTTAATGTCTCTGTAATCTCATGTAATCTTCATCATTCGTAGTTCTCCAAACTTGTAGTGTACTTCATTCGCTATTTTTTTCACTCCCAGTCCTTTCATTCGCATTCGTTTATCGTTTCATTTGTTCACGTACCTAACGGAAACACCTGGCATTTTGTTCTTGACTTCTGGATATCCTTTCTCGAAAGCTCTAAGCTAATAACACAAGCCTATCACTTAATCTACAATGCGTACTCTGTTTAACCAATATTTCAATATGTTGATAATGTTGATAATAATTCAAAGGTTTACTTTGGAAGTTTTGGTGATACGAAGGGGCGGTGGAGGTGAGCCTAGGCAGAGACTGTGGGCAGAGCAGGTGAGTGAGCCTGGGGGAACTGGAGGTGAGAGGTGGGAATAGACAGAAGCTGGGCAGGAGCTAGGCAGGAGCTAGGCAGGAGCTGGGCAGAAACTGGAATGAGGATAGGCCGAGTCTAGGCGGGAGAAACGGCATGCCATCCCGTGAGGTAGTACCGAGGTGGTACCAGGAGTGAGCAGGGGGGCGGAAGGAATGTGTGCGTTCGGGCAGTGGAGCTTTCCACGGCCCACTGGGCTTGTTGTTTTTCCTGGTGCAGTGAGGGTAAGAAAAAAAAGGAGTAGTTTGGTTGCCTATTTAGGAATATTATAAACATGTTTTGAAAAATAATTGTATATAATGAGTGTGTATGGGTGTTGCAATTGCGGGACTGTTTTCTCATACCATTATTGTGTAGTTCTTATGTAAGACTGAATGGTGACTGTGATTGATGATGATGATTATACTATATTGAGAATTAAGGCGCACGCATTCGAATAGTCATTGGCAAAACAGGGAAGCAGGCAAGCTTCAGAATTTGCTAACTGATTATTGGCGCCATTTATTCTAGTATACATTGGAACAAGCTCGTGCTTGCTCCCAGTTGCAACGGCCTCTGCCATTGCAAACTGTTATATAATCATAACACTATTAAGAAGAGGAAGAATTGAAAAAATGGTGAGAATCCCAATGCATATTAAGGTTTCTTTATTAAAGCTAAGCTATACAATGCGATAGGACCTTCACCTTTGAAAAGGTTGGACAAGTGCAAACAAAATGTAAAGAAAGATGATAATTTTTTAGTTAAATAATCAACTTGCTTACACCTTGAAGGCTCTAGATCTTCTTCTACCTCTAGCTCTTTCGAACTTTCTACCGGTAGATTGGATTCTTGGAGCCTTACGCTTGTGAGGACCCATACCGAAGTGTCTGACAGCTTCTCTGGAGTTTCTTGGACCTCTGACGATCAAGGTGTTTTGACCCTTTGGAGCTCTAACAGCCAATTGATCCAAAGTGATGGCTTCACCACCAGCCTTCAAGATCTTAGCCTTGGCACCAGCAGTGAATCTCAAAGCAGCAACGGTGGTCTTTGGGAATTCAAAGATTCTGGAGTCATCGGTAACGGTACCAACAACAACGATGGTCTTTTGAGCAGCACCTTCTTGCTTCAAGGCTCTAGCGATTCTGGAAACAGAAACTGGTGGTCTGTTGATCTTGGACAAGAACAAAGACTTCAAGATGACCTTGTTGAATGGAGCATCAGTACGACCTGTTAAAATGATGAAAAGATACGATAATGTTAGTATTATGGTTCGGAACCGAAAAGACGAGACGGGGACTCTCCAGATGCTGGCAGCGATATCAATATACTGACACAACCTGTTGTTGTCCCAAAATACTGATACCGATGCCCTGGGTAGTCCCCAAAGGAAAAATTGTAAAAAAGATCCTGCTCACTTGTTTCCAGCACTAGCCAAACTAGCCAGTACTATTGGAATGAGACGCACCGATCCCAGCAACAAAATTCCGAGAAATTAACAGGGTCCCAAACAAGACAAATAGGTGTATTGTTTGGAAGCCCATGTTCTATCTCGAACAAATTGGTAGCTGGCCCGATACTCGCAGAACCACGACACATCAAAATATTCAGATATGCCAAACTGCATCAACGCTAAGCCAGTTTTTTCAAAGTAGAAAAAGCTGAAGCGGACGCTCGATATAATACCCTCCAGTGAGTGGAATCTTTCCCCTCTTTTCCCTTTCGCATTCCTTAAGTGGAAATAGTGTTATAACACATACGAGCCAAGAAAGCGTATAGCTTGACCAACAACTTCAAGTAGACGTTGTCGGACTTTGGAGCAGTTCTGTGACTGGATCTCTTGTGTTGCTTGGAAGTGTGATCAATACCCATCTTGAGACTTGTTTAGCGATGCTTTAAGCAGTATCAAAATGAAATATTATAACAATAGTAATAATATCTTGTAAAACTTTAACATATGAAGTGTATTCTGTCAAGTAAGTGATATATATCTCTGAAATATTATTCATTACATTTTCCAAACGATGATGGTGGTGATGTTGATGTTGATGCTGGGAGGAAAGAAAGAATATAAAAAATGGTTTGGGTGGTATTTCCTATTTAGGCAGGTTTGTATGTCTTAGGGTTTTTTCTGAAGAAAATATATTATAACATCAGTACATCCTTGAGATCTGGGGAAACAGTCCCAAGTACCAAGTACCAAGTACAGTTGGTCATGTGACATAGAAATTGTCAACGAGTATCACCTAACCCCAGCTAGTGGTAGCCTGTCTGTCCCACATGGATAAGTTGAATGGATCAATGTATAATGGCATATTCACACAGTTCTATGGACGGTCATACAAATAAGAAAAATTACTAATTACTAGCTACTAGAACTTGACGAGTTTGGCTCCTACGGAAAGGTATCTCGAAATGATGTAGAACATACTACCCATGGCCATCATAATGGAAACAAAAATGATGAAATGGTTAAAGTTGTCGATGGACCTGTCACCGATGAGAGCACCACAGATGGGGATCACGGGTAATGTAATAATGGCCTGTTGAAAGTACGCAGTGCTGTATCTCTTACCGAAATCAGCGGTCTTCGATATCTGGCCAATGCAAACCGGAGTGAGCGACAAGATGGACCCGGTAGCAAAACCGTAAAGCATTGTGTAAGCCCAAAGCACGGGGGTCGAGTAACCGAAGGGAAGCCACATGCTGAAGTTGAGGATTGCTGCCATACTGATGGTGATGATTACGACGTTGAATCGTCCAAGATACTTATCTGCGACGTAGCCTGGAATGTACCGTCCGAGAATACCAACGGCGTTGGTGGTCGTGATCAACGCATACGACACCGTTTGGCTGTTACCTCTAGCGGTGGCATACGAAGCGATATATGTGGAGCTAGCGGTCAACGACGACTCCGCAAACGACGCACCCAAGGTTGCAAATAAGAACTTGGGTTCCAAAAAGTACCTCCAGTTGAAAGAAGACGTGTAGTACCATTTGATCATTTCCTTCTTGCTGGCAAATGGCTTGGACTTGGGCTTTTCTCTCTCCTTTGCCGTGCACGTCGCAAACACTAGGCACACCGCACAGATCAACGCTAGAATACGCAATGCCCATTGAAACCCAACCCGAACGTACAACCTCCTTAGCAAAATGGGGAACACAATGCCACCGATCGACCCACCACAACTGGCCATGCTAGTCGCAATCGCCCGCTTCTTGAGGAAAAACGTAGCAACCACGCTCACTAGCGGCGTCATGAGAATCCCGCACGCAACCCCAACCATAATCGAAAACGCAAGGATAAACTGCCACACCGTCGTACAATTCGCAGTAGCAATCAACCCCGCCGTAAACAAAATAGTACCACAAATCATAGGATCCCGGCTCCCGTTTCTATCAAAGTACCCGCCCGCTAAAATGCAACTCATAAAGCTTATGCACAAGTATATAGAGAAAATCCACGACACTAGCGAAGACGACTCCTTCGCCAACTGGTTCGTCGAAATGTACGATTCCAACGCACCAAGTGAGTTTATCAACCCGAAAACAGGCACGAGCCCAAAAAACGACCCCAATACAACTAGCCATGCTTGCATGCCGCCGTCTGGAAACTCCCTCTGATCATCAATCACCAATGGATCCGTCGATTTCTCGTCCTCCAGCGCAAATTCGTGCGTATACTCCTGCAAACGCTCCTCCTGACCATCCTTCTTCCCATTAGAACTCACTGCCTCAATCTTACCAGCATATCCGGACGCAGTGGGCTCGGATGGACCCTCAGCCGGCCCATTCGTCACCTGAATCTCATCTGAAGATTTCTTGTGAAATAGCTTCTGGGGCTTTAATATCGTCAAAGGGATCATACTTAACCACAAGAATCCCCTGTTACACTCCCCTGTGATATATACTATATACTACGGGCTCAATATCGAGTTTATCCCGGTCTGAACCC
This sequence comes from Kluyveromyces marxianus DMKU3-1042, assembly GCF_001417885.1. Classification (NCBI taxonomy): domain Eukaryota; kingdom Fungi; phylum Ascomycota; class Saccharomycetes; order Saccharomycetales; family Saccharomycetaceae; genus Kluyveromyces; species Kluyveromyces marxianus. The sequence continues at coordinate 824,044 of NC_036025.1, forward strand.
CCTATACCTGGTGTTTTCGTCTACTTGTTTGGTTGTATCAAACCTTTTTCCCTATATTGTTTAAGCTGAAAAATTATTGGCTCTTATATGATTCATTGATATATATGTCTTCATCACCAAAAAGAAATATGTGGTGGTTTAAGTCTGAGTCATCGCCAAACATGGCACCATGGGGTATCAGTTAGCGAAGGGGTTTGGCTTTGGGTTTGGGTAGTGTAACGGCTGGCTCGTGTTATGTAGTAGTGCATGAATGTCTCGTATATTGTTGGTATGGTATGGTATGGAAAGAGAAGGAAGAATATGTGTGTGTACAACAAGTATGTAAATTTAAATAACTCACAAGTACTTCAAGACGTTTTCGGCAGAGGAGACGTCTACGCCGATCTTGTCTGGTTCAGCGAATTCTTGGACGACTTTCCCGTCTTGCACAATGACAGCGTATCTGATAGATCTTTCGTTACCGAAGATTTGCTTGGAGTCGAACAAGTGGTCACCAGCCTTTGCGAATTCGCCTAGAGTGTCAGCGATGATTCTGATGTCGCTTGGGACGCCTAGACTTTCTGCCCAGGCCTGGGTGACGAAGGAATCGTTCACAGCGGTGACGAACACTTGCTTGACACCCTTTTCCTTCAATTGGTCCAAATGCTTGATGTAGCCCGGGACATGGGAGGCGGAGCAGGCTGGGGAGAAGGCAGCTGGTAGGCCTACGATGACATACTTGCCGTGTTGGACTTCTTTGCCCAAGTCGACGGTGTTTCCTGGGCTGGATTCGTGTAGGCCCTTCAAGCCAGTTGGGATGGAGTCTCCGGCTTTGAAAAGGGCTGGAGCGAAGGTCTTGAAGCCTCTAGCGGCGACAGGGGTTGTTAGTCTCAGTTTAGCGGATAGCATGCTGGTGGGGGAGGTGGGTAGTGTAGTGTAGTGTAGTGTAGTGTGTTTAAGTGGGTTCTTGGGGTAGTCCCTTTTTCTTTTAGGAGTAAGGTAGTTTGCTAAGAGCAGTTAGTTTTTAAGGTTTTAAGTTATATATAATGTGTATGTTGTAGTACGAAATGGGTTCATGGTGGATCAATTGAATGGAGAGTGTTAGGGCTGAGAGGCTGGAATTAGAATTTGAGTGACTGTGTGGCAACGATGACTGATGAGGAGGATTACGCGGAGTATATGATGTCCGGTGAGGACATGAGCAGTTTTGAGATGGACGTTGATTCGGACATTGAAGGTGGAGATCAGGATCAAGAGGAGAACCAAGGGACAGATCAGGATCAGCATGGTAGTGTGAGTGTGAGTATCGGTAGCCAGGGACAGGTTCCGGGTGGTGGTAATGTCCTTCTTGACGATGTGAAACAGTGCAAGAGATGGTACGATACAGGGAAGGCTTTCAAGAGAGAGAATAATTACGTAGAGGCAAGACAATGGTTTCTAAAGTGTAGAGTCAACCCCATATGGTGGTTTAAAGCGTTGAAACAGCTGATCAAGTGTGACCTGGCTGAGGGATTGAGTTTCCAGGATGACTTGGAACAGCTTTTCCGGGTTGTTCTGGCTCATCAGGATGTCATTGGGACGCAGGGATACATTTACGACTCGATTGCTAGGATGATAAACCGGCTTGTGCCCGATTTGAAGTCGCAATTGTTCTTCCCGCAGAAGCAGGAGCGTTTTCTACAGCAGGACGTATTGTCCGTGTTCCAATGGCTAGAAATTGGGGTTCGAGAGTTGGGCCTGCACGGTCTTCAAGAGTTGGTTGCTATCAGAAAGATGGTATATTCCGTATGGATATGCGTATCTCGCGGAGAACAAATCCCGGAAAGAACGTTGCATGCATTGTACGGCACAGTGCACCTTGAAACGTACTTCGTTCTCATGCAGTTGCACCTTAGACAGTTCGTGGAGGAGAATGTGGTGGACATTAAGTCGCTTGTCGCGGTGACAAGCGAGATTGGGCGATTTATGTCCGGCTCCCTTTCCGTATCCCAGATCCCGACCATCACCAGCGTGTACCATTTCGCGAGGTTTCTGGTGTTTTGGAAGGGCTCAGAACACCACGACGAGGCACAGGTGCTGTCGAAGTGTGAGGATGAGCTAATACTCTGCTTCCAAGATCTCGAAACGATTGGTGGCAGGGAGGGACACGGGTTAATGCTTTCGCAGTTGTGCTTGGTCGGGATTGTGCTCTGCCACCTGCTGCTGAGCGATGAGGACAAGGTAGCGCCGTTCGAGCTAGAACAGATTAAGGTCCTCGAGTCGAACGAATTGGTCATCTCTTTACGAGAGTTGTACCAACAATTCCTCAAAATGGACTTGTTTGCACTAGAAGACTGTCTATCTCGTTTGAAACCGAGCTACTCGCCGTGGTATGACCCAATGGTGACGCAGCTCATCTCGCTCTGCCAGTCCAACAAACTGTGGAAGCAAATTGCACCCACATATTCGTGTATCTCCCTCCAGGACCTCATTTCTAAACTCAAAACGGAAACGTCAGTTTCCATGGACAGAGACCGCTTGCTCACCCTTCTCATGAAGAGCATAGCGAAGGACACCGCGGCCGTGTACTACAAACTCGACCTCGTGGAAGACTACATATATTTTGGCGACGAGTTTCAGGTCCCATTGCGCTCCGAAGAGTACGACATAGCAAACCCTTCAACCCAACGCACGGGCTCTGAAGTGCTTCGAAAAGACGAATGGCTATGCAACGTCTCCAACTGGCACAAGGCCAAAATCCCAAGAAAACCAAGCGCAATGCAATTCATGGACGCCATGAAGGCAGCTAGAATCGACACCACCCAATCGCAATCGCATCTAGACCATCACGACTCTGCTACAAACATTTTCCTTCTGAAGCTTTCTGCCCTGACATACGCACAAACATGCGCACCAGAACACCAACAACAGCAACAGCAACAGCAGAATCCACACTCGAGCTCCACCGTCACTACTAATGACCAATCCCGGTAATTTAAATCCCGGCCCAAAGTGCTATCCTACGCCAAAATCACAAAACTTTTTTTATTTGTCTTATGATGAAGTTACTGTCGTCCGCGAAATTTCAGCTTACCCACACATACGCAAAAAGAATTTCGTCTTCGTATGAGCCTGTTCTCTGGTCCATAATAGCGCAGGAACAACCCAGGTCTCGAAACTCGGTGCATTGGCCGCAGTTCCGACCCTACAGAACCCTTTTTTCGCTCTGCACTGCTCTATGCTTTTCGAAACAAAAAACTGTCACGAAATTTCATGTCATATGGTTAACAAAGGAAAAAAAAAAAAAAAAAAAAATAAGGGCAGAGACAAGAAATTTCGCGGCCAGCGACAGCGATGAGCGATGAGCAATGAGCAATGAACGGTGAGTAGTGAGTAGTGAGCGGTGAGCGGTGAGCTCACAACGACAGTAAAGACATAGTTACACGAAATGGAACCTAAATTATACCGGTCGGCTGTTTTTGGTTTGGTTCCTTTTTTTTTTTTTTCCAACTTTGCTACCCTTTGAATTTATCATATATAAACGGGTGGTCTTCCCGTCTTTCCATCTTTCCTTTGGGGAGCATATACCCATATCTATATACTCCTCCCTGGATTAGCCCAACCAAACTAACCCAAAAATTACCGGCCGTTTTCCAACTAACTACATTCATTCCTTTGAAATTAAAACCTACCTACCCTAACTAAAACTAAAACTAAAAAATGCAATTCTCTACCCTAGTCGCCGCTTTGTTCCTATCCGTTTCCTCCGCTGCTGCCCAAAGCACCACCGTCTCAGACGGCGTAACGTACGTCGACGTCACCACAACCCCAGAAACTACCGTCTCCGCTGTCTCCACCGAGGTCTCCACCTCTACCCCATTCACAACAACCACTCTATCCACCGCTGGCATCGAACAATACACAGGAGACAACTCCACCTCTTCCACCAACTCCATCGCTGAATACACCGGTGGTGCTGTCAAGCAAGGCGTCCTAGGGTCTCTCCTAATGGGTGCCGTTGCCCTGGTGGCAGCTTTGTAATAAGCCCGAGACTATTTTAGTTAATCAACCCTCTGTAAATTAGTTATATACACGTATACAGCGTTCTAATACCATACCCATAATATAATAATATAGTTGTACTCTGTCTGTCTGTCTGTCTGTCTATCTGTCTGTCTGTCTGCCTGAACGAGTGGATGATTCATTGTGACACATTTATTCTACTTCCAGAATAGGAAATTACAAGATAAAGATCCCGCAGATCCCAGCCGTTACCCGGCCTGAGATTTTCGGGGGAACAAGAAATGTCGGAAAAAAGAAACGAACATTGTAAAAAAAAAAGATCACCGTACATAGGAGTTACCGGTCACGTGTTTCGGCCGAGAAGCTTGTTGTGTGGTGTTTTCTTCCGTGGAAAGAGAGAAGAGGAAAAAAAAAAAAAAAAAAACACACTTAAACTTAAACTTTAAAAAAAGCGCTGCCTCAACACCAATTAGTTAGTTAGCCAAAAAAGAAGGTAAAGTAAAGGTATCTTCTATCTATCTAGCAGCACAAATAGTGGAATTTAAGAGAGATATAGTGGCTATTTGAGAGCTTTCTGCGGTTCAATTTGGTATATTTGAGTCGCAAAGTGGTTATATTTTTAGGGGATATTAGATTATTTTAGAGTGAGCAGCCCAGAGAAATTAATTGTTTGAAATTGGCGTTAGATTGAGGAATTGAGTTGCCAAGAGTGTTAATTTGGCCCTTATTTTCAGTTTAATACGGATACACAGTGGGTATTTTGGGTATTAATTTGGGGATAGGGTATATACAGTGGTTTATTTTTGGGTTTTTTTGGTAGGAGAATTGTTTTGATTTGGGATTGGATAAGATAGATAGAAGATTGAAAATATGAACGATCCCCTTATTCAGAAGCGGTTGGAAGGGCTGGAGCGGCAGATATCTATGTATGAGAGGCTTTTCCAGTCGTTTAGTTCTAAGTTGGACCATCATTTCAAGAAATACGACATGCTAATATCGTCGCAGCAGCAGCAAATCAATATTTTGACGGAAGCGTTGTTCACGATATTGAACGACCAGTATCGGTATAGCGAGATACTACGGGACAAGCTTAGCACGGCATTGACATCCGTGACGGCGACGCATGTGAATATGCCGGGTCTTGGGACTCCCAGGTCGCATCAGGAGTCGCAGAAGCAGCGGCAACAGCAACAGCAACAGCAGCAGCAGCAGCAACATTCGCCACAGCATGCTTCCCAGCCGCAACCATCGCTGCAACCACAGCCGCAGCCGCAGACAGCAGCGCCTCTGTCCAATGTAGATGCATTTTTGGAGGACTTTATCGCCCCAGAGGTGCCTATGACAAATCCTGTTCCAAGACGGGCGAAACTAGGGTCTTTCCAAACGAAAAGTTCAAGCACGACCAGTCTTACGGCGAATGGAGGCTCGCATGAGCCGGAGGATAGCGAAAACGAAAACGGTAGATTTAGATCGTTGGATGTGGAAGTCCCAGTCGCTAACGGCAGCGTGTCGGCAGCTGTCGACGCGCGGCAGCAATTGGTGCGGCAGCAGGTCCAGCAGCAGGTCCAGCAGCAGCAGCAACAACAGCAACAGCAAACACAGGATACCACTAGATTGGTAAAGAGGAAACATAGGAACACGAACGGAGATAGTTCTTCCTCGAAAAAAATCCACAGATCGCTGCCCATTCAAGATTCATCTTCCACTTCTTCATCTACACCCACGGAGGGACACAGGCAGTCTCGGGATGTGCCGTCGGCGTCTTCAGCATCGCAGCTCACAGAGGAGAAATACTACACCAGCAGAGGCCAGTCGAAGAAACGCAAAGTGTACACCGGTAACTTCAAGTTCTTCAACAGTCCTCAGTCGATTATGGATATCTGGAAAGAATATACAGAAGGGTTCGAAGGGCAGCCATCCATTAAGGAGATGGAACAGATGTACCATGTAAGCTGGAGAAGAGAGCCAGCCATGAATAAGAGATACCATAGAAGAAGGGTTCTATGCAAGGCCATCGAACGTGGTCTGGAAAAGGGATTCCATTTGGACGAAGTGCTACGAATGCTCGAAAATGCTAGAATCGTAGACGCAGAACGTGGCACAAAACACCCTATCAGCTGGATCTGTCAGTTCAGCCATATCCCAGATATGCTAAAGTAAGGTACTACCTTTCGTTATCCAAATTTTTTCCCTCTGTGTGTTTTTTTCCTTCTTTCGCTGCAATTGTATCATTATTCCTTTCTTGACATTGTTATTATTATATTACTATTTTTCATCATTACCACCATTACGATTATGATTATGATTGTCACCACTATTACTATTACTATATTATATTATTATTTGCCATCTATAGCTAGCTAAATTCGCGTTATTGATTAAATAACTTTGCATGATAAACTTATATGACTAAAAACTGTCTTTCACTCATTAAATCTGATTTCGTATTTACCAACTAAACGTATCTTTCTGGTTCCAAATGTGTATATTGTGAGGAAAATAATCCAGTTTTAGTATTTGGTTTGGGACACAATTCAAAATACATACAAATAGGACCCGGACAAGTGATTGCACAATCAAACCAGGGGGAATATACAAAGTGCCCGCTCCGGCAACCACCTTCTGACTTGCATCTACTCTCTCTCTCAATATATATATAGTTATGAAGATCTGTCACAAAGCCGGGTAACCCCTTTGAATATGATTTGTGTGTTGAAAATTTCTGTTGATGCTTTAATAAATAGCGATGAGCTTTCAAGAATGCTCGAGGACTTCAAACAAAAAGGGACTGTCAATGGCTTTAGACGGATTCACAACGGCCAAATCAGTAACTTAAGGTACAAGAATAAAATATTCTTTAATATGGCGAAAGCTCGTGGGTCAAACAAGGGTGTGAAGCCGAATAGGAACAGAAATAAACCGGTGAGAACTGTTAAAGTTAAGAAGATGAGGAAGTCTTCACTGTCTCGGGCTCGCAAGAACTTCTCAGTATTTGAGCAACAGTCACATGAGAACAAGTATGAGAGCTTGCAATCTATTCAAGATGATGACCATGGGGATGGAATGGTGGTAGTGCATGAAGAAGGAAAACGGATTAGTTCGGAAGATATTGATGAGGTATCTGTTTCTGATGATGGGTCTACAGGCGATGAGCAAGGCGATAGTGATGGAGAAGAAGTAGATGAGGATGATGATTCAGAGGGGAATGAGGAGAAGGAAGACGAAGAAGTCAATTCTTTGGGCGCAAACGATGATTTTATTGCGTTTGACTTTTCAGATGCGGAAGATGAGGATGAGGACAAAGATAATGGTCATGAGTACGATGAGTTTGAACAAGATGAAGAGTCTGGGGATGCTAATGGAGATGGGAAGTTGTCACATAATTCGGATTTCCCATGGATTCTTAACCATGACCATTCTAAACAGCGGGAAATTGCAGATTGGCTCACACTTGAAATCAAAGATTTTGTTGCATATATATCGCCCAATAGACAGGAGATCGAGCAGCGTAACAATGCGATTGCGAAGTTGAAAGCTGCGGTGAAGGAGCTATGGCCTGATGCTAGTTTGAACTGCTTTGGGTCTTATGCCACGGATTTATACTTACCTGGGTCTGATATTGACTGTGTGGTGAGAAGTGAGTCAGGTGATAAAGAAAACAGAAACGCATTGTATTCGCTTGCCTCGTTCTTGAAGCGGAAGGGTTTAGCGACACAGGTAGAAGTCATTGCGAAGGCGAGAGTCCCCATCATTAAATTTGTGGAGCCTGAGTCGAAAATCCACATCGATGTGTCTTTCGAGAGAACAAATGGGCTAGAAGCGGCAAGAGTTATCAGAGGATGGCTTGAGGAGCAGCATGGTTTGCGTGAGTTAGTACTTATAGTAAAACAATTTTTGCATGCAAGAAGGTTAAACAATGTGCATACTGGTGGTCTTGGAGGGTACAGTATCATATGTTTAGTGTACTCGTTTTTGAAACTTCATCCAAGGATTCTAACATCGGATATTGACCCAATGGAGAACCTAGGTGTACTATTGATAGATTTCTTTGAGCTTTACGGGAAGAATTTCGGATACGATGATGTTGGTATCAGTGTTGGAGAACACGAAGCACATTACATTCCTAAAGATGAGCACCCTGATTTGACAGCGGGAAGGCCGAGATTCTCATTATTGATCCAGGATCCAGGAGATGCGTCGAACAATATTAGTCGGGGTTCCTTCAATCTCAGAGATATCAAGAAAGGGTTCGCTGGTGCATTTGATTTGCTGACGAACAGATGTTTCGAGCTAGATTCTGCTACTTTCAAAGATCGGATTGGAAGTAGTATCTTGGGTAATGTGATCAAGTACAAGGGATCCAAGAGAGATTTCAATGACGAAAGAGACCTGGTTGTCAATGCAGCTATCCAAGAGAACGAGAAATACCATAACAAAAGAGGACGGATTGTTCATGACGAATTAATAACCGACATGAGCGATCTTGAAGCAGAGGAAGACATATACAAGGTTGAGGAGCCTCCATTAAAGAAGAGCAAGAAGGAAAAGCGCGACAAAAAGAGGAAAGAGAAGAAAAAGAAGAAGGAATCACTAAAGGAGGCGGCAACACCTGCCCCTATAGTTGTTGCCGATGAGGATGAAGATGACGAAGATGATTATGACCCAACGAAAGCTATTGTCATCAGCGACCACGCTTCAGAGCAAGGCGATGACTATGATCCTACCAAGCCTAGCGTGGATGATTACATGGGAATAGGAAAGTCCGATGCCGAAGAGCAGGCCGAAGAGCAGGGCGACGCTGCTGAAAACAAAAGCCAAAGCGCAGCACAAACCCAGGCCCAAGCCCAAGCCCAAGTTGACAAACAAACCAAGAGAGAATACTGGCTAAGCAAGGGACAATCCATGTAATGTATCTATACCCCATACATAAACTCACAATTATATATCTACATACCCGTCTCTAAAGTAACCTGGTTGATCGTATCCGCTTCTTATCGGACTTGTGTTTCTTCTCGCTGAGCCGTTCCTCGTTCGAGCGCGCCTTGATCCCACGCCATTTCCGTTTCGTATCCGCACTCGCTTCCCCAGCAAACTCAACCGTCCGTTTCACCTCCTTCACAAACTTTTCCACACAGATAGCACGGTTCTGGTCCCGAGACCTTGTCTCATCGCTTTGAATCACCAACGCATCTTTGTTCCGAGCATAGTACCTGAACCCTTTCTCCAGAAGCTGCTCTCGCACCTCTTCCGGAATCCAACTACATCTACTAAAGTTATAAAGCGTTAACGTGCACTTACTGTTCACCTTATTGACATTCTGCCCGCCCTTTCCTCTGGACCGGTCATACGTCGCTACAAATAATCTCATTGGAACAGCATCGGCCTTGAGCTCACTCACCCAATTTCGTCCAATCGAAACCTTATCACTATATAAACGTCTCAAAACCCGCAACATCGCTACCCTGCTGCCCTATCCCCTTACTTACACACGCACACATTCCATTCTACATACGTATATGTATATTATGTATATATTTGGCAGCGATGAGCTTGCCAATGAGCTCGAATTTTTCATTCATTACAGAGAATGTACGCACAAAACAACAAATCAACGGGCCTAAACCACCCCTCGCACCCTCCAAAACACTCTACACACACTCTCCGGCCCCCGAGAACGCTCACATACCTTCGCCTGACCCAGAACCGTCCTGGAACCGTCAGGGTTCTCGAGCTAACCTTTTCTTCAGCTTCAACACACCCACACACCGCATACTAAAACGCGAAATGACCAACCCAAATCGCCCATTTAGGAAAACTTGAAACAAAAATATCAAGTTAGATTTGGATCTCAACCTTTTTATAAAACAAGAGTGAACCTTGATAAAGTTTAGAGGAGAATAAGGCGTGAATGCAGCATCGATTAGGAGTCCAGAGAGGTACAGATCGATTCTCGAAGGCAGTTAACAGGGTTTAGTAGTTTCAGGCTTGCAAAAAAGGAGCGAGCAGAAGCGAATATGTCACTTTCAGCGGCGGCAAGAGAGTATTCTGAGGCTGATTTCCAGAATATTGGGCCAGCGCCCAAGCCTCCGATGGGGTTTAATCAGACGCAACCGATTTCGAAGAATTTTAACAAGCTGGATTTGAATAATAGTCGGAATTCGAAGCAAAAGACGCTAGTTTCAGCTGCACAGAAGCGTAAATCGGGATGGATTTCGTACAAGGATGATGGGATTCTGTCATTTATATGGCAAAAGCGGTACATGGTGCTTTCAGACGCGTATCTGTCGTTGTATAAGAGCGAGCAGACGATTCGGGAGACGCCTGTGTTGCAGATTCCGCTTACGAGTATTGTGAGTGTTTCTCGGACGCAATTGAAGCAGAATTGTTTTGAGATAGTGCGGTCATCGTCTGGATCTAACGGGTCGACACCGGGGTCTGGAGCGCAGGATGGTAGCAAGAAGTCGATTTACATTGCTACCAAGACGGAGTTAGAGTTGCACACGTGGTTGGATGCGATTTTTGCGCGTTGTCCGCTTTTGAGCGGGGTTTCTTCACCAACAAACTTTACACACAGGGTCCACGTTGGGTTTGATCCCGAGACTGGATCGTTTGTTGGTATGCCGTCGAATTGGGAAAAGCTTTTGAAGCATTCGAGGATCACAGGTGAGGATTGGAATAATAATTCTGCAGCGGTCATCCAAGTGTTGCAGTTTTACCAGGAGTATAATGGGGTAGGACAGTCACCAACAGGTTCCGCGCCAAATTCCGCGCCTCCGTCTAGCGCTGGGAACATACCTACAGTGGCTAGGAATAACTTACATGCAACTTCGCATTCTAAAGGAAGTTCAGGCAGCAGCACTGGTTCAGGCTCGACTTCTTCTTATCACAGCGATAACCACGCCAAGAATGAGTTGATTCCTCAACGGAAACCTCCATCTCCTCCATCCTCTTCTTCTTCATCATCTGCCAACAACATACATCCAAATGTAGAGATCTCGAGAAGTTCAGGAAACTCACAACAACCTCCATCGTCTGCTCCTTCTTCTTCTCAATACAATCAACGGAAGCCGTTAGCATCTTTGCACAATATGGCAAATCCCTATTCAAGGACACCGGCTGGCCCCACTGTTCATCAACAACAATCTGCATCACATATCCAGATTAATCAACAGCAGCAGCAGCAGCAGCAGCAGCAGCATAAACAATACGGTCATCAACAAGCACTAAGACAAGCTCCTCATCCAAATCAACATGACAGTAATCCTTACAGTTCAAAACGCGAACATGCTAATAATCAACACCACTATCAACAACAACAACAACAACAGCAGCAGCAACAACAACAGGCACTTCAGCATCAATACCAACAATCCGCTTCTCAAACTCCTGTTGCTATTCCTCCTAGAATGCATCCACAACGTATGCCAAATGAGAAGACCCAAAATCAAGCTTCGTACCAGAGCCCTAACCAAAAACCACACTCAAAGCCTGGTATTCAACCTTTGATCCAAATAAAAACTTCTCAAAACAAACAGGTCTCTCCAAGTCATTCAGCTGCTAAAGTGGCTATGCAACAAAGCCAACAACAGCAACAGTCAACAGGATCTCCAAATGGTGTTCCAAAGGTCAACAACATCAAGCTACAACCAGCAAGAGAGGCGCCAAGAGTCGCGGATGCTCAACAGAAAACTCCAACAGCACAGGTTACCAAAAAGAAGCCTTCTAAACAAGTTATGTCTAATGCCGAAATTATGACTAACTTAACCAATGTCACTTTCAACATGGACCCAACTCCTTTCTTCAGAATGATTGAAAAGGCTGGTCAAGGTGCTAGTGGATCAGTGTATCTTGCTGAGCGTTTAAAGCTTCCTCCATATAAAGATGAAAGAGATATCACTAAGAACCAACTGGGCAGTAAAGTCGCTATCAAACAAATGATCTTATCCAAGCAACCAAGAAAAGAACTGATTGTCAATGAAATCCTTGTCATGAAAGATTCAAAGCACAATAACATTGTGAACTTCTTGGAGGCATATTTAAAGACGGAAGATGATTTATGGGTTGTTATGGAATACATGGAAGGTGGATCTCTAACAGATATTATAGAAAACAGCCCAGCTAGTAGCAGCGGCCAATCCCCACTTACCGAACCCCAAATTGCATATATTGTTCGCGAAACCTGCCAAGGTCTTAAGTTTTTGCATGATAAACATATTATTCACAGAGATATCAAATCGGATAATGTGCTTTTAGATACCAGGGGACGTGTCAAGATTACAGATTTTGGTTTCTGTGCTAAACTAACAGATAAGAGAAGTAAGAGAGCAACTATGGTCGGTACGCCATATTGGATGGCACCAGAAGTTGTCAAACAAAGAGAGTATGATGAAAAGGTCGACGTGTGGTCCTTAGGTATCATGACCATCGAAATGCTAGAAAGCGAACCTCCATATCTAAATGAGGAACCATTAAAGGCTCTATATCTGATTGCGACAAATGGTACTCCTAAATTGAAACATCCAGAACATCTCTCCTTAGAGATCAAGAGATTCTTGAGTGTCTGTTTATGTGTAGACGTCAGATATAGAGCATCAACGGAGGAACTTCTACATCACACGTTTTTCAACATGAGCTGTGAAGCGGAAGACTTGACCTCTTTACTAGAATGGAAAAACTAAATAGTTCATAATTAAAGACTTACTACTAATATGTTTAGCTGATTATCTAGAGTTATGTACATTTCTCTTCTTTATTCTCTAAGCCGTGCATACAATAACGCTATCTGAAGTAAAGTCTCTTGCAACCCAGAAACCTTCTCCGATAATGGAATAGCCTTTAATAGAAGAGGATATAGGTCGTGCAACAAGGTGAAATCTTGTGTGTTATTGCTCAAGGAGCTATAAAACTTGAGAACACCTAATACACCAGTAGAAACTTGCTGCAACTCAAAACTTTTCACTTTCGAGATTGGCTGTAAATTGAGAAGTTGTTGATCAGCAATGAATTTCCTCAACACAAAGGAAACACGCGCAATCATGAAAGAAAAACATACCTCTCTAATTTTTTCGCTTTTAGGTTCTTCAAGAGTACAAAATCCGATAAGATCTACCAAGCAGGTAGTCGTTAATTCGTAGTTAGGCAATACCACAGGTTCCTTAGTGCTTCCAACAATATTCTCAAAATCAAAGGTAGAGAAGCGATTAACGACATCTTCCAGACTAGAACATTGTTTTATCACCGCATCTTCCACCTCATCTATCTCGTAATAAAATGAACTAGACCACAATGCGGACCCAAACGGTTGTATCATCTCTTTTGTAAGTAGATCAAGAGAGAGACATTTTATGAATAAAGTTTTCAATTGTAGATAAATTTGGACAGCTTGCTTTCCAATATCTGGATCTTCTTGTTTGCCTTCTTTCTCAATAGACGCTATAATACTGTTTGAAAGCACCTCACAATATTCCTTAATATTTTCTTCATTTGAAGATTCAAGGTTATCCTGTAAATACTCAAACATTTTTTCAGATAGAAGGGAGAACGAGTCACAAGCTAATTGCCAAAGTACTGGGTTTCCTGTCTCTTTCTTAATACAGATCATTGAATTCTTAAGCATAGGCTGGGAAAGATTGTTGAGCAGTTTGCTAAACGCTTTGCTTTTAATCATGTCTAAGTCTAAGAATTTCAAACCTTGCAATCTCTTGTATAGAATTTCGGCCGCAGAATAACTAATAGCTTGGAAAGATGGAATCTTTGTCTTGGATGAATCACCCAGCTTAGCAGCAAGCTTCTTTCTTATACGTTCGCGTGTATCAAATGGTAAGTCCACTATTGAAGACAATTGGGCCAATACCAAGAGCTCAAAATGAACCGGTAAATCCTCATCAAACACGCATAATGCAGCAAGAAGGGATTTTTGAAGGGGCGATGGCTTTGAAACGTCAGAAATATGATCCGGTAAAAGTGGATAACGCGAGATTGCATTGATATTGCCCAAACACTTTTCTATGAAGTTGATATCAAGCAAGGAGAATTTCCTATGAATTTCATAAAGTGGTTGGAAACAATCAACAAAAGCTTGTAAGCAGTCTGAGTTTGTCTTCTTTCTGTAGTCATTTGTAGGGATTGATGTGTACATCACAGTGTATGTCGTCCATACCTCATAGTATTTGTTCACAATTACAACTGGGAAATTATCTATTTTATTTGATATTTCCAATAATTGTTTGAAATTGTTGCAAACAGAATAAACAACATCGTATGCCGTTAGACGCATTAATTCACCCATTTTTGAGGCCAAATTAATCCAATATTGAGTTATTTCTGGTTCAATAAAGTTTTTTGATAGGTGCTTCGAATACACTTGGAGAAGCCCTTTGAAAGTCAAATTCACGAATTCTGCATAATCGTTCGCGGAAGCAGCTGGAAGTTCAAAAGAAAGCAAAACAGTTAGCGCCTGCGATGCAACTAAGTTCCATGATGGGAAGAAATTAGAATTGGAATCCAGGATACCGAAAAACGTCTGAACAGCACCGGTCTTAACCTCTGGACGTATATCGAATGCACATCGAACTAAAGTAACAAGTAGATATATCCATAAACTTTTAATTTTTTGCGAAATTGGATAATCACCATTGATCACATCCTCGACCTTTCCTTCTTTCACAAGATTAGTGAATGCGGTAACATCTGGATCGTCACCACCGGCTTCTTGCTCTTGCATTCTAAGACAATCAGCGATAAGCCAGAACTGCGAGATCGAAGAAAATGATATGTTCAAATCCCTGTCCTGACTGACGAAGTGAGACAAAGTATCGATCAGAGATTTGATGATATCTAATGGAAGATACTGAAGGAAGTTGTCTGATATTAGCTTGAATACCTCAAAAGACATTTGAATCATTTCTTTATGTTTTTGAATAACAACCGAAGCTATCTGGCCCTCCTCCTCACTAATTATTGTTTGCGAACCATTGTCTATCACTTCAAAAGGCGAATTTAATATTTTCAGAACAATATCCCAGCAAGTCAGTGTTTCTCCAAAACTATTCAAAAGATCATTTAAAGTTTTCAAGGCCTGGAGGATGATATCTGACTCAATGTTTGTATTATTACTGTAAACTGATTCAGAAGAAATGGGTAAGGAGCGGATTTTATCAATTAACTGTAATAATGATCGCATAATGAGGCCTTGAATTTGAAGAGAAGTTTCGCCTTCTTGTTTACCCCCAGTGCTGCATTTGGTAGAAAGTTCAACAACCGTGTCTGAATAAATTCTCGCAAGATACAAACGAATTGTAGAGCCTGATAAACTTCTATTAGATATCTGGTTAATAAGATATTCATTGAAAAGGGTCCAAATATCTTGGTCTCCACCTTCTGCTAAAACCTTATCAGAATTCGAAACTAATAACTCCGAAAGTTCTGTAACAAAAAAGGATTGATTGTATGGACAAAAATGAGAAAGCCCGGTTGCATCTACAGGAGTATCTGAAACTTCATCGGACGAGCTAAATACATCATCCGAGCATCCAATGCAACAACTCATTAGCTCATACAAGGATGAAGGAGTAAAATTGGTAGAACTTTCTGTGAATTTTTTAACCGAGGTTTCATATGCAGAGAGATCCTGCTTTGTGATAGTAGCTGCCGGGACATTAGCTTGTCCATAGTATGTTTCCATGTAGTCTGTAGTAGGACCATACATATAATAGGAGACCCATTGCCAAGTTTTAAAGAATATTTTCCAACAAACTTTATCGAAAGAGGTTCCCAATGAAATAGAGAGCGACACCAATGCCCGGAACAAGTTGAGATTTCTCTGGTGAAAAATTCTAGGGTGGAAGTTCTTCACACTGACAGATTGAGACTGGGATTGCGATTGAGACTGAGACTGAGCAGCAGATCCAGATTGCTTTTCAGCTATGTTAGCCGCAACATTAACCAAAGTATCTCCTATCGAACCTAATACAGTGCCACTGCTGGTTGCTTGCGAAGATGATTGTCTGTAGCTATTACGCGAATTATCATGAGTGCGGGAAACATTGTCTATAATTAGTACCGAAAACAATCCTAGACACTCCTGTAAATGGTCATCAAAACCCAAGACACCAGACGCGAGTGTAAGCATTTGAATTGCCCGTACCAAAGAGTGGAACAAGTGTGTGTCAAGGGTAGTAGAATATAGGAATTTTTTATGAATTCCAAATAAAAGAGGATACGATGTTTCATATAGTTTACGAAGAACTTCAGCTCCTTTTCTAGGATTTTCCTCCTGACTTTCACCTTTGTGATCACCACTTTGTTCAGGTTTGACAAAACGGTCATTGGATGATGTCAAATCTCCAATTCCGTCAGAGAAGTTATTGGATATCGAAAGCAATAAAAACACGACGTAAGTTTGATCTATCAAGGGTGGGGTATTTTTATCGAGGGTATTCAATATGGATACCCGCGTTGTATTATTATCTGGAGTTATTATTAGAGTATCACCTTTCAATAAAATATCAGATTCATTTAATATTCCTTCAAATTCTGGACTGTTCACATACGTGTTGATTTCCGAAAGCAAGGACGAGCATATATCTTTTCTGTCTTCAAATATATCATAGCTTTCGAAGATTTTTGCAATGAGCTCAGGGTCCTTTGTGCTGTTCTCAAAAATTTCAAAGGAGATGATACTTTTCCACATAGGCGAGTCCGATTCTTTACTCAACGTATGCACTAGTAACCATAGCATAATCTCTAACTCTAGTTCTAAGTGTTCAAAGAACTGCGTCGATATTAGCAAATTAGCGCAACGCGCCGTTCTTACTACTATAGGGAATGATTTTGAAGATGAGAATATCCTTAATAACAGTGGTACCACCTTGGTTCTTAGTACGTACAAAAGATCTTCGAACTTGCAGATGGATGAAGAATGGTTCGAAAGAACGAACTCCAATATCTCCAAAACACAGTCCTCTGGAACGTGCTTAACGTCAATGATAGCATTGTCATATTGATGAGGGTCATTCAGTTGCGATAGGTTCATCAACACAATGTGCGTATCATTTCTATAACTGTTCACACTTATCAGCTTGTCGTTTGCTATTGGCACTGTTGCTGTTTCAGCCGCATCGCTCTCAACGTTACATCTATCAAACACTTCATTAACTAACTGCTGCAACGTCGCACTAACGGTGCCTAAAAGCACAGAAGTTCTGTTGGGCTGCTGAAGCAATTGCGTGCAACACTGAAACAACCGGGCGAGCAACTTCCCCGTAATAATATCTGCGTACGTCTTGAAAAGATTAGGAATAAGCTGCAATACTTTAAGCTGGATATCAATCGCAAGCTCAGTTGCCCTGAGTAATGCCCCAAGTAGCGCACCTATTTTCTCAGGAAACACACACCGAATCCCTGATATCCTTTGCAAAGATTGCATAGAAATACTTGTCAGCTTCGCATTCCCAGACATACAAGCAGATATAAAAGGATCCACGAAATCAGGATGTCTCGAAAGATCCTGCACGCTGTGACTTCGTTTCAATATTTCAATTGATTTCTCGCATGCCTGTTTAATGTCTGAACTCCTTCTCTTAGATTCTGAAGCCAAAGTCTGTAAATCACGAAGCAATTGCTCCGAAAGAGACTTAAAAGAGGTTACTGTAGCCATCAAACCAATTAAATATATGATTGACTGATCTTTTCACTTCACTTTAAGCCTTGTAACCACCTTGATGCACCCTAAAGACCACCCTTTTCTTCCAATTCAAGTATTGTTTTGGGTTTAATAACCAGGTATTCTTATTATTAGAGTGAAGGCCTCTTCAAATTGTAAATAAAAGCCTTATATCACGTGACTTGTTGAAGTGATGATATTATAATGAGAAATAGAGTGTAAGCTTCTATCGAAGCACCGTTGACAAGAAGAAAGAGCACCATATACTGGGACCAGAAGGTTATCAGAGGCTTAGAAAGGGCACAGTACAATTCAGAAAAAGGAGTTTTATATATATATTAAAATTTTGGAGGATGATACATGGGTTAAGATCACGATTTAGAGTTGGAATAGTTAATCGGGTATTATCAGTGCAGAGGTACTCATCTAAAAGCAGCACACCGAATTCCTCGAAGCCAGCTACATCAAGTGAAGGTGCGGAGGGAAATGAGAATTTAGCAAGTAATGGTAAGAGTAATGAATGGGGTGAAAAGAAGGAGAAAGTAGAGACGAAGGAACCAAAAGAAGGTGCTGATATTAGAACAGAGGAAAAGAAAGTGAAAGGTAGACGATCATACGTAGTGCCTCAGGTCCCGTCGACTGATTATGTACCAAGGGCAGATTTAGAGACGGAGGGGTTGTTTGCGGGATACAAGCCGTTATTTTTGGGGAATTCACCGCTGGAAACGAGCCGGAATGACGTTCTTTTGGACGGACTCTTCTCATCGATTAGAAAGCTGAAGAACGCGCAGATCAACTCTGAGAGTAATACGGTGGAAATAGATGTTTCTGATATGTTGGACGACTTGAAGAAGGATAACAGGGAGTACCAGAAGCTGCATGAGAAAGTGCCCAAGATTCCATGGGACGCATCGATCAGTGGACTTGTATACAACGACCAGCCTTTTAAAGGTGTACCACGCTCTGTTGTTTCGAAGCTAAAGCCGTTCAAGCTAGTGAAGGTTGAGAAGAAGCAACCTCATAGAGAGGAGGAGCTTGGAAAGAAGATCAAGCTAAGGTTTCATGGCCCACGGATTAAAGATGAACCAACCATGGTTGATTTGACCCAGGAAGCGAAGAAAAGTAGGCAAAATACCAATCCGTCCGATTTACTCATGGACAGCCAGTCACTACACGCGAGAAATAGGTACGAGGCAAGTAAAGTAGACTTCGCTTACAAATTTAATTTTATCGAGGAGGACCAAAGAATGTTTAAACACAAGGTATCGAAATTGACAAGACTTTTCGCTAAGGAATTTATGAAGGTCAGAGAAATCAGATTAGCCTCTGACTTCAAGGACAACCACCTTCCGTTGTATATATACATCGACTATTCGGGACAATCGAGGGCCATGCTTAAAAGACATTTGAGGAGAAAGATGATAAACTACGTCAGTCCACTTCTAATGACACTTTCGCATAGTTACGAAACTAAAGAACAATTCGAAAAATTCAAGGGTAGAGTATATTCGAGGATAGAGTCTATTTCAGCGTTGCTTTTGGAGTATATCCCTAGTATTCGATTTAAAGATCCAGATGTGGATTGCGTAATATCTCCAAGTCCAGTGAAGGGCTTTGGAAGAATACACTGGTTAAAACCAACAAAGAGACACAACGTCTTTTGGGGTAAAAACATCTCAAATGATTATGTATTCAGTTTGAATTATGACGTGAAGGTATCACGTAGTGGAATAAGACGCATGAAATACCCGGTAAATCTTAATACCTCGTCTTTTGATTTTGCGTTTTCAAAATGGAAATGTTATGATCTAATAGTAGACGAGCCTATTGAAAGCAGATAAGATGAATCAAGAGAGAAGAGTGTTAAAGATACCCCTTCATCATGCATATTTAAAAATGCGTACATATATACATATAATTATGTAGTTAAAACGATTTAATGTGGTAAAGCGGAATTGGCCTGCAATTCCAAATGTACCAGCCTAACTAATTATGAGGATATGAACTACTCGATGATGGCATTGGATTGGAGGGCCCGACCTGTGAATAGTCTTGTGCTTGTAATTCTGTATCCACACTTTCCGAACCTGAAGATACGTTAACTTTTCGATACAAATACACATTCTCTGGTTCATCCAATCCGATAGTTTTCCTCACCCTCTCTACTTTATACATTCTATCAGAGCTGTCGTTACTAGAGTCAAACGTTTTAGGGCCTGCTAAACCATTGACCATAATATTATCAGCGTAGTAGATTATGGAGTCTAGGACATGATGGCATTTGTTCCAAAACGTCTCTGGTCTTTTAAATTGAGTTATATTAGCCTCTCCTTGTTGCGAATGTATTATAGGTATATCATACCTGGTAGGAGCTGAAACTGAAGACCTCCGAGAGGATGAGCTGAGGTTTGACAATACGTTATTATTTATCACTGTCTCCATACCCTTGGCATCTTGTAAGTGTGCTGTCCTTTCAATATTATCATGGTGTTCCACACGATTGCCCATGATACTGTCACCATTATTTCCACCGTAACTACCACTTTCACCATCATCACCACCATCATCATCATAGTGGTCATTGTCATCATAATTAGAATTATTATAGTTATTGATACTTTCATACTCATCATTGACACTATGATTTTCACCATTATTACCATGGATCTTGTAGCTGTTCATAGCGTTTTGCATTCTCAAGGCGTAAATTGCAAAGTGGAAGTTTTGCTCTTCGTCCTCGTATATAGGTCGCCCGAGAATACTGGACGCTTGTATTTTCCTTTCCATTGTATGCGTTCTATTTGTCCATTCTAAAACTATCACAGTAGATGCCAAATAGCACGTTGTATTGAATATTTCGCTTAGATCGTCGATCCACACGTTAGAAACATCGATGATGAAGAACGCTGGATGTAAAAGAACTGTTGCAATGGTCAACACGGTCAAAAATATCATTCTCCCACGAAAACAAACGTGCCTCTTAACTGATATGTGGAAACACACCACACTTGCGTAGCACGTAGCAAGAGTAATCCTGAACAAATAAACAAACGGTGGAAGAATATCGATGTCAGAATCCATTCCATTTTCGTTTGTTGGAGAGAACGTCGGTATCACCCAAAGCAATTGTGTGAGAAGGATCAAAAACAACCCAAAGTAAAACACCAATCTCCTTTCCAACATTCTATCGAAGAATCTCATCACAATCTGCAACTGACTGATTTGCAATAAAAATACCACAACCAAATCGATGATAGCGAACGCCTTGTCATCCCATAGCAAATTCAAAAATGCGTTAGACGAAACATACCCATACCGTGTATACGTATCAGCCGTCTTCTTAGAAACTCTCGCCACAAATATCCACAAATTCATGGACGCTAGCAGTGCCCCTAGCTTAAGAATATAAGATGCCTTTCGACTGGGCTTCGTTGGAATATTGATGAACACGATCACCGTAAGAAATACCGTGATGATAAAATTCACCGTCACAGAATAAACTATAGCGTATATGCTATACTTGAACGGGCCCTTGTAACTATCCTCCGTAATATACCTGTGCCAGTCATAATCGATTAACGGGAGAAATGGACACCCATCTTGTAATTCAACAAACGACGAATACACAGGTGAGCTATCGAAACACCTACTTTTGAAAAACGCAGATTTAACGTGCTCAAAAACACCCGGTAGCTTACTCCATACAATAACTCCATCGTCCAACCACGTCCCTTCACAGCTTGTGTACGTGCGCGATGGAGCTTGGAACCTCCATCTTGATCGAACTGCCATGTTAAAAGTCTAAAGTCTCCTATAGAAACCCTCCAAGGATCTTTCCAAAAGATATCTCTGCTAAAATTAACACGAACGGTATCACCTCACTGAACTATCAGAACCTTATAAGCACTTTACTGAACTCTATTCCTCTCTTTTTCTCGTGTTCTTATCCATTATCAAATAATTTTTGAGGTGCTAATGCCGTTTTAACTCTACAATTCCATGTCCATTGTTGCTTTAAAACACTAAACAAGGACAAAAAAACACCATAAACGACCACCAAGGGCGGTATAAACCCCACTAGACTCTTACCACACATATACACAATTACATATTAGCGTTTGAACACCATTAAAGCTTTCTACAGCTAATAGTTGACACATTTATGAATTAGGTCACGTGAAATGTAAATAAATCTGCATCTCCTGCTTCGAAAAGACTAAAAACAGCATTAACTTCAAGTTAAGAAGAGGACAGCAAGTTTTAAGATGAGACATGGGGAGAATACAGGTGGCATTGGAGGATTTAAGAGCGATTGCTGGGGAGTAGCATTTTATATTTGGGCATATAGCGTCGTATAGAGGTTTTTGTTGCTGATAGGTGTAAATTTGTGGGTGAAATTGAAGGATTTACGGGGAATAACGATGGATCACCAAGAGTCTCAGAGGTCAAATAGTTTCCAAGTACGTGGTAAAGGTATGATATTTTCGCCGAGTGTGCCTGATCTGAGTCAACGGTTCAAAATGATGAATACGAGTGAGGGGTCAATTGGTAGTGAGAGTCTGAGGTTGCCGAAGAATGTTGATCAAAACGCATCATCTACGAGCAATTTGCTTGGGAACAAGCGACCCAATTCTACGATCTTGAGAGAGAATTCTGGTGGACTGTCTGTGATAAATCTGTATTGTGAACAGGATGGGGAAGAAGGTGGTGAAGACGGTGAGAATAGCCAGTGCCAGATGAACAGGAGTGATATTGAGTTCGAGGGTGAAGGTTTACATGAAGATAGTCTTTCGTCTGACGCAATGCACACATCAGAGCAGTTACCGACTCCGAATCCCGAGTTGCATGGCGAAGGAGAAGGAGGTGAGGTGGATGAGGCTCCTGGAGTGCAAGTAACGATTCGCAATTCAATGACGTTAATTGAGGACGTGAAGAGTTCGCATTTGGACAGGTATGGGTTTATGAAACAGACACAGTATATTTCGGAGCAGGAGTACAATGCGTGGTGGTCGGAGTATTCTAAATACTGTATTCGTAGGAAGCGCAAGTGGAAAGATCTTCTGGTGAAATCAGGCTTGCCTGTGGATAATGATTATCCAAGCCGGTTCCCCTCGAGGTCCGAGAAATTGAAGAGATATGTGAGGAAAGGTATTCCAGCTGAATGGAGGGGAAATGCATGGTGGTATTTTGCCCGGGGCCAAGAGCTCTTGAACAAACATATTGGTGTCTACGATAAGTTGTTGACCAAAATTAATGACCCCAATTTTATGAGTAAAGATGCTGAGATTATAGAGAGAGACTTGCACAGAACGTTTCCGGATAATGTTCATTTCCAAAAACCCAAGGGCAGTGACGAGGATCCAGTAATTATAGGGTCTTTGAGGAGGGTTTTGAAAGCGTTTTCGATATATAATTCCAAGATTGGTTATTGCCAGTCAATGAACTTTTTAGCTGGTCTTTTGCTTTTGTTCATGGATGAAGAGAGAGCATTTTGGATGCTTGTTATTATGACGTCCAAGTACCTTCCAGGCGTTCATAGCATAAACCTAGAAGGTGTTAACATTAACCAAGGTGTTCTCCTACTATGTGTCAAGGAGTATCTGCCCCAGTTCTGGCATAGGATATACTCTGATAAAGATAAGCGTGGCGACCAAGGAAAGATTTCAGACAAAAACGAATTTCTCTACAAGTTACCACCCGTCACTCTTTGTACAGCAAGCTGGTTTATGAGTTGTTTTGTCGGTGCGGTACCCATTGAAACTACGTTGCGAATCTGGGACTCGCTTTTCTACGAGGGTTCACATATTCTCTTCAAGATTTCTTTGGCGATTCTAGAACTAAGCGAACACAGCTTACCTAAATCGCACCATCACTTCCACAATAGACACCAGGATGACGAAGACATGGAACTATTCCAAGCTATCCAAACGTTCCCAAAACACTTGATCAATCCTAATGAACTCATAGACAAGGCCATTTTCAAAAGACGATTAAAGTTTAACGCTCTGGATCAAGAAGAGATCGAACGTTGCAAAAAGTACGTGATATCGCAAAGGGCGAAGTACAAGAACTTCCAAGAGGTCATGAAGAATGAGAACGGTGTCCCAAACAAAAGAGATCCTAAATTGGATCAGGAACTAATAGACGAAACGTTCTCAAGCGAAGGGTACGGCTTCAAAAGGGGACTAAACGGGGTCCATTGGAACAACAACATAAAAGAAAGAGTGCGCAGATTAAGCAGAAAAAAGTAATCTATTCATTCAAACATATATATCTACATATACATTAATTAATAGTGTCGAACCTTTTACTACTTTGCCAGTTCCCATCCTCTTTGCAACCTTTCGACAGCAATCTTGGTCACTTCTGCGTCGCCTAGACTAGTTTCGAGAAGATCCCTGATTTTGTCCCAAGGAAGAGCAATGGAATCTATGGTAGGAAGGTTCAATTGTGGGTCGGCTTCATCAATGTCCATTGGCTCGGGATCCGCTGCCGCAGGTTCCGGAGCAGCAGCAGCTGCTGTTGCTGCCGGTGTCTCCACCGGCTTTTCTGCCTTCGAGACCATGGCAATAAGAGCCAATTTATCTTTACTCAGATCAGAAACCAATTGCGTGTCATGTAGAACCTTACCCTTAAGCAATAACTTGATTTGACTGGCGCCCACGATCTCAGGCTCCGTCTCAACAAGGAACTCTTTCACTTGTCCAAACGTAGCAGTAGGTTCAAATGACTTGACATGAGAAAACCTTGGTGCCTTGATTGACTTAATTGACACCTCCACATTCTGAGGAACAGCCTTCTTGCGCGATTTGCTAGGATCGTACTTGTACTTCAATGGTGTTAGCGCAACTCCAAGATTGTTCACTTGTTGCAATGGCTTCCTATAGTTTGATGGTAACACAGGCTCATTCAACGCAGCAAGCGTCAAAAACTTGGTGATAAAATCGGTTTCAGACATTTCAATGAGGTACTATTCTTAATAAATCTCCACTCAAGACCCGGTATCGAGCTTTCCTGAATCGTTTTGGGCCTCTTTTCTCTTATATTTGTAGAAGAACATAGTTATATAATATGAATTGTGTCTGCTTTTAGAGGCTTAATCCGATTTAAACTTTTTACTAAGCACAATGGTAAAGGGGAAAAAGAACAACAGAACTAAAGCCCTAATCAAGGTTATATTGCTGTCTGGGACCCGCCAAATGGTTTCACTGATTCTAAACGACACAGCGGACAGCTCGGATCTGTCGAAAGCTGCAATTACCGTCGAAGATTCGTCAGTTGCGCAACAACCGAAATTCTTCAACTACCATGAATACGTAGTCACAAATTACAGAGCCCTTGAAGAGCAAGAGGCGAGGGAACATGGCCCGGAATATCCAATTTGCGTCACACACTTCCCCAATATCTATGTCCCAGAGTCCAGTGAAGAGTTTAAAACGACCAGAGTTGTCAGAATACCGAGAAGATTCGAATCATCTACCGAGTTTCCAAGCTTTAGCACAGACTTGCCCGGGTTCGAGCCAGCCGCACTTCCGGATCCACACAATAGACACTTCGTTCCTGTAGGCGAGTACCAGGGACAGCTTTTTGGGGACTCCAGTGTGAGCCCACTGGCCAATTATGTATCTCAAGAAGAATGGGCTTCTATTATTTCGGACATAAACGGCTTGCTAGCAGCAGCATACAACCCTGTTCAATTCCGAAACTTCGCGAATGTCGTGCTCGACTACTTCACACTCAATTTCTGGAGCATAGTAGCCCCATATGTTCTCAAGCACCCACTACAGAAGCTCGAAGACTACGTGGCTGAACTGAATCACTCCGATATATGTAAATCAAAGGGCATCAAGATCGTATCTCCTCGCGAAAACTCCTACCTTTCGGTATGTATCAAACGGAAGAAATTACAGCTACAATACTGAACCCACATACTAACATATCTTGGACCACCCGGGCTCTCTGGAGCTCGCATCCTTTACATTCACACAGTTGGACGTTATTATACCGAAACCTTAGTCACTACCAACGATAATGATTATTACGTTTAAAGCGCCAAATAGTCTTCTCTCCCTTTAACACACCACTACAAAAGAAAGTAGAAACATGTAGCAACAGGGATAGCAGGACCGCTGTACCGATCCATACGATCAATAAAGCTGCTTGCAACGCAGTATAGATGCTTACGATGCAATATAACGGGTATACGAGCGTTACAGCTACGAAAGATGACCCAATAACCCGATATTTCTTTCAGAAGTACTATGAAAAGGTGAATGAGGGCAAACCGAAGGCAGATGAGTCGAAACAAGAGCCGAATGTGTTTCAAACGACGTTTAACAAACTGTGCAAGCTTCTGAGGGGCTCAGACGCCAAACAGGAGGAAATAGCGCGACTTATGGAGCAGAAGCAAAACGCGATGTCGTACCAGGAATGGCTAGCAGCAGCAACAAGGCTTGACGATATCACGGATGCAGAGCAGTGGAAATCTACGAGAGAGTCTGTATTGTATGAATACAGTTTGGTAGAATCGAGTACGAAGGCTATGAGAGAAGCGCGACTTTCACAAGACTGGGCCCACTTGTTATATTTAATAAGGACCACCTGGGTACGGAACCGAGGGGGCATGGGTAACGTCAACCTTTACAGACATTCCTACGTTGGGACGAAGCATATAATTGAGGATTATGTTGAGGAATCATCGCGTTCTTTGCAGGAACTCGTGCATAATTCAGATTTAGATGATACGTACTTGTTGGGAATGCTTACGCAGACGAGGAAAAATATCGGTCGTACGGCGTTGGTTTTGAGTGGCGGTGGAACATTTGGGTTGTTCCATATTGGTATTCTCGTTACACTTTTTGAGCAGGATTTGCTTCCACGTGTCATTAGCGGGAGTAGTGCGGGTGCTATTGTTGCTGCTATTCTCTGTTCAAGGCACAAGCATGAAATACGATCCTTAGTAGACGACATCTTGGTGAAAGATTTCAATATCTTCAAAGATGACTGGGAAAAGAGCGAGGGAGAGAATTTACTTATAAAGATATCTAGATTCTTCAAAAATGGGACGTGGTTTGACAATAAAAATCTTGTCAATACGATGATAAATTTCTTGGGTAATTTGACGTTTAGAGAAGCTTATAATCGAACTGGTAAGATTCTCAACGTAACTGTTTCACCAGCATCAGTCCATGAACAACCTAGGCTTTTGAACAATCTAACAGCGCCCAATGTCTTGATCTGGTCTGCCGTGTGTGCTTCTTGCTCTCTTCCAGGTATTTTCCCATCTTCTCCTCTATACGAGAAGGACCCAAAGACCGGAGAAAAGAAAAAGTGGAATTCTAGTTCTGTAAAGTTTGTTGATGGTTCTGTCGACAACGATTTACCAATTGCAAAGCTTTCTGAGATGTTTAACGTTGATCATATCATTGCATGCCAAGTGAATATTCACGTATTCCCGTTCTTGAAACTTTCCGTGTCTTGTGTTGGTGGGGAAATTGAGGATGAGTTTAGTGCAAGGTTCAAAATGGCATTGGGTAAAGTGTATCGATACATGGCTAGTGAAGTGATTCATGCTTTAGAAATTGCTACGGAAATTGGTGTCGGAACCAATGTCCTGACCAAGCTGAGATCTGTCTTGTCGCAACAGTACAGCGGTGATATAACAATTCTCCCCGAATTAAGTTCGTTGTTGAGATTTAACCAACTTCTAAGTAATCCCACCCAAGAATTTTTGTTAAGGGAAGCTACTAATGGTGCCCGTGCTTGTTGGCCGAAGCTATCTATTATAAAGAACCATTGTGGACAAGAATTCGAGTTGGATAAAATGATAAACTACTTGAAGGGTAAAATAATTTCAAACAAAGATTTCAAAGGAAATCCATTTCAAATTACTGGCCAGGAGTTCCCCTTGATAAACAGTCCAGTTCTTACCAGTAATGAAAAGAAAGCTATCCATATTTTTGATGACGTGTTACTGAACGCTGATAACTCCGAACAGTTCATGGTGGTACCTGATGCCTCAGGCTCTCGAAGATTGGAGGACTATCATAACTCACCAAGGTCTGTTAGCGGGCACAAAAGCAGGATGCACGACCGCCGTAAGTCTGAATCTAATAGCAGTTTAACGAAAAGAGGTAAGCGCCATAACTCAATCTCTGTACCTTATTCCTCATCAAATTCACCTCTGTCAGAAAGGATATATGCCCCAGTTATGCCATTCCGTCCGCCTTTTGACAGAAAACAAAGCATTGGGGAGTTGCAACTAAAAAAGACAATTTCCGTTCCATCTAAAAGTAGCAGCTTTACAAAGATTGACAGCGAAAGTAGCCCTATATCCCTGACTCCGATTGTTGATAAAGGAACATCTGGTCAGACAGATTTAGTACTGTATTCTGGCTATCAATCAAATCCTAGCTCTCCTCTGAGAACCAAAAAACTAAAGAATAGAAAGAAATCATCGACAAAACAAACTCCAAAAAGAAATAGTGAAACTGCATGACCGGCAGTCCAACTAAAATAATAATGATAATAATAATACTAACAACAGTACCCAACTTCTAATAATATAATGCTATATACTAAAAATAAAATAGAATTGAATTTCTTAAAACATCCACTTAGCGGTACCAGAAGGAGTTAACTCCGAATTTCTCCCATTGTGGTTTGTTAAAAGAGCACTGTATGCTTTCAACATATCCTCTTTGTTCTATGTCTTTCACCGTATTAGGAGAGATCTGTTGACAACCGTCAACAATAAGACATTGCAGTTTTACCTGACTGTTACTAAGTTCTCTTGCAATATCATATAGTTGATACCCTTGCATCGATGGATTAAATGAAAGATCTAATCTATTCAGCGATTCAATCTCCGGCAGAACTAGGGCAAGTTGCCTAAAACATCTAGTATGATGAAAACTCATATTAGGAACACTTAGAACCTTTAAATTTTGCATGTGTCTTAGGAACAAAAATACTGTCGTCTCAGTGTCCGTTCTTGGGTACAGTTCATCTGATATCTCTGTCAAGTTACCAATATTCAACGTCTTTATATGAGGTAATTCGTTTAAGAGCCTGTAAAGTACACTTCTTCCAATTGAACTATTCATTAGATCCAAAGTCCTGAGCTTATGCAAATTTTCGATCACTGTATCCATTTCATGATCGGAATACAATTCAACATTGTAAGACCTAGTTGATTCAGAAGGACTTTCTCTATAGGTTAAATGGGTCAATTGTTTGAAAACTTTACCATTTTTTAGCAGACCTATGAAATCCATCAGAGATGCGCCCGTGTTTCTCTCCAGCCACAATTCTGTCACATTTGGGAAGTTCTTAACCCAATCTCGCGATTGGATACTTCCAAAGTTTAAATTTGCAATGACAAGTTTCTGGACTTTAGGAAAGGTATGGATCGCCGGTCTGAGAATACAGGCGAATGGTGGCGGTTCAGTGAATCTATTATCTTTGTACAGAAGTTTAATTGATTGTAAAGAATGCGAAAGGGGAGTTAAATCATAGCTTAGTTGTCGTTGCTGTATACCATTCATAGATGTCGTTCCTCCTTTAGCAGTGTTTGCACCAACTAAGACTTCGAGTTTCTGAAGAGCAGGCACATTTTGAAGAAACTCACCATCATTGTCTCTTAGAGACAATGGATCATAAGAGCCGAATATTGAGAACTCTTTTAATTGTTCAGTCAGAACTCTCTTCCCAACTAGTAGCCTTAAGATCTTAGCAATATCCGTATGAGAGAATTGTAAAACCATCTTCTCAACGTATTTTGCTAGATTGTGAAACAGCAGCTGAGAACACTTGAGCTCCTCGTTTGAAACCATGACGGAGTAATTCAAAGATGCAATTGTTGAAGACACGCAATTTTTAGACTTAATAAATTTCACCATTGAGTTCACTTTCGAGCAGCTTGTCTTATTCAAGCTAATGGCATCTATGATCATCGGAGTGTTTGATAATTTATTATACCAGAGTTTTGAAACTCGCATACACGTCGTGATGTCTTTGGTATCAAGGTGTGTCATAATAGATATCACAAGCTCTACCGGTAATGTGTCAATTGGATCCTTCGTTATAGTCTTAACTTTCTTTGATACGCTAAAATCCTCATCAAGTTCCACATCTAACCCAACTGTTTTCTGCTCTATCAAAACGCGTTTCTCTTGTCGAACTGAAGGGTCAGCATTTTCCATTGACTTGCTTCTTAATAGTATCAAGTATCTGTCATTGAAAAGCTTTTCATGCAGAGGAGATACTGCTGTACCCTGACTTCTTAATCTATCAACTAGTTCCTGTCCCTTTTTATAAGTAGCCCTAGCCTTATCCCAATTATTGGCTAGTTCATACGATTTCCCCAGACGAAGCATCGCCCTAGTACTACAGGGCTCGATCTTGCAAAAATACTCCGATTCCCTAACAGCCCGTTTATAGTCGCCTACCTTCATCAAACACGATATTCTACTATCCAATAACTTATTGTACAATGGATGGTAAGCCTTTGATTCATCATGAGCAGATCTTCTGGGAAGACCAGCCTCGACGCGTAACCTTTCTATTAAATCCATGGAATAAGACCGGGAAAGCTTCATTGCCTTAGAAAATAGACTCAACGCCTTTTTATAGTCCTTACATTGCATACATTTTACTCCCAAGTCATAAGTTCGCAGTAATAAACCATCTGCTTGTATATTAGCAGCTTCATTTGTACCTTCCATTATATCATTATTACCTATCAATTCGCTTCAAATATACTAGAATTGGCTCATAAACCACCGTTAGCGCTAAGAAAATAGATTGCAGTTGATTTCACTAGTTTGATTGCACCAAATAACAGCTCTATAGCCAGCTCTTGTATGTTTTATATCTCTTCTTCTGCGATTAGTCCGAATATTGGTGAAGATCTAGTTTTCGGATTAGTAGAAGATCCATATAAGCTTTAAACTTAACACACCACATGATTTTGGTGATTGAAGACATAGAGACCGGAAATCTTACTCTATTTGATCGGATGAACGTTAGAACCATAACCCAAACATGCGATTGCTAATTGAGACGTTGCTGTCAGCAACGATCTTGTTCTTTGGGACCCTCGGAACTGGTTTTATACCTATAGTGTATATGAATAAATTAATAGAGAAGGGAAATGGCGAGATGAAATACTTAAAGTATATTTCTGACTTTGGAATTGGGATGTTATTGGGTACATCTTGTTTATTGGTTATTCCGGAAGGTGTTGAGCGTTTTGCAGAATCAGGAAGTGGGCGTGGGTTTGGAATTAGCTTGCTGTTGGGATTTCTCATATTATATGGTTTTGATAGATTCTTGCATGCCTTACAAACGGGCAGCATAGCATTGAGTTGGTGGGACGCCGCGGCAGAACCAGTTGTTATTGAGAGTAGAAGAGACTTCTTTAACTTGACCAAGACTTTACCTATTATACTGTCGAACAACATTGTTTTCGCGTTGGTGATCCATGGATTCTCTGATGGATTAGTGCTCGGAGTTTCACAATCTTATGATTCATTGAAAGTAGTGATGCTAATAGCTATAGTGATCCACAAGATCCCAGCTACGCTTTCATTAACCGGATTGATGATATCGAAGCAGCGACTACCGAAACCAACTGTTATCGTGAATCTCACTGCATTCAGTTTGTCTACACCTATTGGTTTAATCTTTGTGATGTGCTTAAAGTTTATTAGCAACGATATACTTGAGAAATTCAGCGATGGGTTATTGGTTGCCAGTGGAAGCAGCTTGCTATACGCCTCACTTCTTTCTTTGAACGCATCCGGTGACGATCATGTTCCATATGAAGCCTTGGAAGGGGACGAGTCAGGCCCAGAAAGGGAAAAAGAGTCTCTACCGGACTTCAAATTATTGCTCTTAGGGGTGGTAGTTCCATTAGTGATCTCATTCTTTGTTCCCGAAGGATGATCTCGAACAAAAGAATAATGTACATATTAAATGATACTATATTAGAAATAGAATGATCGATATACTTTTACTTATTTACGTTTTAGGCTTCTTCTCTTCAACCACTTATCCTTCGACTTCAAGATGCTAGTTTCTCTCTTAGGGGCTAGCGACCTGGACACATTCATCGAAGAAAGAAGATTGACCGTCACTGGGCCTTTCTGGACTTGTGTCTTTCTTAAATCTCTTAGAGTTCTCCTCTTTTGTTTTCGTATTTCCTCTCTCACCAGCTGTTCTTCTTCCCTGGCAGCCTCAAGATCCTGCTTACTGAAGTTTATATGTTTTGGCTTCACGCTCAAGCCTTGGGCTTTATCACTTTCTTCCGGGTCCTCTTCATTTGTCTCTAGCTCGTCGAAGAACTCTTGTGGTAGCTCCTCTGGGTCTTCCATATCGTCGGTTCGCACAGCAACACCACTGTTCTGCACGTCTGATCGTTGTTTAGCCTCTTCTAACTCGAGTTTCTTCTTCTTCTCCAATTGCTGCTGCTTGAATATCCTCTCATTCTTCCGTCTTCTCTCCTTAGCTGCTTCTTCTTGGGCCCTCTTGGCTTCCTCTTGTGCTTTAATCTTCTCCTCCAAAACGTCTTTCCCACTGCTCAAGCCCTCTTCTTCAGGCGCATCACTCTCACTATCGCTATCGCTATCACTATCACTATCAACTGGTTGTTTCTTTGCTACATTGATAGCTTCCAGCGTGGAATTGCCCTCGTCTGCTGTATGGAAAGAGTCTTCTGCATCGTCATCGAACTTTAGATGCCTTTTCGCTACCACTGCTGCGCCGGATTCAAACACTTTTTTCAACCCCATAGTCCCAAATGACTTATCTGATAATTCTGAACGTCCTAGGTTACCCAAACTACTGTTTAAGGTTCGAAATTGGTTCCCTACTTGTCACATTCATGTGCTCATCTGGTATACATCTACAAGCTCATCGCATCGATTTCAACCAAATTTTTCACTTTTGAAAAGAAACGGACTGCTAATAATTATTTACAAAACACGTGTCTTATTTTCTTTGCCAGGGTCTCGAATAGAGAGAGGACGCCATAACAATATATCATCACACATTCGATCCACACCACCTTTGACAGATTAACCTGGGTATTTGGGTGCAAAGAGATATATCAATTATGAGTAAGTAGGTAATTAAGTAATTAAGTAAGTAAGTATATCCTACGATGCCTTCAAGGCAATGTCACAAAATTGCTCGCCGAAAAGCATCTTTGCAACGTCAGTACCCAAGATCCAGCACAACGAGGCTTTTATGATGACCCACAAATAGGTCGAGCCACGGCCAGTAACTAGCGAGAAAATAGCCCCTGCAATACAAATGACAATTAGGACGTATGTAATAATAACTGGGTATTTTTCGTATAGAGCTCTCAAAAACCGCGCCATGGGAGTGTCCATGGGTAGCTGCGACTGGAGAGATGTGGCCGGGGTATGAGGTCTTTCGCTTGATGGTGGTGCAGAATGTGGTGCCCAGCAATCTATCTCTGCAGAGTGCTCAGGGGAAGGTGCCAGGTATATTTCCTCCTCAATCGATCCCTGATTTTGATAGCTGTTCCCATTCAATGGATCTAACAATGGCGTTGTCTCACTTGGCCCCACCACCAATTGACCTTTCTCTAAGTCACTCGCACTATACCCCATGCTGTCCAAAGGAACAGGCGGTATTTCTAAAAGCGAACTGGGATCCGCGACTGTTGGTGGTCTTGTTGGCGTGCTAATACGACGAGATTCATCGTGCAGTGAGTTGTCTATGATTCGTACAGATTTACTCTCACCTGGGGCAGCATCGTTTTGCTTTAGAATAGATTTAATGGGCAGCGAATTTTGTGTCTCCGAAGAATTCGACTGGGTTTCATTTGGCGATCCAAGTACTCGAGGGGATGGTTTGGAATAATGTTTTGGCTGGGGTTTTACTCTCGGCTTGGTGGGCGACGAGTGTTTTGTAACTGGTATAGAAGATGCTGGTTTATTTTGACGTTTGGGCGAAAACCTCCTGTTGATTAAACTCTTCATGATTAACACACGTGAATCTTTGCTGATTTCCCCTGCTGTAAGTGTTATTACTCCACAGTGTACAGATATGAAACACGAATTGGTTAGCCTAGAAGCCAGACTTTCCTCTTATATATCTGGTTCTTTGTGACGTCTTGTAATACTGACACATAGTCAGAGAAATATGCAAGCACGGAGAAAAATCGGCATTGTTTCCTGCTTGGCATATGTCCAAGTAGTGATTAGAGCTGAGCGTGCTTCCACTAGGAGTAGTCGAACGGCCTGTGGGGTTGCTGCTTGCTTTCGGAACAACACGACAGGTGCTTCTGTAGCTATATGAATCACGTGACATGAGTACAAATTCACGTATTAATAGATTTATCGGGCGGGTTTCGGACTCTCCAAACGCAGAGCAAATAATGCGTAATCGAGCCAGGTATCCATCCATATAAACATCCAGTGACTTAAATCGTTTCCCAACCAACTGATTGTCCAAAAAATGCCTGTTCCAACCTGTCTTTTGTATTCGAATCGCTCCCCATTCTTCACTAATTCTTCACTAATGTATAGAATTAAATGTATATATTAGATTCAGACTTGTAAAGGTAAAGCCCAGTTTCCCGAAAAAGGGAGAGCGCAAGAGAACCACAAAGCAGTGCGCACCAGGGTTTGTCGGTAGGTATGGCAGATAGATACGAGGCCCGCATTAGTTCTGCGGGAGGATTGAGAACAGCTGATACAGATTTCCTCGACAGTAATGATAATTTTGACGATTTAGATGATGACTTCTTAGATATCTACAACTTGAGTTGGAAGCAGCGGATAATCCAGCAAACCAAGCGGTCTATCAGGAGTATAAGGGAGAAATACGATGAATTGAGTGCTGGGAAAAAGCTATTGGTGGTTTTCCTGTGCGTTTTGGAAGCAATTTTGCTCTTTATAGTTGTTGTTAAGCGAGAAGCGATAATGCACTGGTTGGTGGAAGTTTCGAATGACTTGAAGGAGAAATGGTACACTGCGCCTTTGCTAATGCTGTTGATTATTCTAGTGTCATTCCCACCTGTTGTTGGATATACATTTTTGTCTCTTTCGACCGGGTTAATCTATGGACTATCGGTCAAGGGTTGGTTTATACTGGCTTTTGCGACAGTAGTCGGCTCAGTAGCGGCATTCACTGTGTTCAAGAAGGTTTTACGTTCGCAAGCTGAGAAGTTGATTCGTATGAACTCGAAGTTAGAAGCCGTATCTTCGGTACTCCAGGATAATGATAGTTATTACATTCTTGCATTGATCAGGCTCTGTCCGTTCCCATATTCATTTACGAATGGGGCATTGGCAGGAATTTACGGAATTTCTATCAGAAACTTTGCCATTGCAAATGTGGTTACGACTCCCAAGGCTCTCATGTATCTCTTTATCGGGGATAGGCTCAAGAGTATGGGAGAAGCCAATTCTGGGGCAGCTAGACTTCTGAATTTCATTTCGATTGTTTTGGCATGTGTGTTCTTGGTACTCACCACATGGCTATTATACTATAGGTTTAAGAAGAGGTACTTAGAGCTTCAGTCTGAACAGAGGGGCTCTTTTGATATCTTCTGAGATATGTCACCAACAGTGCGTCCTCTGATATTATATTATATTACATTATATTATATATACGATAAGACTAAATACCAAAAAAAAATACAACAAACAAACGAATGATACTGCATAAGCGTTTGAGTAATTGATTATGATTGCCATTACTTCTTAAATACATTGCCGAGTTTCTTCTTAGGCTTCTTCTTTATTACCTTATTTGCACTAAGATTTAGTTTAAGTGGTGCAGTCGGTGGAGAATCCACCTTGGGTTCCGTCGCATTATCCGTATCCGAGACACTTGTAGATTGAACTTCTTCCTCCTTCTTCATTTTCTCAATCTGAGCTTTTAATAGCTTCATCTTGATCTCCTGTTCGCTCCGTTCACCCTGCTTCAACGCCTCTATCTCTTTCTTCCGTATTACATTCTCTGATGACGAATCAATATAGCTAATCATAAATCGTCCGGGATCCGAATCGCTCGTAAGTTCGTCAATCCCATGCACACGAATACTACCCTTTTGACTGAGGTGCTGAATGAATCGTGTCAATGACGTGAATTTGGTAGCATTCATATGTATATGATCCTTGTCTTGAATGAACTCGTTGTAGAATTTGTTCGCTTCAACCTTCTTCTCTCCATGCATAAGCCGTAGCAACCTAAGGAAATCTTTCTCAAATTGGATCGTATATTGCTCTATGTCCTCATGTGTTATATTACTGAGCCTCTTCAAGTGCGATGGGGACTTGCAATGCGACTTGTAACCGTTTTCGTCTCTACATTGCTTCTGACATATTTGACAGTAGAATCGAAGCTTCTGCAAGCCCCGCATCTTGAGCTGCTTATTCAAAAAGGATGCACTACCAATATCTCCCGCTGCCATCACTATGTTCACTCTCACTTTCCATGCAATCTGACTACCTTATACCTATTACTTTCCTTTCCAACTCTCTCTCTCTTCTATATACCTAGTTAAATAAAGCGATGAGATGAGCCGATATTTTAAAGGTCTTCTTTCTTTCTACTAACCTATACCTTTAAAAGGACAGAAAAACGAGTAAAGTATTGGCTAAAAGTTGGTTCCAGGACCAAAGCTATTCGAATAGGCACTGTAACAAGGCTTTCATACAATATATCATGTTTAGAAGGGTGTTCAATCTGGGTTTGAGGAGTCAAGCAAGATTTTTCAATACTCCAGGCACAAGAGTTACTTATAAGAGGTTTGACGGAAAGACCAGTAGCTCATTTACCGAACTATTGTTTGATAAGACCTCCAGGAAATACCTCGCCATTGTGTTTGGTACTGGTGGGCTCTTTTATTTGACTCATTTGGAAGAAGCTCCTGTCACAGGCAGAACAAGGTTCATCTGGTTCCCCAGATCACTTGAATTAAAGGTTGGTGAGTACACTTACAACTCTGTAATTGAGCAAACACGGGGGAAAATACTACCAGAATCCCATCCATTGACAAGAAAGGTATCGCGAATCTTTTATAGGATTGTTGAAGCTGCTGCTAACGATCCTGCAGTCGATAAAACCCTGTTGAAAGATGTGAATTGGAAAATCCATATAGTGAATGATCCAAGCATGCCACCAAATGCGTTCGTACTACCTGGTGGTAAAGTGTTTGTCTTCAGTAATATTTTGCCAATTTGCAAGAATGAAGATGGTTTGGCTACTGTCTTGTCGCATGAGTTCTCTCATCAGTTGGCTAGACACACTGGGGAAAATCTCTCAAAGGCACCGGTCTATGCCGTCTTGGGTGCGTTATTGTATACAATTACCGGTTCAGAAGGTATCAATCGGATTCTGGTCGACAGTTTTATGAGAATGCCTGCTTCTAGAGAAATGGAGACCGAAGCTGACTACATAGGTTTAATGGTCATGTCTCGTGCTTGCTTCCACCCTGAAGAAGCGGTGAAAGTATGGCAAAGAATGGCTGCTGTAGAAGAAAAACAGAGACGTGGAGGTCTCGTTGATCTTGAATTCTTGTCGACACATCCAGCAACGAAGAAAAGAATCGACAACATGAATAAGTGGTTACCCAAGTCACAGGAGTTGTATGACCAATCAAATTGCGGAACTTTTGGAGGCTTCTACGGAGCTTTCCAAGATGCATTTGGTCACCCTACTACTAATGGCATTTCAGAACCTAAAATCACTATATGGGGTATTTAAGGTAATCATTAGCATTAAACTTTTATGTAGGTATATGTTATTACAATGGTTTCCTTCTCTTGATTCCTATCCGAACTGAAGGTTGTTCTTGTTCCTCGAAACTGTCGTCGCTTTCGAGAATCAGTTTTTGGCTATTTCTTTGCGACTCAAACGTTGTTTTATCTTGTTGTAATTGTTTGATAGCCTTCTGGGCATTTTCTTGTAATTTTTCGATTTGTGTATCGATGCTGTCTTTACCGTCAGGCGGGTTGGAGTTACTGACGTCCGCCTTTTCCTTACGTCTTCTGATGTGATAAAATATACCACTAATTTCCATAACCCATAGTGGGTCTACAGCAGTGACAACGTTAATATACTCCCTCGTTGTCATCAAGAGCTCATGGTACACAACATAAGGAGGTAAATCACCAACGCCAAACAACGCACTTGTAGGATGTATTCTTAACTCCATTCCGGTCTTTAGATGAATATATTTCCCTAGACCTGACAATTTAGCGGTCTGGTTTATGTAACCTGCGCATAGACATTTCCTAATCGGAGACCAATCCGCACCAGAGGATGATATAGGAAGCCCTTGTTTTTTAATGACATACAACAATTGTTCTCTGATAAACCTTGCCCTCTGCAAGGATTTATATTGAATAAAATGCGAATTGCACCAATGTGCTGACCATCTATTAGCTTTCCACTGAGAGTAGACATTCAATAATGTCAAATGATCAGACTCCGGCACAAAAAATCTACTTCTTTCTTGGTCAGATTCTTCTTCTCGTTCTTTAGGTCTATAAAATACTGAGGGCACAGAAAGCATAGACACAATTGTCAACATTTCATTGGTACAGCCGTATCCCGACGAGCAAATCAAGATTTTCGATAAGAAAGGTTGCAAGGGGAAAGAGCTCATTAATCTACCTAATTTGGTTAGGTTTCCAAAGTTGTCTAGAGCACCTAAGGTCCAGAGATCGTACAATGAAGTCATCAAATTTTGTGAAGGAGGTGCATCGATGAACGGAAATTTGGACACATCGCTGATATTTAAGGACTTCAATTGTAAAAGCGTGTTTGATAAATTAGTTCTTTGAATTTCTGGTATTGCCTGTGGGTACATATCTTCAATCGCACTATCGTGAGTGTAGAGACGATAAGCAACACCGGGTCCCGTACGCCCTGCTCTTCCGGACCGCTGATTAGCATTAGCCAAAGAAATAGGTGTTATTCTCAAGCTATCAAGTCCTATTTTAGGGTTGTAAACTTTTAATTTGGAATATCCACAGTCTATCACATACTTTATACCATCAACAGTTAACGAAGTCTCTGCTATATTAGTTGCTACCACAATCTTACGAGTATTTTCTTGCTGCCTCTGAAATATTCTATTCTGCACATCCGCTGGCAATGATGAATATATTGGAAGAACGCGCACGTCATTCATGTGCGATTCAAATTCAGCTCCATACTTTTTTGTATAAATCTCTGTGAGTCGCTCAATGATAGTGTCACATGTAGCCTCAATATCTTCTTGACCTGTCATGAATATTAATATATCTCCATTTGATAGAGGTGTTGATAAATGAATGTCTAATGCTTGATGAACTGCTGCTTCGACGTAATCTGAAACAGGATGATTAGTATAATTTATTTCCACTGGGAATGTCTTTCCTGGAATATGGAACTGGGGAGCATTTCCGAAAAATTGTGAGAATTTATCTGCATTCATAGTCGCTGAAGTTACTATAAGTTTCAAATCCCTTCTCCTGGCCAATAATGTCTTGAAGATTCCTAGAAGAACGTCTGTATTTAATGACCTTTCATGAGCTTCGTCCATAATAATACAAGAATATTTCTCCAGCAATGGATCGATCATTGCTTCCCTAAGAAGAATACCATCAGTCATAAATTTAATTTTCGTCAAATTAGAAGTTTGGTCTTCAAAACGGATCGAATAACCGACTTTCTCACCAAGAGGAGTATTCATTTCTTTCGCTACTCTATCCGCAACCGATACTGCTGCAACTCTCCTTGGTTGGGTACAACCTATCATGCTTCCATTAGCTGAAAACCCATCTTCATAAAGAAACTGGGCCAATTGCGTAGTCTTACCCGAACCAGTCTCTCCTATGACCACTGTGACTTGATTATCTCTTATAAAGCGTAATAGATCATCTCGTACTTTGAAAGCGGGCAAAGTTCTTCTGATAGCTTGTATCTGTTCAAAGCTCTGCTCCTTTTCGGAGCTATCTATCTGTGGGTTCACAGATGAAGTGGGTTTTTCATCTGTATCCGTAGTGCCATCCTCGACACCTAGTAAAGAGCCCAATGCACTGCCTTGTAATTTTGCAGCATTCGCTGATTTAGTCTTCCGATCTTTCTGCAATCGTCTCATAGCCACCAACTTGCTTCCCTTTCTAGAGTTGATCGAGAAGTCACTCTCGGGGTTTCTGATGGGGTTCACAATATTCTTGTTAGATGCCGAAGTGGAGGCATCCATGGCCCCAATTATCGCATGTTCTCCATATTGGTCGTGGAAATCCAACAAAAATGGCGGAATTAAAGACTTTCTCTCCTTCAAAGTTAGCGATCTTAACTGGATCTCAGGTTCTATCATATCTGCATCTCCATCATCATGATCATGGGGATCTTCACGAGACAAATCCCCTGCCACCGCGTCATCTATACCAGTCTGGATCACATTCTCGAAACTATCGTTGTTATCATACCAATTTCTATCCTGCGACAAAAAGTCCTGGTCGTCCTTTATATCTTCTAAATCGCTATTATTCGTATCATTGACATCCAATGATGTTTCTCTTTCTGTTTCCGGATCTGGCTTAACAACAGCTTGCGTTGAACCACCTGCTTTAACTTTGCCCGGAAATACCCGTTTCTTGAACTTAGGCTTAATACTTATCCCTAGCTCTTCTTCTTCATCATCTTCCTCATCCTTTTCTCCATAATCATCATCTGGCTTCGAAAATTTCACAGCAAACTTCTTCCTCTTAATTCTTGGCTCTGGTAACGCTGTTGGTGCAGCTGCCAACGCTGGTGCAGCCGTAGTTGCACTTCCCTTCGTCTCATTTTGTTCCTCTCGAAGCTTCGTAAAAAGTTCCTTCAAAAAGTCATCTTTGTTCTTGAATTTCCCTAGAGCCTTAGCAGCCCCAATAAACTTATTGATGTCTTGGTGTAGCCGTGCTATCTGCTTCAAAGTCGCCACAAACTTCTCGGTAACATTCGAGCTTGTATTCTCCTGAATCCATCGCTGTAATTCAGAATCCATCAATCCCTAAATTAAACTGTTTTTGACCTACGGTATACCAATATATTCAAATGGCCATTACCCATATATCTGAATTAACCTCTCTAAAGCCTATTAGATGCTGTTGATTGGCTTTTTAATGGTAAGTTGTAGTGGCTTTAAAGGTTTAATAGTAATTATATAAGATTGATGGATGATGATGGCATTGGGCTGGGCGGATCTTTCCGAAAACCTGAAGTGTTACCCGAATATTGTCTTTTTATAAAAATCACGTGATTGATTTTTCTTCAGACCTGGAAAAAAAAAAATTTAAAGCTTTTGGAAAGCACATCAGAACTGAAAACACATAGAAGAAGCATAGAAGTTGAACAAGAAAGAGAGTTAATATTAACCTGGAAGAGGTTTTCTTGTGCTTGGAGAATTGTTTATTGTCCGCTGGGAATTACTAAACACCGAAACCGGGACTAGAGTTTGAGCAATGGTCAGGTTATTCTCTACAAGTGCTCGTGCAGCAAAGGACCTTTCGAAGATCATTGATAAATCGGGCAAGATACCCAAGATTGTTGGGCCAGCTACCATCTACAACCCCAAGTCGTCTGCTTCTAATTACAAGGGTTACTTGAAGGCTAAGCTTCCAGCAGGTTTGTACTATGATCCTGCACCATCGTCTATCCATGGGTCGATTCATTCAGAAACCATTCCAAAATCTTTTCTACCAGCAAACGACCCAAGACGTGAGATTGTGGACGAGTTGACTGCCAAAGATGCTGAAATATCCAAGGTAGCGCCGGTGCTACATAACAAGGGCGAGAAGACATACCATTTGAAGCCTGAAGATATCGAGGAAATCAAGAGATTAAGGTTGGAAGACCCAGTGAAAAACTCCAGAAAGGCATTGGCCAAGAGGTTTAAGTGCTCTCCACTCTTTATATCGCTTGTTTCTGAGCCACCTAAGGAGAGAAAGGAGGAAATGGAGCAAGTGCTGGAAATGATTAAGAGCCAGTGGCATCCTTTGAGAGCTGCTGCAAGAGCCGACAGAAAGAAGAGAAAGGCTCTTTGGTATAGAGCATAAAGAAGAAATAGGTTACCCCTGTCCTGTATATATTAAATATATTTTTATATGAACGCTAACGCTGCATGACTCTATAATAATAAATACAAATAGCGTCGTCGGTCGTCGGTCGTAGTCTATAAAAGAGAGATTATTAGATTGTTACAAAATATTTTTACACGTTTTTTTCCTTTCGAGGAGCTGCTGCAACGCTTAATACTGCATCTCGTCGAAAAACTCGTATTCGTCTTGTATCCTCAGCAGGATGTCCTCGAACAGCTGTTTCTGATATGTGTCTTGTATGCGTAGCTCCAGCGCAATCTGATATCGCTGTTGACCTTCACATAGCATCGCAACCTGAAACCATTTCTCCGTCCTTTTCAGTACCGTCTGTAGCTCCTCCAGATTATTGATAACCTGAGTCTCACAGAACAGTCGACCCTCGCCAGCCTCCTCCCTATCAACTCCAACCACTTCCTTCTCAGATAAGAACTGAAATCGATATAAAGACGGCCTACTCACCATCGAATAGCTACTACCGTCCAAATACGTTAGCTCTTCCACTATCAGCTTTCCCTCCCATAATTTATGCTGCGGTTCCCACGCCCTCGCAATATCTCGCGGTATTATATTGAATAATGAACATCCATCTATCGTTCTTTTATGCGTCGTCAGTACGTTCTCCGGAACAGTCATACTATCTTAAACACAAAATACATGTAAAATCCACACCTTCCTTCGCAGTAACTTCAAACCCTGAGTGTTTTCTTGGTCCTACCGTTTGGTAACCTATTGCTGTATACTTTTTTCACACGCTTTCTGGCTCGGTTCTAGCGGAGTTCATCGATATCTCTTTCTATCTCATCTCGATCGATGCCGAGTCCGATGTCATGACAAGTTATTGATAAGATTTTTATTGTTCACGTGACATTTATTTGAGCGCAAAAATTATACATTTTTGTATATTAAAAGTTCAATCCAACAACTGATTGGTTTACTTTCAACACTTTAGTTGGGAATAGAGGGTCCATATATGGCCATTGGAAGCACTTGAGCCATCTAGGAGGACAATTTTCAATAATACAAATACTGTAACATGTCGAAGTATTACGATGAAGATGATGCGATAGATTATGAAGAGGATATTCCTGACTTTCAAGATGAAGACGAGTTTGATGACTATTTGAATGACGAAGAATACGAGTTGCTTAACCAGATTTTTCCAACGGCAAAATCTGAATTGGAGGAATACCAGGGATGGGACAATTTAACTGTGAAGAAGGCGTTATTTGAGCACAATTTTGACCTTACTAGCGCAATGATCGAATTAAAGAGGAAGTTCAAGAAAAAGGGTATGTATATATTATTATTATTTTAAAGACCGATGTTTTCAATTGAGTTTGCGTGTTTCAGTGACGATTTCTGGGTGGTTCTTCTATGTTCCTACAGATAGTGTGATATGTTTATTTTGGTGTTTTTCGATGCAAGGAGTTTTATGGTGGGCATATTAGCTATACTAACGAGATGGATGCTCTTTCTTTACCAACAGGAGAGAAGAGGAGGGGCCGCAGAAAAAGGAATTGATATACAGCTTGAACCATCTTTGGGCTATTTGACTAACACATGCGATGCAACATCCATACTTTTTGTGATTGGAGTGTGTCTTTTTTGTTTTCTATGAAGAACCAAAGGCTGACAAACCACTTTCAACATTAGAGATGTTGGCGAGGAAACGGGCCATGCAAAAGCAACAGCAAAAGAGTAGTGCGACGGTACCGACGTCAGGCCAAACCCCCTCTCTTTTGGATGCACTTAAAAAGAATAGTAGCGCCAAAAAATTAGGCGGTGCAAATGGCCCTGCTGCTAAACAGTCATTATCAGAGAGGTTGCAGTCTCTTAAGCTTTCGAGTAAGGGGAGTGTCAGTGGCCATACTGTCAATACGAATGCGACTAATAATACCAATAGTGAAGTACCGCATACAGCAACGCGAACTCTAGCATCTAAATTAGCTTCGTTGCGGAAAGCTAAACCGGAACCCAAGAAAGATGAGGAATCACCTGTATCACAGGAACCGAAGAAGAACGGAGAGCCTGGTAAGAATCAAGAAAACGTGGATACTCTCAAGCGTATTGATAATACATGGACGTGGAAAA
The DNA here is from genome assembly GCF_001417885.1 of Kluyveromyces marxianus DMKU3-1042. Lineage (NCBI taxonomy): Eukaryota > Fungi > Ascomycota > Saccharomycetes > Saccharomycetales > Saccharomycetaceae > Kluyveromyces > Kluyveromyces marxianus. Next base: position 867,892 of record NC_036025.1, read on the forward strand.
TCTTGAAAAAGCTCAATGATGTTGCTTCTCCCAACAAGACAACAAATATTAGTAAAAGCCCCTCCTTATTAGTTACTAATATCATCATACAGGAGGAGAGACACGAGAATGCGTCCCTGAAGAGAAAACATGATGAACTATTCACAGTTTATTATCCAAATACTAACAACCGTTCAGCCAAAAAACAAGCGATTTCAAACTTCAATAAACCATCGCCGGATGATGTGGCATTGACTCAACAAAAAGCTGCTTTCGAGGTTGACCGTGTCAAAGATAATATAGCAAAATTGTCTTTACAGGAGAAGAAGGATACTCAGAGTAAGCATAGTAACAATAATAATGATAATGTTGGCGAAAAGGAAGAAGAAGAAGATGATGATTATGAAGACGATGATGAATATGACAGGGTCAATGTTGAAGATGTGCCTATCAGAACTTACAAAAAAGCTACTGTTCCAACCAAACCTAAAAATCCTATCAACATACAATCACACTTGGCAGACAAGAAACCTCATTTGAACTTTGTTGTTTTGGGTCACGTCGACGCAGGTAAATCTACTTTGATGGGCCGTTTGCTATATGATGTTGGTGCAGTCGACAGCAAGTTAATTCGTAAGTTGCAAAAGGAAAGTGAAATGGCTGGAAAGTCGTCGTTCCATCTTGCATGGGTTATGGATCAAACTGCAGAGGAGAGAAATAGAGGTGTTACTGTTGATATCTGCACCAGCGATTTCGCAACTAGTAAAGGTACATTCACCATCGTTGATGCTCCAGGTCACAGAGACTTCGTTCCAAATGCCATTGTAGGTATTTCGCAAGCAGACGTAGCTGTTCTTTCAGTTGACTGTGGTACAGATGCCTTTGAATCTGGATTTAACTTGGACGGTCAAACCAAAGAACATGCCTTGTTGGCAAGAAGTTTGGGTATCAAACATATCATTGTTGCAATGAACAAAATGGATACCGTCGGGTGGTATGAAGGCAGATTCTTGGATATAAAATCAGAACTATTGGTTTTCTTTGAAGAAATTGGCTTTGAATCAGAGAATATCAGTTATGTTCCTTGTAGTGGGTTGACAGGTGAAGGTATCTTTAAAACACCTTATCCAATTGGTCAAACGTGGTATAAAGGTCCAAACCTAGTCCAAGAGCTAGAAATTACTGCCGCTAAATACTCAAAGATCAATGATGAAGAAGATATCAAGGAGCCATTTATATTCAATATTCTAGACGTTACACCAACTTCCAAAAACACGTCCGCTGTTATCTCAGGTAAAGTTGAAGCAGGTTCTATTCAACCGGGTGAAACGATAACTATATTCCCTTCGGAACAGAGCTGTGTTGTTGACTCCATTTTATGCGGAAATGACAACAAAAAGGTAGACATTGCATTACGTGGTGATTTTGTTCAACTTAAGTTACACGGTGCCTTTGCAGAGGATATACAGTCCGGTGATTTGGCATCTGTTGCAGGATATGATATTCCAAGTGCTCAAGAATTCACCTGTAGATTATTAACATTCAAAATTGACCGTCCATTGTTGCCAGGTACTTCTCTCATTTTGTTCAGAGGCGCTACTGAACAACCATGCAGAATCAAGAAGCTTTGCTACACTGTAAATAAGAAAAATCCAACGGAGGTACTCAAGAAAAAAGTCAGACATTTAGGTTCGTTCCAGTCGGCTATTGTAGAAATTGAGTTAGTTGAGAAAAAGAGAAGAATCCCAATGCTTACGATCAAGGAGAATAAGAAACTAGGAAGAGTTGTTCTCAGAAAGGAAGGTAAAACCATTGGAGCTGCTGTAATCAACTCGTTAGATTATTGATATCTTCTATTTGGTAATAGTTAATTAATTAATTAATTAATTAATTTATATAATCAAAGAATAATAACAAAAGACCGCAAATAATGGCAAACCACATCACCATATTAGCAAGCTTGTCACCCTTCTTGTTTGCTTGTTTTAGTTGTTTGTTACCCTTTTGCATTTCTATCTCCACTTCAATTTGATTGTCTAGTAAAGTATTGATATTTTGCGTTTGTACTTGCAAATGTGTCGCCAATTCGCTTTGCAAGGATGCAATATCGACTGCAGTCTTTCTAAGCTGTTCAGCCTTGCGTAACTCCTCATTCTTCATATTTAAAATCTCCTCGTGTTCCGTAGCCAAAATTTGTAGTTGCTCTTGTGAAAGCTTTGACATCGTCTCCTCGTACTGCTTTATTTCTTCCTGCGTAGTGGTTATCACCGGACTTTGTGAAACATGAATCTCCTGGGGCAGATGCAACTGAGCATTGAAATCGATCGCATAGAGGTGTCTTTGGCGCGAAAGCCGTGTTTGCTGTATAGTGGACAACCTATCCGAAACCTGCATTAGCCACATGTTCAAGCACTGAAGAAGCCCGTCCCGAAACTGGTTGTTAGCCTGGTGGAAGCTCTCTAGATCATCTACAGATCGCGAGAAGAAAGGAACATTAGAAGACCATTTTTTTAGCTTCTCCTTCATCATCTCCTGCCTTTGTCTCTCATAACCCTCAAGCTGTTTGAATTTCTCAAAGTACTGCTGCAACTGAAGTTTACTTTCCGTATCAAAATCGTCCTTCTCTTGGTCACTCATCTCAGTTTCACTCTCATATTTCGAAGTCAATTGGCGAACAATCATCTGAAACTCTAGTATATGCTTCATTAATTCCTTACTTTCCTTCACGAACGTATCTTTTACACTATACTTCGCCAGAACTTCATCTCGATCTTCACGCACTCGCAATTCCCTCTCAGAAATAGCTGACTCATCAAGCCCTTGGGCCTCCTCTATGACTTGCACATACTTCCGAAATAGTGCCGTTCTATCACTCATCGTCGAAATTGAATTTGGAAAGTGCAACCAGCAATATATTCCGATAAATCTGATCCTACCACAGTGTAAACTGCTATCTGATAGATCCTTAGCTTGGCTATATCTCTAAAATAAAACGTTTTGGTCGTGATGTATTAATACTAATATATGTTGTTACAGCTTTCTTAGGCTTGTCAAGAAACTATTTCCAACTGAACCATGTAGTCACGTGATTTGGTGATGTTTTAGTGGTTACCCCGCCACCAATTTTTCTGACGCGTAGATGTAAAGAATTAAATGAAAAAAAAGACGCGTGAAAAATAAATAGCATATGATTCAAAACGACCTTCATTAGCATCAATCAAAAGCATTACAACTTTTCTTCCCAAAAGGATAAACTTTACGATAGCTATTGACCACAGGACTTTTTAAGGTAGAATCTAGTGGGTTCATCTGCTGTATTATATATAACTAATAACATGACTATGAATTTGGATAGTGGAAATCCAGAAGAGCAACAATACTTGGACTTGTGTGAAAGGATTATAAATGAGGGAGAATTCAGACCTGATAGGACCGGTACTGGTACATACTCCCTGTTTGCACCACCACAGCTTCGTTTTGATTTGAGTGATGATAAATTTCCACTTCTAACTACCAAGAAAGTTTTCACCAAGGGTATTATTCTTGAGCTTTTATGGTTTATTTCTGGCTGTACTGATGGTAAGAAACTCTCTGATCAAGGTGTGAAGATCTGGGAAGGGAACGGATCCCGTGAGTACTTGGACTCCTTGGGACTTACAGATAGACGTGAGGGTGATTTGGGACCAGTTTATGGGTTCCAATGGAGACATTTCGGAGCAGAATACAAGACATGTGACGATGATTATTCGGGACAAGGTGTTGATCAGTTAAGCGATGTGATTCATAAGTTGAAGAACAATCCTTACGATAGAAGGATTATTATGTCAGCATGGAACCCTCCTGATTTCCCAAAAATGGCTCTTCCACCATGCCATGTGTTCTCTCAGTTCTATGTCAGCTTCCCTAAGGAAGAAGGGAAGAGACCAAGACTCTCGTGCGTGCTATATCAGAGGTCATGTGATATGGGGTTGGGTGTTCCGTTCAACATTGCTTCTTATGCCCTACTGACGAAGATGATTGCAATGGTGTGTGACATGGACGCTGGTGAATTCATCCATACTCTTGGTGATGCGCATGTATATAAGGATCACGTCGATGCCTTGAAGACACAGATTGCCAGAGAGCCTCGCGCTTTCCCCAAACTAAAGATAAAGAGAGATGTGAAGAACATAGACGATTTCAAGTATGAGGACTTTGAAATCACTGATTACAACCCACATGGCAAGATTCAAATGAAAATGAGCGTCTGAACAAAACTGTTGCTTACGTATAAACTATATATGTATATATATGCTAACAGCGGGTATCAAATGCGAATGCAAAGTTTTAAACTGTGTCTATCAATATATGCTTGAATCAGATACTGGGCTCATTGGCGTGGATACGTTTTCTCTTTCGGCTCATATCTTCCTTGGCTCGTACACGATGTGTTTTCGCTACATGTTTCAGCGATATTCCATCGATTATTTCAAATGCAGTTAAGTCAGGACCTGATATATCGCTGACCTGCTGTTGCTTCGAATCAAAATCGGGTGGTTGCTTTTTCAAGACTTTATTTGGACTAACATCTTTAAGAATTCTTTCATTTGCTTGGTTAATCTCTTTTATAGGGCCAATAGTAGTATCTTTGGTGTTCCTCTTCATTATATTAGCAGGCTTCTCCTTCAGCGCTGTTTTCACCCCTACGTTCTGTGGTATCTTCATTTCGTGTAATGGGACTACGCCACTACTCTTCTTTTTCTCATTGGGTCCAGAGGGGGGCACATCAGTACTGCTCTTGTTGGTTTCATTATTGTTATCATTATTGTCATGTTTTTGTTCCAAGCGGGTTGCAACTTGCTTTTCTCCCCCCATCACATTGGTAGGATCAAAGCCTTCGTTGCTTCCGGATTTGCTTATTGGTCGATCCTTTTCCTCATCAATGTCGGAACTATGCTCTCGTTGTTGGTGCTGATTTTTAGCTCTCTGCACTTGTAAATCGTGTATATCTGTAACGGTAGTTGCATCCACAAATTTCTCAGTAGGTCTTCTCATCTTGGCACGCAAAGACGGAAGTTTGTAGTTCACTGCTTTGCCTCGAGTTCTGCGCTCTCGTTTATCGAATCCCTCGTCATATTCTGTCTGGGGCATTATATCATCTTGGTTTCCTTTCAGCCTCGTTTTTGGATTCTTCATGGAATGCTTTACCTTAGATTGAGAAGGTATGGCACATTGGACAAAACTTGTCGACTCCTCTGCTCCAGTAGCTCCGTTGCTTGGTTCTTCTTTGTCATTGTAGACCTCGATTTTCGATTTTGAGAGATCCATCAAAATATGAGAATGGTCATGCGTACTCGCTTCCTCCGGTATGGAATACTCAATTACAGATGCGGTGAAATTATATGATTCATCCTCATCAGCATTGTTGTCTGTAGCTGACTGTGTGGTTGATGGCGTAGTAGACGTGGTTGAGGCAACTGCTGCTAATTCTACTGCTGTCTCTGCTGCTTCAGCTGCTTCTGATAGCGGTAGTGCTTCTGCTTCTGCTTCTGGTTCTGCTTCTACCACTGCTGGAACAGCTGTTTCTGTCATTTCGACATCTTTCCTTTCAGTATCCTCATTGTTATTATGCGAGTTTGCGATTTCATTTTCCCTATTTACTATGTCATTCAGTTCCATTTCCAGATTCTCATTGTTGAACTCAAAATCTGCAGGGATAAATAACGATTCCCGACGCGAGCTTTTCCTCCTTTTCTTAGCCAGAGGCCTTACTTCATCTTGATTCAGTTCCACGCTATTTGAACTGTTTTCATGATTATCTTCAGCTATCGTATCCTCGAAAATTGGCTTCTCGCTATTGTCTACATTAACATCACTTTCAACTTCTGAACCTCTAAACTCCACAGATTTGGTAGATTTCGGACTCCTGCTACTGTCCCTTTTCATAATCGACTTCGGGCTCAAACCTAGAGCAGTATGACCGTGAATCCCAGCTTCAAGACCTTGGTTTCTTCGTACTCGATCGAACAACTGACTGACCTCAGAAAACCGGCTTATGACTCCATCCTCTAGCATATTAAATATTTTGTTCACCTTCTCACGGTACCTAAGTTCGCTCATTGATAATCTCGACCGCAATTGCACATTCTCTTGTATTAACTCACTTACTTTCGTCTCCATATCCGTGATTTTCATCATCAAACCAGAATTGTATTTTGCGAGCTGACTATTTTGTTGCAAATAAATGGCCTTTTGCTGCTCAAGCAACGCTTGAAAATCATCGTACACTAACGGGCCTCCCATTCTCAACCCTACTACTCGCTCACAATCTTAGCCGCCGGTACTGCACCCTCCCTATCGTCTTGAATACACCTAAAATTTTACCGCTCAAAAGTGTTATGAAGAAGTGAAAGATTCCTTTTGTTTACATCTTTAAAAAGGTAAACAAAACCACAAAGACAATATTACCCGGATATTGAAATATGACTATCGATTATTCTTTAAAACGAGAAGGACAAGGCAAAGAACATAAGTAAGCAGTCCATTTAAGCCTGGTTCGTCACAGTCTTTTAGTATTGTTTCTATTATGCCATAACTCTAGGAAAGAACCGGATTTTTAGGTGTTGCTACTTTCACTTAATCTTGTTTTCTGATAAATCCAGCATAAACACCATATTATATATATCGTCATTTATTTTGTTACTAACAAAATAGCTTTTAACATTCTATACAAACATTGAAAGCAAGCAATCAACACAAAAAACGCGTGAGTAAAAGTACTATAGGGTACTGGGAGAAGTATAGAATTGAATATTGAATACAGAAATGGCTTTGGAAGATGAAATGGAGTCCAAAAGACGCGAATTGAACTATTTAAAGCATGTTTCGGCTCTAACAGAAAGGCTTAAATCGCAGTTAGATGAGCTGAGCGTACAGGTATCTCAAATGAATAAGAATGCAGACATAGTCAAAGATGTTATGGCCAATTGGGACTCTGTGCTTCGGTCTATATCGCAAGCATCGATATCATTGCTACAGTACACGGAAAATGATTACGAGACAGGAAAATGGGCTAACAAGGAGAAAGAGAGTGGAGATAGCACGGACATAGCTGCTGAAACGGATGGAGTACAGCAAGGCACACCTCTTCCGGAGACTTTGGTTAGGGTTAAAGTTACAGACGATGCAGAATAGAACATTCATTATACATATAGGTTAATGTTTATATATATAAAGTGCTTGGTAGGCACTAGAAGGAATTAAGGTTGGTCCTTTCGATGGTGTTTGATTCGTAATTGATTACACATTGGTTACCTGTCTCCTCGTTGGCTTGTCCGATAAGTGCTTGGATGGTTGTGATGTCAGGGCATGATTCTTTCAGAAGAACAACCTCTCTTTTTGCGTCATCAGCTAGTAATGGAAGATCAATAAGGTTATGATAAAGCCCGTCTAGATATGTGTCTCTGATTGTTGCTTCATTTGTTAAGGTATTGAGATGGGGAAGTTCTATGTGCTCATTGTAGAATTGTTGGTTGAAAAATACATGTAGAGTCTTTTTAATAGCATCTTCTCCGGACAATAAGCATCTTCTCCATATTTGATGTTCGCAGAACTTCTTCACCTCGGTTGGTAAAGTACGATCGATGGCAAGGACACTCAATGCAAAACCGTAAGAGGTGTCTTTGTTCAATAAAGTGAAAAGTTCTATCATATGTGGAACGGATAGAGATTCTCTCCTCTTTACAGCATCACTCAAGTACTTGAACAGCGTTTGATAGGTTTGGAAGTCTTTGAACACAGGGTTAATGCTGGACTCTTGGATTTCTTGAGACAAAAGAATTTGGCCATCTATCAAGTCTAATTCTGTTTGGATATCGTTCAACACTTGGGAACCTTCTTCTGACTCAGCAGCAAGAGCGCTGAGTTTGGCGATACTTAGTTGGGCCTGTCTTTGTTTGATATCTTGACCAAGGGAATCTGTTCCAGTAGAGATTGTTAAAAGAGTTGCGGTAGCCTCATTGTATTTGTTATTGTAGATTTCTCCGATCCATTTAACCTTTCCATATTCTGGGAATTCTTCAAAGTATTGTTCTAAGAAATCAGAATTCGACTCACCAAATGTTTCATAAAGTGCGTCCCACTTGCCAGCTTTGATATAGTACGTAAATAAGGCTTTTGCAAAAATGTACCCGTATTTTTGGAAGTATTCGTTGTATAATGAAAACGCGGTTATTCTTGGAAGAGTTTCTAAAGTTTCTACTAAACCTTCTAAATCTTGATAAAAGTCGGTGATTAAAATGGAGTCTTGGGATTTGTTGATGTCCCTCAAGACTCTATTCCATAACAAATGGTTATCGTCGAAGAACTTCTTATAAGTAGAGTCTGAGATACCATTGAAACTAATCCACATTGTAATTTGTTTAATCATGTAGTAAAGCGATTTAACAAGCAGTAATAGGTTCTCGTGTTCTTCATTTGGCATCAAATCTGTCTTCATTGATGAATCTTCAACAGCGTGATGGATCAAGAAAAACGTGTCGTTCAATGTTTGGATTATTTCATTAGTAGTAAACCACGGAATGTTTTTCGACATTTCATCTGCGCTCATTTGGAAGAGGCCGTATCTGTAGTTATTCTCACATTCTTCCAAAGTGGAGTGGTATATTATTTCGTTAATGAATTTCACGATTTGAATCTTCAACTTTGGATCTCTTGTTGTTTCAATGGAAGCATTCAATTGCTTCAATAATGCACCAATAATTTGAGGGATCTTTGATATACCATCCGTCACAAAATCAACATCTGACGTAAAGTTAAATTCACCCAATACTGTGCTCCAAGCCTTTTTGATAGTTTCCGGTTGTTCTGGTAGTAATGTGTAGAGCTTCTCAATACACTTAATAGTTTCGAAATCTGAAATTAAATCCAATTTGAACTGGGCCGACATTTGGTTCAAGAAATTATGAGCAACAAAGATCAAAAGTCTTTCGAATAATTCGCTACGAATTTTCAAATGTCTTGTGACGTTGTTGGCCACTGGAGGAATGTGATTTGATAATGCATATTTTATTTCGTCACTAGACATTTGGATATCCGTTTCAATTTCTTGGATTTGAAGATCCAAATTTTCGGGTAGATTGAAATCTAGTAGAGCCTCAGATGAGTTCCCACCGAAGTATATGAATTGGTCTACATGGGATTTGATGAATCTCACCTCTTGGAAATCGGACTTTTCATATTTTTCAAAAGTCTCTAGTTTTAAGGTGCACGTTGATGCATCGGTAATGTATAATCCGTTAGTGTCACAGTCATAACCAGCTATTCTCATATCCTTATTGAATTGTAAAATATCTTCCCACCTTCTTTTGAATGGATAGTTGGAGTCTAGTTTAGAGCTTGTTTGGGTTAAAACAGTTGCATCAGCGAATAGTGTGTATACAGATGTTATTGGTAGATTTTCACTTGTGTACGCTGATGGAACCACCAATCGTGGTAAATGAATGGAAGAAGCAAAAGTGTCGTCCACTAATGGTCTTGTGTATGTGTTCAATCTGTAAGAAGAGAAAATGGCAAAACTATTGGTATCCTCATCGAAAATTAAGGTCGAAAGCAAGTAATACGTATTGTGATTCTCTGACACGCAACTTAAGAATAGATATGCAGTTTTATCTCCCGCTAATGGATGGCAGTCTAGTAACTGTAAGCTAGAAGTGGCCAATGGGAAATGTTCAAGAACTGTTTGGGAGATCTCAGACAAAACGTTTATATTTATTCTTTTATAACAGTTCCCGATCGATGAAAGATTCCACACTTGGAATTGACCACCTTGTGTCAAAATTGACACCAGTCTCTCACCTTTACCACTAATTTCTCCCACTTTCATGGAAACTACCCTTTTGGGCTTGGACATCGATAAGAAAATCCCCACTTGGCACTTTATAATAGTCTGTTTTAACGAAACATGGGGCTTCCCGCTAGAATCCCGTATTGTATATAACTCTACGCGTCCGTAATTGGTCGAAAGAACCACACCTGCGGGCTCAGCATTCACTAAAGACTCCACATATTCCCCATCGCGTAATTTCATGCTTGCCGTGTGATATCTCGACTGTGTAATAAACGAAGCCACTTGGCTTACAGCATCCACATCCTCATAGAATTGAATCTCGCCCGACTTCACATTCACTAAAAACAACCCAGGATTCGCTTTCATATCGCGTTCCAAAACACTAGGCCACGTGAAACAGCATAATGGCGGTTTCGACCACGTCTCATACTCCTTCTGATGCAAAGGAATCCGTAAAAAGCTGGGATGCGTCTCAGATGACGCATATGGCCACACATAAACATTCTCACAATCGCAACAAAGCGCATATCCAGACTTCGCATCAATACTACATCCCAATTCTTCGCCCTGCGGTAAAAATCCAAGGCTAGGAGCTAGTCTAGACACCTTATACTTCCCATTCTCCGTAATTACCTGCTCATTGGAGAACTGTCTGTTCGTCCCACTAGACCCAATGGTGCTTTCTTCAACAGAAATAACGGACTCTTCAGCCGCCGGTACACTAAGCTCCTTCCTAAGCTGGAACAATTGTGTCATTTCCGACTTTACTAATATTTCCCTTCGTCCAGAAATCGATCTGTCCCTCAATCCACTCGGTTAGCCCTTTGATCTGGATGTAATAACCTGCTGCTCCTCTCTATAAATGCTCTTTGTGAGTTCATAATAGTAGTGATAGTCGAAAGAGAAATCCTTCTTAGCAGATTTCGATGTTTACTGATGGGAAAATACGTTCGTTCAATATGATATGAAATTTCCAAAAAAAAAATGCCGGTCACATGATCTGTATTTTTATTTTGAATTTTTGAATTTTTTTTTTTTTTTTTTTTTTTTTGGGAACTTTCTGTCGTGTTTCTTTTTCTTTCTGCCTGAAAAATTTCAACATGCCCAGACAGCGGCGAAGGTAACGAAGGTTTGAAATAAAAGATGCGATGAGCTATAGATGTAAACTGAGATGAGGTATGTAAGTGTAACAGAGAAAGAGGGTGATAGACTAACGGTTTACTCTGATAGAAGGATCTAAAGGAGGTTAGGAAACGAGTATAGTGAAAGATGATCAGAACTGTCAAGCCAAAGAACGCTCGTGCCAAGAGAGCTCTAGAAAAGAAAGAGCCTAAGTTGGTAGAAAATGTAAAGCAAGCATTGTTTGTTCCTGGACAAACGTCTGGTAAGATGTTGCACGATGCTATGGTGGACTTGAGTGCTCTTAAGAAGCCATACATCAAGAGATTTTCGAAGAAGAATGCTATTAGACCATTTGAAGATTACGAGCCATTGGAGTTTTTGTCTGAGAAGAACGATTCATCTCTAATAGTTTTGAGTTCTCACTCAAAGAAGAGAAGAAACAACTTGACATTTGTGCGTACGTTTGGGTACAAGATATATGATATGATTGAGTTACAGATTGCGGAGAACTACAAGTTTTTGTCTGATTTCAGGAAACAGACTTTCAATGTTGGGTTGAAGCCAATGTTTTCTTTCCAAGGTGCTGCATTTGAACAGCACCCAGTTTACATGCATGTGAAGTCTTTATTCTTGGACTTCTTCAGAAACGAGACGACTAATCTACAAGATGTTGCTGGTCTACAGCATGTTATTTCGATCAGTGTGCAAGGGGATTTCCAAGATGGAGAGCCTTTGCCAAACGTGCTATTCAGAGTTTACAAGCTAAAGACGTACAAATCTGAACAAGGTGGTAAGAAGCTACCTAGAGTTGAGTTGGAGGAAATTGGTCCAAGATTTGACTTCAAGATCGGTAGAATTCACACACCATCTCCAGAGATGGTCAAGGAAGCTAACAAGAAGCCAAGACAACTTGAAGTTAAGGTTGCTAAGAACGTTGAAATCGATAGTATGGGTGACAAGATTGCAAGAATCCACGTTGGCAAACAAGATTTGAACCAATTGCAAACTAGAAAGATGAAGGGTCTAAAGGCCAAGTATGACCAAGTGGACTCTGATATGGAGGAATACCTTGAAGAAGAAGAAGGTGCTGCTCTAGACCAAGACGATACCTACGGCGAAGAATTCGTAACGGCTACTGATATTGACGCTCCACCTGCCAAGAAGCAAAAGAAATAAGCAACAACAATCTATTAACGCTTTTACCAACTGTATCATATTATAGGTATATATATATATATATAAATTTTCAAACAGACATACACACAAGTAGGTATATGGATGTATATGTATGTACCATATCATATCATGTCTTTAAATATTGGCTATTGAACTAAATAACACCGTGTAGAACCCGAGGTTGGCATTCCTCGAACTCCACCTCCACCCCCAACTCATTTCTGGGCTAGTATTTGGCTCAACTTCTCCCTGTTCTCAACAAGTCTTAGCATGTTCCGTAACAACATGGAAATTGTAACCTTGCCGGTGCTTGGCACATATAAAGAAGCCTTGGATTTTACAGAGTCATCAAAGTTTTTGTGAGATGAGAAGTTGATGCAGATAGCACCTTCCTTGATGTATTCCGTTGGGAACTTGTATTTTTCTCCAGGTACACCGGTTATTATTACGTCTGCGTCTTTACAGCACTCTCTTAATAGATCATCAGAGTAAGACCCCAAATCTTCAACATGATGTTTGGTAAATTTCAAGCCTTGTCCACGGGTGAACTTCTGGATATTGTTTATGTCCACAGAGTACACATCTGCACCGTCATTGGCCAATAAAGCTGCCAATGGTCTCCCGACAATTTCAGATCTGTTAACTACCACACACTTCTTCCCATAAAGTCTGTTCCCTTCTGGAAGGAGGTTGTTGTACACCTTCAAGTACTCCAAGATCTTCACTACTGCCAATGGAGTACATGGTAAAATAGATTTTAGCTGTTTCTCGTTGTCCAAGTATCTGATGTTATGGTACATGTTTTGGTAGTACACGTGGTTCAAGCCTTCTACATCTTTCTCCCTCGCTACCACCTGTTGTAAATACTGATCCTGCGCATTTCCAAACACCGGGAAATAAATCATGATCCCGTCAACCGCATCATCCTGATTGGCATCGATGATCGCTTCTTCTAAAAAGTCTTTGTCCTCTATCTTCCTTAGTTCGTAACGGAATCCCATCGATTCACAAGTCTTTTGTGTCCAAGACGCATACATCTCGGCTGCTGGGTCATTGTTAGCCAAAAATCCAACTAATAGAGGACCCTCGGGACGCACATCCCTTAAGCTATTCACCTTCTCGGTGATTTCTTCCACATAGGTCTTCGAAACTGAAGATGCTAGAATAGTACGGCCTGGTTTACCTGATGACATCTCGAATATGCAGAGTACTGTTAGTTTATTTGGGGTATTGGTATCCTCACAGAATGAATAAGTTGTCAGTCTATCTGAGACTCAATGGCTACTGAAGAAATGAATAGATTTGTATAAACCTTTTTCTTCTACACTAATACATGTATATATATATATATATATATATATTTCCAGAGTTCAAGTTGAATCAGGTACCATAAATGTGATGCATGGAGTAATTATAGCACGCACCACCTAATATTGGAAATGATCCAATCCATATAGTGACTACTCTAAATAAAATTCCAATTCGAATTCCACACATCAATAATCTAACTAATTTCGATGCCTACCATCTCTATATTACGTACGTACTTAGGACTCATCGCATCCTCCAGAGTCAAAATTCGATATTGTTCCAAAAAAAAAAAAAAAAAAAAAAAAAAAACATCCGTCGAAGTTAAAAAAGAAACAGAGTTAAAAAAAAAAAAAAAAAAAAAAACGGAAAAAAAAACACACACATTACCCAGATAATGGTTATCATGTGATATACACGTGATTCAAAATAAACGACCGGGTAATGTTTACTTTTTTTTTTTTCCTCCCAGGAAGAACGGTAATCAAAGCGAAGACCGAGAGCTTTACCTTGTTATTGAATTAGCTGAGACATAGGCAATTTGTTGAAGTAAATATCCAGATACCGGTACAGGAAATTGCTACAGATATATATTCAGCCTCTGGTTAGGTTTAGTGCAAGTGGTGCAATAGAATTTTTGGGTTTATTTGAATAGGTGAAAGCTAAAATTCATCTAAGCAGATTGTTTTTTCTTGTTGATTAAGTTATTGCAAATTAGGGAAAGACAAAGTTTAATAAAGAGGAACGCAAGTGGTGTCATGGCTATTCGTACTTCGTCTTCATCCGGTACGAGAATTGACCAGTCTCCTAGAGAGATGTTCCAACGGTCAAATTCTAGCTCATCTTCTTCACCTAATGTGGTTGGATCGCTATTGAAATCGTGGAAGAAGAGTAGTAATGATTCACATCTAGATTTGAAACGACAGACTTCTAGAGGATCTTCTTCTGCGAAACACATGTCTCCGTTGAGAGCGGAGTCGCATGGGCATGGGCATGCTCACCATAAAAAGGATAAGTACTTTAAAGACTTGGACGAGGATTGGAGTGCGGTGATTGATGATTATAACATGCCTATTCCAATGATAAGCAATGGAGGAGTTGAAACGTCGCTAAGGCCAGCAGCGGTAATACATGATGAATATAGTAATGGGAGTCACACTGGAGGAAGTAGTGGGCTGGTTGGATTCTCCGGGAAACCGTCTATGGAGTCATCTCGAGGGAGAAATGTAAGTGATGAGAAGAAATTGCAATACGAAATAGAAATAGAGAAGGATGCGCAAGAACTCAATAGCCTTTTGGTGAGGATAGATAAGTTTGATCATCTGCTAAAACCCAAGGATTCTGTTTCACAGGTGAATCTACAGGAAATCCGGAAACTAGCTTGGAACGGAATACCGATGGTGCATAGGCCTGTCGTTTGGAAATTGTTGATAGGATACCTCCCCAGTAATTTAAAGAGACGAGAGCAGGTTTTGAGAAGGAAAAGGTTGGAATATAAGCAGGGAGTGGATCATATCTTCTCTGGTAACCATGAGAAGGATGTCACCACCTGGCATCAGATTGAAATTGACATACCGAGAACCAACCCTCGCATACCGTTGTATCAATTTCAGTCTGTGCATGACTCTCTAAAACGGATTTTGTACTTCTGGGCAATTAGGCATCCGGCTAGTGGGTATGTGCAGGGTATCAATGACTTGGTCACTCCATTCTTTCAAGTGTTTTTATCCGAATACCTACCGCCTGCAGAAAAAGACGACGTATGTACGTTGGATCCTTCCCAATACTTGAGCCCGGAACAATTATCTGATGTTGAGGCAGATTGCTTTTGGTGTTTGTCGAAGCTTCTTGAGCAAATTACAGATTATTTCATACATGGCCAACCAGGTATACTTAAGCAAGTGAAGCATCTAAGCCAATTGGTGAAGAGGATAGACCTTGACTTGTACAATCATTTCGAACAAGAACACGTAGAGTTTTTGCAATTCAGTGTACGGTGGATGAACTGCTTGCTAATGAGAGAATTTCAAATGCCTATGGTTATAAGAATGTGGGATACTTACTTATCAGAAACATCACTAGAAACCAGTATAGGCTCTGAAGACCTTATGGCAGACTCTTCCAATTCTCTGGATAGAAAATCAAGAGTGTCTACGTCGGCAGCAACAGCTTCGGATTCAAGGCAAACTACTTTAAGTGAGTTCCATGTTTTTGTCTGCGCAGCGTTCCTAGTGAAATGGTCTGATGAGTTGATGAAGATGGACTTTCAAGGTATCATCACTTTTTTGCAAAACCCACCAACTAAGGATTGGAAGGAATCAGATATAGAAATGCTTCTAAGTGAAGCCTATATCTGGCAATCTCTATATAAGGATGCTACTTCTCACTGGAGGTGAAACTATATAATACCCCTGATATATGATTGTTTTTAATCTACATCATAACATTTAACATAGCTTATTAGAGGCGTTCTCTTTTTCTACTTCTAATCTCTTTCTTTCAATTAGTGCTTTTAAAAGAAAGACAGACCAATTTTGAACTTTAATTTCTTCTTACTAATAGGCTTCCCTCCTCTATGATTGCGCGAAGAAAGAAGACGAGCAAGTGTACATTTGTTGTCCTGAGGCATGTGTTTATTACTGTAACTGTACGCTTCTCATAATGTATAGAGCTAATAACCGTCGAAATAATGATGGCAGTGGGGTTAGAGGACCAAATAGTGCGTTAACGCAATTTTTGAAAGAACAAGGTATTAGTGCAGAAAATATTAGAGAAAGATGGTTAGAAACACAAAAGAACAAGTCCGAGGAAGCTGCAGATATCAGCAAAGACGATTCAGAAACTGAGTCTGATGAGGAAACACCGAAACGTGTCACTAAAAAGAAGGTGGGCAAAAATCTAAAGGAAGATGACACTAGTTCTTCATCAGATGAGGACAGTGATGACAGTGACTATTCTCCAGAAGAAAGACTTAAAAAAATACGTGGTGATACTCCTTTAGATTCTGATGAAGAGGAGTCATCATCTTTACCTGTATCCGGAAGGCAGAAAAGAGCCGTTTCTCTATTGAATGGTAAAAAGTCATCTCCACAACGTGCCAAAGCTCAACTCCAGCAAAGAAAGAAACGAAGAAAGAAGGCAGCAGATCTACTTGATAGAAGAAATTCGCCGATCCTTTCACTTCAAGATATCTGTATTAAAATAATTACAAAGTCCATTATAGACTATAATGCACAATCTATGGTTGAACACATCAGAGATACTTTAGGTGGCATATCTGTTGAAAATTTAAACAAACTTGCACGAGCACTTACGAAAAATAGAGCATTGAATGATGATACTTTACAGCTTTTCTTGAACACGAGTTTAACTACTTTGAGTTTTTATGACTGCTCAAAATTGTCTTTTGAAGGGTACAAGAGACTAGCAATATTCTCTCCCCATTTGGAACACCTTTCTCTACAAATGTGCGGACAGTTAAATAACGAATCGTTATTATATATTGCCGAAAAGCTCCCGAAACTAAAGGAATTGTGTTTTGATGGTCCCTTTTTGATCAACGACGATACGTGGGTAAAATTCTTTGAACTAATGAAAGGAAGACTATCGATGTTCCATGTTTCTAATACACATAGATTCAGCGATAAAGCATTGCTTGCAATGCTCAAGAACTGTGGCTCTTCTTTAACATCACTTGGTCTTGCAACTCTAGATACTGTGACCAACTATGCACTCTTACCACAATATCTTGATTCTCCAAATTTTACCACCTTAACGTTGGAGGAGCCTTCCAGAGAAACAGATATTAATGATGAGGTTATAATTAGCCTTTTGGGAGCTATTGGGAAGAATTTAAAGAAACTCTCACTCAATCGTTGTACAGGACTGACGGACAGCTGTATAATTAATGGATTTTTACCCTTTTTGTCTAACTCAGGAGAATCACAACTTGAAGTCTTAGAACTAGAAGAGCTAGATCAAATTTCCACGGATGGTATTGTTCTATTGTTTTCTTCTATTAAATTCCCTCATCTTAAAGAATGTAGCTTGAAAAGATGTTTCTCATTAGAAGATGCTGCTTTAGTTGAATTGTTATTGAACGCAGCTCCTACATTGGAAAAATTGAACTTAAATGGTCTAAAATCTCTTACAGCACAGGCATTTTCCTTTATGAACTGCCCTAACCTGAAACAACTCAACTTAGGTTTTATTCACTGCATCAATGACGAAATAGTAGAACAAATATCCAATAATAATGAAAACTTATCCATAATTGAAGTATATGGTGACAATCAAGTTACAGCAAAATGTTCCCCACCAAATCGGGTTACTATTATCGGTAGACAAAGCGATAGTATTTAAAAGTGGTGGAAAATATCGTTATACTGTTACTATTACTACTACACATCTGCCGTTTTATTTTTGTTTATTTACTTCAAATAATCTATAGACATATAGTCCTCGTAACGAGGCTTTTGGTGAATCTTTTCGAGATTTCTAAATGCTGGTAGAGGCGCTGCTTTATTTCCCTTGGAACTCTTAGTAGAGAGTGAACCAATGATGGTGTTTTTAATTTGAGGCTTATCAACTAGTAATCCAGGATGTCCATTGGATTTGTATTCATCTGATTTGAACCAATCTTTACTTGGTTTTGGGTTAAGTTTCCATGTTGGATTGTTGATTTTTAGTTCTCCGTGGATTATTGGATCGTATCCAAACCTATTAGTGGATAAACTATTTTCGTATTCAGCAAAGTCGGCATTCATCAAGTAAAAGCTTTGGAAGTCTTGTACAATATAGTTAATGGCTTGTGTAGGTAAAGGAATTTCTGATCCAAGTTGGTCAACAAATTTAGTTAGTCTAGCAACGTTTCTCTGACTCTTTTCAAATTTATAATAAGTCAACCAAAATGTGACAGATGACTTCAATTGATCTAATTTTGTGAAATACGTAAAGTATTTCCGACACTGTATTATGTTTTTTAGTACCAACCAATAAATCTTAATTAGTTCTACCACTAATATGGAGAGATTTGTATCATTTAACATGGCCATAAGCTGTTGTGATTGACCTAGAGTTTCCATTTGGGCAGTGTTTTCAGACAAATATGCTTTGATGATATTATCTAAGAATACAGCATATCCTTTCTGTTGTTCAAGAATTTTCTTATCATCATCATCTGAAGACCAAGGAAAGTTACGCTTTTTGTAGAACTTCAAATACTTGTATATGGAGCTGGAATCTTGAGGCCATTTTAATTGAAAGGCATAAAGAGCGTCCATGTAGTATTTGACGGACAAATTATCATTAGGGTCCAAATGTTTTTCCAAAAATTGGATATACTTTACCTTGAAAGATTTGTTCTGTGCTGGAAGAGCTTCAGTTGCTCTTTTGAATAATGGGAATACTGCTTCGAATGGAGAAGTTTTCTCCATCCAAGTTATATATGCGTCCCAGAAAGGTTCGTATTTCAAGCACGGTATTAGGCACCGTTCAAAAGTACACTTTATCAAATCTGGTTCAAAGCTGGAATCCGTGAGTAAAAATGCTAGATATGAATCCCAATTTTGGAGTTCTGACTCCGGAAGCTCTGGGATATTGAAAAATGGTTGTTTGATTTTCGATTCGTAGGTCCAAAGTTTGTTCACAATTACCTGATTGGCAACAAACACTGCATCTATATCAAAATTTGGGTCCTTATTTGAGAATTCGGGGTGATACTCTAAGAACTCCTTGAAACTGGAATAATATCTTGCGTACTGGTGGAGTGGGAGTTTTATTAGCTTTCTGTATATCTTGTAAAGGTTTTCCCAATCCTTTAGCTTGGTTTCAAAGGCAATGTGTTTATCCCATATATCATGCGAGAGGAAATGAAATCCTACCAAAGATTCGCACTTCTCAAACTGTGATCGTACCAATTCGTGATCGTTCTGGTTGTGAGTTAAACGGACATTAAGTAAGTCAATCCAAAGATCAAGTGACGTTGGGAAAGAATCTAAAGATTGTTCCAGTGTCGCTATAGAAGCGTCCAAGCCATCCAGCTGATACTTAACCGCAACAAACCGTTTCCAGTATCCGTAAAATAATGGGTAGCGATCTAAAAGTTCTCCGAAAACTTGGTATATATTTCGCTTCACATCTTCATTTGGATTATTATACTTCTGGACCAATGATTCTGTTGTCACTATCAATTTATCGATAGTCGCTATGTCTGCCCAATCTACCAATTTATAACTTTGAACCCAGGCATCATTACTTTTCAAAAACGCTTGGTCTAAACCCTCAAACATAACGCAAATTTCTGCTTAGCACCAAGCAACCTTCTTTTGAAGAGATTCGAGATTATACTGGCTGATTAACTTAGTTTTAAAAAAAGCCTTTTGCTCTTTAGACTAAAAAATACGCAATACCTGTGTTCTTCAATGTTTGTGTGGTTAAGTAAGAAAGACAAATAACTTGAATCACTAGCACTTGCTCTTATTCTTCTTGCCGTCTCAGTGATGTTCTCTTAATTATAATATATTTTATGTCAAGAGCCCATCGGTATTTTGATATCACTTCGTACGTAAATTGTTGAACTATATGCTATTTAATAGTAAGGTTTAAAGAATGTGAAGCTGTTATGTAAACAAAGGGTAGATCCGAGCTGGACATAAAGTAAAAAAGACCACACAGGAACTCCTCGGGCGTTTTTAGAAATGTCTATACGACCTGTGGTTTTAGATGATGTTGGAGAAACGTCTTTTGAAGACGTTGAAAGCACTTTTACATATAAAAATGAGGATGTTGAGGTACCGAGATTAGCTCCGAACTCAGCAGTCTCGACTACAACAACGGAAACGACGACGTTCTCGAATGAAAAGGGGTACTCTTCCCATACAGAACCGGCTAGTGATTTTGACAATGATATAAACTACAACAGTGATTTCGAAGAGTATCAGGGTGGTCAAGATGTACCGCTTTCCGTGGATGAACGACTTAGAGAGAATTCTGAACAAGACGAATTGGAGGAGTTGCAAGAGCAATTGGAGGAAAAATTGTCTTTGAATCTGCGGCCTGGGATGCAAAGTCAGAACCGGAATTCGAACTCTAGTAATTTTCCTCTCAGGAACTTAGGAGCAGGAGGAAGACCATATGCAAAAGATTCAGTACGGCAGCCTAGGTCTATGGTTGATTTGGCTACTAAGAGGAATGAAAACATGAGGCGTATACCGAATAGTAGATCATATATGAATCTCAGGCCAAGTTCAAGGAGGACACTTCTCTACAAGAAATCCATGCCTTCAATGATGCGGTTTGATCACCAAGATGCGCTGATAGAGAACGATGGTGATGACGATGATGACGATGAAGATGACGAACCGCGTCTTTACGTTCCGAGGAGCAGATCAAGCTATAAAGACATGCATCTAGTAACGGACAATGATGAAGATGATGCTGACTTTGATAATGACTTTGAAGGTATAGATGAGAATTTCAGGTTTGACACCGGTAATAACGATAATATGAATAACGATTTCAACGAAGGATATCCTGCCTTCAACGCTGCACTGCGTCTCTCGCCAACGTATTATGAAATTGAACACGATGACACTTTATTAACTCCGCAGTTGCACAAGAAGCATAAAGACTATGAGGTCCCGCTAGAAAGGTATAGGGAAAATCGGAATTATTATATGTCTAGATCTAGGTCAGGGAATGTGAATATTGATCCGACTAAACGTCGTTCTACCAGAGCGAAAACGCGACTAAAAACCATCAGACAAGAGATTGACTTAAACACTCCGATGAAGAGAGGTAAAATGAAATATAATCCCAGAGAGAAGAGATGGGATGGGAATGAAGACATACTACGTAATTTCGAAAATATCGAAAATGTTGATCGGAAAGCATTTATTATCAAAACCAAACGTTCAAGGTCCCCACTGAAAAGATCGTCTTCCAATCAGGTTCTGCTGCCGTCTTCCTCCTCGAACAACAACAATAATATTGTGTCTTCAAACTCAAATAATAACCTGAACTCCAACACGAACGCTAACTCGAACTCGCAACATGGAAAAGTCGTAGGGAAAATGAAGTTCGATGAGAAGAATCTTCGGTGGGTGAGAGTAGACGGGCCAGAAGAGGACCCTTTCCAGGGCATATCTGACTTACCGCCAGTGCTATCGCATTCTTCCCCCTCCAAAAACGTCAAGTTCCAAACTCTCAATGGGTCAAACCCTTTACGGTCCCAATCCCACCTTCCCTTTTTCAGAGACGAGAATGGAAACAGGTACCTGTCATCAGACTCTACAAGATTCCATTCCCTCACCATAAACCACGCTACCACGGACCCTACTTACCAGATCTCAAGCAAGCAGCTCGAAAAGTTCTACCATGAAGAAAACAAATGGAGTAGAAAGGTTGGTGGATGGTTTATACTAGGCGACAAAACTACGAACAATAATGACAATATCAATACAAATGATACCCATGGCCCTTCGCCAGATCAATCGCATACTACTCCGAATGACAAGTCCTACATGTACGAAATCAGGAATATGGTCATGTCTTCTGCTCAGAATTGAGACATATGTGTGTGTGTGTTCTATTAATAGACGCAAAAAACTATAAACTTTATTTATTTTTAATTCTTTGTATCATAATTATGCAACATCGTATACCTACATCACAACAAATAGGGCCAATTGCGTGCATCATAAACAAGCAAATTTGGTCTAAAACACTTCATGACCCGAACTGGACTAGCAATCTATTTTCAAACACGAGAACTCTGACACACAAGCGTCCTTTATCTATGTTTCGACAGCCGTTCTTTCCGTTTGATGCAAATCTCGATTTTTACTATGTTTCAAAGGAGGAAAGAAAAAAAAAAAAAAAAAAAAAAAAGTGAACCGTACACGATTTCTTTTTATGTACACATTAGTTTTAGATATGAAACACGAATGGTTTATAGAGTATAGAAAGATTGATATACCACAAGTGTAGTACTTAAAGAGTCTTGCAACGAGTTGTTGGTTTTCCGGAAAGTCTTAGTGATAAGTTATTAAAAAACCAAAAATTGGCTCCAAGGATTTGGACTTTGGCGCATCCGCTTACACACTGACACTAAGATAGGTAGAATCTTCTCTTGAATGAGAGTTTCTAAACAATAGTGTTTTCACATCATTATGTTTGACAATGATTGGAAGTTAGATCTTAACTCCAAAACTTTCGATGCTCTTGATTTGGAGCTGTTTAAAAACTACAAGTTTAAAACGATTTTAAGTTATGTGTTTCTATTGTGGGGTCTAACGATATTGAAAGTGGTTCTTTTCGCATCGGATATTTACACGTGTATCAAATTGCTTGCATTTAACTCGTGGTCCAATAACGTTATCAAGCCATATCTATCATTTCGTATATCCAAATGGTTGTTTAGTGGTTGTATTCTCGCGTCGATAGTATTAATGATCTGGGAAGTGATAAATGGGATACGTATTTATAAGACCAAAAGCATCGCATTGACTTATATTAACAACTTTTCAAGAATGGTCTACTCGATCAAAGACTACAATATTTTTTGTGTGTATCACAAGATCACGCCTAAAGGTAGAATGCAGAAAATGGCTTTCTTTACGTTTTTCGAATTCAAGGACTGTGCGCGACTATTATTCACGGACACGCCAAGACAGGTGATTAACGGACTAACTTTATGGTCAGTCTTGGTTACTAAAAATAACGGGGCAAATTTGGGCAAATTGGAGAACTTTGACGGGCTTATATCAAAGATTAAGTTTATTGCGGACACCAACCGTGAGGAAGCGGTATTGTTATCATTTATGTTAGTTTCGTTTGCAATTTGGGCCTTTTTCATGGCAAAATTGGTCATTGCAGCGGTCTTGGCACAATTTGTCTACCATTACATATATGCCCATCCTTCTGTGAAGGGCTTAAAAGAGTTTGTTTGCACAACGGTCAATAAAAGAGTCGATCAATTGGTGGAAAAATACAAATGGAAGAAAGATCAGAAACAAGCATTGGAGACGGGGCTCCTAAACAGTACTTTCACACTCCCGACCCTCGATGAATTAGAGAAACAATCGCCCGAAAGCTCTTCAGACTTCTTATACAAGCTGACACCTCGTGGCACAGCAACAAGCATTAATGTTCAGCATCCACCCTCGTTCGATAAACCTAAAAGAAAATTCGTGCCGGTGCCGTTCACTTCTGTTATTAACGAGGATGCGGCCCGCAGTATTGATTCTTTACCCCCTAGAACGGTCTTCCCGCCTTATCCACACGCTGATTTAGAGGTTCGTCCAAAACCATCGTACGAATCTCTTTCTGCTCCAAAGGTGAATCCATTCCGTTCCAAGCCATTTAACGAGACCAGCGAATCTCTAAGTTCAGCTCCACAACGCCAGTTATTGGGAGAAAGAACGGAAACATTTGTTTCGGAAAGGGTTTTTGTAAAACAGTTAATCCCACGCGACACTTCTAACTCGGAAATGACCAGCAATCAGGCTCTTGATATAATAGACGATTACAACACTAGCCAAGATGATGTTGCGACACCATTGATGCCTAGTAATACTTTCAATTCTTCAAATATTCATATCACTACACCTGATAGGGCATATTTCAACAACAATAGCAATACTACCGGTCTGCCGGAAAGATCAACTAGCATTCTCAATCGGACTTTAAGAATGGAACAGCAAGATTACGATGTTTACGTTGACCGGTTTAACAAAAAATAACATTGGTTTTTAGATGGTTTATATAGAGTTTAAGTTTAATATTAATTAATATTTCAGCATTCAGACATACCTGTGACTTAAGATCAAGAAATGGGATCTTAAAGTTTGTTTGTGTGTATAATATATGCTTACTGTATTATGTATGTATCACACACACTGGCTGCTGTTTTTTTTAGGTGTCTGGAAAGCGGCCTTTTGTAGTGGTTGGGTATATTTCCAATCACGTGTCTTATAATCAAGATCTCGGGTATCTGATGAATCCATATTGTTTATTAGCTATATATCTAGTAACGTATGTTGATGCACCTGGGGATCTTGCATGACTATGTCGAGTGGTCATTGCCTAGATCTGTTGCCTCCTTATATAATAATTCAGATGGATGATGATGTTTCACCATGAAACATCCCTTATGTATCATCTTGATACTTAACCGCCTATTACATTGGTAGTTACCCTATCATAAGATATGCTCCGTCTCAACACACCCCCGTACTAATGTCATGGTCGCGGTTACTTGATCCACTTGTCAGTTAGTACTTTGAATTGTTTTATCTTCAACGGTTTAGTTAATAGGTCTGCCTCATTTTGTTTAGTCGGAATATGTTCAACCTTTAATTCACCTTCTGAGTATTTATCCTTCATGGCATAAAGTTTTAAATCATTATGTCTGGATCCAGGTTTTATGGTTTTAGTTCCCTTTATCGAATTTATTAGTGCTGTGTTATCGGTAAGTAAAATCTGATCTGGTTTCTTACCGGTGAGCGTAGAAAGTAGATAATTTATACTTCTTGATATTGCAAGACATTCACTTGCAGCGTATGTCTCAGATTGTGTGGATGATTCACACACATAAGATGTTCTAGTTGATCTTGCAAATAATTTCTTTCCATTCCATATGCAAAAGTATCCTGCTTGGGATTTATATTTTAAACCTTTGGCATGAGATGCGTCTGTTAGGCCTATTAACTCTGACGTCTCCTTTTCGTTTCGTTTCCACACTAAACGTTTGCCTCTCGTCGTCCATAAGTACTGCAATAATCTTTCAGTCTCAAATAGTACCGCATCACTGGGGTATAGTTGATGTTGTGCTAATATGTTAGTATAGTACGCTATGTCAAATCTGTACTTCATGGCAACGTAATTGCTTAATCCAATCGCTCTTTGGATCCAATTTACTTTTGCATTGTAATCTTTATCACATGGTATATCCAAATCTTGATTTAAAGATCTGTTTGGGGTTCCTGGGACTATGTTGTATCTTGATTCTTTCTTGAATTCAACCCCTAGTAGTGGTAGTTTCTTAGTTAAACTTTCTAGCATTCCAAACTTCATGCTTACACCCTTTTTGTATTCTACATCTATGCCCAAGATGTCATATCGAACTGCGTCACGTTCGTTTGGTGAACCGTCGTTCACTATTCTAGTATCAAATCTGTTTTGTAGATCTGTTATGAATTGGTTTATTGTGTTAACGTTGTTGCCGGCTATGACTATGTCATCAACGAATAAACATACAATTATTTCTAGGAATTTACCTTTAGTAAAGACGCAAGGCCAAAATCTCATTTCTTCCAATTCACATTTGCCTTTTAGGTAATCCTTAATTGTTTTCTGCCAATTGGCTCCGCTTTGCTTTAGACCGTATAAGGATTTATTGAGTCTTAATACTTTATCCTTTTGCTTGATATGAGGTGGTGCACGAATATATATCTCCTCTTTAAGATCAGCGTATAGGTAAGCGGATGAAATATCCAATTGTTTGATAATTAAATTATGATCTAGTGCTACAGCTAACACTGTCATAAGCGCCATGTTGTTGATGGTATCTTGTTGTCTATCTTTCGAATAAGTGCTGAGGTCTTGTTGGTCTCCTCTTGCAACCAATCTACACTTCTTCGTACCATCTCTTTTAATGCTGAACACTAGCATTGGGTTAATCACTTTATTTCGGTCTACCTCCGAAATATCTATTAGATTATTTTCGTCCCAGACATGCATTTTACGCATCTGATTAATTTCTTTATTGAAGGCCTGAGTAAACTGATCTCTCAATAGCTTGTTTTTATTACCGGTAATTGCTTGTGAGTATGATAGTGTGGCATCCTCGGAATACGGGATTGTATCATGATCTGTTACTGCTTTTACATAGTTTACTCGAAATCTCTTTTCCGATCCTTCTTCTGGATCTTCGACTGTCTCAGTGATTTTCCGTTTTAATTGTTTGTGCGCATCTTGTAACGGATTGAAGTCGTCGTTTGGGTGTTTGTGGGCTGTGAATTCTTCTGCTGTAGTTTGCTCACTTTCTGTGTTTGGATTGTGTGATACTTGTGAGTCTTGTGCGCTAGCTAACTTCGTTGAGTCGCTATCTGATTCTTTTGTTGAATCATCTTTCGGATCTGAGTGTATTTCCCCACCCCCGCATGAGGATATATCTTGTGTATCAAGATTTTCTTCATGTCTCACGGTGTCCGAATCATTGTTTGAGGATTTGTTCTTTTCAGACTCTTGTACTGCTAGTTTTCGTCTCTTATTGTGAGGTTCCGTAGTGAATTCTGGTTCATTCTTTTCCTCCTGACTGTTCGAGCTTATCTTAGTTTGTGCTTTATGTAACCATTTTCCAACTTGTTCATAGAATTCCTTTTCGGTGATCCCTTCAGGCCCGTTTTTGTAAAATGGTCTGAAGTCTGTGGTGTCAACAAGTTTGTTTGTTTCAGCATCCAGGATAATATATCCGTAGGATTCTTGTGATGGATGTAAAAGATAACCAAGTTTTGCTCTATTATCGAGTTTAGAGTTTGTATTTATACGATAACAAGCTAGTTGACCAAATGCATGTATATGTTTTAATTTAGGTGGTTTAATGCCAGCCTTCTCAATTGGTGAACACTTTAGCTTTTCCTTATAAGTATGGTTTAAATCGTATACGACATGCTCTATTGCATGATACCAGAATTCCTTGGATAGGCCTGTTTCTTCTAACAACGTACGGCATCGGTCAAGTAGAGTTCTGTTTAGTCGTTCAGCGACTCCATTGCCTCTTGAATCAGCTACCGTTGTGTAAATTAGTTTGGCTCCGCGACTTTTAAGTACCTGTCGGATCCATTCACTTGTGTATTCTGATCCTCTATCCATATGGAAAACTTTTATTCGTTTGTTATATTGAGTCCGAGTTTGTTTTATTATGGTAAGGAATGCTACTCTGACTTGCCTTTCTGTTTTTAGATATAATGGGATAGTCCACGTATATCTAGTACATTCGTCAGTGAAAGTAATCATATACCTATAACTTTTAGAGTCTTCACTTAGTCTTATTGGTCCAAATATGTCTGTGTGTATATATTCGAAAGGGCCATACTTTTCATTGTATTGGTCTCTAGAATTCTTGATGTGTGGATGCCTTGAAGCTTTTCCTTTCATGCATGATTCACATTGGAATTCGTCAATCCCTTCCCAGTTAACATCGGACATTGATAAATCTTCAATTCCGCCTCTTTTAACTGTTTCTCTAACACATCTGACATTTGTGTGTCCTAGACGTCTGTGTAATTCTCTTAATGTGACCTTATATTTCTTGGATTTCGTTGTTTGATAGACTTTGTGTTCTTCAGTTGGTAATTGAATGTGATTACCTGAAATCCACAATAACTTGTCTTTCTTGAAGATAGACGTAATTGTTTCACCATTTAATGATTTTATATTGTCACAAGTTTCATCAACGTGTAGGTTATTCTCATATAGTGACGCTAATGGTATTATATTTATCTTGATTGATGGTACAATCATCGCTTTCATTTCAATTGAAATGTTTTCATTCAATTTAAGTTTTAGGATTCCTTCTCCTTCAACTGTAATTTCATTTTGTCCTGCTGCAAGCAATTTAATGTTGGATTCATCTTTGATATTGTATAGCAAATTTTTGTTAGTGACCAACGCTACGGTTGTTCCAGAATCTAGCATGATATCTCTGACATTCTCGAGATAGAAACATTTCTGATTAATCTGAACTAAGAAAACATGAATCAGTTCCTGACGAAACGTCATCAAAATCATTGTTTGTTGTTGAACTTTGTTCAATGTAATTAACTTTACCTTTCTTCTTAGTTGTTACATGCTTATTGTAAGTCTTGCCGGATTTAGTTGACCTATTCGTTGCATTGTGAGCTCGACTCCAACTATTACTAGTTTTTGTTGGACTTTTCTTACTTTCTTTATCTTCTCTGCGATTATGGTTACTTTTACTTTTTACTGGTTTCTTAGATTCATTGTGTAACAATTTCAAGGCGGTTGGTAGATTGATGTTTTCATTGTTCTCCAGTTCCTTTTTTAATTTCTCACATTTGTTGGCATAGTTTTCTATCATCATTTGTTCTAGACATTCTAGTATCATCTCAACGTCATGATGTTTCTTACTACAAAAGAAGTTGCGGTACACATTGTTTCCTTCCTTCCATAATTTCCCAATATCCGATGAAGACATATATTTGTTAGTTTGATTTATAGCTTCTCTCCATATTTCTCTATTTTTGTTCCTCCGGTCATATGCTGTCAATAGTTCCAATGCTATAATGTTAGAAGAGTCGTCCGTATTGTATGGTGTAAACTCTACCCAGGCTGGACAGCATTCTTCTGGGATACATTTTTTCCACATACGCATGATGTATGAGTTTAACCTTTTGTTATTCATTATGACAGAGGACCAATTATTCTCTTTGTTGGGAACGTAACTCTCTAGTCCAGATATTTTAATTTGTACAATTAGGCACTTGACCCAATCGTCGAATTCATCTTCTGTATCGATTATTGGTAGGTAAACAATCTTCCTAATTTTAG
The DNA here is from genome assembly GCF_001417885.1 of Kluyveromyces marxianus DMKU3-1042. Lineage (NCBI taxonomy): Eukaryota > Fungi > Ascomycota > Saccharomycetes > Saccharomycetales > Saccharomycetaceae > Kluyveromyces > Kluyveromyces marxianus. The sequence goes on from NC_036025.1 coordinate 896,876, forward strand.
CATTCGGGAAGGCTTTGAAACTGATGTAATCACTTTCTCCAGAAATCGTATCCTTTAGATCAGGATCAGATGACGAATTGTATTGATATCTGTATTCTCTATCGAACTCTTCATAGGTTAATCCTCCGAAGACTTCTCTTTCACTTTGAGGATCTGAGTAAGGATCAATAGGTTTATCCTTTTGAATACTCGAGATAGGTGCACCATCATCACTACCGATATTTAGTTTTCTCATTTCCTCTCGGATACCTCTTGTCGGATCATTACTCCCTTGTGGAGACTCAGCGGCGCTACCATGTAGTGGTTGGGTATATTTCCAATCACGTGTCTTATAATCAAGATCTCGGGTATCTGATGAATCCATATTGTTTATTAGCTATATATCTAGTAACGTATGTTGATGCACCTGGGGATCTTGCATGACTATGTCGAGTGGTCATTGCCTAGATCTGTTGCCTCCTTATATAATAATTCAGATGGATGATGATGTTTCACCATGAAACATCCCTTATGTATCATCTTGATACTTAACCGCCTATTACATTGGTAGTTACCCTATCATAAGATATGCTCCGTCTCAACACCTTTAGGTTACTACAAACGGTCTTTGCACTGAAGATAGTTCCGTTGGCGTAATGGTAACGCGTCTCCCTCCTAAGGAGAAGACTGCGGGTTCGAGTCCCGTACGGGACGGAATTGATTTTTTTAATTTTTTTTTATTTAATGTTTCACCTCTTATTATTATTAATAGAGGGAGAGGGCTGTTGTTAATAAAGGAAATAAAAAAAAAAAAAAAGAGAGAGAGAGAGAAGGAAGACAGGTTGTTAGCAGACATGCAGTAGCTTGATAGTTGTCATGATTACATTTATTCTACAAATAAAAAACATTTGGAATCCTCTATAGAGTGAGTTCCCAGTTAAAACGGATAAATAAAGTAATATACAATTGTGGTCGACCCAACATGAATGGATGATAGAATCATTGTTCTTTCTTTTCCTGCTCAGGTAATGGTTCTGGTGCAGGAGTCTCTTCCACTTTTCTTCTCAATGCAACTAATTCAGATAATTCAGGGCCACATTCAAAGAGACCGTACTTTCTGAACCTCCTGATTTCGTTGTTGATTTCAGCGATATCGCCATTGCACTTCTTGATATTTTCCTTTAGATCATGTTCTAATTGTAAAAAGTAGTCCTCGCTCAATATGAATTTTCCTGCAGTCTTCATCGTTTCAAAAGTGTTCTTGTTGAATCTGTTTTCTAAATCAGTTTGGAAACCTTCACCAGCGGATAGCTTGACACCTGGCTTTGAAGCGATTTTCATAACACCTGACTTGTAAGCCAATACTGCCCCACCGGCCTTTTCGATTCTGTACTTGTAGTAAGTGTCTCTGTAATCATCATAAATGGCTCTTCTAGCACCAACCCAGCCGATGTTTTTCAAAGTGGTCTTCAACTCCACGTTGTTTCCGGAAATCTCGGTCTTGCTAACCATAAAGGTTCTCCATGGGTTGAAAGAAAGCGGATTAACCAAACCAGAGTAGAAAACTGCGGTGATTACTAAAAGCTTAAAGATATGCATGACGAAAAACAGCCATTGTGTGGTAACACTGGCTTGGTTCACGCGGATCTCATCTCTCAATTTCCCAGCAAGCTCGTAGAACCCCAATTTATCAGCCAGGATCGCAAAATTCTTGGAAAGTTGGTTTGTCAAACAGATACCAGGTGTTGGAGAAACGCAATCTGGCAAATCGGTGTACAACCACACTAGCATTACTGCTAGATATGTGAAGATGGTATTCCAATCCTTCTCCCACTTAGGAAGAACCAACTGGCCGGGCCACAATTGCTCCCAAACACTCTTTTCAGAGTCCTTCAAATCCTCTAAATACTTTTTATTATCGGCATCGTAATCAAAGAGTAGACACCCATTCTCCGTCAAGAAACCGGGATGATTGGACTTCCTGAACCCTATAGGCACATTCTTATAGAAAATAGATGGTCTGAGTACCATATATTTTGTAAGCCCTTCTTTTGGATCAAAGATCTTCGCAAACCTAGAGCTTACCGTGTCATCTGGCTTCACAGTAAAAGCATAGTCGTTTTCGACATCTTCATTCATACGCACGTAAACCTCCATCTTCAGATATTTGCTTTACCTGCCTTCTGAAGATTGATTATTTACTGAGATTTAGATCTACTCAATGTAAGATTTCAGTGGCAAACAATTCACCTTTTTCAATTCATGTAACTTGTTAAAGTAAGGGTTTGGGTTTTTCCTTAAAACTGAAATACAAGAGATATTTGATTACACAGCTCAGCTGTTTTAACGACAAAATAAAAAAAATAAAAAAAAAAAAAAATGAACAAAACCCAGCAAAGAAATGGGCAAGTTGGAAAATAGAAACGTACGACAGTTTAACTTAAAATTAACCTACACAATCGCCATCATGATTTCTGTAACGGAAACATAATCTACTGTATCAACTCGTCACGTAGCCCACACGAACTAAATTGAAATTTCCATTCGGCATTTCTCTGCGTGCATTTCCCCAATTTCTTCCCTCTCTCATTCACATAAATCGTCATACAAAACATATATACACTAACTACTAACTAAATCTATCGCGGGTGCTGCATTTCTAAGTTCACTTGTTTGCCAATGGAAACTGGATTGGTCAGGCCCGCTAACAGTACCACAGTTACCACTTGTCTATAAACCCCACACATCATGTGGTCCACCTACTTTCTTTGTATCGGCAATAATTGAAAAAAAAAAAAAAAAAAAAAAGTACTATTATTCTCACACACCGGCTCAGTGGAATCTTTGAAATGCAAGGAGTGATGCTTTCCGAAGCCATCTTATAGATAGATCAAACCAAATACAAGCATAGTATTAGCATAAATGTACCGCCATCAAATAAAGATTTGAGATCTGGTGAATGGTGTGCTTTCGGCGGAACTTCGTACGGAAGACGGAAAGTTTCTCAGTATGCTTGTTTGTCTTTCTCCATAATTTATCTGGGGTGGGGTTGAGAAGCACGGAAAAACGTTTTCCCGCTCGGTGCATAGTTAGTAAGTAGCACCACTCTCGGCTCTCGGGAACTTTGTTGTAGTTGTTACGTTACTTACATCCATTAGATTAGATGCATGCTTTCCCTGTTTAACCCTGACGTCTGTGCGGGTAATAATCCCGTGGGTAATGATGTTTTATTAGGGGCCGGGTAACAGTGTGTAAACACCTGGGCTAAAAAAGAAGAAAAATAAATGTGTGCTGTGTTGGGCTGTATAATTTAACTAGATATATTTGCCGCCCTTGTTTATGAACCTTGCAAACTAAACACCACTTTTTTTAGCCGCCAACCTATCCAGTTGCTTGATTACAGACCAGGCCAGATATAAAAGTAATGACACAGGATGCTGGGATGCTGCTCTGGCACACCGCCTTACAACGACATAGGAACTATGTCTATTCTTGCACTGGTGATTTCACCATAGACAAGGATGTCAATCCTGTTTCAGCGGCAGGAGATTCTACAAGGGATGATCGTTCTAACGTGAAATATAGTGGTAAAAGGCGCAAAGAGCTGCAACTTTGTTTGGCAACCCAGAACTGTGTTGAATTGTACGATGTTAGCGAAGGGTCGCTCCAATCACTTGGGAAATGGCCCATTTCAGCTACCATTTTATCGATGAGTAAGTTAAATTTGGACAAATGTCCACATACCATTTTAGTATTAATGACAGATTCGGGGAACCTAACGTTCTGGAAGTTTGAAAGAGACTCGTTGAGCGGGAAAGTTTTTCCTCGGACTTTGGCTAACGAACCTATATGGAGAAGTGGGATCAGGAGGTATGCGCCTCAAAGTTACATGGCTTGCGATAAGCAGAGCCGATGTGTATTTTTGGGTGGTTTGGAGCGGACGAAGATGTGCGTGTTGACTGACTGGCAACATGGAAAACTTGTCGTTTCCTCCCCTGTAGAGTTACAGAGACAAAATAGGGTTACTCTAGCTATGGCATCGTGTGATGTTGGTTTCGACAATCCAGTAACGGCGGCAATTGAACTAGAAAATGAGAGTTCTGACTGCTACATATCCTTTTACACTATGGACTTGGGTCTAAACTCGCTTATGCTGCGCAAAGAGTTTGTGCAAGAGGATAAAAGTGCAAACTTTGTCATGCCGTGCCCCAATTTGGGACAGTACAAAATCAGGACCAGACCAACTTCCTCATCATCATCCACATATGAAAACGAAGACGAAATGATCAATCCCTTTGTTTTATGTGGATATGATGGTTACTTGACTCTCCGTGATTTGGAAGGCTTTTACGAAGTGTCAGTACAGCTCCCAGTCAGGAAAAATGTATCCTCGACTAATATCATCAACGGTGTGGTTCACAAGTTGAAGAAAGAGTTCTTTATTCTAGTTCAATCTAATTGCGGAGATCTATATAAGGTCACTATCGTCCCTGATGCTGAGACCCTGGAACCAGTGATGGAAATCGTGTATTTTGATACCATTCCTCCATCTGAAAGTGTCCACATCTTCAAGACAGGGACGTTGTTCAATGTGTCTGAATTTGGTACCTCTCATCTCATGCAGTTTGAAAGTCTCGGTGAAGATTTAGAGAAAACCACATCGTACACGCCAGGCAGAAGAATCTTCATTGAACCAAGGACTAGGTTGCAAAACTTATCAGTACTATCTAGTTTGAGGTCTCTGAACCCGTTAACATCTTTGCACGTAACAAAATCCACACCTTTAACACTATTGGCAGCAGCCAATGATTCGGGATCCGTTTCAAAACTGACATCAGCAATAGACTTTGAAGAACTTATATCTACAGCTTTGCCCCATGCGGCTTCTAGGCTTTGGACCGTCAAAGTTCCTGTCAAAGAAACTCATAGTTTAGTATTGTTGTCCACTGAGACTTCGACGACAGTTTTGAAAGTACACTCAGGAACCATTGAAGACTTCAGTGGTCCTTCTTGTCCCTTTACGTTGGACAAAGCAACCTTATTCGTTGGTACTATGGGTGAAAAATCTATCATTCAGGTAACTGCAGACCAATTATTGCAGATCACAGAGAGTAAGGATAATAGCACCTATTCTAAAAAACTAGAATGGCTGCCACCAGCAGGTGTCAATATAGTAACTGCTTTTTGTAACGAAACCCAGTTAGTGGTAAGTCTTTCGAATCACGAGATATGCTATCTCGAAATCCTCGATGAATCCCTAAATGAGTTACAAAAGAGGTTAGAGCTCGACTCCTTGGTGAATTGCATCTCGCTAACTACTGGGGTAAGGTCTCAGTACTGCGTATTAGGGTGTGATGATCACAGTTTGCAAATACTAAACTTACAACCTAAACACTCTGATTTCTTTACTGTATGCGCTATGCAGTCACTAATCTCAAAGCCACATTCGTTGGTGTTTGTACGAGACTCGTCACATTTAAAGATTCATATCGGAATGAAAAATGGAGTTTATGCTTCCTCGAAGCTCAACATCAGCGATGGAACTGTGTTTGACGTACGTACGAAACTTGTAGGTACAAAACCGGTCAACGTGTCTCTCTTGAGCAGCATTGATATCAATTATATAGAGGAAGACGACGAAGCGGAAGAGGAGGAAGAACAGGAGGAAGAAAGCAAATCTGTTTCTTCTTCTAAAAGGAAGAAAGAGTCATCTGATTTCATTCCTGTAGTAGTCTTGAACTCTAACGTATCTTGGATGACTTACGAAAATGACAATAGAATTGTGCTTCGCCCTTTGAAAACGAAAGAGGCGAAAGTGCTACGGACCGTTGCTTCTTTTATCACGGATGATATTGGGCATAACGGATGTTGTTCTATTACGAATAAAGGTCATCTCTTAATCGGAAAGTTAACCCACTTCCTATCTTGGGATAATTGGTTTAACGAAGAGCGTCTCGCTTTGTCCTCAAATGACAAAGGGGGTAAAGAAGAAGACGATGGTGAGGACGATGAAAACGAGGATGAAGATGAAGATGAAGATGATACAGATAGATGTGAAATATTTCACTATCAAAATCAAAAGCTCGTTAAAGACAGCATCGATGATACCCTTTGTTATGTTGTTTCGAAAGATTCAAACAATCAAACGTTATTAACTGTCATCCGTAATGATCAAGTGCTGGCTACTTCGAACCAGGAGACAAGCTTGAAAGTCCTCGATGAGCCATTTAGAGCGGCTACCAGTTGTAACTTTGGTACTACTGCAAAATACTTGGTGTTATCTACAAGCTCTGGGAAACTAGTCACTATACAAGTTCGGGTAAAGAACAATGTGCTCCAAATAGAGTTTGTTCATGAAACACTATTAGAATCCTCCTCATTGTATGCTATGGTGCCTTTCCAGGATAAACTAGCATGCTGTATACAGGGCAACATTGTGTTACTCGCATTGGGTAAGAAACAGTTACTTAAGAAGAGTATCACTCAGATGCCTCCACATATTACTCAGGTAACTGCCATGGATCAATGGGATGGACAACACCTCGCAGTGGGTGATATCGCAGAGTCCGTGACACTTTTCAAGTACGATGTGAAAAACAATGTTTTCGAAGGTGTTGCTGATGACAATATGAAGAAGCACGTAACTTCTATCAAGTTCTTAGACGAGTCTACGGTTATTGGCGGTGACAGGTTCGGTAACTGCTGGGTCTTAAGGGTAGACTACAATAATATAAGTAGGGTTGCTGCTAATATCAAAACTTGTCACTATACTTTGGATACTCTATGTCATATGTACATGAATGATACACCCATTCAGTTCGAAGTTGTAAAAAACATGGATATGTCAGACCGTCAAAGTATTCTGTGGATTGGCCTTCAAGGAACGATCGGTTGCTTTGTACCACTAGTCACAAGGAAAGAACAGCAATTGTTTGAGTCCTTTCAATTTACTTATGCTGAGTTGGACTTCTTGGATTTCCAAGATCGCAACAAGCATGAAGAAGTTGACCTGGAAGAGATGGAAGGTGCCCTTGACGAAAGAGAGAAAACATATCACTCCAATTCGAATGGTAACGATGAAGAACGTATTGTCGAAGGTGTAATTAGCCGTGTTGGAAGAGACTTTTTGAATTATCGCAGCTATTATTCTCCATTGAAGAATATCATTGATGGTGAGACATTGGAGCAGTTTTCAAAGTATACGCCAAGCGAGCAAAAATGGATAGCAAGTAAGATGAAACATGCAGATGGACAAGTGGAGACATTTAACAAGTTTATAAATGAGATGCGCACTAACTATTTATAGCCAGTGTACGATATATGGCCTCTATAGAAATCTTGTAATATTATATTCTGATCTAAATTTTCGAGAACGGTCTCTAAGTTCTGCGGAAGCACTTTACTGAACCATAATCCTTCAACATCACAGGTGTTGTTTTTGTTCTTGTTATTAACTCCATTGAACTGATAATATATAATGTTCCCAGCGAATTTGTGTCCTCCGACATGCGACACAATTCCTGTTTTCAAGGTTGGCCTTATTGAGTTTAGCTTATCTATAAGCAGAGGTGCTAGTTCCCCGCATCTTGCATCACGATTGTAGTGCCCACATACTAGAATTAGATCGTGATGGAAATCTTGAGTCTTAAATTGGGATGCAAGATTAATATCAGATCCTGGGTTCTCACCTTCTTGGGATTCTGGGTTGACTTTATCGGATCCTTGCAAATAGTCGGCAAATGAGAGTTTGTGAGAGGATGATGCTAAGTTTCCTTCACCCAGAAAAGTGGAGAACTGCGGTAGTTGCGATGGATCAACAGTATATATCTTCATATCTGGTATCACAAGGAATTTTATCTCTTTCTCAGATGAGTGGAATCCCGGTAAATCGAGTTCGTTAACTAGTATGCTGCTTCCGGTGTTTGTATTCTTTAAGCTAGATTTTAAGGGTCCTACCAGATTGAACGGGAAAGATATTGCCAATTCGATCTTGGAAGGCCATTTCTTCCAATCTCCAGCTTTTGGGGTGAGCATGAGTACATGCTTATGATAATAGGGTACTTTCTTGGGGATTTGTAACGACAAGTCGAGTTGAGATTCCTTTGGTAACCGATGATTCAATTCGCTTACAAAGCATTGGCATTGCTCAGTGATTTGGTTTTTTAAAGCAATATCCAGCGTTTTAAACTGGTACTGCCTATTCAAAACCTGGCGCACGAACATGGTGATACACGGGCCGTTTGGTTTAGGCCTTCTTTATCTTTTTCAACATACATCAAGTAAAACGTTTAAGTTATTTATTGTTCATAAATATTTCTATGTGAACATCTACAAATATATAGTTGTCTGCGCGTATGTACAACTGAAGATCTACAAGAATAAACACACGCCCATGCACATATTTACAACAAAGTCACCGTATGGTAGTAGAATATATGTATGTATATATATATGCGCGTTAGCGGGAGGGGTTTTATTGGCGTTGCCCTAGCTTATAATGAAGAGGAAGTGTGGGGAGAAAAAAAAAGTTACAAGAGTACTAATAGAAGTACCAGACGGGAACACTAAATGCATTTTTGCATAGAGTCTACTTCGTCATTGAAAGGAAGCAGGATATTGACTTTGTGTTTCCTATCTTTTTTTTTTTATTATCATAATCATCATTATCATCATCATCATCGTCATCAACAGTAATAACAATATCGTTATTATCAGTAGTAATACTAGTAATACTATTTCCTTTATTATTCGGGTTTTAGTCAGGGTTCGGTTTAATCTTGGGAGCGGTGTTTTTCTTTTTCCTGTATTTCACCTTATAGATCGTATGAGTTGTCGTAGTGGGTGTTTGTTTGTTGATTCATTTCATTAGTAGTACCTATTAATTAGGGAATAGTTAATATTAAAATTAGTCTAAAGTTGTAGGTGTAGGGAGGGGATGGGGATGGCGTGAGCGGGCAATGGGGATAAGAGTGGTGGTTGATTCCATTCTTTTTATTTTTTTTTGGTGTTGTATTGCTTTGCTTAATTCCTTAGATGGTTATTTCCGACACATCAAGGGTTCTTGATTCTTTATCGCTTTTGAAGACTGCGTCTATGAGACGGTGTAATATAATTGCGTCTTTGAAAGTCGGGAAACCTTCAAATCTGAATCCCTGCCTTTCGAACCTGCTGCTCAACAACAAGTCGTCTGGACCCCTGGGCGGTTTTGAGCCGGGTTTTCCTCTGAAGTGGAAGTCTGCGATGGACTCGTAAATTCTTAGTATGTTGCCTACAACGCTATTGTAGTTTCTGAGGTGGAACACCTCCATAGTTTCTTCTTCATCTGGAGGCGATCCTGACGGAGTGGGCGATACCTTGCGTGTCGGCGTAGACGTACTATTAGTAGTGGTTGCAGTGGCAGTTGGGCCATTGCCATTGCCATTGCCATTGCCATTGCCATTGCCGTTCTTGACACCGCAGAAATAGAGCACTAGGTTTGAGATTTCTACGAAACCGGCGTCTCCCTCTATCTTCAAGTCGCCCTTGGTGCCGTGAATGTCTATGACAAGGTTCTTGGTGAATTTTTTGGCCGGGGTACCACCCTTGAAAGAGCACGAGACGGGCACTTGCCCCTGCTCGAGCACTCCTTGGAACAAAAGATGGTCCGGGCACGTTTTCGAGATGGTTTCCTTGGTTCGTTTCCCGTTTTCGTCGAGAAGCCACTGTGTCGGAATATTGTTTGATATCATTGCGTTGATCTTGCGGAAATATGATCCTGTGATGTACTGTAACACGTCTATCGTGTGGCCGAACGAGTTGGAAACCAAGTTGACACCACCTTCCACGTTGTACAAGTACTCAGGCGACCGCATGGGCCGTTCGTACCCGTACCAACCCCCATTCCCAGACACCTCGATCGAGTTAATATCCCCGATGCACCCCTCGCTGATCAACTCCTTCGCACGCACAATATACGGCGACTTCCGGCCCTGGAGACAAATCACCGTCTGCAAGTTCGTCCTTTTTTGCGCTAGCGCATAGAGCTCCTCCGCTTGCTCGATATTCGCCGCTAGCGCCCACTCCACATACAAATACCGTAAGTTTAAGTTGTTCACAGAGTGCTCCAGTATACTCCGAACAATCCCGTGCTGCTCCGGCACCTTCACGCTAACCACTATCATATCGATATCCTTGCATTGCGCAAACGACTTTAGCGAATCAAACGCCGTCGCATGCTTCAACTGCAACTTCTGGATCGTGTGCAAGCTCGATTCCACCGTCGAATTGTACATCGCAACAATCTGGAACTGCGACGAAAGCTGCTGGATCGCCAGAAAATGTGTCTTCGACGCCCATCCTTTCCCGCTCGAAAGCCCTACAAACCCTACCCGTATGGGCCTGCTCGAGGGCACCGTCGAGAGTTTCGATCTCTTGTTGTTGTTCATTACCGTTTGCTTTGATTTTGTTTTATCCTACTCTTCTGTTGATTCTATTTTCGCTTTTAATTCCAATTCCATAACACCTCGTAATCTGGAGTAGATATATGTATATATATATATTTTATTCCTCTTCTTCTTATTATTATTATTATTATTCCTCCGGACCTTAAACCTTGCACATAACAGGTAATCTTCTACTAAACTAACTAAATAAAAGTGTCCATTGTATTAAAGACTAAGTAACAAGTACGTATTATATCCTTTGGGCGTCTGTTTTTTTTTTTTTTCTTTCCCCTCTGTTTTTCCTCGATTTATGGCTTTCTATTTATTTGATTTTCTGCTGTTTTGAAAACACGGCGAGCAGTGGCCCCGGGGCGGTACGCGCCGAGATCACCTCGTCCGGAGCTGTGTGGGCCGGCTGAAACTGGCCCTGGGAACTACTGGGAACTACTGGGAAACTACTACCAGTGCAGTTCGGAACGGACTTCTGTCTCCCCATTTTTTCCTCTGGTGCTGGGGGGGAGGGAGGGACTAGGGACTCAAGTGCGCGCGCGCAGGCGTGGTGGTGTAGTTTATTTCGTGTGGGGTTCTGGAGGGGGCTCCGGAGATGCAAGCCCGAGGAGCTGCGGGGCGGCCTAGGGGCCGCTTTCTTTTGTTTTGTTCCAGGAGGAAAACGAGTGGCACGACCCGCCCGCAAAGGGAAGGGAGGAGGGAGTGGTGGTGGTAGTAGTGATTCGGCGGCGGATTCGCTTGTGTGTATGTGTTTTTTGTCTTTTTTTTCCAACTCTGGATTTGGTATGGACTCGGCATGGATTCGGTATGGATTCGGCAAGGAATCTTCCCCTGTCTCCCCCCTTCCTCCTCCTCCCTCTGCGGGAGGAGGGAAGAAACGATTGGTGTAGGGGTGGTGGGAGTAGTTTTTCCGAGCCCACCGAACAATGGACGGTTCTCGTCCACGCTAGGCAAGGCTGGGCAAGGCTGGGCCAGGGCCAGGGCCAGGGTCAGGGCCAGGGCCAAGCACACACGGCCTTACGTCTGATATAATGTGTATTGTCATTGTATGTATGGATACGTAGTGTGGTATTAGAGATTAAAAAATAGGTAGTAGTAGGTAGTACAGTGGGGGGGAAAAGGAAGGGCCCTTGCAGGCCGTTCCCCGTTAAGCGTTTGTTTTGTTTTGGGTTGTTTTGTTTTGTTTTGTTTTTCTCGTGTTAAAGTGTCACTCTGGTTCTGGTTTTACTTTTGGATAGGTTGTGGGTATTGGGTATTGATCGATCGATAGTATTTTCGTTTTTGATGTTTTTTGTTGTGGTTAGTTAATCTTTAATTTTTTTTTTTTTAAATATTATTTGTTTTCCTTTCCTTAGCCAATGCCTTTTGCCTAAGCACGGCCCCACACAGTCAAGTCATGTCAAACCTACATCGACTCATCATCCGACTTGTGAGTCCTTCTAATCTTAAAGAACTTGATCCCAGACTGGTGTGGTGGCTCCGGCTTAGGGTCTTCCACAGTATCGCCGGCAATAGGACCCATGGTGTTCACGGGACCCATTCCGCCTATTCCCTGGTCGAGCCCTTGCTGGTCGTAGCCCACGGCAGCCGTTTGCTCCTTGTACTTTTGCAGCTCAACAAACTCGCGGTGCGCATTGTATACCCGCTTCAAGAAAAAGGACCCGAGCAAGAAGAACAGACAAATGTCCAACGCTACCGTGGTCCACGCAAATGCCATCATCTTGACGCCAATCTTGGCCTTGAAATGATCATCCTTGAACTTGTTCTTGGCCATCGCAACAGCTGCCGTCTGACATGCACTCCCAGTGATGTTCAACAACGTCCCGAGCCCAATGAGTACAAATATCGTGCCCTGGAACGCTCCAGACACCCACGACATCAAATAAAACAACATGGCTAGCCCAACAAACACCAACGCTAGCAACAAAAACACAAACGAAAACCTCGTCAAGTAGTAGTATGTGCTTCTGTTAGCGACAAAATCGTGCGGCATCCCAACCTTCGTGTGGAAGTTGTCCACCGGAGACAACGGATACGCTGGCCCCAGGTCCGTGCAGTTCACGTTCTTCCCGCCTGAAACTCCACACACACCCCAGAACGTCCATCTAGAGAGTGCAGGCGCACTCGAAATGTTAGAAGTGTCCGCCTGGAGCCAGTAAAACTTGTTTATAGGCGCATGGTTGATGCTCCCGGACATCACAATGAATAGCAACAAGAGCGTCGAACCTGCTAGAAATAGAATCGAAATAAACCGCACCAACGACTTAGATGCCTTCACAACCAGCATCCTGCTCTTCTGGCCCCTCCTTGGGCCTCCCAGTCCTAGCTCTCGGTCCTCTATGTCGTCTCCCAGCATTTTTCCTCTTCAAAAAAAAAAATCTTGGTTATATCTATGCGCTTAGCAGTGCCTTTTTTTAAGTATATATTATGACTTTTGCTTTTACCTTGGCTTGGGATATTATTACTTATTACACCCTCTGGTATCCTCTGGTATCTTTTCCTACCTCTGGTGTCCTCTGGAGTCCTTTGGTATCTTTTCACTACCTCTGATATCGCCTCTTCCAACTTCTTTTATCTACCGCTCCCCCAACAGCAAACTCTCCGATGGACCACTGTGCCTCCCTTTTATTCCTCTTTCTGTTTATTTATTTGTTTTCATTTCAAAAACTGCAAAACTTTTTTTCACTTTTTCACTTTGCCCATTTCCATTTCCATCAAACGTAAACAAACCGAAAAAAAAGGCCCGAGCTCACACACATACACACATACCACTACCCACAGACAAATGCAAATGCATCAAGCAGAGCTTATGGGCCGCTATATGGGCCACTACTGCATGAGCCCCTACCAGTACACAGGGTGCAAGAGACCTAGGGATGATGACTCCGGAATTGACGGCCCTAGCGTCAAGGTAAGCTGTCCTGAAGGGACGTCAAGTTGCTCTTGTTGGGATTATACCTCATCTGCTGATGCCAAAGGCATCAGCAGTAATAACAATAGTAATAATAATAATAATAATACAAATATGGGCCCCATTTCGGGGCCCATTCCAACTCCGGTTGGTGGTAATACTATTACTACTACTGCCAGCACAAGCTGGTCCAGCTCAAGAAGCGCTACTGTCAGTTGTGCTGCCAGTGGAAACGGTACGCCGCAGTACCAGTATCTTCTGGACGACTGCAGCTGCGAGATAGAGGACTACATGTACCAGGGGTACGCTACGGAGGCTGCTGGTTGCCAGTCGATGTCGACGTCGACGTCGACTTTGGTTGGCCAGCGGTATGTGCCCACTGGCATCAACGACATGTACCAATCGCAACAGGCGCTCTCGAACATCGAGCCAGTCCAGTATTCTCTGTATGACGTGATCGATGAGTAGAGAGAGAAGAACAGACGGTTTTTTTTTTAAAAAAAAAAAAAAAAAAAGGTTGGGAGGGTAACGGAGGGAACCTGGCTGGCAGAGAAAGAACAGAATGGAATGGAACAGGCCTTAGTTATGGCCCGGGCCCGGGCGCCGGGAGAAGAGGTTCTATTTCCGGCCAGTTTCCCCAGGGACAGAGCAGAGCGCCCACAAACGTAATGAAGTAACGACATGACATAGAATAGAACACATATACACTGTATTTATAGAGTCTGTAGGTAAACATCGAGACACTAGGGAAAAATTAACTACAACTACCGGCTGGGGTGGCTGGTCCTGCGTTAATCCCAGTTTCTCTGCAGAGAAACTGGGCATAGCATAAGACGTGCAGTGAGGAAAGGAAAAATGAAAAAAAAAAATTTAAAAAATATAAGTCTCCCGGGGGCGAGTCGAACGCCCGATCTCCAGATTACAATTTTGTATCACATTACAGTCTGGCGCCTTAAACCAACTTGGCTACCGAGAGTCCTTAAATCGGTGGCAGCTTCGTTGAGAATTCGGGTTCTTAAGGGGCCGCGTTGGGTTCGTGATCGGGGATGGGGGTACTCCCAGTCACGTGTGGCATTTTTGTCGTGTTTATCTCCTAGTTCATCCTGGAAGGAAAAATATGGAAAAGGCCGCAACGTGTCACATGACCGTGGTCCCTGCGTATGGTGGCACCGCTCGCTCGCTCCTACATCCGAAAACACTTCGGTTGTATAGTGTAGTGGTTATCACTTTCGGTTTTGATCCGAACAACCCCGGTTCGAATCCGGGTACGACCTACTTTTTTTTGGCTTTTCCTGATTATTATGTTTTTTTCCCATCTCCGGTCGGCGCACCCCGAGGTGTTTTAAATCAATCGAATCACCTTCGTTCGGTCTGACTTTTTTCCCAAAAAAAATGTATATAGCAACTATATTACCCAGGTGCATATATGACATATGTATCATTCTAGTACTACTTACTACTACTAGACATCTAAGATTCAGATTTAGGAAAGAATTTTACCCCAAGCCAATTGAGCACTCCAAAACCCCCAATGCCGTGTGCTCCTATGTTGTTGTGTCGGCCAATGGCCGGGCAATTGGCCCGGCCTATGGCAAGACCAGTCTTCACTAGGCTACTCGCAAAACATTCCATTAATAAAAACCCTATAACAAGAACATTCCACATGAATTCTCGTCTTTTACAAACTGAACAGGCCCCAGGCTCGGGCACCCGTACCAAATCAGGCACACTCTCAAAAGTGTTCAAATGGACCATCTTCACTACAGGTATGATTGCTTCGGGGCTCGGGGCCCTAGTGGTGGGATTCTTCATCTACGATTCGACTACTTATAAGTCATGTGACGTGCCAGAAGAGATAAAGGTTCCGAAATTGGCGTTGAACCCCGAGATTGGGGGCCCAGAGAACTTGCCCATCCTAAGGGAAACGCTAGATGCGTACGATTCGGAGCTCAAGGAATTGGCGTCATACAAGCCAAAGCTAGTCATTCTAGGGTCCGGCTGGGCCTCTGTCGGACTCTTGAAAAACTTGACTCCAGGAGATTATGACGTTACCGTTGTTTCCCCGCAAAATTATTTCTTGTTCACGCCGTTGCTACCTTCAGCAGCAACCGGTACGTTGGAAGTTAAGTCGTTGATGGCTTCGATAAGAAAGATCGTGAAGGATGTCGATGGTCACTATTTGGAAGCGTACGCTGAGAAAATCGAGTTCGACCATAATTTGGTCAAGGTGTCGCAATTCAACACCAAGACCGGAGTGAAAGAGTGTTTCTACGTGCCTTACGACAAATTGGTTATTGCAGTCGGGTCCACGTCAAACACACACGGTGTCGAGGGCTTGCAATACTGTTCCCGTTTGAAAACTGCAGAAGATGCTATTGCCATTCGTAAAAAGATCAAGACTTTGCTCGAAAGAGCCTGTTTGCCCACAACAACTGACGAAGAGCGCCGTAACTTGTTGAGCTTTGTTGTATGTGGTGGTGGGCCCACGGGTGTCGAATTCGCGGCAGAAGTGTTTGACCTTTTGAACGAAGACTTGCCCAACATGTACCCCAAGATCTTGAGACAGCAACTTTCTGTGCACGTGATCCAATCGAGATCCAACATCCTAAACACGTACGACGAGAAGATCTCCGAATACGCAACTGAAAGGTTCAAGAAGGAGACCATCGATGTGCTAACGAACTCTCGTGTCGAAAAGATCCTACCCGACCGTGTGCTGTTCAAGCAAAAAGACCCTGAAACGGGTGAAGTGCAGCTGAAAGAACTGCCCTTCGGGATCTGCCTGTGGTCCACAGGTGTTTCTCAGAACCCATTGACGAAACAGGTGGTCCAAGCCTTGTCCCACGCGCAAAGAAACAAGAGGGCCATTGAAACTGACTCCCACTTGAGAGTCATTGGTGCCCCTACAGAAGACGTTTACGCTATTGGTGACTGTTCTACTGTGAGAACCGACTTGGCAGATAACACAACCGAGTACATCAGAAGATACATTGTGAACAGACATCTCTCGCTAACGAGAAGCAACGAGATTATCACAGATGAGGACATCAAGCATTTGTCATTGTCCTACAACGAGATTATCGATATTGCCAAGCAAGTGGCACGGAAACATCCCCAAACAAGAGAACATCTAATCCACCTCGAAGATGACCTACCAAAATACGACACGAACCACTCGGGTCAGTTGAACTTCAACCAGATCTCGGCCTTGCTACGTGAAGTGGAAACTAAAGTCACCTCTTTGCCAGCAACCGCCCAAAGGGCCCACCAACAGGGTAAATATATGGGTAAAAAGTTGAGCAAGATCGCAAGAGCATCAAATAACACTGAAGATGGCGCCTTGATTATACACGAAAGGGGTGTGGATGAGAGAATCTACAGACCATTCAGGTATGTGCATCTAGGTTCTCTCGCCTACATCGGTAACTCCGCAGTCTTCGACTTACCAGGCTACTCATTTGTCGGTGGGTTGATCGCTATGTACCTGTGGAGATCCATCTACTTCGCCCAAACCGTTTCATGGAGAACAAGAGTCCTATTGTTCATGGATTGGTTGAAGAGAGGAATGTTTGGGAGAGATATCTTGAGTGAGTGAGTAAAGTAATAAAAAAAAAAAACTATTATCTCACCACAACTATCACTATCCTCCCACATTTTGGTATCTAGAATGACATTTAAAGACTAAAAAATCTGAAAACCTTTAAAATCTGAAAATCTGAAATTATGACAAAAACTCAAAAAAAAAGAATGGCAAATAATATCATTCTCCTATATTCATCTATAATCGATAAAAGTTCCTGTACAGATAACAAATAGTTCAATTGTTCAATGAATAACATCCCTTAAAACAACCAGAAATTAGACGCCAAAGGCCTTTCTTGCCACTTTTGTGGTTGTCTGACATGTTTACCGTTTTTTTTTGTGACACTTTCTTATTTTTTTTCATTTTGTATAGGGAAAAAAGCGTGAAAAAGTGAATAAAATGAAAAAATTCAATTTAATTTGTGTCGCTGACTGGCGACACAAAAACATCAAGGGTTAAAACAACAAAGTATATAAGAAGAATGTGTTTGTTTGGTTGTACAGTTAAGTTGGCATTGCAATAATATTTTTTTTTTCTGGCCAATTTCACTCTCCTGTACTATTGTGTGCAACCCAGCTTCTCGCCATTGCATATTATATCTATATTCAAAAAGTATCGGACATAAAAGAATAAAGCGCAAGGCATTTCTCACTCAAGCGGCAAAATCAAACAAACAAAAAATAACCGGGAGACTATAAACAGAAGACCAAAGGCAAAAGTGATAATTAATCAGTAAAAATTTGCGTGTCAGTTTTCAGCAATTTTTCAAAAAAGAATAGGATCTATTATACCATGTCTTTTGAAGCCGAGTCTTCGTTGGCATTGAACGATATTCCTTTGAATATCCAAAGGAATAATAACTCTCACTATGTCAATAATAAACATGTGATCTCAAAGGTTCAAGTAGGTAAAGTTATCAGCGAGAAAATAGGGTCTAAGAAAGTTGAAGAAAATAAATCTAGACAAGTCGATGAGAGAGATGGTGGTGGTAGTTGTAATGCCAGCACCAATGCAAATGTCAATGCTAATGCCAATACCAATGCCAATATTGCAATTGCCATTGAAAAGTCGTACTTGGATCAAAACCAAGAACAGGGGCAAAACCAAGCTAAAAATCAAGATCAGCAACAAGACCATGATCAAGACCATGACCAGAAACTGGGACAGAACGAAAACGAAAACGAAAACGAGGCTCAAACTGGTTCTGATTCTGGTGCATCTGCGGATGCAGAATCCCAAGTACATGTGCAATCTCAATCTCAAGCTCAACACCAAAAACACACTCAAAACCAACATAACTCAGCTGTAGATTCTAGAGGTTCTTCGAGCACAGATACAACCTCTGATGGTAGTGATTTGGTAAACCTTTCAAACTCCAAACATGCCACACAACAATCAAATACGATGAAGTCCGAGAAACAAACAGCTCTTTTCATCGGAGACTTGCCTGGAAATGTAACTGAGGACATGTTGGGAAACATCTTCAACAAGTTCAAATCTTTCACGTCCGTAAAGATTTGTGTTGATTCTAACACTAAAAAGTCGTTGGGATATGGGTACCTTAACTTTGGAGACCAAGATGATGCTGAAAAGGCCGTTGATGAATACAATTACATGCCTATTTTTGGAAGAGAAATTAGAATGATGCCCTCTTTGAGAAATACTTATTTCAGGAAAAACATTGGTACCAATGTATTCTTTTCGAATTTGCCATTGGACAACAATAGGTTCACCACAAGGGTATTTTATGACGAGTTTAAGAAGTTTGGAAAGATCTTATCCTGCAAATTGGACAGAAGAAAGAATATTGGCTTTATATATTTCGAAAACGATGCAGCTGCTAAGGAGGCCATTAGGCAATACAATGGGAAACAACTCTTTGACACTAACATAATGTGTGGAGTTCATTTTGATAGAAACGTCAGGAAGTCCCCTGAGTTTGAGCAAAAGATTGGTAGAATTAATAACTTAACCGTCGTTAAGGAGAAATTGGAGATTGAGGATGAGAATGGATCAGTCATTATAGTTGACGCTTGTGACAGTGCCACCATTAAAGAAAAGAAGAGTGGAAATGGTGCAGGATCTCCTTCTTCCTCAACTTTGGAAACAGCAGGTGTAGCTGTAGGTACTACTACTACTACTAATAATAATTCATCTGTTACCGAGGATGGCGTAACTGCAGTCGGTAGCCCCGTTGAATCAGAGGCTAGCGGGTCTAAACTACCCCATCCAAATGCAGTTTTCGTTAAAAATTTGCCCATAAATCCAAACCATGACAGTTTATTAAACTTCTTTAGCAAAGTGGGTCCAGTCAAATCAGTTTATACCTCTGATGTCTCTAAATTTGAGTCATCGTGGGCTTTCATCACTTACAAGAGAATCCAGGATACCAAGGTTGCTATTGAAAAATTGAATGGTAGTAAGTATATGAAGAGAACCATTGAAGTAAAGAAAGCCGAAAGACACCACCTCGAAGAGAGTCAGTGCCACAATAATATCAAACCAAACAACTATAAGAAGACAGTTTACTTGACTAACCTTAGCGTTATTTGTAACGAGGAGTTCTTAAAGTTCTTCTGTACCCAAGAAAGAATTAAGACAGAACGAATTGTTATCAGGTATTATGACGACAAGACGGATACATATTCGGGGTATGTTAAGTGTAATTCTCGCAATGATGCTCAGAGATTGTTTGACTTGATGGAAAATAAACTATTGGGTGACTCAGAAGTGAAGGCATCCTGGCAACAACCTAAGGATCTCAAGTTATTGGAAAATGACGCTTTATACCAGGATGGTCGCAAGGAAAAGAGGTCCCGTAATTCCAGAAATTCGTATGTTTACAGAGCCCCAGCTCCAAATTATAGACCTCCTAGACACAACGGTAATATGATTAATAACAATATCAATTATAATTATAGTCATGGTCATGGTCATGGTCAAAATCACAATGGTAATGGGAATATTAGAAACAACAACCATCAAATGAAACCAACAGCCAACATGTCTAATAATAACAGTAATAATAATACAAATCAACACTTTTTCCAATCCCCTCAACCATACTATCACCATCCAATGCATGCTCAGCAACTGCAACTGCATCAGCCCCAAAATCAGAACCAGCAGCAGCAGCAGCAGCAACAACAACAACAACAACTGCAACAACAACCAGTACCAATGCCAGTACCATATACCAACGCCATGGGCCAGCCAATGGGCCAACCAATGATTGGAAGACCCCCAGTAGTTATTAGCAACATGAATGGTCCTAAAAGCATGACACGTGAAGAACAGGCAAGGAAATCTTACAGTTACGAAGCTAAGAAACAATTGATGAACATGTTAAAGAAGGAAACCAAACGGTGTATTGATTTCTTACAGCATCCAGTTGCTACTAGAGACGAGAATATTTCAACGATTGCATCTTATATTATCGATGTGTACTATAAGCCAAACTACGACACTTTGGCTCAACTATTGTTGCTAAAAACTGGTAATAATTATTACGAAAGGGTTTTCCAAAGCCAAGTAGAGCTTGCCATTGAAAAATTAGGCCTACAAGAGAGGTGAATGCTGGGAATTCACTCACCTTATTCAACTGCATTAATAATTTAGCTAAATTTTTGTGTTTATATCTTTCTAATCCATTTAATTCTAAAGAAAATGTTAAGTAATTAATAATACCTTCCTGGATTAGAGTAGACTTGATTTCCCTTGTCTAATTCATTTTGATAAATACGACAGACTAATGCCGATGGATAACTTTAACTGGTTCAATTAGTATTTAGTTGTGTTTGTTTTACTTAGTCATTGTTTGTTTTACATGGAAGTTATACATATTCTTGGATTGAAAAGGGGAGGGGAAAGGACACATGTAAAGGCTAGCAAATAAAAGATATTCTTGGGGTTTCTCCATCGCCTGAATTCTTTTGCTTGCTTTATATTATTAATGTTAATATATTATTACTTTATGATTCAAATTCGTTGTTGTTATTTATTTTTTTGGTTGTTGTTTTGTTTTATTTGATATTTTCACACCAACTCCACGTAGTTTGCTGGGAAGATACCTTCTTTACCATTGACTCTTCCTGTCCACCAGTCATCCTGGGACTCTGATTTTTTGATGATGGTGATCACATCACCCTTTCTGAATGGCAGATCTCCTGGTTGTTCTCCTTTGAATGTGTACAAGGCGACGGCCTTTGGTGCACCAGATGATCTATCTGGTGCTAAGTCGTGGCTAGAAGGTGTTCTTGGACTGGTACGAGAGTAAGCGCTTGAACTGAAGTCTGGTTTTTCTGATCTTGGCCTTGAAGGAGCGCCTCTAGAATTTCTTGTATTAATACTTGTTCTTTCAAATCTGTCGTTCAAATCGTAAACTTCGTCTTCCCAACGCGAATTGGAAGCAGGACCTGTTCTTCTAGCGCCGCGTGAGGAATAACGATCGACATCCTCGTCATCGTATCTGTAGTCAGCCGAGTCATCGCTTGTTGTCGATCTGTATGAGTCGGCCCTTCTTCTGGTAGATCTTGTATTTGCTCTTGTAGAGTCAATATCGTCCGAGTCGAAGCTGGAAGGAATATCGTTATAGTAGTCGTCATCATAGTCGTCCACAGGTGCTCTGTGGTTGAAGGCACGCGACTCCAACACACGGAATAGCGGGTCTACCGATGGTGGAGGTCTCACGCGTCCAGAAAGAATCATCTTAGCAGTACAGTTGTTACCGTAGAACTTCCTGTTAGCCTCTCTTCTCTCGAGAATCACAGACCCTTCAAGCGAAACACCCGCAAACAAACCCTTCGTCTTGGAATATGCAAACACTGCCGCAACACCCGCAGTCGACGCCGAAGCAGCTGCCTCTGCGTTTCTACCCAAAGGACCTGCGGCAACAGAAACATTACCACCAAGCGTGATCGACCCAAACTGCGAAAACGACTTCACCGCATCAGCACTGTTCAAAATAAACACAAAATCAGTCAATTCCAAACCAATCATACCACCTGCACCCGCTCCTGCTAACGCAATAGCTGATGGCGCAGACCATCCACCATCTGGCAATCTCGCCACAATCACACCGGATCCTGCTCTCCCACTGAATAAAAACCCGGCTTTCAACACAGTGATAACCGCTAACCCCTTGGCATCCTTCAAAACATGTGGGGGGATAACATCGTTGGCTGATAAAACCTGGTTTGGCTTAACAAATGACGCAAGAACTTTAGCTGCCTTTCTGTATTCAAAGAAAAAAAAAATTGTGAAAGAACATTGAGGAATTACACCGGTCCAGATCCAAACCACCCGCTACTGGACCATCCCGGTTTCACCACAATTCCCTCCAATTCATTCCAGTTAGTATTCTCGCACTCAAATAACTCATATCTAATGGCTTTTCCAAAGACAATTAATCAACTATTGAATTAACCCTCTCTAGCTCAGCCTTCTAAAAAAAAAAAGGGCTTCTTCACACATACCTCGTCTCAGACTTTAGAGATCTAGGAATAGGATTATTGATACCCATTTTAAAATATACTACACTCGCACCGTTCTTTCAGTGCTAGACCGTCTATCTCGCCCTTTCTTCTTGTTTCTAATCCTATTCCTCTCACGTTTCCAACGTTAAAGTTAAAGACTGAATCAGTATTTCATTTTATTTCTTCGAGCCTCTATGTAATTACAATTCCAATTATATTTCAAAATCTGTCTAATGCCCGAGGAAGAAAAAAAAAAAAAGAGGGCGTAGCTGGGAGAGCGACGAGTGCCGAGTGTTACTTGGTTACTTCGTTGGTTGGTTGGTTGGTTGGCTGGTTGGTTGACTGGCTTGCAATGCGCTGGGGCCTTGGGCCTTGGGCCTGGGGCCCGCTTATCCATGTACAAATCGTAAGTGTTACCCGCACATACCTGGTGTGTTCTTTCGGCGAATATTAGGGGTTTCCGATGATTAAGTGCGCATGTGACATGAATCAGGGCCGTTCGAGGTGATGTGGTGAGGAATGCGGTGGTCCGGGTGACTTTGGGTAGAGAATGTTTTCACGTGATGCGTATATGGTGTCTGGTAGGGGGAAATATTTATCTCCGGGTAACATATATATTTATTTATAGTCACGTGAATGCATCACTCTTGTAAAACAATTATCACTTAGTTATCACTAGTTATCCCCCATAAATCACAAACTATCTATCGCTAGTATAACAAAAGCCCATCGCATACCTGTATCAGCACAGGTTGAAAAGTGTGTTCTCTGGTTCATAAATGACCGATCAGGTGTTAGACTTTTGTTTTGGCGCCTACAAGAACACGGTAGACGTTGTATCGTCTTCTGGAAAGAATACGGTAGATGCGTTTCGTGGGCTTTACAACAAGACGAAATCGGTGTACGATAAGTCCGTAAGAGGGTTGTCTGATGAGGAATTGGGTGGTATATACTACGATAAATCGATTGGGTCGTCGTCGGATTCGTCGTCTGGAGCCAGTGGTTTAGTGTGGAGTGTGGGGAATAAAGTGTGGGCTCATCGCAAAGTTCTTTTAGTGGGGTTAGGGGTTACTTCGACTGGATTTCTGGCATACTCTGCATCCCGGTACTTGCTCAACTCTCTACCAACGCACCTTTCGGATGACAATCAGGTGTTGTTTGTTCTAGGGGATATTAGGGACCCCGTTGTCAGGAATCAGGTTAACGAGTTGTATAGAAGACGGTTCATCATTTTTGTATGCAAGCGGAAGTTGAACTACGGAACAGGGGAGCCTGAAGACGACTTCACCATTGAGGATCTAACGAGCGAGGATGGTGGAATCTTTTTCATTGATGCGGATAGTTCTGGTTTGGCCAGCTTCATTCGATACATGAACGAACATCCGGAGAAGCAGTTGAGGTCGATTTTGTTCATGCCTAATCTTTCTTACTACCCTTCAGGGACGACGCTTTCGTCGAAGCTGGTTACCAATGAGGTGCAGGAAAATGTCTTGAACTACTATGGCGTTTTGGAGAAGCTTCTCCCCCATTTCGCAGGTAATGCTTTCAAGAAGCTTCAGTTGATCTTCTACAATCCGTCGTTGTCGAAGAATTTGCAACTCAAGCACCATTCCGTGGAGCATCTAGTATCGGGGCTCATCTCGACGTTCTACGAAACCATGAAGATAGAACACTCCCATCAGTGTGACGTTTACATGTGTCACATCGGTATATTGGGAATCGGAGGCAATGCCAGTACGTTCAAGTACTTGTCCGTGAAGGGATCGAATATTACAAAGTCGCTATGCGATCCGATTTACCAGTTAATTCTTTCGAGAGACTATATCTGGCTACGTTTGAAGAGATGGTTCTGCGGAAGTGTCTTGTATTGCGGGAAGGGCAGTACTTTGACTAGCTGGTTAGGCTCCCTTTGCCCGCTATGGTTGCTAGACCTATTCTAAGGTCGTCACATCGTCGGTACTTTTGCTGTTGTGCTGTCTCTATGATTAGTTTTTATTACCATACCTTTTTTATATACATCCTTTCCTTCCTTATCTATCATATCAGGCTTTTATTTGTAAGTGCTTACTTTCACTATGTTATATATATCTATATTAATATAAATATCCATTATTTACAATTGAGCTTCAAGGTTCTTGAGTTGTTTTAACACAGCACTCTTTGCGGTACCACCGGTAGCGTCTCTTCTCTCAACACTCTTTTCGAAATTGAAAACTTCGAAAACATCGCTGTCAAATCTTGCATCGATGGACTTGTATTGCTCCAGGCTGATCTTGTCAATACCAGACAAATTCAACTTCTCGGCCAAAGCAACGGCTTGCCCGGAAATGTGATGGGTTTCTCTGAATGGAACACCCTTTCTCACTAGGTAATCGGCGAGATCGGTAGCTAACATGTCCATTGTTAATGCACCTTCCATCTTTTCCTTGTTGATGGATAGGGTAGAAATTACACCAGTAGCAATTAGCACGGAATGTTCCACCGTAGTCAAACAGTCGAACAATGGCTCTTTATCTTCTTGCATATCCTTATTGTAAGTGGATGGAATAGATTTAATTGACATCAAGAATCCAGCCAATTGACCAAACACTCTACCGGACTTACCTCTCAATAATTCTAGAGAATCTGGGTTCTTCTTCTGTGGCATCAAAGAGGAACCAGTAGAGTATGCATCAGAAAGCTTGATGAAACCAAATTCCGCAGTAGAGTAAATGATCAAATCTTCAGCAAAACGAGAAATGTGGTTCATGAACAATGACCCCCAGAACATTATCTCAACGACAAAATCTCTGTCGGCCACGGCAGTCAACGAGTTCCCAATCACAGACTGGAAACCTAAACCTTCTGCTAAGAATTCTCTATCAATACCATATGGATGGCCTGCAAGAGCACCAGCACCCAATGGAGATGAGTTCAATCTTTCCACAATCTGCTTCAATCTCTTGAAATCCTCAGTGAAATATGTGGCGTAACAAGATATCCAATGAGACCATCTGATAGGCTGCGCTCTTTGCAAATGCGTGTAACCTGGCATTAGCACGTCTATCTCTTCGTTGGCTCTTTGAATAAGCACTTTGATCAACGATGAAAGAGCAGGCAAGATAGTCTCATTTATAATGTCACGACAATATATTCTCATATCCGTAGCCACTTGATCGTTACGGGACCTACCAGTGTGAACCTTACCAGCAATTCCACGACCAATGATCTCCCCTAGTCTTCTTTCGTTTGCAGTATGAATATCCTCATCATCTGCTTCTCTAACAAAAGAACCGTCGGCCCATTCTTGTTCAATCTGCTTCAACCCTCTGTGTATTTCTGCCAATTCTTCCTTATTCAACAACCCAATCTTTTCTAGACCACTAGTATAAACCTTAGTACCTTCCAAGTCGGCCTTGTACATCTTGTAGTCATATGGTAAGGATGCATTGTATAAATGCATTAGAGGGTCAGTTTCCCCGGTGAATCTACCACCCCACAATTTTTGTTTCTGTTCGGCCATTGCGTGCTATCTAAATACGTCCTGCGTTGACTATGCTGTCACCACTATTCCAACCACCAGTATCCACTAAAAGTCGAATTGATCAATGGGTCTTCATGTTAAAGTTTTCTTCGCCTTTATATACTGGTGGTGAAGTTTCGAAAGATTCCGACTCGATGTGTGTGTCGATGAGTCACTCGATACTAATCAATATGAATCAAATTTCTGTCACGTGACTTATACTACTAAGAGAGAAAAGAGGGACAGAAAGTAGGGTTTAGATACTGATAGTCATGGTTTTAACTGAATATGGGTCATGTTGTATCTTCAGGGTTTGATTAAGATTAAACACGCAAGCAAATTTACATATACATATATATATATATATATATATATACTGAAAGGTGGAGGCGTACATTATCTTATTCATGTTCCTTAATAATCTCTTTCTCTCATATTAACCTATTAAAACGTAGAATTTGATTATGATACTGCGTATTGTCCGTTATATCGCAGTTTACTCATGGCTTACATCTACCAGAGAAACGTGGGTATAGAGAACAATCTCTGACAGTGAATCTGTCACACAACCAGGCTAGGATACGTTCAGTACCCAAACCGTAACCACCGTGGGGACAGGTACCGTACTTTCTTTGGTCAATGAACCAGTAGTAAGAAGCTGGGTCAATACCTTCACGTTCGAAACCGGCCATCAATTCTTCGGTACCCTCAATTCTCATGGAACCACCGGTGATTTCACCCACAGTTGGCATTAACACGTCAACAGACTCAGTAACACGAGGATCATCTGCACAACGCTTCATGTAGAATGACTTAATTTCCAATGGGAATCTGGTCAATAGGATTGGAACACCAATGGTGTCCGTCATTTTTCTTTCAGCAGCTTCAGCGATATCATCACCGAACTTGAATTCTTCATCGTCTTCGTTCTTGATGCCGTGTTCCTTCAACCATTCGATAGCATCTTTGTATTCCATTCTCTTGAAAGGTAGTTGTGGGGCCTTGAAGCCAGGGTTCAATTGTTTGACCAATGGGCCTGCAACAGGGTCTTCCAAAACGTATTGGACGGTCTTAGAGATGACACGTTCGATATGGCTCAACAAGTCGTCAAAGTCTAAGAAGCACAATTCGGCTTCAATATGCGTATATTCAGACAAATGTCTTCTTGTGTGGGACTTTTCGGCTCTGAAGGACTCTTGGATACAGTAGACGTCACCCAAGGCAGCTAGACAGGTTTCCAAGTACAATTGGGAGGATTGTGTCAAGTATGCTTCTTCACCGTAGTAGTCAAGCTTGAACAAAGTGGAACCACCTTCAACTTGTGTTTGCACCATACATGGAGGGGTGACTTCGGTCAAGTTCTCCTCGTCGTAAACACGACGAATAGATCTCATCAAAGCTGCACGCACCTTCATCACAGCAGAAAGAGTTTCACCTCTCAACATCAAGTGTCTTTGGTCGAGCAAGATGGATGGATCCGCATTTTCTTGCACCTTATTAGTGAAGGCTTCTTCCCCAGATGGAGCCAAACCAACAATTTCGTAATAGTCGACGAACAACTCAACTCCGCCTGGAGCGTTCTTACCTTCAGGAACCTTCTTGATAGTACCGTACAAAGAAATGGTAGTTTCAAGAGTCAAGTTAACAATCTGATAAGATCTAGCCAGGTCCCCAGTCAAAACTGCTTGCAAAAACCCGGTACCATCTCTCAAGATGATGAACACAACAGACTTGTTGTTACGCAATCTGTGCACCCAACCACTGACCTTAACTCTCTTGTCAATTGCATTGTAAGAACCATTGATCTTGCAACGTTCAGCCTTTGGTAAACTCTTGTCCTCCTCAATAGAGATGTTCATAGCCTCCAATTTCTTAGCTGCATTCTTGGCCTCTTGTTCACGCTTCTTCTCTTCTTGTTCCTTTTGCTTCAACGCTTTTTTCTTCAAACCTTCAGCACCCTTCTTGGCCTTCTTTAAACCACTGGCACTGATCTCAAAGTATCCCTCGGATTCTTGCTCATCGCCCTTCTTGAATACAAGCAACTTACTGTCATCCCCAGAAACATATAATGCAAAAGCTGGTGTCTTGAATGGCTGTTGCTCGCTACCGGCAACGCCTGCTTCGTCTACACCGACAAATTCGTTAACATAAATTGACATCCTGATTCGAACTTAAAGATATTAACACTTTTAATCCTCTTAATGGATGCTGATACTCTCTTTAGCTCTAAACCTAGTTTCATCTCTCTCTATTACTCATATTTTTGTTGTTGGTTCTTTCTAAAATCAATGATGCGATGTTTTTTTTTTTTTTTTCTCAGCGTCTGCGCGCTTGAAAATTTTTGGCAGCGACATGGAAATGCTAAACAAAGATAAGAGATGCTAACTACAATGAAAACGGTAGTTTACAAGATTTTAGATGAAAGATTGATTTCGACGCGATTGGTTTAATTAGAACGGTAGGAAATTTGATCAGAACGGATTTGGTGCTAATATATTATGTCATTAGAGGAAACTTTTGGTAAGTTGGCTATTGATGGAGGTGATGGAGCCATCGCAGTGAAGAGTTTGGTGTTCAAGCCAAAGACTCCTAAGGGTCAGACTCCAGTTCCAGTTGTTGTTGTTGCATTGCAAACTACTGGTACACCATCTGGAGTGATTGCTAGTGTTAGTGGTACAAAGGACCCACGTTTAGCCCGTGATGAGTTGTTCCAGAGCCATTTCAAGATTGGGAATGCGAAGGAATTTCATTTGGGCCATTTGGCACAAGCTGAAGGTGAGTTCAAGTTGTTGTTGGATGACAAGTTGGTTGCCCTAGAAGATGATGCTATTTTACAGTTGAATGAGGAGAAATTTGTGTTGAAGGGTGGATTAGTTAAGGATTATTTGAAGTCGTTTGAGCCAGTTGAAGTGGACTTTTCTCAAGTTATTGAGGCCAAGCCTAAGGAAGCTGCTAAGCCAAAGTCTAAGAGCAAGGAGAAGGACGCTTCTGCTGCTGCTCTAGAGGATGCCAAATTGATTGGTATTACTGTTGACAAGGCTTTGGACTTTTCTGGATGGTACCAACAGATCTTGACCAAGGGTGAGATGTTGGACTACTATGATGTTTCTGGTTGTTACATCTTGAGACCAGCTTCTTATGCTATCTGGGAGCAAATCCAAAGATGGTTTGACGATAAGATCAAGGGTCTTGGTGTGCAAAACGCTTACTTCCCTATGTTTGTTTCTTCCCGTGTGTTGGAAAAGGAAAAGGACCACATTGAAGGTTTCGCTCCAGAAGTCGCTTGGGTCACGAAGGCTGGTTCCTCGGAGTTGGACGAGCCAATTGCTATCAGACCAACTTCTGAGACTGTTATGTACCCATACTATGCCAAATGGGTTCAATCCTACAGAGACTTGCCAATCAAGTTGAACCAATGGAACTCTGTCGTGAGATGGGAATTCAAGCATCCTCAACCTTTCTTGAGAACTAGAGAATTCTTGTGGCAAGAAGGTCACACTGCCCACTTGACTAAGGAAGAAGCTGAAGAAGAAGTCATGCAAATCTTGGACTTCTACGCCGGTGTGTACGAAGAATTGCTTGCCGTTCCTGTCGTTAAGGGTAGAAAGACCGAAAAGGAAAAGTTCGCCGGTGGTGACTTCACCACTACCTGTGAGGGTTACATTCCACAAACTGGTCGTGGTATCCAAGGTGCTACTTCCCATCATCTAGGTCAAAACTTCTCCAAGATGTTCAACATTAGTGTCGAAAACCCATTGGGTTCTGAACATCCAAAGATTTACGCTTACCAAAACTCCTGGGGTCTATCTACCAGAGTCATCGGTGTCATGGTCATGATCCACTCCGATAACAAGGGTCTAGTTATTCCACCAAGAGTCTCCCAATTCCAATCTGTTATTGTTCCAGTTGGTATTACTGCTAAGACCTCTGACGAACAGAGAGCCAAGATCCACGAAAGTGCTAAGGATGTCGAATCTAGATTGAGAAAGGCCGGTGTCAGAGTGTTTGGTGATTACAACGACAACTACACCCCTGGTTGGAAGTTCGCCCAATACGAATTGAAGGGTATTCCATTGCGTATTGAAATGGGTCCTAAGGATTTGGAAAAGCAACAAGTTACATGTGTTAGAAGAAACGACGGTAAGAAGGTTGTCGTTTCCTTGGATGAACTAGAAAAGAGAATTCCAGAAGTATTGGAAGAATTACAACAAGATTTGTTCAACAGAGCTAAGGAATTATTCGATAGCCACAGAGTTATCGTTGATGAATGGAAGGGCTTTGTTCCAGCTTTGAACAAAAAGAACGTCATCTTGGCTCCATGGTGTGGTGTTGAAGAGTGTGAAGAGGACATTAAGGCCTCTTCTGCTAAGAAGGATGATGGTGAAGAGTTCGAAGTTGATGACAAGTCCCCATCTATGGGTGCTAAGTCTCTATGTATTCCATTCCAACAACCACCTCTAAAGAGTGGTCAAAAGTGTGTTAAGTGTGATCGTGAAGCTAAGCAATACTGTATGTTTGGCCGTTCTTACTAGATTTGTCCTATTCGTCATTATTTGCACATTGCATAAACATCAAAGTATATTATCTACTGTATCTATCTTATAGTGTCTATCGTCATCTTGACTATAAGACTTTAGTTAGCACTGTAACCAGAAATTAATGAAAACAAACGATCAATGCCTCGCCGCTTTCACATACCCTTCTTCTATTACTACAAAAAATATAAGTGTATAGATCTATCAAAAACTTGTCTAATTTTGTATTTGTATATTTAATTATCGAAAGGTAGTCCAGAATGGTGCTTTCTTGAGTTCTTCTAATGATATATCCTTAAACTCCAGTTGTCCATTTGGCATTTCAGCCAGATATGATACTTTATCCATCTTAACTACGTTTTCCATATAATTTAATAACTTGTCGTAACAGACACCCACTTGCGAAACTGCATGAGCATCATCGCTCATAACATATTTGAGGTCTGGAGTAACCTTTTTCGCCAGTCCTACAATATCACGGTGGGGATAAGGATCTATTAAGCCTTTGCGTAGTCCCGAACTATTGAGTTCAAGTGCAGCTCCATAGGAGCATGCATATTGGAGATTTCCTATAATTAAATCTTTAACCTCAGGCCATAATGTCATGATGGAATCAATTGAGCTGATTGTAACAACATTCTCTACTTTTGATGATACTACCTCATCTTTTTCACTAATAATCTTCCCAGAAGTCTTATCGACTAACAAATCACCAGGCATATACAGCCGAATTAGATCGAAATGGCCTACAATCAATGGTTTCACGCTTTCTAGCATTTTTCTCTGCAATGTAAAGTAATCTACCAAAAGTTGTTTAATGTTGTTACCAGTCTTCGCTATGGCCTGATTCCACATTGTCTGGTCAAAGTCAATTGGAATATCATGGACATGGTGCACAGATCCCACCATGAATTGCAATATTCCGCTCTTTCTCGATAGTAAAGCTTTGGCATGCTCCAAGTGGGCAGCATTGCAACCTTCAATTTCCATTCCAATCAAGATGTTCAAGGACTCTCTTTCCTTGATTCTCTGGGCATGATCTAGAAATGACTCGAATTGGGTCACCAGCCGAGCTAGGTCTTTTTCTGGCTCATCTGCAGTCCTCACTTCCTCAGGGTACAGCAATGAAGGCTGTAAACGGGGCATATGTTCAGTCAAACACCATGTGTGGAATTGACGTCTTTTGACCTCCGTTATAATATCTTCCAACGGATCAACTCCATGTGCGACATAGTCACCGGAATGACTATGATGAGAGTGCATTGCGGATTTAAGTAACTTGCTCGAGTGGTTGCTGGTTCTCTTTTTAATGGTGCCAGAATTTTTCAAAACCTTGATTATCAACTATTTATTCTGTGACTGGCTTTTAATTACCACTTCTCTTTACCGCTGTTCTCTTATTTCCACCATCTCTCATGTATATCTCAATTGCGGGTTTTGGATTTGGCTGCTTTATCGTATTTTAAGGTGATCTTAAAATTGTTAATGAGTCAAATTATATAAAAGCTACAAAATAATCAGGCGATGAGACTCGGACTACCATCAAAGTGAAAAATAAATTCTCCAGTGACTTCTTATACCCTCAATCCAACCGCATAGAAACCTGAAAACGTAATCGATTATCGTGTAGTTGAGATCAGAAATGTCAAAAGTTGTTGTAGTAGGGGCCGGTATTAGCGGTTTGAGCAGCGCATACTCGCTATTGCAATTGTATGGTGATAAGATTAAAGACCTAACCATCCTTGCACGTGATATACCTGGTACTTTCACTTCTCATGACTATACATCTCCCTGGGCTGGTGCCAATTGGCACTCATTTGCAGATTCAGATGACTTAGAACAAATTAAAAGAGACAGAATCACATATGAGAGATTGACCGAATTGGCCAGAACAAAGCCTGAAACTGGCGTGAAAGAGTACAAATTAAAGCTCATTAAAAAAAGGGCCGCACCGGAGCCATGGTATATACAAGAGAGGTTTGTTCGTGATTTCAAATACCTTTCTGATGAAGAACTTGTGTACAGAAATTTGGACCCTTCCGAATACGTTGGATATGAATTCACTACATTCACCATTACCCCATCTACGTATAAGTTTTGGATGGTTAGTGAGATCAAGAGATTGGGTGGTAAAATCAGACAGCTAGCTAAAATTGACGGTATTGAAAGCGTTCCCGATATTGTAGGATTTTTGCCTGATTTGATTATCAATGCTACTGGTGTTTACGCGGGTCAGTTTTTAAGCACATTTGAACCTTCAGAAGTAGAGAAAGTCTTCCCAGTGAAGGGACAAATTGTTCAAATTTATGAAGACTTACCCTTTCAACTTGTTATTGACGATTTGCCAAAGGATGATAATCCATTAAGTTATCAATTCTTGAACATTTTCCCTCGTGGCGATGGTGGATGTATCATCGGTGGTATGATGAAGAAAAACGATTGGACAAACACTGTTGATGAGAAGTTATCAGAGAGATTTGTAGAAATTTGCAAGCGCCATACTCCAGAATTGAAGAGCACGACTGTCTACAATTCTTACGCTGCTTTGAGACCTGGTAGAAAGGGTGGTGTTAGAGTGGGTTACTCGGAATACAAATTGCCAAACAGTAATGCTAAATTACACGTCGTTCACAATTATGGTATTGGCGGCGCTGGTTACCAAGCATCACATGGTCTATCATTAGAAGTTTCTGCCCTTGCTTCAAAGGTGCTAGGACAACCTAAATGCAGATATGGGTCCTCTAAGTTATAGGTCAGGAAACAAGAAAGACAATTATATGGTATTAAGTAGAGTGATGAAATAAAGACATGTATAAAAAATGAACATGCTATGAAGCTTTAAACAAGTGTTAGTATCTCTTTTGATGAATCCTCATTAACGAGCGCTTCTAAGTCCGAAAAAGAGAAGCACCGGCATCATATACTATAGCGCCTAATGTGTAGGCATCTAGATAGGGATGTAAATTTGCAAAAAATAAATGGACGAGTCCGGAGTCGAACCGAAGACCTCTCCCATGCTAAGGGAGCGCGCTACCAACTACGCCACACGCCCGTATTTGTTGGAGTTTTATCAACTTGGGAATGCTATATTCCACCTAATAGTGCATACCCATGCTAAAAACGATTCAGAGAGCATCGCACGGATCGATGATAGATAAGTTAAGAAAGAAACCACAAGCTGAGTATCACTCAAAAGCTACTACGCGATATATAGGGAATATAGAGAGACACCAAGTCTCGTCGAACTATTGAAATAAAAGTGGGACGAGTCGTTTGATGTGTTCTCACGATCTGGAGGATGAAATGAAACCCACTGTGTATCAAAGGCGTGGGAACACCATTCTCCAGCTTTTTCTTCTCCATAACCAGAACTCGATGATCTATGGAAGCGAAAAGACCATGAGGCAGAAACAGGAGTGTTTGAATTTGCATTCGATATATTAGTATCTTCATGATGATTAGGCTTGCATATCTTTCGAACAGAAGCCACTACCCATTACTCATTAATCATAACCAACATAAACTTATGTTGACCGTCAAGTGTAAGGGTGAAGGGTCGCTAGACCCACAGCTTTGTGCATGATATTTAGCCAATCTTAAAGATTCGATGCTGTCTTCTACACGTATGAAGTTTAGAAAGCTTTTGCCAAAATGATGAATGGCAGTTAGAAATTATAAATTTTTTAGCTTGTTTCCTTATATACTAAAAAAAAAAAAAAAAAAAAAAAGAGAGCTGATGTTTTTATTTTTTCTGTCATATGATTGCAATATTGAAAGAAGATGTTTTTAGGGCTAACCATAGTATACTGAGTAAATAAATGTTTATAGCTGAATAAAAAAGGTCCTTTATTTTAAATTATTATGCCCTTATAGACGAGCTCCCACCAGCTACAACCATTGTCATAACTAGAGTACTTTAATTCAAGATGGATTTGCCGCCAATAGTGGATAACATCTTTAAATGTGCACCTCAAGTAGCGGGTACAGTGTATCATTATTCAGTGAAGTTTTGTTGGTCAATTGCTTGCAAAATCGCGGGTAACATATGGAGGATATTTGTTGAACCCCTATCTAGGTTTATTAATGGTGTTTTCTTTGTTCCAGTACGAATAATACTGCGGAACTTATTCGAATTTGCACTATTACCAGTGAATATGCCGCTCTATATTTTATTTGGAACGAATCTGTCAAATCTTCTTCTGACATTTGATACAAATGCGGGGCTCTTCGCTCTAGTGATGTTCTCACAGTATGTCATTAGCACTTTTATTTTTGGCGTGTCGTTAGGAGTAATTTCAGGTGTACTGCTATCAGCTTTCCATAAATCAATGCCGATCCCTAATTATTATTATGAGCCATCGATCAGGCGATCATTTGGGTACATTAAGGATGTGATTTGGAAGGTAGTATTCAAGCTCATTGGAATAGAACTCGAGTCGCCAGAGATATCTCCTGAACCCAACTCTTTCAATGTACCGGTATATGAACATCCAATTGTACAAACTCAACAAAAATTGACAGATCCAGAACAAGTTGTGTCGGTAAAAGAATCATCCACATTCAAAGATGCGCAGGAATATCCATATACAGAATCGAGCTCGAGCTCGAGCTCAAATGCCAACTCGGATTTAAATATACATGCAACCTCAATATCGGATCTGGGTGCAAGCTCACAAGGCATAGACCTTGGAAATATGACTCCTATGAGTATGCCAGATACTAATGGCGAAGAAGATTATGACATAGATGAGACATCTGAAATAACAAGACTTTGGGACAGTGACAATTCGTATGCTGCAGATACAGCACGCACTGAAGGTGTAGATGACATCAGCCAATTGGTGTACAGGAACAGAATTAAAAAGGCAATTGATAATATTGATTTACGGAATTTATAGATTATTGGCTCTGGTATCCCTATACTCTATTAGCTATTGAATTATTGCAAAAAAAAAAACAACAACAACAAATAATAGAAACTGATATAGAATTAATAAAAGGCAGTACGAATGAACAATTGGACTTAAAGTTTGAAAAAGAAGTATGGCTCTAGTAATAATCCAGATGCTTTTATTTTCGTAGATGTAGTAGCACTATTTGGAACTTGTTTAAAAAGAAAACTGTCTCCAGCGATATAACTAATTTACCAAAATAAAATTATCTTTCAAAAAAAAACTTAAAAATAAAAAAATAAAAGTAAAGCACTCACGGTGGGGGTCGAACCCACAATCTTCTGATTAGAAGTCAGACGCGTTGCCATTACGCCACGCGAGCTTATATTACTTGAAAGCAAGGATCGAAATCTGGAACACATCAAAATATTGTGTTCATGTGACATCTAAATTACTCTGGCACTTTAAACTTAAAAATCGGTCACATACTAGACTTTTCGCTAGTATAAGAAATCAATACAGTTTTTGTAGCTTCTCAACTGTACCCAATGTTATTCAGATATTTAAATGGTTCTATCTTTCTTGTATCCCTTGCCGCATTCAATCAAGAAGCTTTTTGCATGTGATCATGTGCTAATGTGTTTGTTTTTTTTTTCGTAACTATCAAAAAAGTACTATGTAGTTGTCAGTAAATAGTTCTTGCCTTTATTATGTGCTTTCTAGCTCATCTTCGTTCTGAAATAAAAAGCAGGCGCATATATATTATATGGCAACGAATACAGAACCATTAATGATTTCAGAAAAACCAGGTAAAGACTTAACTGGAAGTGGTGCTATACATTATCTAAATTAAGAAGTCAGTATCCATTTTAACTTCTCTTTTGTTGTTGCATTTCATGTTTCGCAAAATACAAAGTGGATCGTTCAAGTTTAACAGAATACCAGTTTGGTCTGCCGTTTTAAAACCAAAGGTAGACGCAGGTGCACGTTTCAGTATGGCAACAGTTACTAAACAATCAGAAAATGATAATAAACAGCTTGGTCATCTACAACTAATCGGGAAAGATGGATCAAAGAACGAAAATGACTTTATTAATATGGTTAAGCAAAAGTTATCGTTTCTCAACACGAAGGTGTACTTAAGAAAAGGAGAGATAGAAATCCTAAGTAACCCATCAGAGTTTTACTCTACGTTAAAAGATAAGATATCTGGGGCTAAAAAGAGAGTATTTATGGCTTCTCTATACTTGGGGAAATCAGAAAGTGAATTAATTTCTTGCATTTCAGACTCTTTAAGGAAGAACGGCAACCTTAAGGTGTATTTTATGGTTGATGGTCTAAGGGGAACTAGGGAAACGCCTAATCAATGTTCAGCTTCTCTTTTAGCTCAATTGGAAAAAGAGTTTGGTGACAGAGTTGACATAAGGTTATATAGGACACCTGAATTTACAGGATTGAAAACTCTCATTCCAAAAAGATTTAATGAAGGGTTGGGTCTACAGCATATGAAAATATATGGATTTGACGATGAAGTCATTTTAAGTGGTGCTAACTTATCGAACGATTATTTTACTAATAGACAAGATAGATACTACGTTTTCAAAAACAAGTACTTATCTGAGTATTATTTTAAAGTTCATGAATTGATTAGCAAAGTCAGTTATAGGGTTCGCTATTCTAATAATGAGCAGAAATTTGAAATGAAGTGGCCCGAGTCTAACATTGCCATTGAACCTATGAAAAATAAACATGAATTCATAAAACAATGTAGTGGAGTCTTCGGAACGTTTTTGAAAGGTCAACCATCAATGGGTAACGGCCACCTGATCAATGATTTCTCACAATATCCTACCATTGTTTATCCAGTTTCACAATTTACTCCTTTATTTCATAAACATAATGACCTTTCTACCGAGAAACCAGGTATTCTTTCCATTCTTTCCTGCATATCAAATCCTATGAATAAGTGGACGTTTACCGCAGGTTACTTCAATATGTTACCAGAAATTAAAGAACGTCTATTAGCTTCTCCGTCAGTAGATGGGAAGGTAATAACAGCCTCACCATACGCCAATGGTTTTTTCAAATCATCAGGTATATCTAAGCATCTTCCAGACGCGTATCTATATCTTTCAAAAACCTTTTTGAAAGATGTCCATAACTATGGGAAGGATAATCATATAAAATTAAGAGAGTGGAGATATGGGACGGTAAACCAGCCAAACGGTTGGTCCTACCACGCAAAGGGGTTGTGGATATCTGACCACAACAATGACTCAAGGCCCTGCTTAACCATAGTAGGATCATCTAACTACACAAGAAGGGCTTATTCGCTTGATATTGAAACTAATGCCATTGTCTTAACTAAAGATGATGAACTGAAGACAGCTATGCAAGCTGAAGTGGACAATATATTGAAAAATACAACAGAAGTTACCTTAGATGTTTTTAAGAATGACGAAGACAGAAAAATCAGTCCAGGCGTAAAGCTTGCCACTAAGATTCTTGGAGGGAGATTGTGAAAATCTAGCATCTTTTATTACTTTAGTGGAATGTTTATGATTTAAAAATATGAAGGCTAAGTTATTAATATTAAGTGAATCGCGTTTTCCAAGTTTTAAATTATCATGAATGTATCATGATCCCCTTGGTAAATACGGACTTCTATTGGCATATATGAAATGTGATTGGTATAAAAGTAGTATCACAGAAATTGCTTGACACATGAAGACGAAGAGTGGGTATGAATTCCAAGGAATTAAATAGAACTGCGATTTATCTGGAAACCCTATATAATGACTTAGGATTCCAATCACAGATGACAAAAGACTAATCAGCACGAACTTGGACGAAACACCCATAGTGCACATACCCATCCAGTTTAAAGATAATTGTGGTACATATTTCACACATTGAAACGCTTGGGCGTTTACCCATATATAGTTGAGGTGCTCTAGATAAAATACACCAAATTTACCCATATTCTTATCCGGGAGATAAAAAGTGGAGCATGCAAATGTAAAAACATGGAATACAGCACCTAGAATTAATAGGAATGTAAATAGTGCCGAGAATCCTTGGTAGGTGTGTTTTGTTCCTCTATATCTGAAAAGTTGCGTCAGGGCCTTATAATTCACTAATAGAACAATCACTTCTCCTACAAGCAATGGAACTGATATCGCAACGCTATCGCCGTCCATAGGGTAGAATAAAGGGAATCTGTCAGCCAGTTGACTTCTGATCAATGGCGAAAACTCATACTGTAAAGTAACGTATAACATCATTATCCGCGATATTATGTCAAAACCATAAAGGTCATAAGACAAACCATAAATTGACCTGTGACGTCTGTTATATTTTGTTTGACAGCTTACTCCAATGGCCTTATAATTTTAAAATGAAAGTTAGTATTCTGGATTAGATTGTTCGCTTATTGAAAGCGAAATGTAGTCGTATATTAACTTGCTACTCACGGAAGATTCTTGCAATAATGAACCTTTGGGAAGAAAATAAAAAATGACGCTAAATCCTTACCTACATTTGTTAGAGCACTAACACACTGTATGATCATGCTAACGGCTAGCATACTCCAGGTATATAAGGGGGTGAATGTAGCATTATTTTGTATCTAATATAAAACTATATAGAGATCCGACATTACCAATAACGCTTGTCCCGGAACTATAACGTTAAAAAGGTGTGCCTACTAAAGGCATCGAATATTAAAAGTATATATATATATACGGGACGTGAGAAGCCAAGAGAAAAAATTGAGTCCCAGGTATACAAAATGAAAATTTAAGATCTTCCTTGGTATCATATGATTCGTTTAAGGCGCGCATTTAGGGTTAAGTCTCAAGTTCGGACTAGGTAAGTACCTTTTTTCCCGGTTTTTCGGAATTTAGCTTTTTTTTTTTTTTTTTTCAGTCTTTTCTCGTTCTAAGGAACTTTACGATTGAAAATAACATCAACATTGAATAGTTTGAAATGAAATTACTTAAGATCTTGATCAGAAATAACACGTATGAAGTAAAGATTAAGGCAGTTGAAAGGATATAACTATTCGAGATACCCCAATTATAATTGGAATTGATCAATTTTGCCTCAAAGATTTATCACCAATGGATTTAAATGGAGATGAGAGGTCCAGCAACGGCGTTGTTGGTGAAGCGCAAAGATTGAAAGCATTGTACCAATACTATCTAGACCAGGCTACACCACATGTGAAGTACAGATGGGCTAGTTTGGCTGGTCTACTGGTGCTATTCATGTTTCGTATAGTCTTCAGTCAGGGCTGGTACGTGGTATGCTATTCTTTGGGTATCTATCTATTAAGTCAGTTCTTGGGCTTTTTGACACCAAAATTTGATGTGTCTTTACAGCAAAATGAGCAAAACGAAGAGCTAGAAGCCGGAGAAATGACAGATGAGTTCCGTCCATTCATTAGGAGGTTGCCTGAGTTCAAGTTCTGGCACAATGCGATTAGAGCTACCGTTTTATGCTTCTTTTTGACTTTCTTTTCAATTTTTGATATTCCAGTATTCTGGCCAATATTACTTATCTACTTCATTGTTCTCTTTGCTTTAACAATGAGAAAACAAATTAAACATATGATCAAGTACAAGTATGTTCCTCTGGATATTGGTAAGAAGAAATACACCCAAAAATGAAAACTGTTTCTGCATAGTATACATATCCCTTACGTTTTGTACGGAAATATTTTTAACACTTTATATGCTTGATGTCACTATATGGTAAGTATATAACCTTTTCTGCTACTTTCGTATCCATATAACTTTATAAAATTTAGAATATAATGTATTCAATCTGATCCGGCATTTCGTAGTTAAAAATATTCGATTTACTTACTCTGCTTCTTTTATTTTAGTAAATATATTTTGCCATTTAGAATATATCTTTCGACATTGAAAATAAGGCAAAATGTATATAAGAATAAAATAGTGTTAAGGTTTTCGCAGTTTTTAAGAAGCACTACAATTTTTTGCGGTTGTTTCACCGAATAAGGTACACCTTGAACCAAGCACCAGGAAGCAATGAAGCTTATCAATAAGGTTGAAGGATCGGGTACCAATGAAGGTACTATCTTAACACTTCTTCCACAAGATAAAGAAGATTTGTTCACATTGTATAATATAATCAATACTGATGATGAGATTATCTTTAAGAAGAAAGTGACCTCTAAAACTGAGGAAAGTGGCAAGAAGAAAACTACACAACTTGAAAAATTGAGAATTAGAGTTGTATCGTCAGAGTTTGAGCCTCAAAATGAATTCTTAAGGTATAAAGGTGTAACCACAGAGGATGATTACTCAAATGCCAACCAGGATATGCCAATTGGAAAATTCTTTAGTTTTACTATTGATTTCCAGTATCCTTTCACATTGATAAAAAGCGACTATAATTCGTATGTTTCCAATCTTATAAAGGAAGCTTGCAACATTGAAGGTCGTTCTGATATGGCTGCGGTTGTCTTACAAGAGGGCATTGCACATATATGTTTAATGAATTCATTCTCCACAGTGTTGAAGCATAAAGTCGAATATAGTATCCCAAAAAAGAAGCGGGCAACAGATATTATGAAATTTGATGATAAAGTTGAAAAGTTCTATAAGGCCACATATGAGTCTATGCTTAGACATTTTGACTTCGAGAGTTTAAAATGTATTATACTTTGCTCTCCAGGGTTTTATGCAAAGACACTCTACGACAAAATTTTGAATTATGCTAGGGAAACCAAAAATAAAAGTGTCCTTTCAAACTCTAATAAATTCTTAGTAGCTCATTGCTCCACTGGATATCTACAAGGAATTGACGAAGTCTTGAAAAACCCTGCCTATAAACATAAATTGGAAGATGTTAAAAATTCAAAGGAAGTCATAATAATGGATGAGTTTTTGGATCATTTAAATAAGGATGATTTCAAAGCATGGTATGGTGAGCAAGAGATTACAAAGGCCGCAGAATTAGCTGCAATAGATACATTATTGATATCTGATAGTTGGATGCGTTCTGATGATGTAAAAATTAGACAAAAGTCTTTGAACCTAGTCAAAGAAGTTGAACAGAGTGGAGGAAAAGCTTACATTTTTAGTTCATTGCATAACATTGGTGAGGAGCTTGATCGTTTAACCGGTATTGCTTGCATCCTTAAGTACCCTATTCCAGATTTGGATGAAGATATTGACGACGTTAGTGACGAAGATAATTAATAAATATTAAAACACGTTTTATCAGAATGTCTAATTAAGCGTATTTAGCTGTTTAACGTTCTTAAATCCCAGTTTAATGATTAATTGTTACATTTGGTATAAGTAAAAGTTATCATTTATATGTCTGCCTTTAAGGTTCTACTGAACCAATGCATCATTAGTAGTTATTGCATGGAAATATATAATATAATATAAAAAAATAATGGAAAAACAATACAATAAAACACTAAAATAAAATAAAATAAATTGAGAAAAAATCGAAAAAATATTGAGAAGATTCTAGTGGAATGAGTAATCATGTGACTAAGTATTATAAAAATATAATATTATAAATAATTTAATTTAAATTTTTAAACTTTCTACTAAATTAAAGAAAAAATAATTATGTTTTTATTATTATAAATATTTACTTTTTTATTTTTTATAATAAAATATAGTTTTGAAATCATATTTTAAAATAATATTAAAAAACACAGTTCCGAAAAATAATTTAATTATAAAAATAAAGGGGACTAAGTTAAAAAAATAATGCTCTTACTTTTAGATCATGTGTTGATTTATGGAAATTGCTGTGAAAGTGAAGAAATCACTTCTTAATATTGGAATAGCGCTACTTTCAACATTATTGAGTATCATGGAGATTCGTTTAAAACCGAGATTTCTATTTTAACGTTTAGAGTTATACTATGTAAAAATTATATTTTATTATGTTATTTATTTTTTTTATTTTGATTAAATTTCATCTTAGTATATTGTTTAATATTTATTTTTTGAAATGACTTATAAAAATTGAAATAATTTTAATGCCTTACCTCGCAATTTGATGATATACCAACAATATAATATCCTCATGACTTTTAATGTCATTCCGTTAAAACTACAAATAATCCCAGAATAACACTGTAAATCGAATGAAACCCTTGTGTGTCCCAGGCTTTTAACTTTAAGTAACTATATTAGAGAGGAAATAGATCATTAAAAAAAATAAGTAGTTAATGATTGAACTGACACAGTTAAAGAATTATAGATCGCAAATACGAGTCATTGCTATTCTGCGCGTTACTGTTCTCGTGTTTTCGTTTCTAGTTGACAAAAGCTCCTCCGACGTTGACTTTGAACATTCTGCAAGTTCATTATTTTTTAGTAAATGAGAGCATTGGTGATTATCTGATGTTTCCATTTGAATCGAGTTTTCTTTGGTCTGACAGAAGGAATCAGTTAACAAACTCCGATCAACGCAAGAACAATCGACGCTCAATTCCTCATCTTCAGATCCTAAAAGTAGTTCACGCCTACTAGATATTTTACTACAATCTTGTTTGAGGCGATTTAGGAACGTCGATGACAGTGTAACAGTATAA
This sequence comes from Kluyveromyces marxianus DMKU3-1042, assembly GCF_001417885.1. Classification (NCBI taxonomy): domain Eukaryota; kingdom Fungi; phylum Ascomycota; class Saccharomycetes; order Saccharomycetales; family Saccharomycetaceae; genus Kluyveromyces; species Kluyveromyces marxianus. The sequence goes on from NC_036025.1 coordinate 939,773, forward strand.
GAACTGGAGCACTCTCGGGTATTATCGATAGTAAGCAAGGAACCTTCCATTGTCAAACGTGATTTCTCTGCTGGATGCTTATCATATTGGAGATTCACAAAAGCATTTTTATTCAAATCTGACGAAGATTGTGTAGCACTCACTTTTTGTTTACGTTGAACCGATTCCCATGGTATTGGGTTAACTTCTTTAAAATTCTTGCTGCTATTTTGACTCTCGATGATTAAGGTTCCATCATATAATGTAGCGCTGAAAACGCTTGCCTTGGATACACGCGGTTTATTTTTATTCGACACAATTTCATCAATTTCACTCTTTGGACAGCTCTTCGAATTAAACCATCTGTGCAAAATATGCGATCTAAATTTCCCTTCAGTAACACTAAGTTTGAGCTGATTTTGGTTACTCAGAGAATTGGGACTAGTTCCATAGTTTACTACTACTTGTGAAGCCGCATCCACCTTTTTGTTATGGCCTGAATTTTCGTGGAACTTTTGTTTAAATCTTTGTATCTTGAGCGCAAATCTGTCATTAGATTTACCTATGAGTTGTTTGAATCTATCTCTTTTCCTTTTTATTAACTTTTGTTCATCTCCAGACTCACAAATATCTTCATTTTGGTGTTCAAGAGGAACATTCATAATTAGCTTTTCAGATTTTATGACCATGGCGATGCCATAAACCTATTAGGACCTTATTTTGACACAAACTAAAAATTGGTCAAGGAAGAAAACAGAACTCCCCCGTAATACACGTTGATGATTTATGGTGAACAGGAAGAATATATATAATTGTCTTTTAAATAATTATAACTTCACGTCGTTGTCATCTTATATGCTTGTTCTGATGTGTCACTTTACTTCACGATTTTACTGACGCAAAAGAATTATGCGCCTATTGTCAAGGGTAAAAATCTTACAAAAAAGCACTAAATAAAGAGTTATTGGTTGCAGATATTAATTATTTTATAGGAAGAGATTTATAATGAATAGCTTATACATTTTCCCTTATGGTTCCGTAGAGAAGGTCCACTTAGACCACTCAAAGTTAGCATAACATCTGAACTCGTTACTCAAACCGTTAGCATGGCCAGGGTAAAATGTTGTCATTTTGGTCCCAGGATAAATCTTAGCCACTATATCTCTCATTCTTTCCCCGGTACTAGTAATGATTCTGTGCTTTTCAACACCCTTCGAAGTCTTTTCACCATTGTTTGGAGCGAGAAGCGCCTTAGCAGTGATCGAAAAGTTGGTTTGACAATGTTCGTTCAAAAATGGTGGATCGATGAGCAATCTGTTAATCTTTCCAAGCAACTTTTCATCGATATCTAAAGGATGTGCAAAGTCATAGTAATAAAAGTGGTCCTCACCTGCTAATAAGGCAAATCTTTTGTCGTACTCAAACAAGTAGATATGCTTCGTTGGAATTTCGGACTCCGGTTTCCTCAAAATAGCAGCGTACACAGATGGCGCACTGACAATGGCAATGACAGTGTCTTCATCAGCACCGTCTAACAATGCATCTGCAAGTAGATCAGCAGTTGCTTCGTCATACCAAAACTGGGAAAGTTGCCAGTCTTCTTTGAAGAGACGCATACCTTCCTCTCTTTTCTTTCTTTCGAAGTCTTCATCGGCCTTATTTAGCAGCCTTTGGAACTCTTCCTCCCGCTTCTGCTCCTCACTCTTGAACTCCTGCAATGCAGCAAGAGCATGAGCTGATAGTTGAAGTTCATTATCTGATTCAGAATCCGACATAATTTACTAAAAAGACACTGTTTAGTCCTAGAGAAAAGAGTAAGAGTAAGAGGAAGAGAAAAAAAACAGCTTGTGACCTAAGTCTCGAAGACGGTTCTAACGACTTTCACCAATATGCGTGGTACAGCACTATCACTTGTCTTTCAGAAGTTTTAATAGGAAAAATCCAACCATTATAAAATAATACAATAGAAAGAGTAGTTTCTCTATCAATGGTTCATCGGGATATATGAAAGGTTTTAATTTTAATGTTTTTTTTTTTTTTTATTTCAGAGAGAGACTCGGTATTTAACAAAACATACAACAAATAAATAATAAACAATGAATACAAAATAATACACAATTCTGTTAAAGAAAAAGGGGACATTTCACATATAAACAGTTCTATGGTCGAGTTAATTCAAATAAGTTAATAGCAGATTTGGATAATAGTATTTGAGAACTCATATGAATTCTAAAAAAAATTGGGAGAATAATAACTTAAAACTGGAGACATTAAAATAGGATAGTAATCATAATAGTATAGCAAGTTTCTAGAAGATGACTGCAGACTCAGTTCTTTCACCAGATCAGCTAATACAAATTGTAATTGATGAAATCTCGTATAGAAAGGGTAAGATTACACTAGGTGAACTTTGGGAAATAGCTTCTGATTATATTGATTTAAGTGATGATTATATGAAGAGTTTCACGTTGAACAATATTTTGGCGCATCCTGACACAGTAGTGCTAGTTTCGGGGAAGCCAGTTGATTCCAAATCACTAACTTATGAACAGATGATCAGTAATGCAACTAACGTTCAGATTGGGATAACTGATGATAAGCTTTGGTTGACTTTAACTGGCCATTCTAAGAAGGAGGCTTCTGTTGTCGGATTCGCTTTTGATTTGTTATTGGAAGTTGCAGCTGCCAAGGAAAAGGGAATAAATACTATGGAATTGGCTCGCAATACTGGCCAGGATCCCAGAAGTGTCACTGGTAGAATTAAGAAGTTTTCGCATTTGGTTACAATGACCCAGTTAGTCTATAAGGGCCACCTGGTAAAATCATTGACGTTAAATCGTTTTGTTAGAGAGAAACCAAAGAAGCCGTACATCAACATTAAGCAGCATTTACCTGACATTGTGCAGATAGTGAAAGACTCAAAGAATGGGGTCCGTCAGGTAATTGACTTAAAGCGGGAAATGGGATTTGATAAAGAGAAGAGACTTTCCAAAGCTTTTACATCTGCAATCTCTTGGCTAGATCAGCAGGGATATCTTCGTAAGGTTATTGTCGTATCCCCCGCGAACCCTTCTGTCAAGATACGTTGTGTCCAATTTGTTAAATCGTATGTTGCGGAAGACATAAGTAGCAATAACGTTTTTGAAGATGAAAGCGCTGATGAAGATGATGAAGATGGTTTGAACGGCGAAGAACAGGATATGGCGGCCGATGACACGGAAAGGGCAACCATTGATGATGAAGATTTGATTGAGGGTTTTGACAAGGTCAATGCAACTAATATATTACAAGACTCTAATTTAGTAATACAAGATAGTTCTGCAGAAAAGAAAGAGTTTACGATAAACAGATTCTACCCGCTACAAACTCAAATATATTCAATGGCTGATAAAGCAGGACTATCAGGTATATCAACGCTAGAGTTAATTTCCAACTTTGTAGGTCCAGGCTATAAAAGGTGCTTCTCTAAAAATACGGAATATTTCATTGAGGGAACTAGTCAAAAATCATCGAAGTTCTCGTCTGACGATGGTATTGGTTTAGTTAAGATATATGATTTTGAAGGAAAGAAGAAGTTTCATAGAATATTCACTAAAAAGAACTTTGCTAAACTAACAGACCAAGAATCTGAATACAATGAAGGTGATTTACCAGAGATTGAAGAACAGCCGTATACATTGGAAGAGCTAAGTAAAATGAATTTTGTTCCTCTAAATGCTTCTTTGAGATACATGAATGATGGAGAAAAGGATATTTTCTTTTGGCATGGAGAATTAGATATCCCGGCCAGCTCAAAAACTTCAGTAAGAGGAAGAAAAAGAGTTACTCTACCAGACACTGAAGAGAAGCCTAAACGTATTAAAGTTCCAGAACTTACGTCACAGATGAAGGAAGAGCACATTGAAGTTCCCGCATTAAAGAATGCTCCTGCCAGCATCACTGTCAATGGATTTACAGGGAGCTCATTAAAATCTATTCAAAGACAAAAAGCTCTACTTACAGTTTTAAGGGAAAGTGGCGGCGTGAGATATATTGGAGATCAACTATATGATTCAATTTCTAAGCACATGGGTACAGATATGATCTTAGATAAGAAAACACTTAAAAAAGAATCTGAGATCCTAGTAGAGTCCGGAAAACTTAAAATAATCGAAGATCCAAATACCAAAAGGCGTCTATTGTGTTTGCCAGATACTTCCGATGAAAAGATAAATGATTATTTGGTTCATTCCAAAGATACGAGAGGAAGGTTCAATGCAGAGGTTGTATGTAAAGAAGACATTTATTTCTTTGATCAAACGGAAAAAGACCGTTTCCATAGGTCCGCAAAGGCTGCCAAAAGAATTAAAGAGTTTGAAAGAAAGTCTAGAAAGAGCCAACCAGATAACACTACTCCGGATGTTATAAGCGATGCCCCAACAGCAACAAAGAAACTCAGAAAGAAGGCAAAACCCAAAAACACCACTAAAGCTACAGAAAAGAAGGAGAAAGAAAAGGTTGAAAGTCCTAGTAATATTCGTTCAAACTTCCATTCTGGCACTAAGGAAGGTATGAAGGCATTGATATACGCAGTAGTCATTACTAAGAGTATTAAAGGTCAAATTCTCTGGGACGAGATAACGAAGATCTTCCCTCATAACGCTCTTGAGAGTTTAAAGAAGCAATGGAGAATAAGAAGAGTGCGAATGGGGGAATCCGGATGGAGAGCATTAATGGAAAAGTGGCGTAAGATCATGGTTGATGCTGTTAAAGATGAAAGGGCCACAATTGCGGATGCTGAACAGTTGAACCTCATTAAGTTGATTAATCTATGGCTAAATACCAAAGAAACGTCAACACATTTCATTAAACTATACAAGGATTATTCCGTCAACCGCTCAAAATATACATTTGTTCCTATATCTGGGAGATCAGGAACGGATGTAAAGGGCAGGGGTGTTGCAATGTCTTCCATGATTCAACGGGAGAATTTCCTCCTCAACAAAAAGTATTCCATCACAATTGATGCTTCAAGAAAAGAAAAAACTACCGAGGATGAAATCAGAACTATTGTCAGGTCTATGCTATTTGAGAAAACATCTGCAGAACCTATCGATGTTAATGTCTTACAGGGATTCAATCATGAGCAAGTTGACAAGGTTATCTTGGATATGGCTAAAGAAAGACTGGTTACGTTTATGGATTCCTCCAAATTGCAACTAACAGAAAGGGGTTATGATCTCTTAAAGTACCAAGGCGATACCTCTTTCCTACAAGAAGCATCCGCCTGCAGAACTAAAGCAATTGAAATATTCAATAATAAGAACGCTCTCATAATAAGCGAAGAGCCTTTACGCCATGTGCCGTGTGTTTTACTAGATTTGATAGAAAATTACGGAATCAAAAGCGAAGTTGTGCCACTAGAAGTGCAACATAAAAAAATGTATTATACTACAAGACAATATGAAGTACGTGCACTCACCCCACCTCTAGCGTTCTACAGTCCAGGCCAGATTAAAGATAAGAAAATTAAGAAAGCAAATGTGCCTGTTGGAAAAGCCTTCTCACGTCTATGGATAGACGGAAACTCTCAAATACGTGAGCATGTCTGGAAGTCTGTAGTGAGTTTAATTCTCAAAGAAATACTATTCCATCCAGGTGTGACAGCAGATTGTCTAGCCGATAAACTTTCGATATTACTATCTCCCAGAGAAGTAGCCGAAGTTTTACAATGGCTGACGGATACGCGGTTAGTATCTTCAATCAAGTTCAATGGTTACATGGTGTGTGACGGCTGGTACTTTGCTGTCGGATGAATTTCATATTTTCATAGAATATATCGTTATAGTATGTATCCTATTTTTAATATATGCCTTTTACCATTAACTTTGTTACACACTAATATTATCATGTCGACCTGTTGTTCCCTAACCTTAACAGACTTTTTCGCTAATATACAATTTCAAATGAAGCAAAAGAAAAATAAAATAATAATAAAAAAAAAATTAAGATATCAAAATTATATCAAAATAATAACCAGCAAGTCTTCAACAACATTGAAACACTTGAGCTTTCGAAGGTTTCAGCCTAGGTTGTCACGAAGGGCACTTCAAAGGATCACACATCATTTGGCAATGTCGAGTAATAGGAAATCGTACATTGTACGGAACTCAATAGCTCCTTATAAGAAGCCATCCAATTCCATTGTTACAAGAAACACAAGGGTATGTTTTCTATAAGCAATCCAAATGCTGTCTTTAAAAAACAACGAATTATCAGTACATTCAATTGAACAAGCTTGGTCAAGGGTTGTTATTGATAATTCAAAAAATCTTTCTGGTATTGTCTTTTACCATTTACTAACAGACTTATTGTATTCTCATTTATTTTGGAGATGATTTCATTATAGAAACCTTCGTTCTTTAACAAGATTAAATCCTTCTTCCAGAATCAACAAGGACAGGACAAGGAGGCCAAAAGTGACACTCAATCAACCTCTAATAAAACCAGACGTTCTGAATCTTCGTTCCACGTACCTGGAGGTTTTTATGATTCAAACGTAGCGGCAGAAAGCAGTGCTATCTTGTCCCGTGTGCTGAGCAGTCACACCACGGCAAACAGTACGTTTGATGGATTAAACAATGAAGAAAATGAAGAAGAAGAGGATCCAAATGTCTCGAATGCAAAACTTGCTTCATTCTTCAAAGAAAAGGGTGATCGTCCATTAACGGAGATGGAAATGGAAGGTGTTATTTCGTTAATGAAGAAAAGCCGGTCTGTATCATCCACTCCGTACGGCAGTAGGATTATTAGTGAATCCAAACATGCTCCAACTAGCAAGATTTTAAGAACGACATCTGAATCCATAGCTACACCTTTAAGAGCAACATCATATACACCAAGATTTGAAGATACTTCACAGGGAAATCACTCTATAAGAAGTACTAGATCATCCGTGACAAGGCGTATCTTTGACTACTCTAAGGTCCCTTCGCCATATAGAACCACTGTTTACAAGTACAGTGCTGGAAGTCTACCAAGTAAGGATAAAGATTCGAATACTTCTCTATCGCAACCCATCGAAACGAAAAACAAGGTTACTAGGAACAGAGCTCAACAACCTAAGAAACTAAGTAATACAGCATCTGCCCTAATGTCGATACTCGATGGAGACAGTGCCAAGAATGCCCAGACTACGAATGTGTCTGTAGCCTCGTCAATCGCGAACCCATATGCGTCGCATGTTGCAAGAGTTCGTAAAACCAAACCGTCCGAAACATCCTCGTCACATCCTCCAAGTACCCCAGCGAAGTCTACAGGCAGCAATATCACAGATCCCCAGCCTTCATTGAGCCTTAACTCATCATCACAACCACAAAATACCACTAGTATATCTTTAGAGAAAGAATCCTCCAAGACGACGGATGGAGCTAACAACACCACAAACACAAATGCGAATGGTTCCAGCCAGTATAAGCCAGTCATTTCATCATCATTGAGACAGGCAGTGACCGCTGAGAAATCTCCGGTCAAACCAGCTGACGAAAAACAGCCCGAATCAAAGCCACAACCAGCAGCCCAGATATTCGGAAATGACAGCAGTAAGAATAGCAATTTCAGTTTCACCTTCCAGAAGCCAGAGCCCTTCAACATGCCTAGCCTACCCAAAAGCACTATCCCTTCTAAGGCTGATAGTACCAATGGGAAATCGCATACCTTTTCATTTGGCAAAACTGAGCCAGTGAAACCAAAGGAAACGGAAGCTTCCGAAAAACACACCAAACCAGCACTTCAATTCTCCTTTGGAGAAGCACCAAAGAGCAACGTCGACCCAAACACAATTGATAAAAGGAAGGTAGAGCAATATAAATCGATGTTTGCATTTTAGAATATATATATGCATATATATATTTATTGAATATATACATATATGTGAGTTTGTACGTGTTCGTGTAACAAAAATGTCAATATACTAACCATACTTACACAATCTTTTGCTTGACGAAGAAAGTACGTAGATGCGACAATTGCCATGCACAAGTACCTCCAAGCACAATCAAAGAAATAACAGACCACCACATAGCACGAGAGTTGGCAGACTCGGAAGCATCTCTAAACATTGCTTCACGCTCTCTCACCAAATCCTGCTCTCTTCTAATACCATTAGCTTTCTCTATTAACACCTGGACTTTATTCTGTAGAGACTGAATGGTAGACTTCTTCTTCGAATCGATTTCAGAAATAGAACCAACTTGGAATTCAATATCCATCATGGTCTTGACACGTCCAGAACGAACTGCTGGTTGGAAACAGATCAAGTGTTCCCCACTTTGCAATGCTGTGAAAGTAAAATCACCACTTGGAGCGCCCTTTTGGTTCACAACACGGTGGTTGTCATCAAACACTTCCTCAACCATGATGACAACATTTGAGTCTTGACCATAAGTTAGCGCATAAGAGTCCTGTGAACTGTCGTATACGCTAAGCTTGTACTTACCTTTCAAAAGAGTACCTTTCGTCAATTCCTTGTGGAAGCATCTACGTTCCCCACTGTTTCCATAATAATAGAACGCATATGCATTCAAAGGAAGCTGCAAAAGCACAAAAAATTGCAAGAGCACTTGGAAAATCATCTTCTTGGCTTCTGAGTTTGCTCTAATCCTCCTTTTGACCACTCAATGACCAGCAAACACGCTTAAACAGTCTTGATCTATAAACACTTGTCTAACTGTCAGTAGTTTAAAGCTTTAAAGCTTGTAAAAAAAATATCTTAACAAGAAAAAATCGCCAAAAAAATCGCCAAAAATCGCCATATTTTAAGTAAAAATAGAGGAAACTTGAAGTTTACAATACCATTACATAGCGAGCTGCTGTCAGTTCACGTTCAAAGAGCACTTAAACATCAGGCTGGTGGCCATTGGGTTCAGGAACATGTAAAAACTTGTATCTGTTTTTTTTCTTGCGCTCTGAAATTAGAAGCTTTATTGTTATTACGTATATACAAAAAGTCATGGTATATACATCAGTGTAGAGTTATTGATTTCCAGGTGTATATTCTTGCATGATCTACGTGGTCAGGTGTGTGTACGTGTGTGTGTGATTTCTATCAATTGCACAAATGTTGGGCATATTGCAATTCTTTGGGCGATTGCGAGTACGTGTGCATTGGTTATAAAATGTAGATTTATTTCAGACTTGATCTCATATAGTTCTATCAAGAAAGTGAATCAAGCGACCAATAAGTACAATTTGTGTGGTGTTCCATAGAGGGCTAGCTGATGGCGAATCTTTTACTACAGGACCCGTTTGGGGTATTGAAGGAGTACCCAGAGAAACTCACACATACGTTGGAAGTTCCAGTGGCAGCAGTATGCGTGAAGTTTAGTCCTAGAGGAGACTACTTAGCAGTGGGCTGTTCTAACGGTACCATCATCATATATGAAATGGATAGTCTCAAACCGATTTCCATGCTAGGAACTCATTCGGGAGCTCACACGAGGTCTGTTCAATCTGTATCGTGGTCCCATGATGGCCGTTACTTGTGGTCTAGCGGAAGAGACTGGTACGTCAAGCTCTGGGACCTTTCGCAACCCAGCCGATGTTTCAAGGAATACAAGTTCGATGGACCGGTATGGTCATGCCATATAGTGCGATGGAACCTGTGTGTTGTTAGTGTGGTTGAGAAACCTACTGCTTTCATTTTGAAGTACGATGAGTCGTCCGGATTACTAAATAGTTGGGCATTGCAAAGCAGCGGCAATGAAGATTCGACAAATAACTACGGGTATACACTAGTGGCATGCCCACATCCAACAGTGGAGTCGCTTATAATAACAGGATCTTCGAAGGGATGGATTCAAGGTTTTAAGTTTGATTTTGAAACTCCGGACAACGAGAACGAGAGCGAGAGCGAGAAGGACGACCAAGGCCCAGAAGACCACATAAGCATCCAATGCTGTTTCGAAGAGAAGATTGCCAATTCTAACATCAAGCAAGTTATCATTTCGCCGTCGGGAACAAGATGTGCTGTCAATTGTTCCGATAGAAACATTAGACAATACCAACTTCAGGTCCAGATGGATCCAGAATCAGAAACAGGGCCTTGCTCGGTCACACTTGAGCTCGAACACAAGTACCAGGACATGATTAATAGACTCCAATGGAATACCATATTCTTCAGCAACCATGCAGGTGACTACCTGGTGGCCACGGCTCATGGTTCTTCGGCACATGATTTGTACCTCTGGGAAACGGGCTCCGGATCGTTAGTACGGGTGCTGGAAGGTGCAGACGAAGAGCTTTTGGATATTGACTGGAACTTCTATAATATGCGCATTGCCAGTAACGGCTTCGAATCCGGCTGGGTCTACATGTGGTCGATTGTAATCCCTCCAAAATGGAGCGCTCTTGCGCCAGATTTCGAAGAAGTAGAAGAAAACATAGACTACCAGGAGAAAGAGGACGAATTTGACATCATGGACGATGACAACAACTTACATGCGCTAACTGAGGCCGAAGAAGTTACCATAGATCTTTGTACGCCAGAGAAGTACGACGTAAGAGGTAACGATTTGTCTATTCCAAGATTCGTTATTCCTCTCGATTACGAAGGTATTTTGGTTCTACAAAACTGGGCAACGAACGCCTAGCTTGGTGTAATATATATTTATACATGTATAATAAACAGGTGTATTCGTATTGTGGTAGTCATTATAGCGTGTATAAGAACGCCAATAAGTAGCAGATATAATCCGCAACATAGATAATTTCTAAACTGTCGCTATTGAGATGGAACTGTTTGATAACATTTGGGGTTTCTTAATTTTTCCAAACCTGAATAAAATGGAAAATGGTCTTTAATGAAGAGAAGAAGAGTATTAAGATAAAGAACAGAGAGCTAGCTTCAGGCTTATTGCTATTTGTTTTCAGGGCCTTAGAGGCTATTGTGGTGGATAATACAAGCAATAGAGGTCTGTATACAAGATGCAGAATCCGTTCGCGAATAATACCCCTTCATCTTCTCCAGTAAAACGGGCACCAGGCCAAAGTGGTAGGGTTGTGAAGAGACCTGCTTCTTCGTCGACTACGCTATCTAATTCATCTTCAAGCTCATCACTGCTAGCTTCACCTGTAAGACGACCTAGATCTTCTTCATCTGGAGGGTCTACAGCGTTTGCGGATCGATTTATACCGAATAGAACTGAAATGGACTTGAATACAGTGAGTTCTATTAGATCTAACCCGAATATACCGATCTTCAAGCCATCTAGTGGGTCGGATAACCGTCTTGAGTGGGAGAGGGAACGTCAGGCGCATCACACTTTTGATATTGTGCTAAAGAATGAGCTTTTTGGAGAGCTGATAAATACGGATTCGAACAGTGGTGATAATATATCAAGGATCCAGTACTCTGAATCTTTAGAAAGACCTTCGACACCTCCTAGCGGGCTGAGAGATGGAGAAGGGGATACTGATGAGGATGAGGACCAGGAATTGCATCAAACGACGACTTCAGAGCCTCTATTTCCGACGACTCCGAGGAGAAGTCATAATACAAGCTTCATAAATAATGACCATTCACAAAGGCCAACTTCAAACACGACAAAGGGTGTCAGTTTATTCAGTTATGGATCCCGTTCGCAAAATAGTAGGAACCACTCGTCGAATATGGATTTGGGACTCAATCAGTATCTTCAATCGCTGTCTCCCATGAGACCTGAGTCTCAAAAGTTGCTTCAATCACCTGGTAAAAAATTCAGAGAAATAGCAAAGGTACCATATAGAGTGCTTGATGCACCTTCTTTGGCTGATGACTTTTACTATGATTTGATAGATTGGTCAAGTACGGATGTGCTTGCTGTTGCACTTGGGAAGTCGATTTTCCTTTCGGATAACGCTACAAATAGTGTTACACATTTGGCTACATCTGAGACAGACTTCACCAGCTTAAGCTGGGTCGACTCGGGATCACACCTTGCTGTCGGATTGTCAAGTGGGATCGTCGAAATCTACGATATTTTGAAGAATAAATGTATCCGTACTCTATCCGGGCACGTTGATAGAGTCGCATGTCTAGGCTGGAATCATCATGTCTTGACCAGTGGTTCAAGAGATAGAAAAATCCTGCATAGGGATGTGCGAGCACCAGAACCATTCTTCGAGCAGATCGATACACATTCGCAGGAAGTTTGTGGCTTGAAATGGAACGTTAATGAGAATAAGCTAGCATCCGGGGGCAATGATAACACTGTTTTCGTTTATGATGGTACTCTACGACAGCCGTTACTATCTATAGAAGAGCATACAGCTGCTGTGAAGGCTTTGGCTTGGTCGCCACATACAAGAGGGGTCCTAGCTACTGGCGGTGGTACAGCAGACAAGAAGTTGAAGATATGGAGCGTTTCAAAAGCTGTTAAATTGAACGAAGTGGATACCGGATCGCAATTGTGTAATATGCTTTGGTCAAAGAATACAGACGAGATAATTACCTCCCATGGATACTCAAAGTATAACTTAACACTTTGGAATTACCCAACTCTAGAACCAATGGCCGTTTTGAAAGGTCACAGTTTCAGAGTTTTACATCTAACGTTATCAGCGGACGGCACTACTGTAGTATCAGGTGCCGGGGATGAAACGTTGAGATACTGGAAACTTTTTGACAAACCAAAGGCTAGAGGCTACCAGGAATCTCTGATAAGTAATGCATTCAATACCCTCAGGTGATAAGAGACACTTATATACATACCTATATATATGGAACAAGACCTGTAAAAATACTCAACAATCTAAGAGATTCTGATTATATATACATACACGTACAAATAATAGAGACAATAATAATAGTAAGTGTTTATATTACCATAAAGTGAGAGGAGGGGGGTTGGAAGTGAAAAAATAAAACATAGTAATTATCTAAAGAATGGTGTGTTAATTAAAAGCTTAAGATCTCTAAAGAGCTTTCAATAGCTCATTTGCTAGGAAGTCTGCCTCTGCCTTCCATTTGAGTTCATGTAGATTAGAAACGGTGTATCTTATTCTAGTTTCGTTATTGTAGTTGTCTTCACGTGCTCTGATCCTGAAGTCGTATTCGTTCATTTGAACTTTTTGCGTTAGAGCAACGAATGCCTGGTTATTACTTTCTTTCAATTCTGTGAGTTCGTTTGCTGATACACCAAGAAGTTGTTCCGCTTGATCATTGAACAAAGTCAACCAAATTTGGCCCGTCTGGTCCATAATTGAAATGGTTAGCATGTATCTGTATTTAGGGTGTGGATGGTTCATATCACACTTTTCACATCTCCAAGTGTTGTCACTCTGTAGTATAACCTTCTTCTGACACCCCTCGTTCAAACAAGCAGGGTAGGCAAAGTTATCGACTTTCAAGAAACTTATCGCAGCTTTTACGCTGAAATAATCACCTTTCTCACTTCTACCTAGATTAGACTCAATTGCCTTTGCGATAGTAGTACGTTCGGCAATGAACTTCGAGGAATCTCCGCTACCACCTTCGGTTTTCAAAGCCTTAAATGTGGTATTGGAAGCGTTTGCGTCGTACCAACCCTTCAAAGTGTAAGCTTCTTGGATATCAGGGTTGGCGAACAAACTGCTGGTGTTCCCCATTGACAAAGATTTACCGTTAAAATCGGTTACACGAACACCCTTCAACGCGACGACCGAACCCTCAGGTAGGTTGAACTTAATTGCTTGTTCTCCCCATAATCCCAAAGAGATACAGGCACCTGAGTCATCGACCAATTCAACGTCCCTACGGTCAAATTTCTTACCGGACTTGGCTGCAAGTTCGAAGTGTGGGCCCACAGATTTCAGAATACCAACAACATCAATTGCAGTGTTTTTCTCCACATTATTGACGTCGTTCAATTTAATAAAGTTGAAGTGCATCTCTGGAACGTCATTTGCGTCCTCATTCATACATTCCTCCACAACACAGTCTCTTTCCAAACTCAACTCGTAAGGATGCTTCAAGTTTGAGAACTGCGGCTTGGCAGGCTGGACTCTGGCCTTTGAAACAAAGTACGCCTTACCCTCTTGCAAAATCTCGTTGAATTTCACCGCATTATCGTTAAATGCCGTAGCTCTGATCTCACCGGAAGAGTCTAGTAAGTTCACATTTAGAATGTAACCTTCACCCCTGTTGTTTTGCCACTTCTTTAGATCACCCTTGAAAGAAACTCTCGCCTTAATTGTCCAGTTGTTCTGGTATGGAGAGATTTGTTCGATGGCAAAAATCGGTCTCGAGCTTTGAGAAGCTGACGAGTTTCCGTTGCCACCACGAGGCTTCATCTGCGGCACAGCCCGAGCCTGAGGCGCTGGAATATTCGAAGTACTCGTAGGTGCAACCTTCGAACTCATAGAAGATGTAGCAGATGCCGCTTCAGAAGGCGTAGCACCATTCTCAGTCAATGTAACCAATTCGTTCATATGTTCAGCCAAATACGCATCCACAAATTCAGTAGACGAGTTGAAAAGATCTAACCCACGACTCAAAATCTCGATCTCATCAACTAGCAACACAAACTTCTTCTTTTCCTTGATAACTGCACATTCTGCACTCAAAACTTTGAACACATCCCCTCTTTCAAGTTCCGCTTGTTGCGCCGTTTCCGCTGCCTTGTTCCTTAATAGCGCCTTAACATGGTATTTTCCATCGTTAATTAATATCAAATTTTTCTTCGCATTAGTCTCACCCTTCTTGGTTTGCACTACCTGGTATATACCGCCCACTGGATTGTTGTATCTCTCTGGAATACGGAATATATCCAAAAGATCCCCTTCTAATAGTTGAACACCCATCTTTTATACAGTAAAAAACGCACGTTTTCGAGTGGATCCTGTCTTTTTCACAAATCAGTAACTTTTCAATGTTACTCAGCTAGATTCTACTGATAAAACAAAGCTCCTATAGCCCTTTTAAACGAATACTTCTTGCAAGTTTACTCAAGTTTACTGAAGTTTACTTACAAATAATGTGTCTCCTAACTGTTTTTCCTATTATAACACGAAAACGAAAATAAAATAAAATAAAATAAAATAATAAAAAAAATTGCTTTCGTGTTTACGCGTTTCTGGTCACGTGGACGTTTGAGATCACGTGGTTTTGAAATATCTGGATATTCATCATGTCTGCTCCAGTAGTATTAAGTAAGTAAGTAAGTAAGTAAGTAAGTAAGTAACCTTTATATGATTTATATACATCAACAAGCCGCTAAAGAGTTTGTGTCACTTAGTAGTTGGTGCAGCCATATATATTAGAGGTAGAGACGGGTTTTTTTTTATTGTTGGCAGTTGCAAGATGAAGGTTGATGAGTGGACTATTACTAGTGAATTCGATGATATTGTACAGGATGTGAAAGAGGAAAAGGTTGAGAGTGATAAGATATGGGTGAGTAAGTATGGTCATGGGGAATCTGGTGATTGTAATTTGGATTTAGAATTTGAAGTAAAATTGGACAAGAGAAACGAGGTTAGTTTTGGGAAGAGTGTTTGTCAAGGGAATGAGTACTCGGTTGTGAGGGCTCAGTCGAATATATATGAGGTAGTAGTAGCGAATGGGACAGAGAGTGGTCCAGGTAGTAGTGTTGTGGCTAGGTTTCAGAATTTCAAGCGGAAATGCGAATTCCAGAAGGGTCATTCGCCTGACTTGACTAGTGTGGATATTACCAACGTTTTTGATCCAGAAGAGCGAGTGGTTTGTGCCGATTCTGAGGGAAGCATATATGTGCTTCGAGGGAGTCGCAATGGCCCAATGGAGGAGAAGTTTAGGATAGAGCAGGGGCACGCAAGTCATGTTAGCAAGGTTCGATTTTTCCCCAATGGACACGGGTTTTTGAGCAGTGGTATAGACATGAGGCTTAAGATATGGGACGCCAACAACGGTACTGAGTTAAGGACGTTTGTTGGGCATACGCGGCCAGTTAATGATTTTGCCATGGTAGATAGGGGCCGTAATTTTGTGTCTGGCAGTTCGGATGGTTGCCTCAAGCTTTGGGAGTGTTCCACTGCTAGTTGCGTGTTCTCGATGGGCTCGGATGCTGGTGATGGTATCAATTGTGTAGCTTTGTCCAACTACACGGCCAGTGCATCATCGTCGTTATCGATAGATAGGACAAATGAATATAATACAGAGGGGAAGGCTGTATTTTCGGGACATGATTCTGGTGCTATCACGTTCCATGATCTCTACAATAGAAAGAAAGTGCTTGAGATACCATCGGTTAATGGGTCGAGTTGCGTGACGTTGGCTCAATCAAGCAGTGGGGACAACAGTCATTATTTGTGGGCTGGTCACTCTGATGGCAGCATTTACTCATGGGATACTCGTAACACTTCTGAGCCCATAGACCACTTAGAAGTAAATAGCGGAGTTCCAATCACGAAGATCTTCCTTGCAAATAATTTATTGCACGTTTCCAGTGGCATACAATACTTTTTCAGTTTGCCTGTGGTTGATGGCGAATTCAAGACTGGTAAGCTTGTCAATTTCATCAGGCCTTACGAAGATATAACCGATTTCTGCATAAATGAGTCTTACCAAGATCTGTGGTGCGTAGGCAACAACGGCACTATGTTGAAATTCTAACCGATATTTGATTTCGGTATGTAGATTTATATATATATAAATATATATAAATTAAAAACGTAATATACGAGCTAATAGTTTGCCGAAGGGCAAGCGACTCCATCCAGGTATCAAACGTATCCGTTTTCCATTTTTTAAATTTGACTTACTACTACTGACTAGCCTTATAATGTCAGTAAATATTGAAATATACGTATGAAAAATATCTTTGAAAAGATCCAAACGATCTACAATTATTATACATACATATATATATGCAACTAATACTACAATTAGCGAAAGGTGTCTACGATACGTTCGAATGGAAAAGACTGACGGTCCTGTAAGATTATAATCATGAGTGGTAGTGCGAATACCAGTACGAAAACATCCAATTCCAATGATGCCTTGCTAAATATGTTCTTTGATGAAGACTTTGTTCCCCAAGCTTATGTGGACATACTATTATCATCGTTTCAGATAAACCAGTTGGACGAAATCAAGACTACAAGCTCTAGTCTGCTCTCGAGAATGGATTTTTACAGTGGCCATGTTACTAGAGAGCTAGAATCTACCATTCATAGGCTTGAAAAACCAGCAGAACTTATACTTTACACTCCAAGTACAGACCAAAAGGGCACTACAAAGTTGGAGTACTATTTGGACACGTTGGCTAACAGTGTTAGTTTACTAGAGGCCGATGTTAAGAATATAGAAGAACAATTGGAAGCATTGAATGTCAAATATGAATCCAGTAATTCCGTCACAGAAACCCTATCTAAACTCATGCTAGCCAAAAATTCTTTGCTAAAGGTAAAAAGATCATTTGATACTTTGAAGACTATAATGGAGATATCTATACAGGATGATCAAGAAAAGTTGCAACATATAACTGTGGAGGAATTCAATCTTGCGCTCGCAACTTTACAAGAGACGATTACTAGTACATTGGCTAAGCCAGTGAAAGAACCTACCGAGTTATTACGGAAGATAGGGGACTTTATAGAGTTGAAACAAATGCTTAAGGGACTCCCCAAATTCTATGTGCCTTATTCAGAGTTTGCACAAGCTATTCAAAAAGAAAGGGATGCATATTTGAATAGCATACAATCTGCGGATGAATTGTAAATGTAATATTTGGTGAACGGATAATAAAAGTAAAAGTAAAAGTAAAAGTAAAAGTAGAATAAATAAAGGATTATCAATAATGTATTAGTTAAAATCTCTATAAAACAAAGCGTTGCACAATCCAGTTGTTTTTCTCAGTGGTATTGTATACAATAAACAGAATATGATAATATTTACATGGACATCAACCCTCCATTTGTAATTATGAATCGGCATATTCCTAGGTAATCTTCTTCTTTTTTTTACTCTTTTGTTAGTTTTTAGAAACGTCTGTGTGCATATATATATAGTCCAGGCCCAGCTCAGCTCAGCTCAGTCTGTAGTTTTTTCCTCTTTAGTAGAATCACTCTTATGGGCATCCGTAATATGAGAAAATCCACCGACTGCGCCTCCCACAAGGGTAGGCACCATAGTTACCGAAGCAATTAATGAGTGGTCATCATCGGATTCGTTATCCTCTTCGGTAGAATTTCTCCATCTCTTGATAACAGAGAATGGATTGAACTTGGAAGATTCCGAGCTGTGTGGATGTTCCTTGTGAGTTAGCATTTCAGACTTGGCACGTCTAAAAGCGCTTGTTTCAACAAGACCTTGTTCATCACTGTGGTCTACCAAAAGCGAAGCTTCTTCATCTTCTTCGTGGTCATCTCTCTTCTTGTTCTTGTTTCTGTTAAAGATGAACTCAAGACCAATAACGTAAAGGATTGGACGAACAATTCTTCTTGGGTAGATAGCTAGAGCCCATTCGTCTGGACATGCTCTTATAAATGCACCTGCAGGTAGAGATAAGAGACCACAAATGATAGCCGTAGCCCACATTGCAGGTGTTTGTCTGGCAATAGAGAAAGCTGCACCACCAACAAACATAATCAAAATTTGGAAAGCACCAATTAGAACTGCAATGGCCAAGAAATAATAGTTTCTGAACAAGTGTTGGAAGAAGTTCAAATTGTTAGCAGTTAATCTTTCTCTGAATGATTTAATACCGTCTGCCTCATCGAGCTTTCTGGTCACAATCAACTTGAAGAATTGTAGCCACACAAATGTGTTAAATGTCATGGCGTCTAATTGTTCTTGTTGATGGCCAGTAATCTTATCGTGATGAGGGAAGAAAATATGTTTACCACGGAAATGCAAGACAAACGTAACAGTAAGTTGTAAAGTGGCTTGACCCAAAATCATCTTCCAAGTAGACACAGCAATCAATGGAGCATCTCTACCTTTTGGTTTTCTGTCCAAGATAAATTCATCTGGTTTATCTGTAGCAAGAGCTAAAGCGGCCAAAGTATCCATAATCAAGTTAACCCATAGCAACTGCACTGCAGTCAACACGGAAGCTTCTTCAGAAGAAGCAACAGCAGAAACAAAAGTCAAGATAACAGCAGTAATGTTAACGGTAAGTTGGAATTGGATAAACTTCTTGATCGAGACGGCAACACATCTACCCCATTTGATGGCATTGACAATAGCTGAGAAGTCATCGGTCATCAAGATGATATCGGAAGCTTCTCTGGCAACTTCAGTACCAGCAATACCCATGGAGAAACCAACATCTGCTAACTTCAAAGCTGGGGCATCGTTGGTACCATCACCAGTAACAGCAACAACCTCACCCATCTTCTTCAAAGTTTCCACCAATATTCTCTTATCCTCTGGTGATGATCTAGCCAAGACCCTTAGTTTTGGAACAACACGCAACATCTTCTTGTAAGGCATTTTCCGGAACTCTGGACCTTCCATGGCACATTCTGGATCGTTGAATTCTTCTTCTGAAAGAATGCTACAGTTTCTGGAAATGGCTCTTGCAGTCAAAATATTATCACCGGTAACCATACGGACAGTAACACCGGCTCTTTGACACTGTTCAACAGATTCTTTTACACCAGCACGTAGAGGATCTTGGAGCGCAACCATCGCGTCAAGAACAAATCCGTCCTTTTCTGGAGAGTTACGGTCTACCTTCACACCTGTGACAATTTCCGGAGTGGCCAAAGTTGGATCGACGCTATCTGTGAATTCCTTTGGAGGCCATTGCGTAAAGTCTTTGTGAGCCAAAGAGATCGTTCTAAGGGCTTGGGAAGCCATGTCTTGGATACGCTTACCACACTCGTCAAAAACAGCTTGAGTCATAGGAGTAACAGAGTTGTCCGAGTTTCTCTTCTGAGAACACTGCTTCAATAAGATTTCAGCAGCACCTTTAACGTAAAGTCTGTAACCCGCGTTGTCCTTTAATCTTGCTGCAATGGCACCCCATTTCCTTGAACTTTCGAATGGAATAATTTGAACCACTTCTTCCACGCCTAGGGATTCTGGATGGTCTCTCAAATTGTGCAAGTCCGACATACCCAAAGATTTCTTCGCAAGACTCAACAATGCAGTTTCGGTCTTTGAACCAATAAATGGTTCGCTAACTTCTTTCAAAGCATTATCTATCAACTCCTGGGCCCTGTTGTTACGACTCCATGGGAATCTTCTCTTGCGGCTCTTGTGGTAAGGGTTCTCAGTGACTTCCTGGTCGCCGTTGTCCTTATTTTGCTTGTTTTCGAAAGCAGTAGAGTTCAAAGATATGTTAGTCAAGAGATCGTTCAGAACAGCTGCGTTGCAATCATTCTGGAACACTGCATCCGATGCGACTTCTTTGTTTTCTGCGTTAACAGTGTCGTCGAAGGTGGTATCACCAATGTAACCCTTGACGACGGTCATCTTGTTTTCCGTCAACGTACCTGTCTTATCCGAGCAAACTGCAGTTGCCGAACCCATTGTCTCACAAGCACGTAGCACTCTAACCAAGTTACCGTCTTTTGTCATTCTAGTTGTTGCGAACGCCAAGGCCAATGTAACGGCAAGCGGTAGACCTTCCGGCACAGCAACCACAATCACAGTAACCGCGGTAATGAAAATATGCATAAACTTGGTACCCTTTTGCGCGGGCGACAAGTCGCTATATTTTTTCCCACTGGGCAAGTATGTCAAGAATCTGATGAAAAGCACAATAAACAAAAGGAGAGCGGCCATGGACCCGTAAATCGAGACGTTGTCCGCCAAATTGGACAATCTTTCCTGCAACGGGGTGGACTCCGATTCCACGTTCAACGCCATCATGGTTCTCCCATGCACAGAGTTGACACCAACGGCGGTGATAACAGCGTGTCCGAGCCCGGACAAAAGCTTTGAGCCCGAAATGAGGAGCGGGTCTGGGATCCTGTCGCCCTCGTAACGGTTACCAACGTCGAGCGAGGGGTCCACGTCAAATATCTCGTTGTACTTCTCCAAAGCTGGCTTCAAGGCCACCTTCTTGATCGTGTCCGACTCACCCGTCAACGCTGACTCATCGCACTCGCACGTCCCGGAAATCAAGATCGCATCAGCAGGCACCACATCACCAGTCTGCAACGACACAATATCACCAACCAACAAGTCGTGGATCGAGATGAGATGCTCGTCCCCGTTCCGTATTACCACCACTTCTCTATCGTCCTTCTTCTTGTTCAACTTGGCAAACTGCATCTCCTTCTGATAATCGTTCACAGCTCCAACCAACACCACCACAACAACAGCAATCATAATGGCCACACCTTCGACCCACTCCACCTTGACCTTCTTGTTCCCCTCGGCATCGTACTCAGCTGGCTGACCTAGCGTCTCGTACAACCCAAGCGCAAACGAAATCACCGCAGCAACCGTAAGCAAAATCATCGTCTTATCGTTGAACGCTTCCCACGCGAGCCGTAGAAATGACTTCCCCTTACGCGTAGGAAGCCTGTTCAACCCATATACCTGTGTCCTCTCGAGACCCTCGATATCCTCATCCTGGATCGTGAGCCCCTTATCCTTATCGGTCTGCAAATATGCGTACAAGTTCTCCTCCTTGTTGTCAAATATATTATTAAAAGCACTCAAAGATTTGGGATCGTGCAACTCCCCAAGCTGCGACGTCGTCAGCTTGAAACTCGACCGGTTATTCACCCGACTCACAGACATCATAGTCGCCTGAGTCCCTCTATGAACCAACTCTCCAGGACTCCCTCCGCCTGAACTACTCTCATCCCCATCCCCCGGAATAGCCGCCGCCGCCATTCCTCTTCTATTCTCTGCAGAATCCGCTGCTAGCGCATCCTGGCGAAGCTTCTCACTCATTTCCGGTGTATGTTTATGAACCTATCAATACCTATTTCAACAAAACACCTTGAATTAACCGCTCAGCTGCCGCCCCCTTTGTTTATCCACTATCCTGACTAAAAAGGCGGTATTCCAAAATATTTGGGCTCTTCTCCTTATATACTAAAAAAACAAAATCAGTAAAACAAATAAAAAAAAAAAAGAATCCCAAGGGCCAAACAAAAACTACATATCTAAAACAAGTTAAGCAAGCCCGAAACGACCATGGCCATGGCTATGGCCATGACCATCACCATGACCATCATTTACCCAGCATGGAAGGGAGACGAAAACGTAACCGAGTGCTAGTAATATTGTAGACTAATCGGGTAGTCAATTGGAATGGAATGGGCTCTTGCGTTGACACATTTTTTTCTGACTACTTACTACTTACTGACTACTTGCTTGCTTGCTTGCTTGCTACTATCGCAATTCGCGAAACGATACGATACGATACGTATTGTGTATTGTGTACTACTAGTAGTACCACCGGCGAACCCTGAGGGCTGGAACCCAGAGCGTAGGGGTCTTCCAGTGGAATGTAATTTGTGTAGATGTGGATGTAAATGTGGATGTAAATGTGTCTTGCAAGACACATTCCGCTAGGCTCGCGCTTGCAAAACGAAATCGAAATCGAGGCTGAGCTTTTTTTCCCAGAACAAGTCGCTTGGGAATTAATTATTCTTTATCTATAGATAATGCTGCTGCCACTGCTGCTGCCACTGCTGGAGTTCGCACATCAGCCGGTCGTCGCGGACTGATCAAAGGGTTCACGCGCGCAGACGATAGGGCAGACGCACGGGCTGTGCTGTCTGCCAGTAAGTAAATAATTTTTCCAGTGTGTTTTTCCCTGACGCCATAGCTACTAAGCCACCTTTTTCGCCAGAGCCATGAAAAAAAAGTGGTAAATTTTTCTTGGATATAGATAACATAGAGAAGAGAAGAGGAAGAGAAGAGGAAGAGAAGAGTAAGCGAAGTAGTAGTGGGAAGCCGTGCGTGCGCATTGTTTACTCTTTACTTTACTGGGGCAAGCGCAATGTGTACTGGTAATAGTAATAGTAACAGTAATACCAGTGATAAGAAAGCGAAAATACACTTGGTAGGCTCCGAAGTGGCTTTAATTTTCGATGTGCAAGACATTGCTTTAGTGCGCGAGCATGGAGTGGTTGGAGTGTTGACTGGGACGCTAGCGGGTGCGCCGCAGCAGAACGTGTTTTTGGGTGTGCCGCTGCGACTCATGATGGAGGAGGCAGTGTGGCTGGTGGAGCAAGGGGTTGCGGCGATTGTTAGTGGGACCGGGGAAGGAGTGGCTGAGCGGCTAAGTGGTGTGCGGGCGGAACAGTGGGCGGAGTGGGAGCGAGGAGCGGCGCTGGAGCGGGGCGCGCAGCTTGCGTGGAAGCGGGAGCAGCTGGCGCAGAAGAAGCCGGAGCGCGCGGTGACTGAGCGCGACGAGGCGCTCATGCAGCAGTCGGTGTTTGTGCATACTAGGGACACGCCTAGGGCGGTCCCTAGCGGGGTGCCTAGGGATGCCGAGTCAACCGCCGAGTCGCCTGGATCGGCGGCTATAGACGTAACGGCGCTACTCAAGAGAGACAATAGGCTTCGGGCGAACTACGGGGTGTACAGATCGCTTAGGGCGAAGGGGTACGTTTTGTCGCCTGGTGCGCGGTTTGGTGGGCGGTACGTTGCTTACCCGGGCGACCCGCTACGGTACCACTCGCACCTTATAGTGCAGGAGGCGATGGACAAGAAGCAGGAGATTGATTTGTTGAGCATGGTGAATGGGGCTCGGCTTGGGACGAGTGTGAAGAAGACGTGGGTGCTTGCAGGCGTTGGGGCTGAGAAAGAAGAGGCTGGGGCCGAGGCTGAGCCTGAGACCGAGTTTTACTCTGTGGAATGGGCAGGGTTTGGATAGAGTGTGTAGTGTAGTGTTATGTCATGATATGTAAATGTAAAAATATGTAGATGTGAAAATATGTTGAAGGTAACGCTAGTATACTGCCCTTTTTTTTCAAGATCGATGTCCAAAGTGCTGCTTTGAGCATGGAAGTGAAAAAACAAAAAAAAAACATTAAAAGATACATTGGGTTGTTGGTACAATTCCCAGGTCATGGGACCCTGGGTACCTGTTGTGTACACGAGAGGATTGGTACTTTTCCAAGTACATGGCAACATGGCCGAGCGGTTAAGGCGAAAGATTAGAAATCTTTTGGGCTCTGCCCGCGCAGGTTCGAGTCCTGCTGTTGTCGTTATTTTTTGATGATTTTAAATATCAAATAAATTTTTTTTTTTCCCTTCCTAACTACTCACTCACACTGGGTCCTGTGAGTGCTGAATAGATAGATGATAATAAATAGCAACGGTCCCCTGACCTTCCCTGACCTTCCCTGACCTGTGATGACACACTCACTCCAACATAGTCCCCCTGTTTTCCAACAGCAACAAGAAATTGGGCAAATGGCGCAGTTGGTAGCGCGCATCCCTTGCAAGGATGAGGTCATCGGTTCGACTCCGGTTTTGTCCATAACTTTTTGTTTGTGTCGCCTCTTGCCCTTTCCTTACCCAAAGAGGGGAACATATGGAATGCACTGGTTGGCGCTTTTTTTTTTTTCGGTTCCTTGGACCAACGTGATCTCCTCGTTTCTTTTTCTACAGATGAAGATTATTGATATACACACACACAACACAACACGTCATCGTGCGGGAATTACATGGAAAAGGACCGCTATGGTTCAGCCCTTGCCTGGCTGCGTGTCTCCCACGCCCGAAAACACCTTTTCTCTCTCTCTCTCTGAGTTGGTGGGTGGGTGGTTGGTTGGTTTGGTGGCCAGTGGACTCGTCCACTGGCTCACCAGTCCACCAGTCCACCAGTCCACCAGTTCAAGAAAACCCTCATTCCTGACCGCCCCTGCGACCCCGTCTAGGCCTGCTGAGCGATAGCTGAGGGATTTTTCGTTTATCGATGCTCTCTGGCATTTGGGAATGGGAATGGATTTGGAAGGCTCCTGTCACGAGAGACGAAACCTCTGCCATGGCCAAAGCCAGAACAGAAAGAAAATCATATACTGTGGAAAGACAAGGAAGGAATTTCTGATAAGGCAGGCATAGGAGAATGCCTATTACAAGCATCCCGCGGGGCGAACCATTCCTAGGGCGGACTATTCCTACGTCGGAAATAACCTGAGAGATGATGCCCTTGCCAGAAGTTCCAGAGGTTCCGGAATGCGGACGTTTGCACTCCTTCCCCGGTTAAACTTTCACACACTAGCTCTAGCTGTAATTGTAGCTGTAATCGCAGTTGTAGTTGTCCACCCCGCACCTAATCCCAGCGGGAACATTCTTGCTGGCGGCCAGCACCCGCCAAGAGCCTCTGTCTAGAGCCTCGAGAAACAAACCAAACCAAACCAAACCAAACCAAACTTGAACTCAACTGGAAAAAAACAAAAACAATAACAAAAACTCAACAGCACACTAGTAGTACGCCTGCCCGGCGTATTGGGCTCTTGTTTTGGTTATTGACCAAATACGGCAATATTGCCAAATACAGTAAAAACGTGGGACGCGCGCAAGGTCCCCCCCAAGCGTAAATACTGGGCCTTCGCTCGCTTCTCCGTTGCGGCTGCGGCTGCGGCTACGGCTGCATCTACTCGTTTCTTTACACGCTCTTACGGAAAATACCACTTTCGGACATCCACTGCTACGGGACTACCCTGGCACGACAAAAACCCAAACAATTGCGTAATTGAAGTAAACAAAGAACAAAAAGCACTCACCGCCAGAAATCCCCGCAGCATGCCCGCATGGCCGTCTCCAACGGCTGAGTTCCCAGCAGTCGCCGTGGAGCGGCGACATACTAAAATAGCTCGAAATGAAAACAAATGGAAATATAGAACATACACTACTACTACCTTCCTCATGCGACCCCTAGGCATTCCCTGAGACAGTCTCTGCGCACTGCTCTAACACAGCGTATGTACGAAGAAGTGTGGCGGAACGAGCTCCACACACTGGCCCGCACACCCCCTGCGTAATCTGGATTCATTCTCTTTCTTTTTCCGCCTTTTCTTTCCCTTCTCCCCAGTACGCCCCGCACAGCACTCCCTACCCTCTCACCCATTCTCCTGTGTCTGTCCTCAGTTATCGAAGAACCAAAAAAAAAAAAAAAAACCAAAACCAAAATATCAAAAAAAAAAAAAAAAACATACACACACACTTCGGCGAGCTATGGCTGAACTAAACAATCAGGAGCGGTGGTGGTGTCTTGCCTTGTATACTGGTCATTGGACATTATTTTGGATTTGAGTGATTTTTGAATTTTTCAAATAAATTTTTTTTTTTCACACACAGAAGATGCGCAGAAAAGAGGGATTATAGTTATTGGTTATTAGTGGTGGTGGTGGTTATTTTTTTTTTTTTTTTTATTATTCTGATAACTAAGTGCTACTACATACTTACACCAGTACTAATGTTTGTAATTGTTCTAAATAGAGGCATGGGCTCGCAGGTATCTGACAGAAGCTCAATTGATTACGACAAGTAACTGAGGATCTAATATAAAAGGCGAACTAAATCTAGTTGTGGTTTTGTTCAGGTCTTTATCATTTTCTTAACTATTGTATATACTAGAAGTAACAATTCTTGTTGAAGTATTTCCCCCATCAAGCTAGTTCTTTGATAACTTTGACAGGTATGTGCGAAACAAGAGACTGTAGACGCAGCAATGTGGTGGAGACACCTCAATGCGGTGGTTGAACGTCTCAATTTACGACTTTAGTGGGAATGGCGTGAAGAGTTTAATAATTTTTATTATTATTATTTTGTTACTTTCTAATTTGAAGTAATTTGCGATGAGATGTGAATGGAGAGAAGAAGAAGAACAGGTGCACTGTAATACTGTATGGTATGGCCTACCACATGCAATAACAAAAAAAATTGAGCTTATTCTTGGCTCAACCTTTTTTGAGTGTGTGCGGCAGGTATAACCACATAGTATAATGGTCTATTCTATTCTTTTTTGGACCAGTACTAATACAGAAAAGAAGTCAATGGAAGAAATCTTAACGGAGTCAATCCAATTCGTATAGCTGTGATTGGCTAGCGAGTTGTTCCTGTTTTGCTTTCAAGTTCCACTGTTTCTGCTGTTGTTTCTCTCTTCGGAGTGAAAGGGGGATCCCGAGTGCGTTATTTTTACGATACCTTTTTTTTTCACTCGTGAATCGCACAGACGGGTCCGCAGACAGTTTCTGTTTTTCTGTTTTAATTTTTTTTTTCAATACTTACGAAAGAGAAGATCAGACTATCGTTACCCGGACTCGGTTCATAGACCTTTTCGGTATTTTTTTGTTTACGTTCTTGCAGGATGCATCCTGAAAAAGGAAAATCTGGCAAATTTTATGTTTACGAAATGCCTAATTGGGATAGTCCGTTTCCAAATTCACACACGGACTGCATAAAAATGTGAGCTGATGATGTAGAGAACAATCGTACCGCAAACAGGGGTGACTGCCTCAGTACCTACTACTATTGCTTACGAGTAGCTCTCTCCGTTTCCAGTGCACTGTGGTACCGTGCGGTCTGAGATTTTGTTGTTGATATTTTTTTCTATGACGCTCCACTTTGGCCCGTTTTAAACGAGAGTACCCTGTTATTTGTAATATGGTCTCGAATGTTAGTGGCACAGAAGTGGACGTAGTAGAGGGATGCCTTGACTAACGAAACTAAGTCAGTCCAACGGTCTTCTTCTTCTTTTTCTTTCTAGTAGAGATGCCCAATGCAGAATCCCGGAGTCCTCTCCCATCTCATCATATCATCGCTCATTGCTCGCCCCTACTTTCTTTCCCGACCTTATACATATATAAGGAAAAGATTAAAGCCCTTTAATCAATCGGTGTGAAGTTGGGAGAGATAGTAATATATTAAACTTGAAGCCCGTCGTTCCTGTTCCCCTTTTAAGAATATTTTAACTAACAAATCTTTTATTCTCTCTTAACTATACTGAGGAAATATTTGATTCGTTTTTCTTTTCTCTTTTTATTTTATTTCTTGGTGCTTCGAACAGTAATACCGTTTTCCCTTTAGGTAAAAAGAGGTATAGTAACAACAGAAGCAACTCAAGAGATTCAAAAGGAGAAGACTACGAATTTATCTTATATTCCGTTGATATAGTTAACTGTGTGAAACTGTTTTTTTTTGTTCAGAATGTCAGCTGCCACTGAACCAACTAAGGAAAAGCCTGTTAAAGCCCAGGACTCCGATGATGAAGATGAAGATATCGATCAATTGATCGAAGACTTGCAATCTCATCACGGATTAGACGATGACAGTGATGACGATGGTCATCACGCCGCTGGTACTGCTAGACCAGTTCCAGAAGAACTATTACAAACTGACCCATCTTACGGTTTGACTTCTGACGAAGTTGCCAAGAGAAGAAAGAAGTACGGTTTGAACCAAATGTCTGAAGAAGTTGAAAACTTGCTTGTCAAGTTCTTGATGTTCTTCATCGGTCCAATTCAATTCGTTATGGAAGCCGCTGCTGTTTTGGCTGCTGGTTTGGAAGATTGGGTCGATTTCGGTGTTATCTGTGGTTTATTGTTTTTGAACGCTGGTGTTGGTTTCATCCAAGAATACCAAGCCGGTTCCATTGTCGAAGAATTGAAGAAGACTTTGGCCAACACTGCTGTTGTTATCAGAGACGGTAACTTGGTTGAAATCCCAGCCAACGAAGTTGTCCCAGGTGATATCTTGCAATTGGAAGATGGTGTTGTTATCCCAGCCGATGGTCGTTTGGTTACCGAAGACTGTTTCGTCCAAATCGATCAATCTGCTATCACTGGTGAATCTTTGGCCGTCGACAAGAGATACGGTGACTCCACTTTCTCTTCTTCTACTGTTAAGAGAGGTGAAGCTTTCATGATTGTTACTGCTACTGGTGACTCTACTTTCGTCGGTAGAGCTGCTGCTTTGGTTAACAAGGCTTCCGGTGGTACTGGTCACTTCACTGAAGTTTTGAACGGTATCGGTACTATTTTGTTGATTTTGGTTATTGTCACTTTGTTGTTGGTCTGGGTTGCTTCCTTCTACAGAACCAACAAGATTGTCAGAATCTTGAGATACACTTTGGCCATCACCATTGTTGGTGTCCCAGTTGGTTTGCCAGCTGTCGTTACCACCACCATGGCTGTCGGTGCTGCTTACTTGGCTAAGAAGCAAGCTATTGTTCAAAAGCTATCTGCTATTGAATCTTTGGCTGGTGTCGAAATCTTGTGTTCCGACAAGACCGGTACTTTGACCAAGAACAAGTTGTCTTTGCACGAACCATACACTGTTGAAGGTGTTGACCCAGATGACTTGATGTTGACTGCTTGTTTGGCTGCTTCTAGAAAGAAGAAGGGTTTGGATGCTATTGACAAGGCCTTCTTGAAGTCTTTGATTAACTACCCAAGAGCTAAGGCTGCTTTGACTAAGTACAAGTTGTTGGAATTCCACCCATTCGACCCTGTCTCTAAGAAGGTTACCGCTATTGTTGAATCCCCAGAAGGTGAAAGAATCATCTGTGTTAAGGGTGCTCCATTGTTCGTTTTGAAGACTGTTGAAGAAGAACATCCAATTCCAGAAGATGTCCGTGAAAACTACGAAAACAAGGTTGCTGAATTGGCTTCCAGAGGTTTCAGAGCTTTGGGTGTCGCTAGAAAGAGAGGTGAAGGTCACTGGGAAATCTTGGGTGTTATGCCATGTATGGATCCTCCAAGAGATGACACTGCTCAAACTGTTAACGAAGCTAAGCACTTGGGTTTGAGAGTTAAGATGTTAACTGGTGACGCTGTCGGTATTGCTAAGGAAACTTGTAGACAATTGGGTTTGGGTACCAACATTTACAACGCTGAAAGACTAGGTCTAGGTGGTGGTGGTGACATGCCAGGTTCTGAATTGGCTGACTTTGTTGAAAACGCTGATGGTTTCGCTGAAGTTTTCCCACAACACAAGTACAATGTCGTTGAAATCTTGCAACAAAGAGGTTACTTGGTTGCTATGACTGGTGATGGTGTTAACGATGCTCCTTCTTTGAAGAAGGCTGATACTGGTATTGCTGTCGAAGGTGCTACTGATGCTGCTAGATCTGCTGCTGATATCGTTTTCTTGGCTCCAGGTTTGTCTGCTATTATTGATGCTTTGAAGACCTCTAGACAAATTTTCCACAGAATGTACTCATACGTCGTTTACCGTATCGCTTTGTCCTTGCATTTGGAAATTTTCTTGGGTCTATGGATTGCTATCTTGAACCAATCTCTAAACATTGACTTGGTTGTTTTCATTGCTATTTTCGCTGATGTTGCTACCTTGGCTATTGCTTACGACAACGCTCCATACTCTCCAAAGCCAGTTAAGTGGAACTTGAGAAGACTATGGGGTATGTCCGTCATTTTGGGTATAATTTTGGCTATCGGTACTTGGATTACCTTGACCTCTATGTTCGTTCCAAAGGGTGGTATCATCCAAAACTTCGGTTCTATTGACGGTGTTTTGTTCTTGCAAATCTCCTTGACCGAAAACTGGTTGATTTTCATCACTAGAGCTGCTGGTCCATTCTGGTCTTCCATCCCATCTTGGCAATTATCTGGTGCCGTTCTAGCTGTTGACGTCATCGCCACCATGTTCACCTTGTTCGGCTGGTGGTCTCAAAACTGGAACGACATCGTTACTGTCGTTAGAGTCTGGATTTTCTCTTTCGGTGTCTTCTGTGTCATGGGTGGTGCTTACTACATGATGTCCGAATCTGAAGCCTTTGACAGATTCATGAACGGTAAGTCCTCTAAGGAAAGACCATCTGGTAGATCTGTTGAAGATTTCCTAATGGCCATGCAAAGAGTCTCCACTCAACACGAAAAGGAAAACTAAATTAGCTCAGAAGGACATTAGTAGGAAGCAAGAATTCACTACATCAACAGAAGTTCATTATGATAACTTCTTTTTAATTTTAGATATCCATATTATCTCGGAAGATTATTACAACAAATTACATTCTCTTGTATATCACTGCCTTTCTTTGTTATATTCTTCCACTTTTTCTTTGAAGAGTGCCCTCTCTTTTTCATAGAGTCATGTTCTAAATCTAACTGGCTTTGATTTAGACTAGCGCTTTTTTCTGAAACAGGTTGGAAAGTTGATACAGCTGGGTTACGGTATACGGGACACTTTGTTGCAAATAATTTCTCCCTATGATACTGTGAGACTTCTAAAATTACAAACGGAAGGTTTTATCATTAATGGTCTCTGATTGTTGCTATGTTTTGATTTTTGCTACTTGTTTATTCCTCATTTCTGCTTCGTTTTGTTTTACTATTTTCAGACTTTCTTTCTTCCCCCCCATTCCAAGCAACCTTTCTCCTCGGCATTGCATTGATGTCATCGATATCCAGACAACAAGTTTCTATTCAAGCTAACCGTGTTAGGGAAAATGCAAGGCCGATGCCATGGGAGGATCAGATCAGATCTCAATATCGCACGCAAAATCCTAATGTTTAATTGATACCTTTTTTGATCATTTTCATCTGATGCCTTTTTTGTGCATTGACCACACTCAAGTTCTCTTCTCTATATGTTGAACCTTTTTTCTTACTTTCTTAACATGTCTGTTATTGTTGCTTCCAATGTTGTTTTTTTGTTGAGAGATAGTTTAAGATTTCTTGGACTTTTAATTCTCTGGAACATTTTATGATAAACATTTGATATCCTTTCCACGATACTATTAATCAATAATAAACTAATTTATTATAATCCACATATTGGCGAATTCAAAGGAAAAAATGAATAATAATACTCTTAATACAACAATATTTTTTCTGTCTTACGCAATAACAATACATCAATAAAATAAATTGACACACACAGCAGTTTTATTTGATTGAATGGTGTTTCTATCGGGGTTACTTTTGCTCTCTTTTAGTATTTGTGGTGGCTAAATTGTCGATGTGATTGGCATTGATGCTTACAAATGTTTTTTGTTTTCTCCTACACACACACACACACACACTTGGGGGAAACAAAAGCTTTTAATATTCATCAATGTTGTTATTTTGCATCAGCAATAGCTGCTTTAAGAAATACTGATTGAGGAAAAGTATCTTCGCTTTTAACTCAAGTGAAAAGACACTTTTCTACAAACAGATTTTCCTGACATTTCTCCATTATTTGGCTGGACTGTTCTAATTTTACACTTAAACACACACAAATTTTGCACACGCACGTACACGCACACGTACACAACACTTCACATCTTTTATTAATATAAGGTTACTCATTTCGCACAAAGACTTAATGGTAGTTTTTAATTTTATTTTATCTCTTTTATTTTATAAATTCATAGGTTAATTTAATAATGTATTCTCGATCATTGTTTTATATTGAAAGTTTCTTTTAGTAGTAACTAACCAACTATAGAGGAGAATCTTTTGAATCATTACTTACATACAGCCATTGAAGGTCAAAGGCCCCCTCATCTGCCACCACCCATTTCCCATGTGTAGTAGTTAGTTTAAGCATATGTATTATATAATACTATAATATTAAAGTCATCATACATAAAAATTAATTAGAAAGTAGAGAGGACGATAGATTCTGGTCCTGGCCAGCTATCAGTTCAAGCTTAGTACTTCTTTTCCTCTTTCTTGTAACCCTTTGCGACGGATTCCTCGTAGGTTGGGTAATCGGTGTAACCTTCCTTAGTGAATTTGTAAAAGGTGTTTCTATCATACTTGTTCAATGGCAAACCCTTTTCCAAACGGTACACCAAGTCTGGGTTGGCGATGAAGGATCTACCGTAACCGATCAAAGTGTTAGGCTTCTTAGAGTCTAGAGTAGCTTGATCTGGGTCCAAAGCATAGTTACCAACTCTGAGAACTGGACCCTTCCAGATAGAGTAGATGAATTCGTTGGTACCTTCCTTGAACCACTTCTCGAATTCTGGTAGGAATGGGTCGGTCACACGAGGCTCGACCAAATCGATGAAGGCCAATCTCTTGCCAGCTCTAGCTCTCTTTTCCAACTCACCAATGACGTATGCATATTGGGCAACGATGCCAGGGTTCTCACCACCGGACATGGTACCAAAAGTACCGTAAGGAGAGAATCTGATGGAGGTTCTTTCGGCACCAACTGCATCTACAACGGCATCAACCACTTCCAAAGTGAATCTCGCACGGTTCTCGATTGATCCACCGTACTCATCGGTTCTGTTGTTAGAAATAGGGTCCAAAAACTGGTTCAACAAGTAACCGTTGGCAGAATGGATTTGCACACCGTCTGCACCTGCATCGATGGCTTTCTTGGCAGCATCCACGTACTCCTTGATGTACTGCTTGATTTCTTCCTTGGTGATACCGTGCTGTGGGTTGTTAGCCTTTAAGGCACGCTCTTTTTCTTCTTCACCCATGTACAAGTCATCGGTAGCACTATCGTAACGCAAACCTTCCTTCTTCAACACTTCTGGCCATGCTTGTCTACCTAGAACCCACAATTGCACCCACACGAACGACTTGTTCTCATGGATTGCATTGAAGATCTTTTTCCATTCAGCCAATTGCTCTTTGGACCAGATACCTGGCACATTTGGGTAACCACCTGATTGCGCAGAAGGGAAAGTACCTTCCGTGATAATAAGGGTACCAGGGTATTGAGAACGTTGTCTGTAGTATTCCTCGGCCCATTCAGTGTTTGGGATGTTTCCTGGTGCAATGGCTCTCATTCTAGTCAATGCTGGCATGACTACTCTGTGTTTTAGCTCATTGTTACCGATCTTGATTGGCTTGAAGATATTGGTGTCTCCCAATGGCTTAGGGTCAAAGTTCATGTACGACATCTCGACAGTTTGTTGATATAATTAATTAGTTAGGTCTCAGTGCTGCAGATGCTCCAACTGCTACCACTACTACTACCAATATTAGCCTTCTTTATTCTAAGTCAAATACTCAGTATTAACCTAAATATATACATATATATATATATTTACACACCTGTAATAGCAAGTGTAACCACTCACCTTACTAATGCATGCCTATAACGCCCGAGAAATAGCATATGCAACAGCTCGAAGCCCTGCCTTTAGTCTTGGTCCAGTTTGGAATCCCGAAGAAGGTGTGTGTGGTGCGGGTCTCACCATCTCAAACGAGAATTTGTCAGCGGGACGGAGCAAACCTTACTTAATCGTTCGCTGACGAATCGATCGGATGATTCTACTCTACATACGTTATTTACCTACACTCACCGTTCATTGGACATTGGACATTGGACATTGGACATGGGCAGAAGAATATGTTGAAGTGGGACAACGGAGAGCGGAAGAGGGGCACGGATGCGCAGCGGAACGTGTTCCGCTGCGCATCCGCGTGAATTAAAGTGGGACTTTTCTCTCTCGTTTAAGTGTTATTATTATTATTTTTCTTTTTTGGGGGGAGGGCGGTGTGTCGGGGTAATACCATGACGCACGTGACACAATCATGTGCCCGGGTAACATCATACTGCACGGCTGTGTGAAGGTCGTTTTTTTTTTTTTTTTTTTTTTTTTTTTTTTCTTTCCTTTCCTTTCCTCAGCCAAAATGTCTGCGATCATCAATTTCAACATATTGCAATAATGGTATATTATAATTCATACAATTTTAATCAATTTGAATCAATAAACAAACAAAGAAACAAGAAAAACCACCACAAAATAGCGCATATCCCCCTTCATTATTGTTTGATCTTTCCATATCAACGCATATTTTTCATTTCATTTCAATACCACCCCTTCCAGCTTTACCAGTTCACCAACTTTTTCAATAAAATCAGCCTTCTTCGGTAACTTTAGAGAAAGAAAGAAAGAAAGAAAGATCAATAGTGCAAAGTCATAGGTATAACCCAGAGTTTGAATAGTGTGTCAGTTCCTTAGCCGTCGCGTCAATTCCGTCTTTCCTGGTGTTAGTAACAACTCAAGGCTGTCAGAAAAAAAAATAACGAACGAAAACTCTTTTCACCATTGACGGCCAGAGCTAACCATAAGCCCTATTAGTCCCCTGTACATTAGTGTAAACTAGTCCCATTACCATATTGCCTACCTCTATCCTGTTTGATTTGATTCCATTTTATTTTTGTATATTAGAAGAGAAGAGAAGATAGAAACGAAACGAAACGAAGCGAAACGAAACGAAACTAAATTAAACTGAATTAAACTAATTGAAAAATGTCTAGCAATCCTGTGGTTCCAGATACTATCAACGTGGCTCTAGGCCAGCTTCATTTAGATGAAGCTGGTGCTGTGCCAGTTCCGGTTTCCGGTCAAGAAAATGCTCCATCGGTAAAAGTTAGCACTTCCAATAACGATGACGATAATAGCAGTAACAGCGACAGCAATGGACATGCCAATGAGAGTGTTAATGCCAGCAGCATTAATGCAGGTCCCTCAGCTCATGTGACTCCAATGTTCGCGCCCCATATGATGAATCCCTTTATGCCTTACCATCCTATGATGCATATGCCACATTCGGGCTTTTTCCCCGGGGCTCAAGATCCAATGTTCCCTCCACCAGACTCCAGTGCAGCCGTAGATTTCACTCCAGCACAAGGGATCGATCTCTCGATTCCTCAGGAAATGGGCAGTGTCTCCAATGGAGGCGTTTCTGTGGGTGTGGATGCTAATTCTTTGCCAGCAAACGACCCAATGATGATGCAGCAGTACATGAGCAACGGCCAAAGACAAATGTTTTGGATAAACCCAGATAGCTTGAATTCAAGTGCCGTCGACGATATTAACCCAGCAGATGATAGTCATGGCCATGATCCATTTGTGCGTGGTTCGTCTTTCGCTTTAGAAAGCTCTACTGCTGCGGGTGCAGAACATGAAAAGACTGACGCAAAGGTTCCAGGCGCAAACATCTCTAGAAGACAGACGTTTGCAGCTGTCTCAACCTCCAACTTGCTAGGCAGTGAAAACGTCGAGTCAAGTGCCGATTTGGCTTCTCCAAGCGATGCTGCTAATGCTAAGAAGGAGGAACAAGAAAGAGTTTATCCTCAAGCGGCCGCCTACCCATACACCGGTGCTCTACTGCAACCAAACCCGGTCATGTCAGGTCACCCATTGGGCCACCCCCATCATCCACACCCTCACCACCCGCATCCAATCGGGTCGCCATTCCATGGTTACGGTTTCAACACAGCTTTCTCGCCAGTTCCAGTGGCAGGATCTCCATTGACCAACCGTTCTCCAGTTACAACTGGCGAAGGTAAGGACGCCAATGGTGGAGAAGATGCAAACAACGATCAGCCAAACATGCATAAAATTCATTCCGGCATGAACTCACCATCCATGGGCCAATCGGCTGGAATGCCTCCAAACCCATGGATGTTTGCTCCTCACGGCAGTCCAAATTTCATGTTGCCTCATCCGGGCCATCCAGGCCACCCAGGTCACCCAGGCCACCCAGGACATCCAGGCCACCCAGGACATCCAGGCCATCCAAACCATCCAAACCATATGGGCGGACATCAAAGACCACAGAGTGGTAACTCGCAACATAAGAAACGGTCTTATAACAACAATAATGGCAACAATAACAACAACAATAACGCCAATGGCGGTAACCGTAACAACAACTACAATGGTGGGAAATATCATGGGAAGCCTCACCGCTATGAAGATGGATCCCGTTACCAAAATGCAGTTCTAGAACAGTTCATCGGTTCCTTGTACTCTTTATGCAAAGACCAACATGGTTGTAGATTCTTGCAACGTCAATTAGACGAAGAAGGAGAAAAAGCTGCTTCCATTATCTATGCGGAAATTAAAGACCACATTTGCGACTTGATGAGTGATCCTTTCGGTAATTACTTGATGCAAAAGTTGTTCGAATGCATTAACGAAGCTGACAGAGTAGAAATCGTGAAGAACTGTGCGCCACATTTTGTGGATATCGCTTTGGATGCTCACGGTACGAGAGCTTTGCAAAAGTTGGTCGAATGTGTTCAAACCGAAGAAGAGGTTCAACTTTTGGTTTCCACTTTGCAACCATCTATTCTTCCACTAAGCAGAGATTTCAAGAGTAACCATGTTGTTCAAAAGATGCTCGAGAAGTTCTCCTGCAAAGACACTCAGTTCATCTATGATGCCGCATGCGAAGATATCATTAAAATTAGTAACCACAGAAATGGTTGTTGTGTGGTTCAACGTTGTTTAGATTTTGGTGATGAGACACAACGTAATGAGCTATGTGACAAGATTGTCGAAAACTCATTTGAACTAACTATGAACCCATATGGTAACTATGTGATCCAGTACATTCTCACCAAGGAAAGAGAGAAGGAAAACCCTGATTTCAAGTACACAAAGAAAATTGTTGATGTCTTAAAGCTCAACGCAATTGACCTTTCCCTCAACAAATTTGGTTCCAATGTCGTTGAGTCCATTCTTCGTACCCCTGCAGTCTCTGACGTTATGATTTCTAAAATTCTAAACAGTAACGATGAATCTGGGTTATCTAAACTACTACACGATAGCTATGGGAATTATGTCCTACAAACAGCTCTTGATGTGGTGAAAGACTCTAACAGCTCTTTATTCTCACTTTTGTCAGAGTCTCTCAAACCGTTGTTAGTAGGTCAAATCAGAAACACTCCTCATGGCAGAAGAATTGCAGCTCTTATCCAAACAGACTAGACAAAACTGGACAAAATTAAGTTTACTATCGAACTTTGTTCGAACATAGTCAACAATAACAAAACTTTTTTTTTTCTCATTTTGCACATCGGAAACCAATATTTCCCTTCGTCCTTCTATTACGCATTCTAACCTTTTCTCCTCATCCGCCCTCTTCTTTATTGCTCGGCGTCATGTATATTAAAACGGGTTTTCACCTGATGAACAGGGAGAGAGTTTCTCACCTTCAAGTCTATCAATTTAAACTATAGCATACGTACCAGACGGATATCAACAACTAAAATGAACTAAACTAACTAACTAAATAAAGTATACTGTATAATAACGATAATAGGCAATTATCATTTATGATTAAACAATGGTATCAAACATTAAAAACTTATTAAGAATATAGTTACACAAGAGGGGGAAGAGAGCATAAAAAGAGTAAGATCATCACGTTCATTTAAATATTTTTAATAGAATAAAGATCACTTCTATTCTTGTTGTGTTTATTTTTGGGGCGGTGGTGCCGGCCCTGTTACTAAATCATCCCAGAGGAAGGAGAATAATTGATCCACATTACCATGATCAGCAAAATCTTGAATTGTTCCCAAATTGAAGAAAGTTCCTTGATCATTTTTGCCTTGAGGGTCGACAGATTTTTGAGGCGATTGAGTCATATCAGGGTTGAATTGGTGAAATGTATCCGTTTTACCTCCCACTGGAACTGATGGCTGATGTTGCGGCTGCTGATGCTGTTGTGGATGCTGTTGTGGATGCTGTTGTGGATGCTGTGGTTGCGGCTGTGGTTGCGGCTGATGCTGATGCTGCTGATGCTGCGGCTGCTGCTGCATGTTTATTGGCCTTTTATCTTGTCCATACATGCTTACACCATCTTTACCCTCAACACCGAATTGATTAGGTACTTGAGAGGAGTTCACATTTAGACTTGGTTGGGTTGCAGTGGGAGGCACTTTCCCCAAGGTCTGTTCCAATATGGTATTTGGCGTTTCTGCATGATCCGTTGTAGTTGTACTTTCCGATGAAAGATTAGTAGGGAATAAGTCATCGAAGAAGAATAAACTTGACGGCATGGAGTCGGACTTATTGAACAATGCTTCGCTTAACCAAGTTTTCACTTGAACGTGTAGTTCACTTTCTTTAATAGAACTGAGAGATGGAGAAAAGTAGCTAAACGTATTGTCGAACAATTTGAGAATCGTATCTTGATATTCAGGATGCTCTGAAGAGGCGACTTCTGCTAGTAAAGCATTAAAGTCCTTTTTCATGTAGTCCAAATACAAATCAATCACCACACGCACCAGGATTTTAACAAAGAATTGGACTTGTAGCAATGATCTTTGAATTCTTGTCTGATCTATAGAATCACAACTAACACCACAGTATTCAAAATATCTGCACAATTTGAGAAACGAGAACACATCATCCAAAGTAGACAGTTTGAAATAGAGTAAATTTTCTCCAACGTATGAAACTGCAATAAGCAATATAAGTTTGGACATGAAAAAGAGATCATAAATATCGTCATTCATTTCCAAATAGCTGATAACCGTTTTCCATGAGAGCGATATACTTTTCCGGAACGTTTTCATCTCGTGATTCATTTCAGCATTATCGGGACCCAGGTTTAATCTTGCAAGAATATGTGTAGCCGATACAACGCAAAAAGTGAAAAAGGCTTCCGTTGTTATATAATACCAATATAAGCCTGGATCCTTTAAATCTGGGTCTTCATTAGGGTCTGCCTTAACATTACCGCTAAGCACATACCGCTGGAGAGCCGCATTCAATATATCGAGACGCCTTTTGTAAATTCTGAGTTCACGTAGTAGTTCTTCAGCCATTCGCACCCTCTCAGCATGATTTTGAGCAAAGATCCGGAAGTTTGCGAAACGGTCATTGTAGATGATGTTCATTTGAAACTGGCGAGAGAAGAAGCAGGATAAGAAAATGACAAATCCAAGAACATCACGAAGGGAGATATCTGCCTTGTTTGTGAAGTCAACGGTCCCTACGTCGACTTCTTCGTCAATCTTCTTCAACAAATCCTGATAGTCAACACAGTTCATTTGTCTCATGAATTTGGGGAAGAGGGGGCTCTGACTGTCAGCACCATGGAATAATGGCTTTGAACCAGTGATGAAGATGGAATACTGATCCCAGAAAAA
Source organism: Kluyveromyces marxianus DMKU3-1042 (assembly GCF_001417885.1). Lineage (NCBI taxonomy): Eukaryota > Fungi > Ascomycota > Saccharomycetes > Saccharomycetales > Saccharomycetaceae > Kluyveromyces > Kluyveromyces marxianus. The sequence continues at coordinate 979,455 of NC_036025.1, forward strand.
CGTTTTCCACCACAGCATTCTTCTAGAGTCAGCCATACGTTCATCCATAACAAGGTACGTCTCCCATTGGTCGAGGCCATAAACTTGAAGGACCTGAACTACCTGTGTCAAAAGATACGTGAACGTTTGATGGCCATCAATCCAGTACAAATTCATGACAAAATCTAAAACATCATCAATGAAAGCCAAAGGCTCTGCATCGCTTCTTGAAATACTTATTCTTTTGAAAAAATGAAGCGCCAAACTGAACAGTAGCTCTTCCGCTTCTATGAAACTAGTTGTCTCCCTACTTATGTTTTTCCCATCCTTTTGTTGTGCAGCAAGTTTGAAATGTCTACAAAGTTTCTGATACTCAATTCTGTTGGTCTCCAAAATAGCAACAACCCAATGGAATGTTTCCATAGTATAGGAAACCGTGTTATTCCCAACATTGCTCACGATGTCGTACCAGTTCTCAATACGGAACTGCTTCTTGGTGTTTACTAATTTATGCAAAAGGCGAGTGGGAATCTTGTTTAGCAAGAACCGGATCCGCTCTCCTTCTGGAACATTTATAGACGCCCTAGCACAATACGTTTCAATGGGCGCACTCCAACACTGCGCATTCTCCTTCTCAATAGCAGAACTTATATCAAAGTGACGTAGCAACAAGTACAAGTTCTCCTTTGACTCCTTGGTGTGGAACAGGCCATCCCTTAGGAATTCCTTCGCAAAATGACCTATACCTCTTAAAGATAGCCACTGTCCCGGATAGTGCATACCATAAGTAATGTCTATCAAAGGCGGTTTGTAAAGGTAACCTTCGAGACGATTAGTGTCTACTTTGACGTATCGGTTCAAATTAACTTGCGTAGACTCATAATTCCTCAATAGCTTTGCTTCAAGACAAATGGCGTTATCTTCTGCAAGTGCAGGATTCGAAAGTTCTTCACGCTTGATTCTGGGTTCCGAAATTTTCTTCTTCAAGGTCGCGATTTCAAACTCAATGTTTTTAATAGCGTAAACTATCGACTCCGATTGGGGCTGGCTGCTTTTCTTCAAGTCTTGAATGCATTTTTTCAAGTCTTCTATTCTATCTTCTACATCGGACAACGAACGGTAAAGGATATGGGGTTCCTTCTTTTGAGGACTACTGGCTTCAGGGTTCCCATTTCCGTTCCCAGTGCCATTCCCAGTGCCACTGCCATGTGTAGAAGCGTGACTTGACCCTTGGCCGGAAACTTGACCGGGACCTGGAACTGGAGGTGAACATGTGCCTGCAACAGCAGACGGAGACACATGCGGCGGCAGTTGGCCAGCCACGCCCTCAGAAGCAACAGACCCAGACCCAGCCCTCGCCCTGGCTCCAGCCCCAGCTAGAGGCTCGGTCGCCCGCACAACCGTGGGAATATCCACCTTACACGGCGTCGCAGAACTGAGACCCTGTGGGTGTCCATGTGGATGAGCCATTCCGTCACGTGACACAGAACTCGTCGTGGTCGTAGTCGCTGCTACTGCTGCCGGATTCCGAGAAACTGCCTCAAACCGCTTCGCCGTCTCCATTTTCAGAGCAACGCTGCTAGGATTAAGAATAGACACCGACGTCCTATCAACCACCTCGTTCCCACCAGCAGCATCACTCTTCTTCGTCTTCTTCCTCTTCGAAACCGACCCTGCAACATACGAATACACACACTCACACCCGTACGTCTGACAAGACTTACAAGGCAGCGTCCCAGAACACTTGATCTTCTTCTTACGACAACTATCACACGCCCGACTAACCTTCGTTCGCGACTTAACAACACCGCCTCCTTTACCATTCATCCCTTCTCCATTCCCATGTCCTACAACACTTTTCGCTTCCTGTGAAAGCCCAGGGGGCGACATCCCATTACTAAACATCCCCAATACTTCCAAATAATACCCCAATCAATCACAAATAATCCAATTTACCCTTTCCAAAACAATACTCGCTCTTTTGTCTTGTCTTGTCTTGTCTTCTTGTTCTTGAACCAATCAATCAAAACAATATATTACAATAAAACCCAATCTAAATCGCTTCCTATATCGCGAAATCTTAACCGCCCACACGATAAACTAAACTATCAATCGTATAACAACCCCCGATCGACAAAAAGGGCCATACCTCATCCTTTTCTCCCACTAAAACACTCTTCACAAATATCGTCCAATACTCAAGTATGTTGTAAATGGCTGAGTATTAATGATTCAGAACTCATTTTTAAGGTTTTAACGCCTGTTGGGAAAAGAAAATCGAGAAAATCGAAAATCCCCGACGGTTCGAGAGGGGTTACCCGGTGGATACTGTTTTTTGTTCGAAAAAAATAAAAAATAAAAAAAATTTAAATTCAAATTTGAATTTGAATTTTTCCCGCCGAAGTCCTGGGCTGGACTATAAAAGGAGAAAGAAAACAAAGGAGGTAAAGGTAAACAAAGGAATAAACAAAGGCGGCAAATGAGAAGTAAAAGGGTATAGAGCAGACAGACAGGCGCTCAAGACGGGAGCTAGAGGAATATTATATGGAGGATCGAGGAGTTCATGAGCGAGTGTATGTTTTGAGCGAAGGAAGTGGGGCGTTTGGGTGTCGAGTGAATAGTGGGCCGCTATGTAGCGAGGAAATCAAGGTCAAGACGTATCCTATTGACAAGACGAGCAGTGAGCGGGTTCAGGAGAGTTTGGTAGTACGAGACTTGCTTTTGGTGTTGCAGGGGTATGAGGGAGTTTACATTCGGTACAATAACAGTTATTCGCGGGAGATGTTGGTTGGTCCTGAGTATAAAGTGGTGAAGATGATGAATGTTGCGTTCAAGAGTTTCAGCAAGAAGTTGATCAAGATCGGGTCTATATATGTGAAGCTGGAGAAGTTTGGACAGTGGTGTGGTGAGGATAGGTACGGGAGGGTGATGCACCGGCTTGGGTACGAGGTGCGGAGGTTTTTGCACGAGGATTATTTGAGTTGTGTGAAGGAGTTGGAGAGACGGTTTCAGGAGGATGTTTTGTTTAGCATACGGGACTTGGAGATGGCGTTAGAGGAGGAGTATGTGTATAAGTTCAAGCTTTTGGATCGGCTAGTGGACGAAGTTGTAGGGAGTGTGAAGTATCGGAGCGAGATGGACCGTGTGCAGATGGATTTCGACAATTTTATGGAGGATTTGAAGCGCGACACCAATAGCGAGATCGATTTGCGGGTGTTGTACGATACACGGGTGTCGCTGTATGTGAAAGGTGGGTCGTTGTTGTTAATTTTGCAAAAGATGATGGAGCAAGAGCAAGGCGATTCGCGGCACATCAAGTTTCTCTCGGCGTTGTGCGAGCCATTGTACGAAGTTTACAGCAAGATGTTTATTCAGTGGATGGAACACGGGCAATTGGCAGATATTCACGACGAGTTTTTGATTAGTGACACTGTAGCCGATGTTGATGATGAGAAGTTATCGTACATGTTGGATAACGAGCGGTTGTGGGACACCAGATACGTCATTCGCAAGGACGGATTGCTTCCGCAGTTACAGGATAAAGAGTTGCTGCAGAAAATACTGCTGACGGGTAAAATATGGAGCTTGATTCGCGTGTGCTGCGGAACTACCGGCACCACCACTAGTACTAGTACAAACACCAAGAATAATGGTGGTGTTAGCAGCGGTGGAAGTATTACGGGCAACATATTCACCAATACGACCCTTCTAAGAGCCTATGTGAACGATTGGTACCAGCGCGCCAACGACGAATGCGTCAGGATGTTTTACGAGGGATACCACATGGACAAATTCATGCAATTGGTACACGACCAATCGTACGTGCACGGTGTTTTGGACCAGATCTGGAGCTCGAAGTTTCTAGCCAAGTCGCTTTTCGAACTAACAAGAAGCCCCAACGAGGCTACTGTGGTCAAAATCCAAAGGCATTTCAGCGATGTGGTTCGTGAAGTTAAGGTTGAAGATAGTTACAAAGGCATGTTACTACAATTAACCAGCTTAAAGTTGGATACCAATCCATTTTTCCAAACGTTACGCCAATTCATAGATGACCAAGAAAGCCAGTTGTTGAATGCAGATAACTTCCAACAGTTGAAGGTGATGTTGGTGGGCAACCAGGGAGTAGGAGAGGAACCACAATTTGGTAGGACCAAAAAGAAAAAGAATTCTGTCCCGGCAGCAATGTATGTTCAGTTTGATACCAGCATACCGTACCCTTTGAACATTATTTGGACCAAGCCAGTCATGGTGCAGTACCAGATGATTCATCGGCTAATATTCATTCTCTCGTACCACGAACGTTTGCTAGAAGACACATGGTTCGAGATATCCAAGAACGATTATTGGAGACGCAATGGTGTACCGTCCCAGGAAAACAATATGCTAAAAGTTCAATGCATACGTCTGGCACGGGTTCTACATTTCCAGATGAGATCGATGGTGAAGGAGAAAAGAAGACAGGTGACGACTGCAGCAGCAGCAGCAGCAGCAACAGCAGCAGCATGTGGAGCTGCCACCGCCGCCGTGGGCCCCGCCACGCGCGAAAGGGATCTTCTCACCCTTCAACACACCGTGCAGGATCACGTGACCAACATAGTATCAATCGCTGGCCTTACATCCATACACCACATAGAAACACAGGAGGCCACGCTCCATCTGATACACTCGTTCATACGGTTCGTGGCGTCATGGCGCAGATCCAAGCGTCCCACAAGCACCAATTCCAACGCAAATACCACTACCATCACCACTGGCATGCATGCAAGCCGCATGCTGGACCACGACAACACAGACGGGGCAGAAGAGGACATTTCGACCTGGCAATTAAGAATGGATACCTTAAGGCAGTACATGTCCGTATGGAACGATATCGTCTCGCAAACATAAGGGTAGTATAGTAGACTAGAGAAGAGAAGGGAAGAAAATACACACGTGACCGTTTAATTAAGTGTATGTGTTTTTTTTCTGCATTGAACTTTCCGCAACCGACAAAATGAAAAGTACAATACAACAAAACTCAAATTAAAAAAAAAAAAAAAAAATACGACCACACCCCGGCGTGTTTGTACCGTTTTCAATATTCAATTTTCAATTTCCCAAAAAAACAAGAAGCCGGAATCCACCGGAATCCACTAATACGCAAAAAAGACGACGCCAGCTTCGCCGTTGGGCATTGGCACCATATTCCATCGTTCGTTTGACTTTGGTTTTAGTTTTAGGTTCTGGCTTCGTGTTTTCCCCTCACTGCCCTTGTCCTTGCCGTGCTCCCCCTCGTTCTCTGCGCAAAGTCTGGTGACCCTCCGGCTGCCACAAAATCCCGAGGCACTGAAAGGGTGGGGCGTCGGGGGTCTCGGGGCAGAAGCCTTGAGCTTCGTGTTTATTCACTCTGTACGGGCGGTTCTAGCGTTTCTGGGAATCCAAAGAGGAAGGGCCGTGTTTCGTGCAGGCATTTTAGTGGATGCCCGGGATGTAAGCTCTTCGGTTACAGAAAATCAGGTTGTGATTCCAGTATGAGGAATAGTGGATGCCAGGTTGTGCGAGCATCACCAATATCATGGGAAATGCGAAATGGGCATGAGCCCAACCAACACAACACAATACCATACGCCAAATGGTAGCCTGAAAAAAAAAAAAAAGGTCTTGCCAGACCACTAAACTCGAGGTAGAACAAGACTGAGAAAGAGTGTGTGATCCCTTTGGTGGTAGTAATTTTTTTTTTTTTTTTTTTTTTCAAGTTTCCAGCATCCCAAACCGAAACCCAACATCATCATGATCCCATCCCATGCCTATGCCCATGCCACATTCATTCATTGCACAACACACAACGTAGTGGACGACAGCATAGCATCAGTTAACTAACGGCCACTTGTTTTTTTTTCTTCCATTTTTTCGTTTTGTTCTAGCAACAATGAGTTCTAATTTTTTTGTTATAAAAGGGACAGTTAAGGTATATGTAAGGTTTCTTGTTCCATTTGGGTTAGAGTTTTGTAGTATTAGTTTTGGTTCTTAGTTCTTTTGGCCTAAGAAACCAGTAAGAATTCTTCTGATTTTCTTTACAAACACATCAACAACAACAAACACAAACTACAATGGCTGTCTCTAAGGTTTACGCTAGATCCGTCTACGACTCCCGTGGTAACCCAACTGTCGAAGTTGAATTGACCACCGAAAAGGGTATGTTCAGAGCTATGGTCCCATCTGGTGCTTCCACTGGTATCCACGAAGCTTTGGAAATGAGAGATGGTGACAAGTCCAAGTGGTTGGGTAAGGGTGTCTTGAAGGCTGTTGCCAACGTCAACGACATCATTGCTCCAGCTTTGATCAAGGCTAACGTTGATGTTACCAACCAACAAGCTGTTGACGACTTGTTGTTGTCTCTAGACGGTACTCCAAACAAGTCCAAGTTGGGTGCTAACGCTATCTTGGGTGTCTCTTTGGCTGCTGCCAAGGCCGGTGCCGCTGCCAAGAACGTCCCATTGTACCAACATTTGGCTGACTTGGCCAAGGCTAAGACCGAACCATTTGTCTTGCCAGTTCCATTCTTGAACGTCTTGAACGGTGGTTCCCACGCTGGTGGTGCTTTGGCTTTGCAAGAATTCATGATTGCTCCAACTGGTGCTGAATCCTTCTCCGAAGCTTTGAGAATCGGTTCTGAAGTTTACCACAACTTGAAGTCCTTGACCAAGAAGAGATACGGTTCTTCTGCTGGTAACGTTGGTGACGAAGGTGGTGTTGCTCCAAACATTCAAACTGCTGAAGAAGCTCTAGACTTGATTGTTGACTCCATCAAGTTGGCTGGTTACGAAGGTAAGGTTTCCATCGGTTTGGACTGTGCTTCCTCCGAATTCTACAAGGACGGTAAGTACGACTTGGACTTCAAGAACCCTAACTCTGACAAGTCCAAGTGGTTGTCTGGTGAACAATTGGCTGAAATGTACCACGAATTGGTTAAGAAGTACCCAATTGTCTCTATCGAAGATCCATTTGCTGAAGATGACTGGGAAGCTTGGTCTCACTTCTACAAGACCGCTGGTGTCCAAATCGTTGCTGATGACTTGACTGTCACCAACCCTCTAAGAATCAAGACTGCCATTGAAAAGAAGGCTGCTGATGCTCTATTGCTAAAGGTCAACCAAATCGGTACCTTGTCTGAATCCATCAAGGCTGCTAACGACTCTTTCGCCGCCAACTGGGGTGTCATGGTCTCCCACAGATCTGGTGAAACCGAAGACACTTTCATTGCCGACTTGGTTGTTGGTCTAAGAACTGGTCAAATCAAGACTGGTGCTCCAGCCAGATCCGAAAGATTGGCCAAGTTGAACCAATTGCTAAGAATTGAAGAAGAATTGGGCTCCAAGGCTATCTTCGCTGGTAAGAAGTTCCACAACGCTAACCAATTATAAATCTAGCTGACGCGACGCTTTTTTTCTCCAACTAAGGGAATCCAGGGAAAACCCTCGAGCCCCAGTTTTGGTTAGAAATTGTCCTTTTTATAACTATTGAATGACCTAACTAAATCTATATAAACCTTTTTAACGTCTAACGACTCTTTATTATTGACCTTTCTTGGGCCAGGCCAAAGGCCAGGCCTTGGCCCAAGGTACCACCCCCTTATATATGCTCAGCCAATTGACTCAGCTGTCCCTCCACACTTTATTCTTGTATTCCTGTATTATTCCTGTATATAATAACTCTCTATAATACCATCTATAATACCATGTATAACCACTCCCCCAACCAACAGCAACCCCCACCGCAATGCACCACGAACAACAACCCTCCATGATGAAACACCACCCCGCCGCTCCTGACCACGGCAACCACCACCCTGGCTCGGGCCCTGGCTCAGGCCCTATGTGCTCCATGGACATGACTTTCAACTGGAACACCGAAAATGTATGCATTGTCTTCAAATCGTGGCGCATCTCATCATACACCCAGCTCTTCTTGTCGGCCTTATTCATCTTCTGCTTCTCGTATGGTGCCGAATACTTGAAGTACTACGTCGGTGTACTAAACCAACGTCTCACGGGATCGCTCACCAGACGCACCAGGATCCAAGCTTCGCTATGGTACGGTTTGCAGTATACTATCTCTATTCTACTAATGCTTATCTATATGACCTATAACGGGTATCTCATCGCCGCTGTGCTTCTAGGAGGCATGCTGGGCCACTTCCACTGGTCGCAGTCGCCTGCGATCCAGCTCCCACCGTGCCATTAGGCTGCCATTAGGCAGCCTAGTGGCAGCCTAAATATATATATATATATATATTCATATATACATATATAATAGTAACAAGATGTATATGGTTCTTTATGTGCTTGTGCTTGCTGGAGGAAATGCTGACTGGATCAAACGGCCAATTGACTTCGAGTGATGCTCAGTGTTGGTGTGATAGGTGCAGGACCCGCCGGGTTGGCCACGGCCCGGGTCCTTGTTGCAAATAATAAGGCTGCAAAAGTGGACTTATTCGAGGCCAGCGATAAGGTTGGTGGAGTTTGGAACTACGAAAGCAACACCGCGATGTACGACGTGCTAGAGACGAATTTGTCCAACGTGTTGATGGCGTACGAGGGGTTCCCGTTTGCTGGCCGCAAACGGTTCCCCACGCGACAAGAGGTGCAGCAGTATCTTGAGTCATACTGGGAATCTGTCATTAAGCCCAACGACAGAGTGAGACTGTTCACGAATACGCGGGTCACGGGGCTCGAGAAGGTGGACAACGGCTGGGAAATCACTGGAGAAGGTGCAAATGGTGTTACTCTACACCAATACGACTACGTGGTGGTCGCCAATGGCCATTTCAGCAAGCCTTTTGTTCCACGTAATATACCGGGCCTCGAGACATGGCCCCAGGCGAGCCAGTGCCATTCGAGAGACTACAAAAAGTGCACGCAGTTCCAGGACTTGAACGTGGTCATCGTGGGGAACGGCAGCTCGGCCACTGATATCGCTACGCAGATCAGCACCACCGCCAGACAGGTGTACCAGAGTGTCAAGCCCGATGCCAAGACCAATTGGCCCGACAACAGCATTGTGGAAGTGGTTTCGCAGATCGAGAGCGTTGCGTGGGACCAAGAGCGTAGCGTCCACCTCATCGACGGCACCGTGCTCGAAAACATCGACTACATTATCTGGGCCACAGGGTTCTACTACGACTTGCCGTTTTTGCGCAATGACAAGTACCGTTCGGACTTGTTCAAGGGCCAGCCCCAGGGCCAGCAAAAGCACTTGTACAGCCTTTACGAACACATCGTGTACACGGGCGACCACACGCTCTTTTTCTCGCTGATCCCGGCCAATATCGTGCCGTTCCCGCTCGCTGAGCTCCAGGCATGCGTCATCGATCTGTGCATCGCTGGCCGCATTCCAGACTCGGAGATCGTGTCGCCAGCAATTGAGGAGCCAACGTCGCACTTTTTGCCCACGCCAAAGGATATCGAGTACTACCAGCACTTGCAGGGCATCCTGGACAAGTACGGCGCGGCGGACGCTGCGTTCAAGCCGCGCAATTGGACGCAGAAGTGGGTTGATGAACGTCTTTCTTCTGCGGAATTGAAAGCGCAGCGCCAGAAACTGCTCGTGCAATGGGCAATCGAGCTGCACGCAAGGGGCCAGCCTTACACGCTGCCCCCAGGACCAGGGTCCTAGGCCAAGGGCCCTGGGGCCTTAGATAGTAATATATACATGTGTAATCCCTCTGTAAAGAGCCATGACCACGTGATTTTCCACTAACTTCACCAACTCTCATATTAAAGACAAGTTGAAGAAGAGAACAGACCAACCTATAGAGAGAGTTGGAATGATGAGGAGAGAGGAGTGGAAACAAGCCGTCAAGCGTCGAGAGTGGTGTTTTAAAGTAGCTGAGGCATTGGTCTATGGGCTAATGGGTGCAGAATCTAGCAATGAGACCGATGGAGGTGCAGGGATGCCATCGCATTCTTGTTCGCGATGCCGCAGGATCAAGAAGAAGTGTTCGAAGGAGGTTCCTGCGTGCCAGAACTGCGTGAAGGCCGGCAAAGCGTGCGATTATCCCGGGAGGGCTCGCCGGCGGAAACGGAAGGAGATTGAGGAGGCGCTTTTGCGGGAGGCGAGGGTAAGGAGTGGTACTAGTAGTGGTAATGGTACCAGTACCAGTAATAAAGAGGAACAGAAAAGACCACAGCACTCGTTGGTGTCTGCGAGTTCTGTTTCGTCGTTTTTGAATCTGCTCAACACGTTGAACGACACGAAGGGGATTGCTAGTGGCAGCCCTGATCTGGACGAGAGCGAGGATGTGTCATCGTCATCGCCAACAGCGGAGCCCAGACTGAAACGGTTTAGAGGGAAGAAAGACGCTGTAGCGTCGCATGCGGGACTTCCCGAGCACGAAAAGCACCGATCTGAGTCGACACCGATCACGGCATCAGCGATCCAGATCGAGACGGTGCTTTCTGTGTTCAAAGGCGGACGAACGACGCCGATGAAACAACTGCCGTTGCAGATCCAGAGACCGCTTTACGACCGGTTCGTGGCTGCTTTCTTCAAGCACAACCACATGTCGTACCCATTGCTCAACAAGGTGGACTTCTTGAACAAAGTGTCGAACATCCGGGACTTCAACACGCTGGAGGACGAGGAAGAGGGCTACGACGATGTGTTTATCTTCGAGTTGTACATGACCATGGCGATCGGGTGCACGACGTTGCAACGGGCCGGGATGCTTTCTGCTGAAGAAGAAGGGTTGAGCGAGCATTTCTCGTACATGGCCATGAAGCGGTTCTGCCCCGTGATGCACTTGCAGAACCTGGAGACGATCAAGTGTCTCTTGCTCTTGGGGATATACTCGTTCTTCGAGCCGAAAGGTGTGTCGTCGTGGACCATCAGTGGGTTGATCATGCGGCTCTGCATTGGGTTTGGGTTGAACCGGGCGTTGACGACGAAGAAGTTGAAGACGATGTCGATGATCGACGTGGAGATGCGGTACCGGGCGTTCTGGTCTTTTTACTCGTACGAGCGGTTGGTTGCGACGTCGTTGGGCCGGATCTCGTGCTTGCACGACGACGATATCAGCGTTCCGCTACCGCGACCTTTGTTCGAAGAAGAAAACGACGACATTGAGGTGACCAACATGATGATCAGCTTGCGGAAGCTTGGCGGACGCATCTACCGGAAAGTGCACAGCGTTGGTGTTGGGAAGAAGAAGCTGATGCTGGAGGAGAAACGGGCGATAGTCGAGGGCTTACGTGCCGAGTTGGACGAGGTGTACAAGCAAGAGACGATCAAGATACGGAATCTGAACATCAGGGCGAACAGGTACAATGAGGACAACCAGAAGAACCAGAACAGCAGCAGCTGTTCTGGCAGCTGCATTTCGTTCCACCACTCGGAAGAGTGGCTCACAATGAGGTACTACCAGTTGCAGATCATGCTTTACAGGCCGAGCGTGTTGATACCGAAACCGGCGATGGACTCGCTAACGATATTGGGGGACGCATGTTTGAAGTCGTTGAAATACACATACAGCTTGTACCAGAGACGGCTCTTGCCGCTTAACTGGATCACGCTCTTCAGGGTGCTTACGATCTGCAACACGATGCTCTACTGTTTGTGCCAGTGGTCGATTGACATTATAGAGTCCAAGATTGAAATACACCAGTGCATCGAGGTGCTCAAGCATTTCGGGGCGAAGTGGGTGTTTGCGGCGAAATGTGCGGATGTGTTTTCGAACGTGAACAACATGATTCTCGATATCAGTCTCTCGAACGGGCGGGTGCCCAACATGGACAAGTTGACGCGGGAACTTTTCGGTGCGAGTAACGAGTACCAGGAGATATTGGACGAGAACAACGTCGACATCTCGTGGGTGGACAACATATAGACATATATATAGGCATATATATAGGCATATATGCATGTGTTAATGTAGTTACAATTGGCCTGTGGTGGTGGTATTACCAAGGCATATATCTATCTATCTGCTGGCAGTTATTTTTGTCCCCAGGGTATCAACCGTTTGGCACGCCAACCACGACACAGGGAATGCCTCCTTAGCTTAGTGGTAGAGCGTTGCACTTGTAATGCAAAGGTCGCTAGTTCAATTCTGGCAGGTGGCAGTTCTTTTTTTGTTTCCCTGGGGGATGTTGGGTTACCCGGGGACACAGTCCCCGGGTAATTCAAATTACACACACGGGACCTTAGAAGGGACCTCAATTATCAAATACCTTACTTAGCCTTGGCCCTGGTATATCTGGGCCAAAGCCTTTTCTGGCCCTAGGCAAAGCCATTGGACGTCCAGGATCAACAAGTGCCCCCCCTTCTATTGTAAACGACAAGGGTTGTTTTCGGACATCATATACTAGTCACGTGGGAAATAATGTATAGGACAAAATAGTAATGCTCTTCACTCATCTTTGGCACTGGCCATACAAATACTGTTGAATCTGGGTCATCTTTCCATAATACAGAGATGTATAATATATTCTTCTACATAGTCTCATATATACCTCATCTATACCTCATCTATCTCTGAATCCATCTCTGAATCTATTTAGAAGTAGCTGGTAGAAGGTGTCCTTCCTTCTACTAGTCGTTATCCAATCCTTATACAAGAGAGCAGTTATAGATCGGGTAACCACATAACTATATACCAGCGTTACCCGGAGACCACGTGTTACCCGGGGGACCCAGTATTACCCGGAGATCCAACGTTACCCGGAGATCACTCACTCTCGGAAATTTCCGCCTTATCCCCAGGGTTACCCGGGGGAGGTGTAGTGTCCCCGGGTAACCCCTACATGGATAATTTCTTGTCACATTGTGTATTGTACAGAAGAAAGAGAGCGACCAGACCACACAGAAGTAAAGAGAGAGAGAGATGAGCTTTGTTGTGCCCCATTGACACCCCATTGACACTCCAATTGAATCATACCATACCACACCCATGCTACTCCAACTACTCTCCTACATAGGTACCGTCCTGGGGTTCGTTTTCCTGACTTTGTCCACCGCTTCTGGACTCTACTACCTAAGTGAACTAGTAGAAGAATACACAGAACCAACAAGAAGGTTCCTATACCGCGCCATATACACGATTATCGGGATCTATGTGCTGCTAGTTGTGTTTGACGGGTTTCCCATCGTGTTATCGGCGTTTTCGATCTTCACGTACGTGGTTTACTTGCAGAACATGAAGCAATTCCCGTACATTTCGCTCTCGAACCCAACGCTCATGCTCAGCTGCGTCCTGGTGCTGATCAACCACTATTTATGGTTCAAACACTTCAATGACGTGAAGATCCCGCCTCAGTTCAAGTTTGATCCGAACTACGTGCCCAAGAGACGCGCTACGTTTGCCGAAGTGGCCTCGTTCTTTGGGATCTGCATATGGTTTATACCGTTTGCGCTATTCGTGTCGCTTTCTGCTGGGGAGAACGTGTTGCCCACGCATACGAGCGGCAAGAAGAGCGACGATGCGGCTGCCATGGGCTCGGCTGGCGCCGCAGAAGGGTCCAAGACTGGTGTTAGGAGACGGGCCAAGGGTCTTGCGATGATCGTGATTGATTATGCGAGAGAGTACTTCTACTCGATTGGGAAGCTCTTTGGCTTGAAAGACAGCAAGAAGGCGGACGGGTTGTTGATCTAGGGTTGATCTAGGGATATCCAAATGTACATACATACATATAGATATGGATATATATATTTATGTGTAGGTCCTGATACGTATTTAAATGAGATGGCATTCTTTTTGAAAAGTTTAGTACCAATAGCTAATACCAATGGCTAATACTAGGAGTAATACCAGGGCTAATACCAGGGCTAATACCATGGCGCTATTCTGGTACACGTTTTGGAGTTCTGTGAGCACGGTGAGCGCGAACTCGTTGCACGAGGCGGTGGTTGACGATATACATGTGGTGGATCAGTACTTGGAGTTTATTGGGAAGTTGAACAAGGTATGGAGCTCATCGCAGCAGTCTGTGCGGAAGATCCCAGCGAACCGGGCGGTGGGAGTGAGCCGGTTGGTGCTTGAACGGTTGGAGGAGGAATTGGGGTCGCGAGTGGTCGATTGTGGCGAGCTTGTGGAGTTGCGCAAGCGGTACGAGACGCTTTTGGCTGATAGTAAAGAGGGCAAGAAGAGAGAGGTGAGTTTGATGCGGGAGTTGAAGGGGCTAAAGGCGGTGGTATTGAGGGTTAAACGGAGTGCCAGGGGCAGTGCCAAGGGCAGTGCCATTGCCGAAGGTAATGACAATGACAATGACAATGACAATGACAATTCCAAGGCCAATTCCAAGGCCAATGCCCTTGGAATTAGCCTTGGCCTTGGCAATGCCGACATGATGGCATTTCTCGAACAGATCAAGAAGACGCTCCAGTACTCGCGACGGTTCATCCCGCTCTCTGGGATGGCGAATGAGTATTTCACCGGGATGCAGTTGGTCGAGGCGGCCAAGAAGTTGAGTCCCGGGAGCGTGTGGTCGATGTACCAGCAAGAACGGTTTGGCCAATGGTTGATGGACGAAGGGTACATGATGCACCACAACGACATCTTGCGGTTGAGGAAGACGTTCAGCGTGGACGGATACTACTGCTGGCAGATGAAGACCAATAAGAATAAGAACAAGGTCCACGAGGATATGGAACCCTTTGTGAGCCGGTCTGAGGCGTGCAATGTGATGTGGGAGCAATGGAGCAAGTACAGTATCAAGAGGCTTGAGTTTGAGACGTGGCACATGGCGTGCATGGGCCAGCTAGGCGAGTTGCGCGAGAAGCTAGTGGATGTGGTAGGAAGGTTAGAGGAGGTATTGGGAGGGAATCGTTCCAGTTCCAGTTGTAACATCACCATGGAATCGTTATATGCGAGGAACATGGGGAGCATTGGGTTCTACGTGACGATGAACGAGCCGTTAGTGAAGCCCGGGGCCAACCCTGGAGACATTCCGGAGGACTCACCGCTAGAGATTGGCGAGCGGGATGATGATGTTGAGAAGAGCGGTTTGTGGGTGGTTTTGGACTCTTTGGAGCAAGAAGACGCAGTGGAGGTGAGGAAATGGTGGGACACCGAGTTTGATTTGGTGCACTGGCACCGGGTGCGAGAGGATATACAGAGGAAATGGTGGGGGTACGATGCGGAGTGGGAGTCGTTTGTGGTGGGACTACCGGTGGAGAAACGAGTGTGTGTGGTGAAGGGGATATTGATTGAGATGGGCGAGTCGATCGTGCCTGGGAGAGTGGTGGAGCGTAGTTTACGAGAGGAGCAAAGTTTGCGCAAGTCGTTGGGTGAGTGCAAGGTCGGGAGGACAACTCTGAAAGTGTTGGCCAAATTGGCGGGGAGCCCAGCCTTTGCCGGGGCCATGGCCGAGGCCGAGGCGATGGCCGAGGCCGAAGCCAAGGGTGAGCCCCAGGGCTTCGCCCAGGGCTTGGCCCAAGACAAGAGGATACCGTTGGTTCACTTTTTCATGCGGTGCCAGCACCAGGTTCCGCAGAAACTGGCGGTGTTGGAACGGTTGTGGTGGGAGTTTGTGGGGGACCTCGAGGGGCTGCTGGAGGAGGCTGTGGAGGAATCTGTGGACGAACCTGTGGCAGCACCAGCGCCACAGGTTCCTATAGTGAGTGTGACGCGAAGTAGGAGCAGCAGCAGAGGTGCTTCTGCTGCTGGTGCATCTCCTCCTCCTCCTCCTCCGCTTCCCCCAGTGTCACCTAAACGAGGTCACGTGACCGACACCCAGTTCATCCCAAAACCGTTCAAGTCGTCGCGGCCGGCGTCGTACTCTGGGCCGGACTCTACATCCACATCAACTGGACAAGGGCCTGGCCAGAGCCAGGCCCTGGGAAGCAGTTCGGGGACCAATTCGGCGACTAGCTCGGGCAGTAGCTCGGGGACTACCTCGCGCGAGAAGCGCCGCAGCGGCACGCCGTTGGTACACATCCTGGGGTGAGCCGGGGCCAATCCAAGGGCCAACCCAGGGCCAAGGGCCAATCCAAGGCGCGGTGCCAAGCCTTTGGTCACCTTTGGTACATTCTCAGACGACGCGACGCGACCCGACACCATATACAAGTCACGTGAGGACACACAATTCATTTACCCGGCCCACTAACTACTAGATTGATTTAGTGTGTATATAATAATAATAAGGCCAAATAACGACTAGTAGAAGGGCATAGGGCATCGGGCATCGGGCGCCTTCTGCCAATTGCATCCAGATTGGTTAGGGAAATAGTAGTGAGGATATAGAGAAGTAGTAGTGAGGATATAGAGAAATAGTATGTAGGCTAGACAACATATCTGCATTATAGAAAGAAGCAACAGGAGTAATAGTAGCACCCCAGGACAAACGGATTATAGCTGTTGCACAGCTGTAACGCTATTGTCGACGACATTTAATAGCCTCTGGTGTGTCGCTACTGACGTACTTCATCAATGTCAAGCCACTTATACAATTTAGGCAGCGAAATGAACACGAAGAAGGTGAATACACTGCAAAACTGGTGCTACCACTTCATTATAATACGGCAGATGCGATACCAAACAAGAGAATTTCTGGTATTTGGAGGCCTATGACGAACTGAGGTACCAGGGACTCCAGGATTAAAAAAGAAAAATTGACACTCAAGACTTACCGGTGAACACTTATTCGAGGAAATACAAGTGGGTAAGATGATGGAGTACTTGAAGTAATTGGGGAGATCAATGAAACGGTTCATAAACTGACCCTACAGACATAGTGTCTACATTGGGCCGTGATATCTCCCGGACGTCCTACGACGGCGCCAGATAAGGCTTTAGCCTGGATATACCAGGGCCAAGTCCAAAATGGCATCCAAGATGGCATTCAGGGACCTTATATGTATTATTTTATGCACAATGGAGGCAGGAAATCAGGGAATCATCCCCATAAACCCTGATATTTACTGGATGACTGACTGACTGACTGACTACAGACAGACTACATCCTATATTACACCTACCATAGATGTCCATATGTATACCATAGGTAAACCTATGGTACACCTATGGTATGTTACACACATCTAGGATGAGCCAGGGTCAGGGTAACACTGCCCCAAAGAAACATTTTATCTCCGGGTAAGGTTTCTAGGAGGCAACAGGACACTTGAGGGATACTTGAGTGCCAGGTGACAGCCAGAGGAAAGTGAAGACAGAAGAGCATGTTACTCTCCACAGTTATTCCCCATTGCATGGGGGCCGCTTTCCTCGCCGCTTTCCTCGCCGCTTTCCTCGCCGCTTTCCTGGCTGCTGATCACCATTTACTACTTGGACCAGTGCTCAGATGAAAAACAACTCTCTCTACATTCCGGGTAACCCTGATCACTCACTCACTCACTTACTTGCTGTTATAGTAGTAGTAGTAGTTCCAGTAGTAGCACTGGTTACCCGGGGCACCCTCTCTCCACTCTCCACTTCCCAGTTGTTCTAGATAGAATCTAGCACGAGTCTAGAACATCTGGAGAGTGGAGAGTGGAGAGAAAATAAATAATAAATAACAAATAATAGAGGTGTGGCCATGGCCATAGTAGTCGGAACACTGCTGTCCGGGTGACCCAGGGAAACCCCAGGGAAACCCCAGGGAAACCCCGGGTAATACTAAGTAGATCCAAGTGGCACACACTATTACACAGTATTACACAGTAATAACAGTAATAGCATTAATAATACAGTGGAGAACTGGGAAAACCAGGAGAACTGGGAGTAGGAGTAGGAGTAGGAGTAGGAGTAGGAGCACTAGGAGACCTAGGCACAGCAGTATCCCTGGAAATTCTGGGAAGAGCCTTGCCCCGTACATTCACGTGACTTTACTTCACTCCACTAGGAAGAGAGAGAGAGAAAAAAAATTTATCCGATGGAAAGCCCAGCGTGTCCACAGTTTATCCGAGGCCCCAGCTACTATACAGCAGGACCCAGGGCTCGTCCTGGGTCCTGCCTTGGTGTATAGTAAGTAGTACAGCATCTCCAGTATCTGGACCAATGCCTTGGTGTATAGTAAGTAGTATCTGGGCCCAGTAGCTGGGCCCCCGTTGTATAGTAGAAACGACGACGCCTGACTAATTGACGGTTCCCAGTATGCGGTGTCTGGGTGTCGCGCATTTCCAACATGTTACAATTACAATTATACAATTCACACACCTTTTCCAGTCTTGCTCACACCTTTATAACGGGAAGTATATACACATTGATGTTTGACAGCTCCACTTTCTCCCCCTCACAACCATCGGCTAGCAATTGTCTATTGTCTATTGTCTATTGTCTAGTGTCTAACAACTATCTCCAGAAATATCCCCCCAGTTTGTCATGTCCCAACCAGCAGGTGATATTGGTTTGATCGGTTTGGCCGTCATGGGCCAGAACTTGATTCTCAACGCAGCTGACCACGGTTTCACCGTCGTCGCCTACAACAGAACCGTCTCAAAGGTCGACCACTTCTTGGCCAACGAAGCCAAGGGAAAATCCATCATTGGTGCCCACTCTGTCGCTGAATTGTGCGCAAACTTGAAGAGACCAAGAAGAATCATCCTTTTGGTCAAGGCCGGTGCTGCTGTCGACGCCTTCATCGAACAATTGTTGCCCCACTTGGAAAAGGGCGACATCATCATCGATGGTGGTAACTCCCATTTCCCAGATTCCAACAGACGTTACGAGGAATTGAAGGGCAAAGGTATCTACTTCGTCGGAAGCGGTGTTTCTGGTGGTGAAGAAGGTGCCCGTTACGGTCCATCCTTGATGCCAGGTGGTGCCGAAGAGGCATGGCCACACATCAAGGACATTTTCCAGTCCATTGCCGCCAAGTCCGACGGCGAGCCATGCTGTGACTGGGTCGGTCCAGCAGGGGCCGGCCATTACGTCAAGATGGTCCACAACGGTATCGAGTACGGTGACATGCAATTGATCACCGAAGCGTACGATATCATGAAGCGTGTCGGTGGCTTCAACGACAAGGAGATCGGTGAAGTGTTCGCCAAGTGGAACAAGGGTGTCTTGGACTCGTTCTTGGTCGAAATCACCAGAGATATCTTGCTGCACGACGACGTCGACGGTACCCCATTGGTCGAGAAGATCTTGGATTCCGCTGGCCAAAAGGGTACCGGTAAGTGGACCGCCATCAACGCCTTGGATCTAGGTATGCCAGTCACTTTGATCGGTGAAGCCGTGTTCGCCCGTTGTTTGTCGTCCTTGAAGGACGAAAGAGTCAGAGCATCCAAGGTCTTGCCAGGCCCACAAGTGCCAAAGGACCTCATCAAGGACAAGCAAAAGTTCGTCGACGACTTGGAACAAGCTTTGTACGCCTCCAAGATCATCTCCTACGCCCAAGGTTTCATGTTGATCCGTGAAGCCGGTAAGACCTACGGCTGGAAGTTGAACAACCCTGCCATCGCCTTGATGTGGAGAGGTGGTTGTATCATCAGATCCGTGTTCTTGGGTGAAATCACCAAGGCCTACAGAGAAAACCCAGAGTTGGAAAACTTGCTATTCAACAAGTTCTTCTCCGATGCCGTTGAAAAGGCTCAATCCGGCTGGAGAAACACCATCGGCCTAGCCGTCACCGCAGGTATCCCAACCCCTGCCTTCTCCACCGCCCTATCCTTCTACGACGGTTACAGATCCGAAAGATTGCCTGCTAACTTGCTACAAGCCCAACGTGACTACTTCGGTGCCCACACCTTCAAGGTCTTGCCTGAAGCTGCCTCCGAAACCTTGCCAGCCGGCCAAGATATCCACATCAACTGGACCGGTAAGGGTGGTAACGTTTCCGCCTCCACCTACCAGGCTTAAGCGGGGCCAATCGGGTGCCCAATTCTGTTGATGTTGGCGTCAGCTTCGGCTTCGGCTTCGGCTTCTACAAATAGAAGATATACAAACTAATTCTCTTATTTTTTTTTTTCTATCTCTCTCTAACCTTACTACCACAGGGGTTGGTGTCCTTTCCCAGCTTGCTGGTTGGACTCTCCCCTCCTCCTCACTCCTATATACTCAACAGAATATTATGATGTCTCTATACTTATTCCATTCTGTCGCGCGTCAGCGACTGTTTTTTTTTTTACGTGAGATTTCCCAGGATTTCCCAGATAATATGTCACAAAACAGCACACATGAGCTTCCCTCTACCCTCTACCACTTCGGAGGGGGATACAGCTGGCCAGAGAACACCTCAGCTAACCAGTACAATCCACCAGTACAACCACCATGGATCACCCTCCGCTAGAGTTGAATTCGGAAGAACACTACTTCTACCCAACCTACCAAGATCCAGGCCAAGATCCAGACCAAGGTCTGAATCTTGGTCAAGACTTTGGCCAAATCCTTGGCCAAGAGTTTGGCCCACACCACAACTACCCGCCGCCCAAGGTGTTGGACTCGCGCAAGATATACGAGAAACTCAAGAACAAAGTCAGGTTCTGGCGCCAAACGGACGACGATGCAGATCGCATGAACACCGTAGACAGAAGACAACAGGAACTATGGAAACTTATTCGAGACAGCTCTTTCAAACTCACTCCAGAAGCAAATGGTGGCCCTGAGGGTGGCTCTGAGGGTGGCCCTCAAGCCCCCATCCACGACGCCTCAACCCTAAAGTTGAAACACGAAGCAACAGTAACTACAGTGCCGGCCACAGTGCCAGCCACTACGATGCCCGTGCCCGTGCCCGGGCCAGGCCCAGGGCCAGGCCCAGGCCTAGGACCAGGTGCCAGCGCAAACACGTTCCTCACCCAGGGCGAGGACGGTGATGACGATCATGAGCGTGCCCCAAATAACAACAATAATCCCTCCCCCATGAAAGTGACCGCCTTGGATAGGTCGCCGCTCTTCGATATCCCATCAACTACAAACATGGACTCCCTTGGACCGTCACCACCGGTACTTGTGGAACGACTCTCAGACAAATTCCAGTTCAAACGGGTCGGCTTGAAGCGGATCCAGGACCGTTTACGTCGCATCGCAGAAGCCAAGGAAAACGTCGCCAAGAACTACAACAAACTAGCATCAGAAATTACCTCTTGGTGCTCGTTGTGCCTCGAGAGAGATTCAGAAATCGACCTTCTTACCGATCTCCAACAAGTGCTCGCAACGGATAAGAGGTCAGAGCAAACGATGGCAAAACTCTTCAACATGATCGACACCAAGCTAGAATACGTCGCCAAACGCGAGGAAAACATGCTCCAAGAACGCAAAGACATGAATAGCATGGCCAAGAAGTACGATGCGCTAAGAGTGAAGAAGGGCGACCAAAATATGGAGACCGAGTACCTGAAAGAAAACTTGCATCGCAAGAGAAATTCGCTCCAGCAGCTGAAGGAACAATACTACGAGTCGTTGAGCAAAATCCTTAGAGAGGAGTTCACCAGATCCTGTTTCACCATCTATGAAATGGGTTCGGACTTGAAAGACGTCACAAGAGAATTCTCGCTACAGAGCCTTGAACAATTGAAAAGCACCAATGACAGTGGCTATATCGACTATTTCCTAGAAGACGTACGCAAGGTCAGAGCCGACAAGCAATGGAGCAAGCTTTCACCCAGGGAAAAGAATAACCCCAACAAATTGGCCGAACTTGTAGGAAATTTATACAATGGCCAGGACTCTTTGCTTAGAGTGGCTTCCAATAAGATCCCGATAAAGTTCTCACCTCTTCCATTGTATGATAACATCTCTTCCTCTGATACCAGCCTCAATCGAAAGGGATTGAAGCCGGAGGACGAGGGACCGCTAGACATTTCGATATCACAATATGGCAACGATAAGTATTACAACAATATATCTAGCAACCAGTATTTGCTCAAGAGACCCATCTTACCTCCAATGTCCAGACCCCAGTCCCATCCTTTGACGGCATTGCAAAATTTAAGAGCACCACCAATGTCAAGCCAAGGCCAAGGACAAGGACAAGGACAAGGACAAGGAGGTCATCCGAGAACCTTGGTTTCAGACAATGCTCATATCCGCCCGTACTCTAGACCCCCACAACAACAACAACAGCCTCCTCTTTTGAGGCCCAAGGCCGAGCCGAGCGTGTTGAGAAACGAGGTGATATCTGAAAATGTGTCGAGAGAGTCATTGAACGAGATGGACGCCAATGACCATGAGGAAGTGGTTATAAGGTTTGGACAGGATTTGACCAATTCGTTTATAGAGGCAGACCAGCTTTTGGCTACAAATGCTTGGGATTGAGTTTAGAAACTAACTATATACAAACGGAACGAGTCTATCTAAAATCCAGCATATTCCACAACACCTACGCCAATTCCGGCTAGGATCGATACTGCTAGTAGGAGAGACACACACATGGAGCACTTCAATCTCGCAACTTAGCAATTGACAAACGCACACCATTGATGTGGTTCTTATAGCACCCAAAAAAAAAAAAGAGAGAGAGAGAGAGGGAAAAAGACTTAGCCAGGCCAATCATACCGCAAAGAACTTCTTGGAAAGCTCATATGTAGAAATCATTATTGCACAGCTTGGTGCAATTTTCATAACTCTAGGCAAAAGACCTGTATATAACGCACCATAACCTTCAGTTTGCTTGATATTGTATAAAAATTTGAACATGCCTCTTGCAGAAACTTTCTCGCCCTTGTGCGCGACCAACGTGTTTCTCTTCCTGTTTTCTATATCCATCGTGATCTGCATCCGGGTCTTACCCACATCAAATGGATGCGTCAGCAATGCAGCGTTCGTGCCACTTATGCTACCACCAAGAAAACTGTTGATGAAGAAATCCCAGTTCGAACTCAAATTCAAACTCAGATACTGCTGGCTGAAATCAACCCAACAATTCTTCTTATAAAGTTCATATGACCACCAGTATATCGCACTAAACGGCACATCCCGCCAAAGCGTGATCTCTAACCCTTTGAATAGCACCTTGTATCCTCCAGCTGCTATCTCGTTTTTAGTTTCCTTTAACAAATCTTTGAACATTTGCTGCGTATTCGCACCATTCATCGACCTTGGTATGCTCTGTAACCTCGTCTTTAGAAGCTCCAGCGGTGCTATCGTCGTAGCAGCTAATATCCGAGCAGTGGCACCGCATATCAACGGATTCACCGTAGGGTATGTGTTCCTCAATGGAGAGTGGTCCCTGA
Organism: Kluyveromyces marxianus DMKU3-1042; assembly: GCF_001417885.1. NCBI lineage: Eukaryota > Fungi > Ascomycota > Saccharomycetes > Saccharomycetales > Saccharomycetaceae > Kluyveromyces > Kluyveromyces marxianus. Next base: position 1,002,516 of record NC_036025.1, read on the forward strand.
ACATCTCATACCCGGAAAAGTACACCACATTCGCAGGAATCGCCATCAGCAACGTTATACTGAGCCCCCTCCATAATGTAGATAGACCCTCAATCTCAGATATCTTCGCAAACGCGTCCCAAGTGTTGTTAAACCGTAGCGCACTGTTCTTACACTGGATATCTTGGAAACACACATCTTGCCAGAAGATTTTCGGCGCATTTCTTCCCGCTACACCTTCCTGACCAACCAAAACCTTCTCTGATCCACCGATCCCACTACCAGCACCACCAGTGGCGCCACACGAGCAGTCTGGAATCATTTCCTGCTGTTGCAACCGAATTCTAACCACATCCATCGGAGTTAAAATAAATGATGTTAGGAAAGAACCAGCACATGCACTTAGCATGCGCTCTTTCATGATCTCAGTCGAACTCCGGTCGCCAGACATCACTCAAATATCAATCCTTTGCCACTTTACAGCTCTTCAAACCATCCATTCACCCCTCTAAAACCCTTTCCAATTCAATGTTTCCATCATTCTTCAACACTTGTTCGATTTCTATGTGTTAATTTAAAGGAATTTCTAATATGTTCAACTAAAGGTGGGAAAGAATTTGACACAGTGAGGACGGAATAATAAAATAAAATGAAATAAAATCGTAGCTTGTTGTGGAGTGCGGATTGAGCTGCTTGTTTGATTTGATTTGTTTTTAATTCTATGTATTCGTGTTATATAGCCTGTTTATCAAGGAAGTGATTCTTCGTTGTTGTAGGAAGATGATTTCGACGGAATTTGTGAGTACTATCGAATCATCCATGCCATTGTCGAATTCGTCTTCCTCCCAGAAGTCAGAGTCTTCAGCGGCGTTGAAACAGTCCGTGTGGGTTAGCTGGGTCGATTCCTCGAAGAATACTGGTAGGTTTTCCATCCAACGCTCTACCTTTTCGCTGTGGGGCATGTTTCTTGCCTGTCTAGGATTGAAATAGGATGGGAATCCTGACACAATGGGGACTGGCGAGTGGGGCGACGAGTTGTGGTAATGGGCTGAGTTGAAGACGAGCATGGAGGAGTTTACGTCTGGTCTTGGAGGGAGCAGCGGCGTTATCGAGTGGTCGACCTGTTGCTGGTGTAGCGGAGAAGATGAATAATAGTTGTGTTGCAGCTGCAGTTGCAGCTGCAGTTGCTGCTCTTGCATTTGAAATTGTAAATCGTCATAGTCCGGTGGTAAAGAGTGCGAGATATGGTGGTGTTGGTGTTGTTGGACTTGTTGCTGAGCTTGTTGGGCAGTGTCGCCAGAGGTATCCATGGAATCTAGGAACTCTAGCTCTTGTATATCATTTTTGTATCTGAGTCTGCCTTTGTTTCTGATCTCGGAACGATCCAACGTTTTCCTAGCTCTTGAGCGCTTGTAAGGCGATTTATTTGGAATGTGCTTGTTCAAGATAGCAATGTTCACCCCCAAAGGCTTTTGGGCACCCATTTCGTCCATTATACTCAAACCGAACGGCTTCACACCTCGTTGTCGTCGCTCTATGTACGCTTATTGTTACAATAAGGCTTGCAATAGAGTGTGAATCACAGTGCAAAGTCACAAATATTGAGCGACAAATAAGTCCAGAAACTCAAAGACCACCGCTGACTGCGGATAGTGGAGTAGTAGTTGTAGAAGACACAATGAAGTGCCAGTTTCTGGGAACCCGTCGCATGTCGGCCGGCGGACATCTTGACAGTGACAGCACCTAAAAAAAAAAAAAATAACACAACAACGAAAAGGAATCGATGATGGTGAAGAAGAAGAGGTTACAACTACTTACTGGGGAAGGGGAGGGGGGGGGGGGGGGGTTCTATTTATTTTAGTCTTCTCTTTTTCAATTTAGAAGTCGCAGTCTCAATTCTCTTACCCAACTTGTATTGTTTCTCTTGCTGGAGGTACTGCACAGGGAAAAATTCATTAATGCGTTTTTGTACACCAGTGGACTTACGTTTGTTCAAATCGCGAATTAATGGCACTAGAACTTCATCTGATTTCTCCCTGTTCCAGCCGATGGTCTGTTGAAGGAAAGATCTTAGCTTATCCAAATCTGGAGAGCCCCACACGAATTTAGTCTTATCCGAGTCGACTGTTGGGTGGATGTATGCGTCGTAGACAGCAGCGCTGGGGAAATTCTCGTCGAGAACTATATCATTCTTCACAAGTCTTTTCCTTAGTTGCTTTTGGAACGTGGTTTCGTTTTCTAGCTTCTGCTTATCGAACTGGCCCTCGTTGTACCATTTGGCGAATTCTTTTAAAGATCCAAATTCAGCTAGGATTTCGACACCCATCACGGGACCGATCCCTTTCAAACCTGCTGTGTAATCGCTTCCCAATAGTTGAGCGAGTTGGATGAGCTTATCACGGTCAAGACCGAGCTTTTGGTCTAGGAGGTCCAGACTATAATACTCAACGTAGTTTTTCTCCTGGAACATGTTCTTGTAAACATGTGTCCCACCGAATAAGAACACATCACTATCGTCTGTGATAATACCATCGACCAATTTAAGCTGTAGAAGGGTCGCACACTGTGCTTCTGCTTCCATAGGAGCAGTAATGTACGGAATCCCAAATCTCGAAAGAAGACTTTGAATCTCATGAATCATTTCTACGGTGACTTCGTCAGCATCTCTTTTGTCCTTCCTCTGCTGTTCATATATTTCGTCATCATCTAAAAACGCATTCTGCACTAAGTTTGGATTCAACACAGACTTAAACTGGTTGTAGTCTTCTTGCTCTTTGGTTAGCTGTTCAGCTAACCGTTCTTCTTCATCTTCGTAGAAATCATAGTCTAGAAGAGGAAGCTGTTCTCTCACAACTTCGGAATCAGAATCAGAAGCAGGCTCAGATTCAGCTTCAGACTCAGACTCGGGCTGAGACCCGGCATCAGTTTTAGGAGCACTAGTTTCTTTCACTTCTTGCTCTGGGTTCTGAATCTCAATAACGTCTTCCTTATCGCTGTCGCTGTCGCTCTCATCGTTCAACTCTACAACCTCTTGGTGAAAGCGTGCCCTGTTTCTGACAAGTTCTTGGGCTGCCTCGCCGGTAAGCAATCCGTAGTTCTCATCAGTCTTTGAATTGCTTGGTTCTCTATCTGTAACAAAAGAACTCTGATTATATGGGTTATCATTAGTACTCGAAGAGAACCATGCCGGCACTTCCGGTACCGGGGCATCGGTGCTTTTGCCCTTCGATTTCTTCTCAGCCGGGGCACTAGGCTCTTCACTCGGCTTTTCATTTTCGAAGGCCTTACCCTTTACATTCAAAGAAAAGGAGAACTGGGGTATTTTGTTCACAATATTCTCAAGGTCCTTGCGGGATTCCTGGTTATCCAAGACTGGGATTGCGGTACTTTTCGTTGAGTGTGTTAGTGGTGGTTCCGCACCAGCAGCACCAGCACCAGCAGCACCAGCAGCACCAGCACCGCCAGTACCGCCTGATATAGGTTCAAGATCCTTACTAGACTCTGTAGATGGCCTAACATTTGGAGGTATACTAGTTGGTTTGAAATTAACATCTTCGAACTCTCCATCAGATTCAGCTTCAGATTCAGATTCAGCTTCTGAGCTTTCTAAGTTCACTTGAATTGGCGGCTGTTCTTTCAAACGCGATTGAGATTCCTGGTACTGTGCCATAGCTCTTGTTTCCTTGAGCAACTGTACGTAATCATCCTCTTCCTCACTATTCTTTTCACCATCCTCATCTAGCAAGTGAGAAGTCGTTGGCGCAAGGTCCGGCCTCTTGTCCAAGAATGATTGACTCCCACCTTGCATCTTTGTAGATGACAAGCGGGGTAGGAGCGATGCGTTGATGGAGTAGTCGAGTTCCTTTTTTTTAGGTTTTGGTTTGGTATCCACTTCTTCCCAATCCAGGTTTTCCGCTTCATCGTCGTCGTCATCGTCTTCTAATTTAATAGCTTTAGCCGATTCCGAACCATCATTCTGCGCCAAACTCAATGCCCACCCGTTTTCTGTACGTATTAGCGCATATTGTCGGTCTCGCTGTCCAGCGACTCGATTGACAACTTCCTCGTTCAACTTGGAAGCACCACCGTCGTGCATTCCGGTCACATTCATCAACTTTTGCGTGAAGAAGTTCCTTCTCTTCACCATTTCAATCTGAAACTTTGAAAACTCCATGCTATCTGGGAACACCTGCTCTAGCTGTTCCTTGGTATACCCTAACCTAAGCCGGGATTTCAACCTCAAAGCCGACAAGATCAAATATTGCGTCGACTTGGGCAACTCATCGAACTCCTTTGAGGCCGGATTCACCGTATCCAAGTCAATTCCATCCAAATCATCAATCTGGTCCATCACGGTCTTGTAATCCTCACTATCTGTGATTCTCATGTCGCCCTTCTCATACGAAAACCCTTTAATATCCGGTAAATGGTATTCGTCATGCGGGTAGAAAGGTTGGTTTTTGGAGGAAACTTCATCCGACTTATTCTCATTCTTTTTTTTGGGCGAGGCTTCCTTCTCGACTTGCGATTGGTGAATTTGCTTGGCTAGCAATCGCCTAGCTGTCGCATTCGCACTGTCTCTTTTCCCTTGCCTTCTCTCTTTTCTTTCCCTAATGGTATTTAGCTTCAACACGGGCACACCACCATCGAAAACAAACACAGGTTTGATCCCGTAGTATAGCAATTTGCATATTCTTCTGAAAAACCCAATAATGTGAGCGTTTCGGAGTGCATCACCTTCTTTATTTCTCATTGCTGTTAGGAACTGGTAAATCCAGATGGAGGCATCGACTGCCATCCGACGTTCGTTGAGGGACTCTAGCCTCACAGGCTTGGCTGTGGGCGAGACTATATCCCATAGAGAATGAACACCCATGGTAAGTGAGGGGGATCGGATACTGGAGGCTTTCTTGGGGGTGGATATATTCTTGCGATGAGCTAGTTTTGAGTGTAATAAAGAGGCATATAGAGATTCTATATTACACATCGCTTTAAAGGTAACAAAAAAAATCATGCTGGTCACGTGACCCAAAGGTAAAAAAAAAAAAGAACTACATTACCATCAACCCATTGGGCCAGACCTTACACTTGTTTTCAGACATATTGGGCTCTTTCCCCCAGTATTTGCCTGACCTCTTGCTATCACTAATTAACGCAATCCAATGGAAACACCTCCCCACACAACAAGAATGCCAAATAATATCTGGCGCGCGTCAGCGTCAGTAAATAATTAATTAATTTCCGCAAAATCTTTTTTTCCAAAAAAATTCTGAAAAAAACAAAATTGAAAAAAAAATCACTCTGAAAAGGTGCTGACGCTGGACCACCAGATACTTTTACACAGCAGGATCGTCCTGGCGCAGGCGTTCAATCGAGCCCAAACTTCGTCTACTACATCTACACACCAGCAGCTACACAATGGTACCGGCCACGGCTTGTCAAAAAATCTTGTTTCTGGTGTTTTCTTGTCCCTCAGGTGGGGGTCCGATTTAAAGGACAACTTTTTCACATTTTTGCAAGGCTCTTGCGAGACTATTTAGAAGCCACCACCCACCACCATCCACCAGGTCACCACTTGTCAAATTGTTTTCCGAAAGCGAAATGAGGAGGAGATAGGTAAATAGTTGAATAGGTGAGTGCGTTGTTTAAGAAACGCAAGAATAAACCGGGCATAGCTTGCAAGTATGAAACGCCATTATTACAGAAATATATAATGCCCACAGGGCCCCGAGTATTAAACGTCAGGTCTCCCGTACCACCACCATATGCCCAAGTAATATTATATCGATGAACAAGAGGAATGGAGGTATGTATGTATGGCCGGGAAGTGTGTGCCTGAGGTATACCGGCGTGACCTGACGCACCGGCATCCCCCCTCCAATCTGAAAACATATAAATACAGGGCACTTTTCCCAATCCATTTTGGAACCCTCCAGGGCCCTGGCACCACTTTCTTTTTTCCCGTTTTCCATCATCCTCTCTTGAGTGCCGCACAATTTTTTTTTTTTTTTTTTATTATTTTACTTCCATTTTATTTTATTTTATTTTTTTTTTTCTTGTAGTTACTTTTTCCGGAAAGCACTGTTCGTTTAGGGTCCACCAGCACAGAAACTGCCGCAGAGAAGTGCGTTTTCGGCGAGAATTATTCCATTTCGACGCACTGTGCTCGAGCATTGATCGTCAGAAAGAACAGGAAACTATAGAACTAGAACTAGGTAACACAAGAGAAGACCACGATTTTTGGAATGACAAAGGTTATGGAAGTTACGTCCCAGAATGGGTCGTTAGGGGAGGATATCATCGAGGAAAATGTCAATGGCTGCAAGGAGTCGTTGGGGTCAGGAAGTGTAGTGGATGAGGTATGTAGCGGGGTGGAAGAAGAAAGACCAAGCTTGACACATCCTATGGAGTCACGTGTTGTAAGGAAAATGGACATGTACTTGATTCCATTGCTATGCTTGTTGTACTTCTTGTCTAATTTGGACAAGTCTAACATTGGTAATGCGGAGGTGGCTGGTCTATCGAAGTCATTGGGTCTTGTGGGGAACCAGTATGGTAATTGTGTGACAGTTTTCTTTGCGACGTATATTTTCTTTGATCCGATTGGAGCGAACTTGTTGAAGGTTATTGGGCCCAAGTACATGATGAGCGGGTGTCTATTGTGTTTTGGGGCTATTTCTTTGGGTACTGCGTGGGTGAAGGATTACGGGCATTTGTTGTTGGTGAGAATTTTGCTTGGAGCGTTCGAGGCGACGATTTACCCATCGATCAACATGTATTTGTCGATGTGCTACCGTCGTGAGCAGTATGCGATTCGGTTTGCGTGGGTGTTTTTCGCGGCGTGTATCTCATCGTCTTTTGGTGGGCTAATTTCGTATGCTTGTTCGAAGATCAATGGGTCATTGGCGGCGTGGCAGTACATTTACATTGTGGAAGGTTCCATTTCCATTGGGGTGGTTCCATTGTACGTGTTTGGGCTAGCGAACAATCTCGAGGATTCGTGGTTCTGGACGCCAGAAGAGCGCAAGTATATCGTGGAACGGTATCAGACCATGTCCACTTTTAACCCAGAGGATAAGTTCAACTGGGAACAGGTGTGGCTTGCGGTTAAGGACATAAAAACGTGGGTGTCTGCAGTGGCATTGTTCGGTATCGATATGTCTTCATTCGGATTGACGGTGTTCATGCCAATTATCATTACTTCAATGGGGTTCACCCATGTTAATGCCCAGTTGATGACTGTGCCAATTTATTTCTTGACAGCAGTCACGTTCTTCATTTGCGCTTATATATCGGACAAGATCAGAATCAGGTCTCCTTTCATCTTCGGTTCGTGTATCAGTTGTGCAGTTGGACTTGCCATTGTGCTTGGAAGCGAGAAACACGGTGTCAGATTATTTGGTGTGTTTGTCACAGCTTTAGGCATCTACGTGAACGCTTCCATGAATTGTTTGTGGTTGAGTGGGAATAACGGTAACTATTTCAAGAGAGCCACGGCATTGGGTATCAACTTGTTTGTTGGATCCTCATCGGGTCTTGTATCGGGTCAAATCTTCGTCGCTAAGGACAAACCAAAATATACCAAGGGTTTGTCAACTTGTCTTGGATTGCAAATAATGGCGGCTGGGCTAACTGTAGTACAGTTCTTAATGTATCGTCGTCTAAACAAGAAGAAGGAAGCGTTAATCAAACATTGCGAAGAACATGACGAGCCAATACCTTATGACGAGCGTTTGTCTGATATGAACCCTCAATTCAAGTATATGTACTGATTGATTATTTCATGTAGCTAGCTAGCCTTATTAATAATGAAAACGAAAACGGAACAAATATGATTATGTATACCCTTATCCCTGTGTGGTTGGTATGAAGTGCTTTCTAAATTATGCTTTATTATTTTTTGTAATATAAATTTATAAACATCAACGCTTGAAATGATTAAAGTTAGTGCTTGCTTGTTTGTTTGTTTGTTTTAGTAATACATGTACTCTCTTCTACTATCGTAGCATTCATAAATATTGAATGTCGTATCATGAGAGTTGTTAGCTGCTAGCATCATGCGATGTGGATGGAACGTAAGCGCAGAAATGAATGGCGAGGAACGCGTACCAGATGCCATACCACTAATTGTGTTCGAATGACCATAACCATGGTTCTTGAATGTTCGTAACAAATCACCAGATGTGGTCCAGATTTTGATTTCCTTCGTACCAGTAGCTATAACTGGAGCATGCTCATGAACTTGCATGCTTGTCATCGTGCTCCCCGATTTTTTGCCAGGTTCACCTTCATCAGTGAAATTACACACTGGCTGATCGTTACGAATATCCCATAATGACACTACCCCATTGTTTGTACCACTGACCAATTCACGATACCCACCTCTTTGGAGGTGAATGTTATTGACCCAAGATCCCACTGGACTGGTGCCACGTTTGGCCGTTTTCCACAATCTAATCATCGAGTCTCTTGGATCCATACGTCTATCATAGACTCTTATCGACCCGTCAGAATATCCAGCTACGAATATATTACCCGTGAGTTGATCTGAAGTTAAGGATGTAATTAATGCACTTGACTTTGCTGGAATATCAACTTCAATAGATTCGGTCAGAGCATCCCATATACGAATGATTTTGACATCACCTGTAACTAATAAGGATCCACGACTTTGTTGCCACTCCGTTAAGAGACCTGTTGATCTTGGTGTTAATAGAAGATCTGTTAACCCTCTCCAAGAAGAGATCATGTGAAGCTTTTCCATATCGTAGAAATCTTTATAGATATTCACAACACCGTCAGATGAACCCGTTAACAACAACGGAGTATCATCATCATTCAAGAATTTCATATCTGTAATCTTAGTCCCAAATGGATTACCATTTGAGAACCTTGCCAACTTTTCTTGAGTAGACCAATCATAAACTGTGACATTATCCCTATCATCACTTGCTGTAACGTAATTGTCAAATTGAGTGAAAAGAAGAATCTTAGGTTGCGTCTTGTTATCAAAAGTGACGGTTTTACGCGACCAATCTCCATAGAGTGCCAATTCTTTTTCAGATTGTGTTTCCTGGATGATTGATTCATTCCGATTCCTCTTCCATTCACGAGCAGTGTACTCGATACTTCCTGGTTCATCAACCTCATGTTTTTTCATCTGTGGCTCTTGGAAGTATTCACTGCAGTAATCAAGGAAACGGCTCTCTAAAGGAAGCTTAACCTCGGTATCCCTTTTTTTATACATCATAGGGAAAGCCCTTGGGTTTGTACCATATTCAATACCCATCAAAGATAACCCTTGAGCTGCCCTTCCACCCGAACTACGTATACTTTCATTGTCAGAGTAAGATTCTTGTTCATGGGAGAAGCCTAAAGCTTTGAATAATGTACTCATAGAAAATACACGGCGATCATTTGGCGATTCATTTCTAACGCTATCCTTTTTGTTGTTGTTCAGGCTTGCTGGCCTTCTGATAGTTGGTAGTTTATTTGACGATACCAAACCCTTAGAATTGACCGCATTTTTGCTCAATATGTATTGTTCCATTTCCTTAATTATTTCACCTAGTTTAGGATGTTCATTAAGTTTTAAAAGAATGTAGTCGATGACATCCTGGGCTAGATCCTTATTTTCAGGGAAAGGATCCTCAGAAAGAATCAAGAGCGCCTTCCAAACGGTGTTGAATATAGAGCCGTGACCCACAGATGATACATTTCTTACATCGTCTTCGTGCCCATTTGATTCCAATGATGCAATTTCAGAACTTATTTCAGTAAAGGCGATGATAGTAAAGAAGTCAATGTATCTCTCTACTACTTGGGATAGGAAAATAATCAACTCTTTCCGAACAATTGGGCTTCCATCATTAACTAACGAAAGCGTAGTTACAATAGTTTTGATTTCATATTGTTTGAGATTGCGTAAATTGATGCTTTGTAGCTGAGTAATAGAAGTTTGTACATTTTGCAGTTGTTGTTGAATCTGGTAGTATTGCTGTTGAATATGTGAAGTATTGTTTTGTTGATTACCCTGCTGCTGTTGTTGATTCTGCTGTGATTGAAGAAGTTGTAATTGAGCTTGGAACTGTTGAATTTGTTGTTGGAATTCCTGTTGAAGTTTTAGAATGATATTGACGTCATCCTCTTCCGAAAGGAAGTACTTGATTGCTAGTAATGCAGCGCATCGAATTTCTGGAATTGGGTCTTTTAGGGATTCTACAACGGTGTTCATGTTCTCATTTTCTAGACACAAGGTTTTATGCAATGGGTTATGAATGAATAGTTGACCAATGAGTATAATGCACCACTGGCGTAGAAGTGGAACCTCGGAATTCTCAATGAAGAAGCATAGTTTGTTCACAAGTTCAATACTAAAGCAGTGCCTTTGACCAAGAGGGAAATCACGGACAAAGCAAGAAAGGACAAAGGCTGCCATTGCCTTTTGTTCATCGGTCGTATTATTATTAGACAGTAGTGTGGCATTATTGTACGCTTGCTGTTGTTGATGTTGGTACATCTGATACCGTTGAGTAGTGGAACTAGCTGGTACATTCATAGTTAGAGGACTTCCATTGCTACTAATACTTTGTGCTCTTGGAACACCAAACTCCGGGACAAGCATTTTAACAAAGTACTGATATCCACGTTCCTTGATGAGTTCTGTTTGCGTATTTTTGTAATCAATAGATAGTATTCTGGCCCAAATGAAGACTAGTATAGGTTTTAATTCATGAGCTGGACTTTGTAGCAGTTTTGAAACATACGGGAATATTCCAATTGACAAAGATAAGTATACAGCCCAGGGCCCAAGGTCAAGAAATCTGGAAAGCAAAACCAAAGTTCTTACACGATGAACCTGAGATAACAAGACTTGTAGTACAATTGGAAGTTGCTCTGGAGGGTGTCTCGAATTGGCACCATATTTCACCCACAAGTCAAATGCCGTTAAGTTCTGCTCAAAGAATTTCGTGAACTGCTGTTGTTGTTGCTGGGCCGCTGTTGGATATGATGTAGAGTTACCTGAATTTTGAGAAGCCTGGTTATAGTTCACCAACGACATAGAGCTTAAGTTTCCTAACGACGATTTATTTGGCATGCCATCTAAATTCTCACTCACATCAGAAGGTGCCTTGGATAGCTGCGTATCTGCAAAAGTGGTATTCGTTGAATTAGAGTGTGATCCTTCTAGTAACTTTGTTAAAACTTCATCGATGGCTAGATCCCATGATCTCCACATTGGATGATCAGCAATTGAATCCGGCAATGCGGGATCTGAAACTGGATGACAGTTATACCATGGCATAATTCTTTTAGCCAATAAAAAGTTACGGAACAAGGCAGCAACCATTAAATCGTGTCTGAAAAGCTTTTTGAATAAGGCTCTGGGCAAAGATGTCCATGCAATTGTATCTGTGATAGCGGTGAAAATCCAGTTTAATTCACCAAGTGGGGTTCTCCGCTCAGAGAGCTTACCAGGAATAGTAATGTTCGGCATTTCGTTTATTCCAGTTTCCTTTCTTCTTGGGTCGTTGTTCTGGAAGAAAGGCGCGTATTTAGTGTCCTTAAGTGGCGATTGCATCAAGAACACTTTAACAGATATTTCAATAGGGTTCGTTAGACAACAAGTGAAAAAATCCGCTGGTAGTTCTGGGTTCATAGGCAATAGCTCGTTGTTCTCACACGAAGCCAACTGAACACACTCCGTATAGGATTCTGTTGGAGAAGGAGATGCCACATCATGGTTCCCTTCTTTATCATCTCTAATTCTCTTTTGAACAAATTTCTTGAAGTTGGATACAATGTTGCCAGCACTATTGCAATCCCACACATATATACAAGGAGCTCCTAGCCATGTTTGTAAATCATACAATGAAACAGGAATGTACTGGGTGTATCCCCTATTGAATACCCATATTTCTCCCGAAGGAGTCGGCTGCGGCACACCGTGGCCGTTGTAGTGAAAAAGAATCCGTTCATCCTTTGAAGCCCTTCTCAACGAGTTACAGAACCTCTTCACATCTTCCACGCACGGATCTAAACTCTGCTTATAACGTGTCCTTAATGAAAGTGTTTCATATTGACTCTGTAGATTCTTCCCTATCTGCTCAATTGCTTTCTTGGAATCTTGAAATGACAACGGATCTACCCATGCCTCAAGTCTAGCGCATGGCTGCGTCTTCGTAACATCTGGTGGATCAACTCCTAAATTCAAACACAACAATAATGCAGCTGCAACCGTCTTTTGTCTATCTTTAACTATCTTCCAATCGTAAATCGGCTGATAATATCCATCCTTATCCTCCTCTTTAACTTCATCAGGCACTGGATTACCATTGGTTCTATGTCTCTTATCATCGTAGTAGAATATAAAATTATTAGCTAGCGACTGCAAAAGCTTCTCACTACTATACTGCTCTTCAAACCCATGCCTAGTTTCCGTATTTAGCCGTGTCAATGGCTGTGGACCGTAAACAACCATTGTTTAGGGTATTCTAATTATCCAGAATTCAAATCAAAGTTTAAACAGAATAATTTGTCTTTTAACCGTAAAATGCTCAGTATTAGAAGCTCAATTTTCGATCAAATTAAAATTAATATACTCTCAAAAATATATTCTAACACTATTACCTCGTATTAGGTTCACAGACCCGCTGTTCGTTTTACAATCGTGCTTTTATTCTTTACTTCTAGTGTGTTTTGTGGGATTTATCATAGCCTGTTTTTGAAGGACTGTAAATTTAGGAATTGATCAAATATCAATATCAACGGTTACCCGGATAACAGTCTGTACTGTACACTCCGGGTAACGATAACTTCCACCTTTTTTGTTTCGATACATGTTCCAACAAATTCCGTGCACCACACCGTATATATACATATATACATATATATATATATACATATTGGTTTCTATCAAGCAACCGTAATACAGCTAGCTGAACGCAGGCCCATTTCATTTCCCCCAAAAGGGATGTCTGCGAAATCAAAAATGTAGCACATATGGACCGCCTGGCTTCCATTTTTTTTTTTAGTTTCTCGTCATGTCCTTAGTTAGTGGTATTGCATTAGATTTTCTTTTTCACTTACAATGACACAATTCAGATTAAACCTGAAATATCAAGACAAATCAAATTGAATGCGATGAGCTTGGAAAAGAAGAGGAAAAAGAGGGAGAAAAGGACCAGACTTAGACGGTTTTTGGGGGTGTTTTGGTTTTCTAGGAGATTATAGATTTGTAGGATACTGGGAATCATCATAAGTTAAGAATGTCCTCCACTAATAATAACCCCAAAATTCTTTTAAAGAGGACACTTTCTTTAAAGGAACAAGCATCACTTATACTTTGTGTGGACACATTGGCACAGAGCAGCAGATATATTATTGATGAATTCATTTACAATATCTCTGATGAGGTACCGGTAGTTTTTGTTTCATTTGAGACGGTCACAGCTCCAAAATATGCGAAACAGTTCATCGATGCATCCGGAAAGAGTGTCAAGCAACTAATAGCAGCTATACAGCCATATCTCCCACAGAAGGAGGAGAAAGCGCCCAGGATGCACTTGTTAATATTTGATTCTTTGAACTACATTCCATCTGAGCAATTGACTCAGTTTATTTCGACTATAGCTGCGCCTTTTGTGACTATTCTGGCGACATACCATCAGTCTATTCCTTTATGGAGGTCTTCGGAGTTACAGAACTACCCAACATCGAGCCAGCTCCTCCAGTTCATCTCCAACACAGTAATAGAAGTTTCTCCTAACACACAACTTGATGAGGATGATTTAGACTCGGAATTGGCAAGGTTTGTGATACCAAGGAATTTGAACAGCAACACATACTATATAACTGTGGTGAACAAGAGGAAGTCCGGGAGGGAGGTGAAAAATAAGTTCTTAATCAACTCGAAAACTCACGAGTATGAGTACTGCATTGAGAAAACGACTTCGTCTTCAGAGGAGACTCCGGAACTTTTCGATGGTTTGACCACTTTCAACTTAAACACTTCAGAAAAACAGAAGTTAGCAAAGGACCAAGTGGATTTGCCGTTCTTGGAAGCCCAATCTTTCAACAGCGGTGGTGCTATTGTGTATGAGTTCGAAAAGGATGACGACTACGATGAAGAAGACCCATATGAGGATCCTTTCTAGAAGTAGAGTATATATATATATATAATTAACACTCTCTATTTTACGTTCTGCTTCATTTGCTTCTATAGTACACATATACATATTTGGATAGTATAAACTACGCCATTTCTTTGTTCTCTTATGAGATCTTATTCTCTTTTGGCTTGCTGGTCTTCTTTTTTAGCACATCCAGAACTCTTGCTCGTACCTTTGCCAGCTTAACTTTGATGCCAGAGTTGGCTAGGATCTTATCTGCTTCCTCTACTGTTAGCAGTTGCTTCGATAAGAGATTGAACAAAGTACCAAATGCAAGTCCCATTACCGTGGAAGTCAATATAATAACATTATATGGCATACTGAAATCTGGTGTGGAAAGGTAGAGTAATAACGATGATGTTCTCATTTGATAATTTTCTGGTTTCAGAACGGTGGCCACAGCAGCTTCTATTTCGAAGCCGTGATTTGCATCTGGAGGATATTCTGCATACTTCAAGAGTGACTTGTCAAATTGGTATGAGATGGCAAATGTTGTGTTTGGTGGAATTACCATTGTTCTTTCCAAATGGGTTGGTCTTTCGCGGTCTTTTGCTGGAGAATAGAACGTAGATTTTACAATATCGCCAAGAGTTAATTCAGAATTGTCACTCTCCAATGTTAAAGATGATAGGTAAATTCTCATGAACCATGGTAACGATTCAAAGTAAACCAATTCCACACTTTCGTTTGATGGATTACTAAACACAGATCTTAGACCACCTCTATCCTGAGCGTACCCAGTCAACGCCCTAGAGATATAGATTGGAGCGTCTTTTAATGGAACAATATCCCCTGAATTCGTTGTTTCAAGATGTATATCATGAGGTTCAGTATTCTTCAAGTCAAAGCAGTTATCATCAGTTGCATAATAGCTTTCGCCCACCTGGATCAAAGCATTCCATTCAGATGTGACATGAGCACATATTCTGGACTCTGTATGGGCTAGTAAGCTTCCACCGCGGATCTTTTTCCCAAACAGCTTCGAAAGGGTATAGCTGACCTCTTTACTCTGAGGCAGCGGGAAACATTGGAATGCGTCATAAGGCTTACTCATATCACAACGAAGTTCGTCCCCAGGAAGAGGTTTTGGAATAGGTCT
The DNA here is from genome assembly GCF_001417885.1 of Kluyveromyces marxianus DMKU3-1042. Classification (NCBI taxonomy): domain Eukaryota; kingdom Fungi; phylum Ascomycota; class Saccharomycetes; order Saccharomycetales; family Saccharomycetaceae; genus Kluyveromyces; species Kluyveromyces marxianus. The sequence goes on from NC_036025.1 coordinate 1,017,765, forward strand.
TTCAGCTCTGGCAAGACTGTTTGGCACATTCACAACAGTTTCAATAAATTCCTCCATACGCAATGAGCACATATTATCATGCTCATTGCAAACAGTCTCCACGTCAATCGACATGCTATGCCAGTTAGAATCAAATATCTTATGCCCATCCAATAACGAGGAAATTCCAGACTTTCCTCTAGTTGGCAAAAGTTTCACAAATGGTGTGAGGTTTTCTGTACATATAGGTTCATTGGCCAACGCTGCTCTCATCAAGTATAAGCGATTGGAAGAATTGAATACGGGAATATCCTCATCTTCTTTGGGCAAAAACGACGATACTGGGAAAGTTGTCTTCGACGAGTCAACAAAGTTGATAGAAGCACAAAACAAACCACCCAAAGAATTTGCCAAAGTGATCCAGGACTGGAACGCCTCTTCATTATCAGCTGCCTCTACAATGGCCCATAATTCGACACCGTTACCTCCAGATTTGCTTCCACTATGAGGTAATTGTCCCCATTCCTCAGAGTCCCACAACCCATGGGTAAATCTCAGATGCAATTGTCGAGTATTAGTTTGAGACATTAGAGGACCAATTGCTTTAGGGAAGATCGTGTGGTGAGAATACTCATCGCCATCTTTGCCGTCTTTCTCGATACCAAACTTCTCAGATTCCATCCAAAATTGAAAGCTTGCCAGCAAGAAGTTATTTGGCAATGGTGTTAGATCTAGCTTCTCTTGGAATTTATAATCGATTGGAACATCCAAAGAAACAAGTTTTGGTGAGTATGGTTTGCTAGATATCTTTTCTTCCAGTTTAGATTCTGTTTCTGTTTCTGTAATTGTTTCATTATTATCAGCTACAGATGCTACCAAAAGCACCAAGAAGTGCAGCCACCAATCTAATCTCATAACAAAAGGTGTATCCGTACTTCTCAGTCAGGTTTAGACCCCTGGTATCACTCTGTTTTTTTTGTTTTAAATCGAATATCGTGTACTTCTTATAGTAAATAGTAAAGGTTTTGATTGATATTATGTGGTACGTAAATATTAAAGTCTAGATATTTTTAAAGAAAGTCAATAATGTTTCTTACCATAGTAAACACATAAAGAAAGAGGAAATTTAGCACTGTTAATAGGGATTAATGGAACATCAGAGCATTAACGCGGGTACTTTAGAAGATGAAGAGTGTTGATTTCAAGAAACCGAGCGAAATGCGCTCGTTAGTCAGCCAATATACTGCTCCGAAAGATGCATTAGAATCAACTTTGGGGAGCGATGAGGTTGAAGATGAGTTAATGGCTAACCAGAAACGGCGTCAAGTGTACGAAAAACAATCGGAGTACCATAAGAGACGGTTTGAGCGGTCATTGGATGGCAAAGGTGAAGATACGGAGGCGCCTGATAGTAATAAAAGGCAGAAAACTGAGCACAATGATAAAGAAAAGGAACAAGAACAAGATGGTTACATGTTACCGACTACATCACGAAATGTTGTTCAAGCACTTTCAGAGGAGGTGATAACTGAAGTCCCTGGTGTTCCAAACCTTCAGTTTTTCAAGCCATCGGATAAGGCACATTTTGCACTTTTGTTTGATGAGAGATCTGAAAGCGATTTGAGTGAAGAAGAAAGGAAACGCAAGCAGCTTTTGAAATTAGTTCTTAGGATTAAGAATGGGCTACCAAGTTCCAGAAAAATAGCGTTTAAGATCCTTGCACGGAAGGTGGCCTTTTTTGGACCATCAATATGCTTTGATACCATATTACCAATTCTCTTAGATAAGACTTTAGAAGATCATGAACACCAAATGATGCTAAAGCTTATTGATAGGATATTATTACAACTACAAGATTCAGTTAAACCATATACGGGCAAGATTCTTATGGTCGTTAGCCCTATGCTCATTGATCCTGTGATACTAACAAGGGCCACTGGGAGAGATATAATTTCTAATTTGGCAAAGGCAGTTGGCTTGCCAACCATGATATATACGATGAGGCCAGATTTGGATCACGATGATGAATACGTACGGAATACATCAGCAAGGGCTATGGCGGTAGTAGCGAAGGCTCTTGGGGTAAATCAGCTAGTTCCATTCTTAAGATTAGTTTGTAAATCTAAGAAGAGCTGGAAAGCTAGGCACACTGGTATAAAAACAGTGCAACAAATAGCAATACTAATGGGAATAGGGGTATTACCGTATCTTAATGATCTTATTTCATGTATTGATAAAGGGTTGATTGATGATCATCTTCCAGTAAGAATAATGACAGCGCAAGCAGTGTCATCACTAGCCCAAAGCTGTCAACCTTACGGTATCGAATGCTTCAATCCTGTGCTTGAACCACTATGGAGAGGAATAAAACGGAATAGAGGACGAGAACTAGCTGCATCATTGAAATCGTTGGGATTCCTTATACCATTGATGGATCCTGACTATGCCTCCTATTATACCGAAGAAGTGATGAGAATCGTTAAAAGGGAATTTAATTCACCTAATGATGAAATGAAGAAAACTGTTTTATTCGTTATACAAAAGTGTTCTGTTACAGAAGGTGTAACATCAAAATATTTAAGAGAAGAACTAGCGCCTGAATTTTTCAAGCAGTTTTGGATTCGGAGAACAGCACTTGATAGACAGCTCAATAAAATCGTCGTGTTCACTACTGTTTTGCTTGCAGAAAAACTTGGTTCAGCTTTTACCTTGGAGAAACTCTTGCCACCGCTCAAGGATGAGTCAGAGCCCTTCCGTACTATGGCCGCACATGCAGTTAACCGGGTTGTAAAGAAACTAGGAACAAATGATGTTGACGATAGGTTAGAAGCTAGACTACTCGATGCTTTACTAATTGCTTTCCAAGACCAAACCGATGGAGAAAAGATCGTATACACAGCTTTAGGTAACACTGCCAAATCTTTAGATACCAGAATGAAACCATACGTGGCGCCAATTTCGAGCACAATATTAGAACATTTAAAGCATAAAAAACCTATGGTCAGATCATTTGCTGCAAATTTATGTACCATTCTCATTCCGGTATTCAAACGATGCGGAGAGATGGCGCTCATAAACAAGTTCAATATCATCCTATTCGAGTCTTTAGGAGAAGTGTATCCTGAGGTATTGGCGTCAATCATTTTTGCCATGGACAAAATCGCATCTCAAATACCATTTTCTGAATTGCAACCCCCTCCAAATCAGATATTACCCACTTTGACACCCATCTTAAGAAATAGTCATTCTCTTGTACAAGAGTCAACAGTAAAGCTTGTTGGAAAGATTGCAAGACGCGGGCCAGAGTATGTGTCACCGAAGGAATGGATGAGAATATGCTTTGAGTTGTTAGAAATGCTAAAGAGCCCTGTGATGCCAATCAGAAGAGCAGCAAACAAAACGTTTGGTTATATTGCAAAAGCTATTGGTCCTCAGGACGTTTTGGTTACTTTGCTAAACAATCTAAAGGTTCAAGAGCGTCAACTTCGTGTTTGTACATCAGTGGCTATAGGTATTGTTGCCAAGACTTGTGGTCCATTCATTGTAATTCCTGCTCTAATGAACGAGTACAGAACACCAGATACAAATGTTCAAAATGGTATCTTAAAAGCATTTGCATTTATGTTAGAGTATATTGGACCAATGTCGAAGGATTATGTATACCCATTGATACCTCTCCTTCAAGATGCTTTAACTGACAGGGACCTAGTTCATCGGCAAACTGCAGCAACATGTTTAAAGCACTTAGCAGTAAATTGTGCTGGAAGAGGTTTAGAGGATGCATTTGTCCATTGCATGAACTTATTATTCCCTAATATTTTCGAGACTTCTCCACATGTTATATCGAGGATCATCGAAGGTATTGATGGTTTAAGAACTGCATTGGGTCCAGGCGTTGCCATGAATTACGTGTGGGCAGGATTATTCCACCCTGCAAAAAATGTTCGGACTGCGTACTGGAAACTCTTTAATTCTGCATGTGTTAGTCAACCAGACGCCCTAGTGCCGTACTATCCGGTTAATGAAGTGGATGAACTTAACTTAATACTTTAGAAATACTATGTATTCGTATGTATATGTGTATAATGGGTGTTTCTCTAATTATTATAACTTTTGGGTGTTTTATTTCTCAGTTATCTGGTGAAAGCAGAATATGATTGCTACTCTCTGATTCATTTGAGTTATCATCATCATCTTCTTCTTCTTCTTCTTCATCATCGTCTTCATCGTCTTCATTTTCATCATCTTCGCTATTTTCACTCTCATCGTCATCGTCGTCGTCATCTTCTGATTCTTCGGACTCTTCTGCGGAATCAGTTTCCGATTCTTCTTGAATAACAATCTTCTTCTTTGTCTTTGGTCTTTCAGGGACATCAGCAAAGAATTCCTCTAAACTTTGTAGTTTGTAAGTTTTACCCTTAGAAGAAGTAAATGTGGTGACGTCAGGACTGGGTGATTTGATGAAGGAGGGGGACTCCATTGTTCGTGGCTCTGTATTTCTCGATCTGTTGGCAAAGAATGTACTAGATGAGATACTTGACTTATTCTTCATGAAGTCATTAACTGGGGCTGGTGTTCTATCTACTTCTTCCTCACGATCATTATTCCATTCTTCCGCTTGGAAAGAGTTAACCACCTCCTGTGATAAATCGAGATGCGCAATGTCCTTTGCTTTATCTTCATAGCTGAATACGGAGAAAGCAGGCCAAGGTTTTGGAGCCTGTAACAACAACGTCAAGATCTCGTATCTTTGATTCGTGAATAAAGAATCGAATGATCTGGCTTTGTCTCGGATATCAAAATCATCATCAAACTTCGCAAGATATATTACAGCATCATATAATTGTGCTATTCTTGAATTTTCAAAGTCATAAGTACCTTCAGATTTGTCGATATCAAACGATAGTATCTTTGCCGCTAATATAAGGATTTGCATCCTACATTCCTTTGATTCTTCTGCAAAGTTGGGGATCAACTTTCGCAAGATATCGGGAACAATTCTGGGTTCTGTGTGTAGATACTCCCCGAAGAGCCAAATAATTCCGGCTTTGGCATATCCAGATAGATTATCTGTTGTTGTGATAATTTCCGAAAGTTTTATCATAACTGACAAGTTTTTGGAAGGATTAATTTGAATTAGGTGACGAAGAACATTCACAAGCTCGCTGGTCACTTCTACATCCTTCAATTCATCAGTTTCCATAAATTCTAGTAACCATTTGATTACATGCGAACATATACCGTTTGAAACGTAGGCGCATACCACAAGGGTACTGAGAGCTTGTTTTACTATTGCTGTATCGCTGGATGACGAAATGTGATGTTTCAATTCACGCACGATATTTTGGACATTGCTCTCATTGATTAGAATGGAAATAATCTTAAGTTTGTAAGATCCGACAAGAGAGTCATCGTTGTTCGCAGGAAGGAAGCTTTGGTATAAGCGAGCGAAAGAGCGGGGATCGTACACCGAGTAATATGCTATAACTTGTAATATCACGCATTTATTCTCATTGGAGCTCAATTGGAAGCTCTTGATGAGACACTGCGGTATGCCAAATTCTCTAAACTTGGAAAGGGGCGCCAAATGGAAAACGGCCTTGGCTACACTTGCCACTACGGCAGCATTTGACGAAAAGAGCAAGGGTCTCAACGAGTTTAGGAAAAGCTCTAAATCGGGATCCATTACAAGCTCGTGATCCTTGAAAAATTCAGGGCCCAGAGTTTCGTCTTCATCTTGGTTGAAGGGGACCGGGATCTCGCTTTGATCATTTTTGTTAACGTATTTGGGCCTTTCAATATACCGTCTTGAATATTGGATAAGGCTCTCCACCAATAATGGTTGTGCCCAGTGGGACAAGGACGTCAAAGCCTGGCAATATCTGCGGAAGTGGCCATGCAAAAGATCTAATCTATCTGGGATGCAGTTGTGAAGCACAATGATAGCACTGGATATAACGAGCGGGTCCGCATCGGCCAACAAGTCCACAATCAATGACACAAGCTCATTCTTCCTCATATCTGCCACACCATCGTCCTGGTGATGCGCCGTCGCCCCCTTTCTCGAAGAAGCTGCAACGCATTCCTGGAAAAGCTTGTACACGGCGAAAGCCGAAGTCGAACGAACCAACGGACTCACGTCCGAAACGCATTTCTTCACCGATTGCAGCGTTATAGGGTAGAGTGACGACACATTTATGTCCGATAACGCCTTCAATGCAAGCGCTTTCGCCTCTGGGTCCCTCTCAACAAGACTCTTTTGTATAGTGTTCACCGACAACAACGCCAAGTTAGGGTCCGATTCCGCGAATCGCAGCAAGTAAATACACACCATACGCTTCACTTTTAGATCATCAGAAGTGATATTCTTCAAAACATCAGCCAACAACCCCCTCAATTCCATCGTCTGGTCATTCGTCGCCAATAATGACATGATTCTTTTCATTGCATCCTTCACTTCGCGCGAGTTTCTCGAGTTCAAAAGGCGTATCAATGCATCTGGATCGATCGATTTCGAGTACTGTGTGTATGATGATTCTCCAATCCTCGAACTGGCAACTGCTGCTGCCCCTAAAGTGAGGTCTCTGGCCGATTGCAGCGCCGAAGTGATACGTTGGATCGAATCTACCATTACAAAAGGGCTAATAAAAACGCAATTCTTTCTCCAACGACAGTTTCACAGCCTGCTACTCTTGGTCTCGATATCAAGCACCGTTTCGCCCCGTTTCCTGACACTTTATTTCCACACCAAACCGCTGTTTTCACCGTGCTAAGGGGAAAGAAACAAGTGTCCAATTAGCCATATGTAATATACCAAATATTATATTATATTATATTATATTGTTATATGAAATTTCAGATACTGTGCTGAGAGAGGGAAACCTTTAAAATAAAAAAAAAAAAAAAAAACAATTAATATTGTAATTTTACAATAAAATTACAAAAAGTAAGCCCTGCGGGGGGCTCGAACCCCCAACCTTGAGATTAAGAGTCTCACGCGCTACCGATTGCGCCAGCAAAGCTTATTTGATGTTTTACCGGGTTTTTCCTCTCATCATACCGCAGAGTTGCCAGCACGCGCTATGGTCTCTCTCGGTTGCCCCCCTTGCTCTAGCAAAACCTCGCATTACCTTATATATACTATACAGTGAGAAGCTTCAACATGTGCGCCCGCAAGCCACTGCTTCAGCTAGGTCCCAATCCGGTCACCAAATCTCGTGTATCGCCCGGCTATCCACTTCTACGCATTCACTTTGCATGGAATTGCCGTGTTCTTCTTTCGCCGAGTGCTCAAAGCCCATGTTCGCATGACTTTCTCCCGTTGTCGATGTCGTACTGGTGGTGAGATGTAAGGACCGGTGACCAATTGTGCTTGCCAAGGTGTTTGTCGCATTCAAGAAACAGACTGCGAAACGCAGAGGCGCAGGAAACGGATGGGAAACAGAAGGGAAACACGGCGAAAAAAATTGTGGTTCACGTGATCTGGAATTAGTGAAACATAAAAAAAAAAAAAAAAAAAAAGAAGCGGTGCATATATAAATGTCCGATGCCCCAAGAAGTATACTGCCTTTTAGCAACAATGGATAAGGGCCATATAGGTACAGCAGGCCGGTTTGGGACGTAATAGACGGGTTATTGCAATGATGGATAGTTCAGCTTTGGACGCTATCAAGCAGAAGATTGTTCGCAACGTCGTGATACCGGATTTCGACTTTTCAAAACAGGAATTCCAGATTCTAGCAACGATACGGTACGACCCTAATTTCACGCATGTGTTTGCGAGCCAGGAGCTTGTGGAAACAGACGACGATTTCTCGTCACAGCTGGACCCGCAATTGACGAGTTTGATGGACAGTTCGAGTTTTTTGCAGCAGAGCGATGATAGTGTTGGCAAGGACGATTTTCTTGAGTATTTGGATTATAATGATACTAGCAATTCGAGTGTGCTTTCGAGTCCGATATCTGGGATATTCGACATGAGTTCATCAGGAGTGTTTCATAGGGATCCTGTACTGCAGGGGCTGTATGAGACGGCGAATTACAGCGTCAAAGCGGGGGCTAGCCAGGGGCAAAGCCAGAGTCCAGGCGAAGATGAAAGTACAGATGCCAGTTTATGGTCGATATACTATAATCGGTTTTTCCTGCTGGGAGAGCATTACAAGAGGTTGAAATTGGCGCTTGATTTTTTCCAGTGGCCGCTGGCGTTGACTCCCAAGGTGTTCTTGACGCAATTGGTGCATTCGTTGCCCGTGCAAGGGTCGATGTCCATCGAGGATAAGATGAGAGCGCTTTTGAACGTCAATGTGTCATACAAGATGCGAGTTCTTGTTAGCAAGGACGGGAATATGAAAATCGAGGCCCACGAGTTGCCCAGGTTTCCAGGGTATTTCCCCGATACGCACGAGTACATTGTGAGGAACTTACTTTCTGGGTTCCTCGATGGAGAGCCGACGTGGGACGTTTACATCAATACAGAGCCAATTAATGTGTCGCCTTTCACTACGTTCAAGACCACGAAAAGAGAACATTACAACAAGGCCAGAGAAAATATGGAGCAATTGAAGCGGGATATTCCAGACCAGAGACCCAAATCTGAGATCTTGGTATATAACAACCTTTACCAGCTGATGGAGGGATCCATAACCAATGTGGCTGTCAAGTCGCAAGTAGGGACCGATTCAGATGCCGTCAGATACACAACGCCATACCTCGCTTCGGGATGTTTATGCGGGGTAACGCGATACTTCTTGCTGAGGAAAGGTCTGCTCCAAGAAGATGCCATTGACATAAGAGACCTGCATCTAGGCGATGAGATAATACTCTTCAACGGTATTATGGGCTGCGTGAAAGGCGTCATCAGAAACTCTGTAGACTTTTCAGGTGTATAATGTACATATTATGTCCTGCTATTACATATATATATACGGCATTGTAAGATTTCATCCGATCATACTTCTCTTTCTACCACGCAGCCGGACCTCTTCAAATCTCTTTATTAATTCCTTGTATTTGCCCAATCCTACTTTCCCATTGGCTTCGAACACACTCTTGAACCCTTCTAGAATCCATCCGTTATACCTTTCGGAAAATGACGAGTGCGTACTAATGATTGCTCTTTCAAGCACATACAAATCTACACCTTTATCCTCCACTAGAGTGGAAATCGATCCAAGACCAAAATCAATAAGATATGGCTCCCAATGGTCGCCAGATCTCACCAACACTATATTGGAGCTGGTCAAGTCACCGTGGCAGAAATCGTTCCAATGCATTAGTCCTATTTGCTTACCAACTTTGATCAATACTTCCTTTACCAAATCGGAATATGGATCGCTCGCATTCATCCACAAGAAGTTCTTCAAGTTACTGAACCCATGGCCATTTGGTAAATCTTCTCCCAAAAATTCTAGCCATATACAGCCGTGGTATGGATCACATCCTATGAGCTTTGGAACATTCAAACCGTCGATTAATCTCAATTTGGCGAGAAGTCTTGCTTCTCCCAAGGTACGATGTTTCGTGAGAGCCTTGTCAATGACTGGGTGTCTATACTTCTTTTCAGGCCTGTACTTTAGGATATATAGTGCCTCATCATCGCTTGCTGCTACCTGAGGTGGTAAGTATGGATGGACTGGCGATGTGAAAACCACTGCTTCTGCACCTTGAGATATCGGGGTCAACGGAATATTCTCAGTGAGAACGCTGGAAATACCAGCAATAATTTCTGATGACATTGCGTAGTGGATGATTTGCCCTGGGTCTCACTATCGATCTGTAGTTATGTATAAATGTCCAACTTTCAATAGTTTGTCATGCTTATAAAATAGCACGGTAGAAACCTTTAAAGCTGAAATTTTTCAATGGGTAAAAGCTTTAAGTTGACTACGATGAAACAAAAACAGATTCACAAAGGGTTGTGAATAAGAGGGACCATCAGAGGTTGGAGACTTTGTTAGTGACGTATCCGGTACGGTGGTGTAGTTATTTTTTTTCATACTAACTGAAAAGAAGGTAGGGGGATTTTGAAGTCAAAAACTAAGCAATTACGTATATAGAAGGATACAATAAGCCCAATATTATGTGTATATAGTATATATATATGATACACTCAAACTTGCTTTCCAGCATATCTCTTCCTCCATTCTTCAACATCCTTCTCATCGATACGGGTGAACAAGTATTCAGCCTTGTTGATGTTATGGCCTGCTCTGATAGGAAGGTTGAAGTGGTCGTCAATGCGTAGTGGAGGAGCATTCAACATTCTATAGATGGTCTCTGAAGTTTCTGGGATGAATGGAGCCATGATGGATGCGACGGTGTAAATGATGTTCAAAGCAACACCTACAACGGCATCAGATTTATCAGGTTGTTGAGCGAACAAAGAATTGTCCAATTTGTTTTCTTGCAAGAATTGGTTACCACGAGAAGATAGCGACATGGCAATTTCCAAACCACGTCTCAAATGAACGTGTTCCATGGTGTTGACATAGTTTGCTAAGATTTCGTCCAAGTCCTTCTTCAATTGATCGTAACCTGGTAGGTTTTCGACCTTGTACTCAGGAACCACACCGTTGTATTTGGCGTTAACGAACTTGACAACTCTGTTAACGAAGTTACCCAAGTTTGCTAGAAGTTCACTGTTGTTTCTTGCAGCGAAATCGCTCCAGGAGAACTGAGAGTCTGAGGTTTCTGGTCTAACGGAAGCCAAGTAGTATCTCCATACACTTGGGGATAGACCAATTTCTTGGGCATTGTTACCGAACACACCGATACTTCTAGACTTGGAGAACTTACCACCTTCGTATTGTAAGTATTCGGTAGTGTTCAAGTGATGTAGCATGGTCCAGTCTTCGCCAGTACCAAGTTGGGAACCTGGGAAGATAACGGTGTGGAATGGAACGTTGTCTTTACCCATGAATTGGTACAAGTCGACGTTGTCTGGGTTCTTCCACCAGTTTTCCCACTTGTCAGTGTAGTTTGCAGTGATCGAGACGTAACCGATACAAGCGTCGAACCAAACGTACAACACCTTGTCTTGGTACTTTTCTAGTGGAACTGGGGTACCCCAGACCAAATCTCTGGTGATACAACGAGGATGTAGACCTTCCTTCAACCAAGATTGAGTAATAGTCTTGGAATTCTTGGACCATTCACCCTTTGAGGAAGCCTTTTCATTCCATTCCTTGATTTGTGGTTCAAGCTTGTCCAAGGACAAGAAAATGTGGTCAGAGTTACGTGGCTCTGGCTTACCTTCGTCCAACTTACAACGAGGGTCGATCAACTCGAATGGATTCAACAATGCACCACACTTGTCACATTGGTCACCACGGGCGTCCTCATATCCACACTTTGGACAAGTACCTTCCACATATCTATCAGCCAAGTAACCCTTGTGGACAGGACAGTAGAGTTGTTTCATACTTTGTTCTTCCAGGTATCCTCTGTCGTTCAACTTCAAGAAGATATCTTGAGCGATCTCAGTCTGCTTTTCCGTGGTGGTTCTACCGAAGTAATCAAACCCGATTTGGAACCATTTGTACACATCCGCATGGATCTTGTGGTACTTGTCACAAAGTTCACGTGGAGTAACACCGTCTTCCAAAGCCTTTGTCTCGGTAGCAGTACCGTATTCGTCAGTACCACAAACGAAAAGAGTGTTGTAGTTTCTACCCTTGGTGTAACGGGCGTAGATATCTGCCGATAGCACACTACCGACGATGTTACCCAAATGTGGAACATTGTTAACATATGGCAAGGCAGATGTGATCAAAATGTTACGCTCACCATCCTTTGGCAAAATTTCAGAACCTTGGGACTTCATCAAGTATTCTTGAGACACGTTCACAGCACCAGTGTGCTTGTAATCGGTAGAGGAACGAACGGCCTTGGACTTAGCCAATGCCACAGCCTTTTGCAACTTTTCTGGCACAGAAGCTAGAGGGAACTTAGCTTCAACTGCAGCAGAATCCAAAGCATACGAATTGGCAAAAGTCACAATTCTGGTAGCAGACAAAGGCTCCTCAACACTAGTCAAGTATGTTTCAATAGATTTCTTCACAGATTCAGTAACATGCTCCTTGATCTGATCCTTATGGGAGGCTAGAGCCTCAAGAGAAGACACTGCAAAGCTGTATTCATCAGATTCTTCAGATTCAAAATCGTTCAAAACATATCTTAAAATGGCATTGGCATCGAACAAACGGAAACCACTAGAGCCAACAATCAATTGCGAAACGGAAACTTCACTGTTTTCTTCCAATTTCAAGCTGGCAGGAGCGGACAAAAGTGCGTAAGCCAACTTTATATTGTTGGCAAGCTGCAAAGTTGCAGTATGCAGCTTAGATTGGTCAAAAGATATTTGGGAAGCCATATTTTTCTTGACAGCCTAATTGTACAATCCCAAAAGTTTTCTTCAAGACTTACTGGAGTATGTAGTTCCAGGTTTCAATACGCCCTTTTTCCTCATGAGTGACTGATCATGATAGTCTATTTGGTGATCTTAATTTAATATGTCGAATTTTTTTTTTTTTCAATATCAAGAGAAGAAAACTGTGTTGGAATGTGTCATGTCATAGGAAGAAAAGACAATGACAAGAAGAGAGAAGAGAACATGGGAATGGAGGTGACTTTCAAGAGGTACTGGGAATAATGGGTTGAAATTTTTGTAAATATGGCATGTAATTAGTGTATTGCAAAAAATAATAAGAAGAATTAGAAACGGTTACTAGTGGTTGAAATAGTACTTTACTGACTTAGAAATGGTGAAAAGAGTCAGAGTAGAGTATAAGGAACTCAATGTCACTTTTAGGCCCTAAATTGAGAAGAAGTTATATGAATTTATATGTATCATGGGGAATCTCAATGAAATAAGGCGGGAAAGAAAGAGAGAGAGAGAGAGAGGGCGTATCCACAATGCTAATTCCTGTAAGCATTTATACAGTTTCTATATAAGTACATATAGACATATCATACAAAAAATTAATACTAATGATGAGTGAGAGGGGGTGGAGAAGAGGAGAGAAGATTTGTTTAATCCTTCTTTCTTCTCTTGTTGGAAGATGGGGTTTTTCCACTGGCACCGATGGTTATGTTGACCTTTGGTGGCACTGGGAAACCGTAGGACTTGGCGACCTTTGCCAAATCTAGCTTGTCAATTTGGTAGACAGTTTTTAGAGAATGAGATGCATATGCTTGTAGGTACGATCTGTAACCATCCTTGGCGATTTGGTGTAGGTAGTAGTTGGACTTGATCAATTTCTCCAATTGGGCTTGGACGTTTGCGATCTTATTGGAAGGGAATTCGTATTCGTTTAGAGGCACCTTGGCAGCCTTTAGATACCTTAGGAAGCCCAGTTCGTTTGGAGTCAAGAACATCAAAGATTTACCCTTACCCTTGGTACCTCTTGCGGTTCTTCCGACTCTGTGGATGTAGTCTCTTGGATCATCTGGAGGATCGAATTGGATGATCCAATCTACTGCAGGGATATCCAAACCTCTTGCTGCAACGTCGGTACAGACTAGAATACCACGTTCCGCGTTACAGAACTCGAAGAAAGTGTTGGTTCTCTTTTGCTGCTTTTGCTTACCGTGTAGCTCCAACACGGGCAAATCAATGTAGTTCAACAATTCCGCGTAGTACTTCACTGAGTTACAGGACGACAAGAAGACAATGACCTTCTTCTTCTGGTTTCTCTTCAAGAACGAAAACAACAAGAGGAATCTCTTGTCACTGTCGCACACAACGTACCCTTGTTCCAACCCGTCGGCAGTCGACGTGTCCTTCTCAGAATCCACATTGATGAACAATGGACCGGGTCTCAACGAGATACGGGCCAAATCTTCCACCTTGGTGGTCTGTGTAGCAGAGAAAAGCATCGACTGTCTATCCTCGTTAGGCAAAATCTTGATAATCTGCTTCATTTCGTCTTCGAAACCAATTTCCAAGATACGATCGGCTTCGTCAATCACAAGAGCCTTCAAGTTCTTGAAAACGAAACCCTTAGTGTTCTGCAAATGATCCAACAAACGACCTGGAGTCGCAATCAAGATATTCACACCCTTCATCAACTTCTCAGCCTCCTGTCTACGGTTGGCCCCTCCAATCACAATACCAAACGTCTGACTGTGGAACTCCATCAACTCACGCGCAACACCGAAAATCTGAAGAGCCAACTCTCTGGTTGGAGTGATAACAATCACACCAGTCCCGTTTCTAGGCTTGAACTTCAAAGAGTGAAGCATCTCGATCGCTGGAATCAAAAATGCCAATGTCTTACCAGAACCAGTCTTGGCTGCTCCAAGCACATCCTTACCAGCCAACAATGGTGGAATCGTACGTGCCTGAACCGCAGTCATCTTCGTGAATCCCATCTTAGCGATAGCCTTCATAGTCCCATCGCTAAGCTTCAAGTCGGCAAAATCTTCACCAACAGCATTACCATCGCTACTGCTGTTGCTGTTGCTTGTTGGCTTAGTTTCAGTTTCGGTTTCCACTACGGAAACTTCCTCATTATTCTCCTCTCTCGCACGCTTGCGAGACTCTTTCTTCACACTGTCCTTTGCCATTGTGCGTATCCTGCTGAGCTGCCAATGAAACACCACTAATCCCACCTATAAAACACTCTTTATCAACAGCTTAAAACTCTTTTCTATACCTCATCTCATCTCATCTCATCTCATCGCTTCTTTCAGCTTTTCCCAAAATTTTCAAATGCTTTTTTTTTTCCTGGAAAAGAAACGACAGGCACGTGATACAAAATTGATTTTCAACACACGTGATATTCATGTGACCTGGGTGTCCTACGCACTACACACACACACATACAGTCGACAATCGATACTTAATTAGAGGAGAGAAATGCACCAAAAAAACTCCGTACCAGTCCCTCTCGGTGTCCCTCTCGGTGTCGGGTGTCGTGTCTCTTTCGTCTTGGCCATAAATAGCAACGCGAAGGACCGGGGCCCGGGTACTGGGTACTGGGCAGGGTTTCTCTTTGCTCTCGGGGACCCTTCGGTGGGAGCTGTGCGGGCGGTTCTGTGCGACAGGGTTCTATGCTTCAACCGGTTTCCCAAAAGGGAACAAATGTAAACAATGAAATAAGGCTGTTTTGTCGCATTGCATGAAATGGTGCTATTACGCGGTTGCTATTGCTAAGCCTTGGACAATCTTTCCATTGCCTTAGAGCAGGTAGTTGGGCCAAGAGGCGGCGAGAGCGGCGACTGCCCACAGGGAGGGGTCTGCTACCAGCCTCATGAGCAAAGGCTCGAAGCCCTTTTTTTTTCTTTCTATTACTTTAGATAATTTTTCAGTCAACAACTGTACTGGTATGATACTATATAAGGCTTTCGAATGGTGAATTGCTCTCGAAAGGCTTGGCCCTGTCAAGACAGGCAAGAGGCAATCAAGGAGCCTGCCAAGAGGTCAAGCGAAGAAACTAGTAGCTGTAGTAGTAGTAATAGTGGCGATGACCGACGATTGGTTCGATAAAGTTGATGTAGAGGCGCTCTATGCGGGTAAAGTTGTTGGATGCGACGATTGCGGGCAGTCTCCGGTAAAAGCGAAGGAGTCAGGCATTGTGTGCGGGCCCATCTTGCGTCTCATCAGCGTGGATTACTCCAAGAAGGTTTACCGTGGGTCAATGCTCATTATAGTGAAGAATAGCGGAGAGCAACCTGTGGTGAAGTTGCAGGTAGGTCCGGCAAAGTCCGAGGATGGCTCATCGCCCAGTATCGATGAGCCCCGCACGCTCAAATGCACGCTTTTCTACGAGGAAAGTGGCAGCGAGGCCAGTTATAAGTTCTACCGCTACTCGATCGAGGTGCCGCTCCAAGGTTATGAGCAGATGTGCAAGTACTCTGTGGACTCGGAAATAGAACCACATTACCGGTTCTTCGTGCCAAGCGAAGAACAGAACTTTAACACGATATCTGTATCGTGCAACGGGTTCTCGCTCTCTGTGGACACCACGAAGTTCAAGGGCTCGATGTGGTACGATATTCTAAGGAAACACGAGAAGGTGCGCTACCATGTGATTCTCGGTGGAGGTGACCAGATCTACTCGGACTCCATCAACATTTACTGCGACAGGTTCAAGCACTGGCTCAAGATCAAAGACCCGATTAAGAAACACAAGACTAAAGCTACACCCGAGATGAAACGCGATTTGGACGCATTTTACCTACAAGAGTATTTGGATTGGTTTGGGTACGGCCATTGGAAGGGCTCTACGGACAAATCGAAGACGACACAGCGGTGTTTCCCGATCTCGATGTCGACGATTCCCTCGCTCAACATCTTCGATGACCACGACATCATCGACGGCTACGGCTCGTACTCGCACCAGTTCATGGCGAGCGAGGTGTTCAAACAGGTTGGGAAATCCGCATTCAAGTACTACATGCTTTTCCAGCACCATACTTCTACCAGCGAGCGCGAAGCGTATTTGCAGGACCCATGCTGGGTTCTTGGTGCGCAACCGGGGGACTACATAGGAGAAAAATCGCACTCTATATACACTAGACTCGGGCCCTCAATGGCTGTTCTTGGTATCGACTGCCGGACGGAGCGTAAGGTGAACCAAGTGTGCTCAAGCAAGACTTACGACGCATTGTTTGCTCGACTGCGCCAGGACTTGAGCGAAAACGAAAACAAGTTAGACCACTTGCTAGTGATGTTGGGGGTCCCCATCGCGTACCCCAGACTCGTGTGGCTAGAGTACCTATTTTCAAGCAAATTATTGGCACCGCTCAAGTGGCTTTCAAAGAAGGGTATCTTTGCTCGAGGCCTCGTGAACGAGTTTAACGGTGACGTCGAGCTTTTGGACGACCTCAACGACCACTGGTGCGCACACCACCACAAGCGCGAGCGTAACGCCCTCGTCGCACGTCTCCAGGACTTTGGGGCCCAACAGGGTGTCCGTATCACGATCTTGTCCGGTGATGTCCACTTGGCCTCTGTCGGAAGATTCCGCTCTGCTGGCCACAGACACTTAGATCACGTGATCCCAAATAGCGACAGCAACGCCGCCCCATCTTCTCCCGAGCACGATGTCCGCTTGATGATGAACGTGATCTCGAGCGCAGTGACAAACACCCCACCACCAAACCAGATGGCACTGTTGCTCCAGAACCGGGCCAAGAAGCCCCACCATTTCGACCACGAAACAGACGAGGACGCGGTGCCCTTGTTTTACGAGGACGTCACGGGCGAGCCCCGGTCTGCCAACGCGTTCATGAACCGCCGTAACTGGTCAGACATCATTCCTGTTGCCAACCTCTTGCAGAACCAGTACCTAAGCAACCAGTACAAACTAAACGTCGGTGACGTGATGAAGCCGGGCAAAGTGGGTACCGGTGTTACCCGGGGTACCAACTCTGGTGAAACCCATGAATCTGCTAAAGCTGCTACAAAGGCTGCTGCTGCTACCAAGAGTGGGGAAAATACTACAGAAGAAAGTTACCCGGTCACTGCTCGTGGTATCGTAGCCACGATCCATTGTGAGAAGGACGCTTTGTCTGCCAGTTCTGAGACCGTCGGGTATACGCTGCCGATTCCCGAGCTTTGTGCGCGCGTTGACAAACTATCGCACGTTGGTATCAAGCATTTAAACCTGGAGTAAGGAGGAAAGGAAAGGAAAGGAAAGAGAGGTGCGCGCCACGCCACGCAACGCCACGCCACGCGCTGTGCTGTGATGTGATGTGTTGTAACTTCGGATAAACACCTGATCGACGGGAAAACCGGAGAAAAACGGGTATATCTCGGGTACCCAGGATTACCCGAGGGTGTACACCTTTTTCTGTGCGCGAAAAATCCCCTCTACTGCGGAAAAACCCCCTTGCTGCTATCTCACCCCACAAAAGTGGAGACCAAGAGCCAAAACGAAAGAAAAAAAAAAAAACAAACTTCAAAAAAACGCACGTTAATGGATTTTATTTATTTATTTATTCTTTTTTTTTTTCGTTTTGTGCTTTTTGGTTTGTGTTATATAATTTTTTTTTTTTTCGCTCGCCGGAATAACGGTTGGTGCGCAAGTGCGTAGGAGCGCTCTTGCGTTTCTATGTTCTTGCGCTCGTACGCACTTGCGCAACTGCGCAGTTGCGCTCGCAGCGCGTGCATTTCAAAAGAATTTCCAGCTGGAGAAATAGTTCCGGAAACGTCCATATAGCAAGAAAGTACTATGATAAGTAAAGTGAAATAAAGCGAATTTTAATTGTATAGATAGATTTACCCATAAGCTTATGCTCATATATATATATATATAAAGAATGTGGGGGGCCAACAGGGCCCTTTTCCATAGGATACCACAGTCAGTCAGTGAGTTATAGTGTTTAAGTGTATGATATAGTTTGATAGAAGACAATAAGTGACGCAAATTATGTCTGGAAAGTCGGATTACGTTACTATTGGAGAAAAGGTTTGGCCCGATGGATGCAGGGCCGTTGGTCAAGGTACAGCAACAGGACTTGGTTCAGGTCCTAGCCAGTACCAATGTACGTATGTGACCAAGAAAAGTGCTCTAGGTGATGGCCATTTCAGTGTAGTGAAAGAATGTATGAATACAATGACAAAAGACCGGTATGCAATGAAACTGGTCGACAAGAGACTGGTAGTGGACAAGCTACAGTTGATCCAGCGGGAGATTAGTGTGTTGAAACGGATCAGCGAGTTGATCAGGGAGTTGGAACGTGTTAAGAAAACGGAAAGTGGTGGGAACCAGGCTGTTTTTGAAGGTCATCACCACGTTCTACAGCTATTTGACTTCTTTGAAACTCCAAAGAACATTGTGCTTATCACGCAACTCTGCGAGCCCGAAGACCTTTACGACAAGATCTTGAATGCTGGCCATTTGGACTTGAAGAAACAGGTGCAGCCATTCACGGCTTGTATTCTGAGTGCGCTGCAATTCTTGCACGAACACGGAATTATTCATCGGGATATCAAGGCCGAGAACGTATTGTTCCGGCTACGGAACTCGAGCTCGAGCAACGCGTTGCTCGAAGTGCCCCAGGAGGGCGCTGATTACGATACCAGTGCACACGACTTGATTTTGGCCGATTTTGGGCTTGCCATCAAGGCTAGCACCGGGAGCACAGAGTTTGTCGGAACAATCTCGTACTTGGCACCGGAAATCGTCGCATGTAAGAACAGCGCCCGGATGTCTGCCGTGCAATTGAACAGGTTGAGACCCTACGGACGCGGGGTTGATATCTGGGCGCTTGGGGTGTTGTGCTACTTCATGGCGTTTGGTTACATGCCTTTTGATTGCGAGACAGATGCCGAGACAATGGACTGCATTACAAAGAGCGACTACTACATGGATGAGGAAAAAGTCCAGGATCCCGACTTTAAGGAGTTCTGGTCGTTCTTGGAGCGCTGCTTTGACGTTGAAATGGACACACGTAGCTCAGCGGACGAATTGGCAGCACATGGGTTCTTGTGTGCGCAATATTTCCCAAATAAACTAGCGAAAAGCACTGACGTCGCCAAGGGAAACAACGCTACAAAATTAACAACAAAGCCTGTGCTCAAGGTTTCTAAATCATCTTCGAACATCCACTCTCGTGCTCCACCATCAAGGTCTGCCAGCACGCTGTCCATGGACCTTGGTGAATCGATGAGACGTTCGAACTCAAGCGAGGCTAACCTCAACAGAATTAGAGAAACTTTGAAGAAAACACTCTCTATGACATCGATCAAGAATGCCGGTGGAATTCCCAACCCCAATGCCAATATCGCTAACAACTTCAATAGAGGCATTTCTACATTTACTCTTGAACCGGAGCTTCCGAACGTGGCTCTGATGAACGGATGCCTATGCGCAACGCCTAAATCGTACTCTAATTTTACAACTTCGCCAGTGATGTCGCGTAACGCCTCGCGCAGCAACATCAACACTGCTTATGGCTCCTGGAACGAACCGCACATTTCTGCTCTAAATTCCGGAGCCACGTTAACGGATTCGGAGGCTCAAGCCCAGAACGAGACAATGTCATTAGCCATGGCTTTGGGTACGGGCACGTCGCAAGGAACAGTCACTGGAGGAGAACCAATTCACAGAAACCACAAGACGGTATTTGAATTATGAATTTTTAAAGTTATGATAGGATGGATACGGGATGCATTGTGTGCAATCCTCTTTGGTCTTTAAACTCTTTTTTTTTATTCCTTTCAAGTATATATATATACATAGACAAAATACAAGGTAATACAAGGTAAAATAATATGAGGAAGTTCACTTCTATCTTTAATTGGAGCAGGAAGGAAGGGGAGTGTAATATTAGGCACAATGGCTCGGCCATCGTGTGTGTGTATGTATATATGTAGATCCAAATTTTATATCCCTTCCAGTTGGTTCCGTTCTTTGCTCCACTTAACTAGCTTCTCCTGCCCAACAAGTTCAAAAACTCTTCTCTGGTCTTGTGCGACTCTCTCAAGTAGCCCAGCATACACGACGTCACCGTAGAAGAACCAGTCTTTTGCACTCCACGCGACACCATGCACATGTGCGTCGCCTCAATCACAACCGCCACACCGCGTGGCTTCAAGATATCGCTCAAAGCCATCGCAATCTGTTTCGTCAACCGTTCTTGCACCTGGAACCGTCTGGCATACATCTCCGCTAACCGCGCCAACTTCGACAACCCCAACACCTTCTTATTAGGAATGTACCCAATGTGCACCTTCCCGAAGAAGGGCACCAAATGGTGCTCACAAAGCGAGAAGATCTCAATATCCCGCACAATAACCATTTCATCGTGATCTTCTTCAAAGACCGCCTTCTTGATCACATCATCCAAAATATTGTCCTGATACCCCTTCGTAAAGAACAACATCGCCTTCGCATACCGTTGTGGAGTATCCAGTAACCCTTCACGCGACGTATCCTCCCCGAGCTCCTGCAAAATCGTCTTCACAGCCTCCGCAATTCTATCTGCTCGAGCCTGCTCTTCTTCTTCGCTTTCATCAACCCTCTTGCGAGCCCCAATACTAGGCCACGACAACCCATCTTTCTCCACAGGAGGATTCAACGTGTATGGCGACGCTGGCCTGATGTTCAAAGGCGTAGAGTTCCGTTCAAGGTCGCTCACCTGCGAAATGTGCTTGTTCTCCATATAGTATGATTAATTGATATTAAATAAAATGTGTCAACTTCAAAGTGAAAAGACAACAAAAAAATTTTAATTTTATTACACCACCAGATGTTACCACCCGATATCAATGTCAGCTATCCTGTAAGCCCCTAAAACCAACAAAACCAGCCTGTTTATGCCCCATTTCCCACCCTCTAAAGGTCCTTTTGGGTGATGGTTCAAGTGATGGCTCATCGAAATTTTTCACTTTTAATGTTCGGAACGAAGAAACGAAAAAAAAAAAAAAAAAAGGCCGAGCAAAGGCCGGCGATGACTAGCGAGGAATTGGACCGTGATATTACGTCGTTATTATCCGTGATATTACGTCGTTATTATGTATGACATTATGTAGGTAGGTGGGGCATGAAATCAGCTCAGTAGGGCCGGTGGTAGGCGTTGAAAACACGGCCTACACCGTGACAATCGACACATGGCACTTTGTCCAAGAGGAAGCGGACCTGGCCTGTTCCGTTACAAGTGGGACACAGGAATCCACCAATTCTGGGATCTCCTGGACGCACGTATATTGGATTGGCATTTGGGGCTGCTGGTGCTGGGCCTGGCACTGGGTTTACTGGGCCGTATACTATTCCTGAAGGGTTTACTGCAACAGTTATAGGGGCAGCTGTGACTGGGACAGCTGTTACTGGTGGAGCTGGTGCTGGGGGTGGCGGAGTGTAGAATTTAGACCAACATGTCTTGCACTTGTGGCCGTTTTTGATCTTGTAACCCGTATTTCTGCATTTTCTGCAATAGTAGCGAGGAGGATAGGTGAATGGGAGGTTATTATTATTATTATTGGATGGTCTTGGGGGTTGTTGAGGTGGGGCTCCACCATAGTATTCAGATTGCGTTTGGGAAGTGGTGTAACTGTAACTGTGACTCTCGCTATGGGTTTGGGGCCGTGCAGGCAGCGGAGGGGTGTTTGAGTTTCCTGTTTCTTGTGAGATTACTTCTTCATAAGTCGGTAGTCCGTCGTTTGGGCGTCCCATCTTATCTTAGCTATTGCTTTAGTTAGTGCTTTGATTATCTTTTGTGATGGGAAGTGGAGTAGATAATCGTTTCCAAAGTATACCGGCTCTTATAAACCATATGTATGTGCCTGAGTAATGAATGTCTGTTTAAATACTTGTAGTACTGGCTGCGCCGAGGCTTCGAGAAGGAAAGGGTTTTCAATGGCAGCAGTCATTGCACTGGGCTGAACTGATGCCGGGCGAAGCCCCGAAGTCCGGGTAACTAAGTGAAGATCTCTTTTGTGGAAAATATCTGGCGCAGATTAAGTATCACGTGGGTGTCAGTAAGAAGTCACTGACACCCACGTGACTTCCATTACAATGTCTGAATTTTTTTTTTTTTTTTTTGATTTTTTTTTTTTTCAGTTGGCGAATTTCGAAACTTATTTCGTGCTCTTCTCACACAACAACAACAACTAAGTAAGTATAGACCCTCAAAAACAACGGCACCAGCGTCTAGGCCTCAACGAAAGCGTCTGCAACAATATTCCACAATGAGATGGCTTTCTGAGTCGCAGCGTATGTGAAAAAATCCGGGATATCTCTCTCCTTCTCTCTCTTTTTTGTTTTCCCTCTGCCTCCCCCATACTAACAAGCTATATACAATGTACACACAGAATTCGGAGCCGTGTTCACCTTTGGCGGATGCCTCTTCTTTCTATTTGGCGTCCTCACGTTTTTCGACAGAGCATTGCTCGCCGTAGGCAACATTCTCTTCTTGCTAGGCGTACTGCTCATGATCGGTCCGCAAAAGACCGCCAAGTTCTTCACCAGACCCAACAAAAGAAGAGGAACGGTGTTTCTTGCGACTGGGATATTCATGATCCTATGCAAGTGGACGTTTCTGGGGTTTTTGATCGAGTCGCTGGGGATAGTCGGACTTTTTGGCGATTTTTTCGGAGTTGTGCTCCAGCTTCTACGGTCGATTCCGGTCATTGGTCCGATCCTGTCACATCCAGCGATCGCGCCAGTTTTGGACCGCATTGCGGGTGTTTCGGTGCTGCCAGTGTAATTTACGGCATCAGCAACACCATTAGAAGCGCAATTGCAAGGCAGTTGCGCTGCCACCACTAACTAGCCCATAGTAAGTGTGCATATATACATATACATATACATATACATTATTATGTATAGCAACGATAGATAGAGAAAGAGACGTCAGTCAAAAAAAGAATATTACTGGGGCGAGGGGTAACCCGGGGGAGAGTGAGAGTGAGAGTGAGAGTGGAGAATGAGGAACGTATTACCCTGACCAACACGTGACACAGAACTCCTCCCCCAAGGGCAAGCCCTCTGCCACCCACACACCCCAAACTCTCGCCACTTTCCAAAAAAATTTAAATTTTTTTTTTGCCAGCTCGCACTTCGCCCCCCCCTACACTTTACCCACTCTGTTGGCCCCCTCGATTACAAGGGATAAACACCTGTTTTCAACGCGTATATTTCACGTCCAGTTTGCAGTTAGTTTCAGCCTTTGTTTTGTCACTTTCAAGAAGGTATTGATTAGCAAGTTTCAGCACACAAGGCCCTAATTTTTTTTTTAGGTGGCAATTGGTTACCAGCGAGTCAGGTTTCTGGTTTACCAAGAAGAGAGTAGTTAGACTGGATATAGTGTATCAGAGGGTGGATATCAGAGGAATAAGTAGGTAGTGAGAGAGTGCGCTAGCAATGACAGGACACGGCAGCGACGAGATAGCCGCCGAGAATGTGGATGGCGGAAGTAGTGCCGCAGGACAAAACACAGGCCAAGACCAGGGCCTAGGACAAGGACAAGGACAGGGACAGGGACAAGACCCTGGTGTAGGTGCTGGTGCTGGTATAACTGCAGACGGAGAACCTGCCAAGCCGCCCGGCCGGGTAAAACGTCGGAGTGGACCTATAGGGACCAGAAGTAGACGCGCACCGCCCAAGAAGCCGCCGCGCGCGGCGCCTCGCGCCGCAGACGACGATGACGTATCATTCCATGAGGAGGATCTGGACGACCTAGAGGAGTCTGAAGAGTCGGAAGAGGACGACTCCGACGAGTATATTGATTCTGCGGACGAGCGTAAGCGCGTAGCGAGAAGGCGGGACCGCAGTTTCATTGTGAAGGACGATATGGACGGTTCTGGGGACGAGTCTATCAAGGAGACGGATCTAGAGCTGGATGACGATGACGACGACGATGATGATGAAGAAGTTAACGTAGGACGCGGACGTGGACGCGGCGGCAGGGGTCGCGGCCGCAGAAGAACGCGCATGGATGAAGAAGAGGATGAGGATGAGCACGAACTTCTCGAAGAGGAAGAACAGCCGCGCAAATTGCGTACTAGGACGAGGTCTATGCGGGCCAGTGGTGCCAGCGGGGCCAGTGGTAGCGGCAGCGGCAGCGAAAGTGATGGCGTGGGCGGCAGAAGGAGGCGTGGGCGCGCGCGCACGCGCACGCGCCGGTCTACGGCCGAGGCGCTATCGCTTGCGGACGAAATCCGCGAGTTGCAGGAGGACAGTCCGATTCGGGAGAAGCGGTCGTTGCGCGAGCGCACGAAGCCCGTGAACTACGCAATTCCGCCACCGCTGTCGGAGACCCAGGCGGCTGGTCTAGCCGCAGGGAACACATACCCAGGCGAAACGGGATATTTAGCCGCCGCTGGCGCCCTCAATGGTGTACCTAACGTGCAACCAATGGCGAATGGTAATGGTAACGGAATTAGCAATGGTAACGGCAATGGCCTAGGTCTAGGCGCCGCCGGTGCCGCCGGCGGGTTCTACCCGACCGCGTCGTTCCAATCTCCGCGCGGCAAGCGCGGCCTCCACGCCGGAACCAGCTTCGGCCCCATCAGACGGCTATTTCCGACAGGCGGGCCCTTCGGCGGCAACGACGTGACCGCCATTTTCGGCAAAAACGTCCAGTTCTATAACAACAACGAACAGACAAACAAGTTTCTCGACTCGGACTCCTCGGACGACGAAATCCTACCGCTCGGCGCCGCCGAGGACCCGGAAAAGAAGAAGCTCAAGGAACAGAGGAAGCTCAACAAAAAGAAGAAGCCCGAAATCGCAGACCTCGACCCCTTGGGCGTCGACATGAACATCAACTTTGACGATGTCGGCGGTTTGGACAACTACATCGACCAGCTCAAAGAAATGGTCGCGCTCCCGCTCTTGTACCCGGAGCTATACCAGAACTTCAACATTACCCCGCCTCGTGGTGTCTTGTTCCACGGACCGCCGGGAACCGGTAAAACGTTGATGGCCCGGGCGTTGGCGGCTAGTTGCTCGAACGAGAAACGGAAAATCACGTTTTTCATGCGCAAAGGTGCAGATATCCTCTCGAAATGGGTCGGTGAAGCCGAGCGGCAGTTACGGCTTTTGTTCGAGGAAGCCAAGAAACAACAGCCGGCGATCATCTTCTTTGACGAAATCGACGGGCTTGCGCCAGTCAGGTCCTCGAAACAGGAGCAGATCCACGCCAGTATCGTGTCGACGATGTTGGCGCTCATGGACGGTATGGATAACAGGGGCCAGATCATCATTATCGGGGCTACCAATAGACCGGACGCAGTGGACCCTGCGCTTAGAAGACCGGGTAGATTCGACCGTGAGTTCTACTTCCCTTTGCCCGATTTGCACGCGAGAGAGAAGATCTTGCAGATCCACACCAAGAAATGGGACCCACCAGTGTCGCCGCAATTCATCAAGAAACTCGCAGGGCTCACCAAGGGGTACGGTGGTGCCGACTTGCGGGCGCTCTGTACCGAGGCATCGTTGATCAGCATCCAGCGGAAGTTCCCGCAAATTTACAAGAGCGACGCCAAGTTGAAGGTGGACCCGAAAAAAGTGGTAGTGAAGGCACGTGACTTCATGCTTGCGTTGCAGAAGATCGTTCCCTCGTCGGCCAGGGCCTCGGGCTCGTCGCCACAGCCGTTGCCCAAAGCGGTGGAGCCCCTCATGGGCGACCAGTTCGCGAAAGTGCGCGACCAGTTGGCCAAGATTTTGCCCAAACAGAACGAGCGGCTCCAGTCCGGATCCTCCATCATCCAGTACTACCTCGAGAACGAGGACGTGGACGAGGACGGCAATGGCTCTGGCCCAGATGACGACGGCAGCGGGTTCGACAGACACGAGTTCTTGGAACGTATTAAGAAGTCACGTGTTTGGAAACCAAAGCTCTTGATCACAGGCCCGGCCGGTAACGGGCTGCAGTACATTACGTCTGCGACGCTCAACTTCTTGGAAGGGTACAACATCCAGATGCTCGACATCCCAACGATGGTCTCGGATAGCACCAGGACGATGGAGGCGACGCTCGTGCAGACTTTTGCAGAGGCAAAGAAGAGACAGCCTTCGGTCATTTGCATACCTAACTTGGAGCTCTGGTTGCAAGCGGTGCCCCAGAGCTGTCTAGTGACGTTGACTACGTTGTTCAGATCATTACAAAGCACAGACAATGTCGTATTGTTGGCTATTGCCGATGGGTTGTCCCGCAGTGAGATCAACGAAGCGCCACTTTCGATGTTTGCGTTTGGATCCAACGTCATCGAGATCCACAGGCCATCGTCTAGCCAGAGACACGAGTATTTCCAATCTGTTGCCGATCTAGTTAAGATGAAACCTACTCAGTACATCGAGTCCAGGAAAAGAAAGAAACCTTTGAAACAGCTTCCAGTGGCCGATGAGCCGTTGCCTCATGAGGTGGATGAGACTGGCCGCGTGCTCACAGAGGAGGAAAGGCTCAAACTCGAGTTGAAGAAGTTCCAACACCAGGACATGAAGTTGAAAAATACTTTGAAGATCAAGTTGTCGGGCTTGATGGATCTTTTCAAGAACCGTTACAA
This sequence comes from Kluyveromyces marxianus DMKU3-1042, assembly GCF_001417885.1. NCBI lineage: Eukaryota > Fungi > Ascomycota > Saccharomycetes > Saccharomycetales > Saccharomycetaceae > Kluyveromyces > Kluyveromyces marxianus. Next base: position 1,044,700 of record NC_036025.1, read on the forward strand.
GCGGTTCCGTAAGCCTCCGATCGACGACGCATACTTGGTCCATTTGTTCGAGCCGGAGTCCTTTGCCGCAAACCAGGGATGGCAACCGGCATACGTTAAGGATGGTGATATGATCTTGGAAGTGGCTACTGGGAGGAAATTCTACAACATGGACCTCGATATCATCGAGGAACGGTTGTGGAACGGGTTTTACTCGGAGCCAAAACAATTCTTAAAAGACATTGAGCTAATCTATTTGGATGCTACCACATCTGCCGACAGAGAAAGAGTTATCAAGGCATCGGAAATGTTTGCCAACGCTCAAGTCGGGATCGAAGACATCTCGCAACCTGAATTCGTGGCGGAATGTAAGGCTACTCGCCAAAGGGAACTTTTAAGACAGGAACTATTCTTGAAGGAAGAAAAAGAACGTATTGAGAGAGAGCAACAGGAAGTTACCGAGGTGATCCCAGAGGACTCGGCAGCACAAGTTGAACTCACTACAGCATCCGGCAATCAGGTCCAATCTCAAGCACAGCTGAACGCCAATGAGAAACTACCACCTGCAGAAGAACCGGCTTCAATCCAACCTTACGAAGTGCCACAGCAATCAGCAACTGAAGAAAAAGCCAATGGCGATTTATCCACTTTGAATGACAAAGAGAATGATGAAGCTATGACAGATTCTACGCCTCCTACACAGCCTGACGCTCAAAAGGAACAAAAACTGGATGGCAAACCTGCATCTGCATCTGAATCCAAGCCTGAACCTGAATCTGAACCTGAATCTGAATCTGAATCTGAACCTGAACCTGAACCAGAGTTCATTTACGATATTGCTCGCATCAACGACTTAGTCTCTGCCTTAGAGAAACGCACGAAAAAGTTTACCGTTGAGAAGTTGGAAGAGGTTTATTCAGTCATTACCAATATCATCTGGGATGACAGACTTTCTTGGGACAAGACAAAGACCATTGAAAAATTGGAACAATTTGTTGAAACATTACAAACCTCGAAATAGGACAGAATCATAAAAAATATTAACATGAACATGAATGACTAACTACAGCGTGTATATATATATATATATATATATATATATATATACAATACATGAACCTCTTATCTGTTTTTAAAGCACACACATAAAAGGTTTCAAAAACTTATTTTTTATCCTATTGAGATCTCTCTACATTCATAAAGCACACTCTTGTATCTCTGAGACCGCGTCTAGGAGCTCCCCGTCATTCCCATGTTGTGAGAACGCTTGGATACCGAAAGCATGTCCAACGGGAATCGATATTGCTGGAAGGCCAGACAAGGAGATAGGCATAGTGAAAACATCGTTAATGTAGGTATTCAATGGGCTCTTTTCTTCCTTGCTTAAAACCTCCTCGTATGTGGTTGGAAGCGATGTTGACGTTGGAGCTAACATGATATCAACACCTTCGTGATTAACCGAGTTATTGCTCAAACAATTGGGGAACCTGAATGCACAATCAAAATCGTTAATTAATTGCACTCTTAATCTCTGAGCTTTGATATAGTTGTTTTTAAAGGCCTCAGAACACAAGTTGTAATTACCCAAGATGATTCTATTTTGAACTTCTGGTCCAAAAGCAGACCTCGTTGGTGTGAATAAAACTCCGTCTTCGATATCAGAGTCGGCTCTGTAGCCATATCTAATACCATCAAATCTGGAAAGGTTGGACACTGCTTCAGCCGGAGAAAGAGTATAGTATATAGACAACGCATGTTTTACCGATGGAATGGATACAGGATATACCTCATGTCCCCTTGCCATCAAATTCTTGATAATTCCGGCCAACTTCGATTTGAATTCCTGAGGTATGTTCTCCTGCGAAAATTCCTCTGGTACACCGATCCGTAATTTCTTCTTCTTGGAACTCAGTTGTTCAAACTTGTGTCTGACTTCTTCACTCAATGAAGTTGGATCCTTCTCGTCATGTTTGTCAAGGATTGTAAACACTTTCTTTACAATATCGATATCTTTGGCCATTATGCCAACTGTATCCAAACTTTGAGCATATGATATCACACCGTACCTCGAAATACGTCCGTATGATGGCTTGAACCCATATACAGATGTGTATGAGGCAGGAAGCCGCACTGAACCACCAGTATCTGTACCCAAGGAGAAATCAACCGTATCAGCTGCTACTGCTGCTGCTGAACCAGAGGATGATCCCCCTGCTATTATCCGGTCCTTAGCATCAAATAACGGGTTGAAGGTGGGTCCAAAGTGCGAATGCACACCTGCTGATCCCATACCAAACTCATCCATGTTGGTTTTCCCCGCAATGACGGTCCCTGCTTCCAAAAGCAGGGAAACTACTGTTGCATCAAATGGTGACTTGTATCCTTCTAAAATTTTGGATCCACAAGTTGTAGGCATATCCTTCGTGACAATGTTGTCCTTGATTCCAGCCACAGTATAGCTTAGTGGTTTATCAGATAACTCGATGTTCTTGATTTGATTGGCTGCGTTCTCATTGATATGCGTGAAGACATTATACTGATTCTGGACTTCAGGTATTCGGTGGAGCTTTGTTAGAGCATTCCTAAGTGACATTTCGAAACACGCTTCTACTTCTCCCTTTCTTCTCTTCCAAGGATTACCTGTGCCACAGTATACTTAATATTAGCTCCCCAATGGCTCTTGTCCCACTGTCTTGTGTAGTTTATCCATGTTCTTCTCAATTGTGAGTTTGTTGTAATTAAAGATTTAAACAAAGGCTTTATCATATATTAGCTTTACTTATGGAAAGAATATACAGCATATGACATGGTTTTACACAAATAAAGCCACTTTACGTTCCGAATTGAGGAGCAACAGCTAGCCCCAATTAAAAATATGGCATCTGAGATAATTGACTTGTCTGCAAGCGTGGAAGAGTTCGGATTAGAACCTGATAACACAGGGAAAGTGATATATGAAACAAGCGATGTTGATGAAAGTGAAGTTGAAGTCTCGAAGGGGCCCCAGAACGAGGATATTATAGAAGATCCGGTATCAGATGTTGCTAATAGTACCGAAGTATATGAATCTACACAACTAAGTGCAGATCAGACTGATTTCTCAGGAAGATTGGACTCTCTGCCTACATACAAAAGTCGATTCGTTAAGGAAACCCCAAAGCAGAAACTGGCAAGGATCCAGCGCGAGATCTTGGAAGTGCAGCATGAACTGGAGGTGGAGAATTCCAATTCAAACGAAAAGGACCTTCTAGATGTTAAAAACTTATACAAATCACTTTCCAGATTCAATACTGAGAAGATGGGAGAGCTTCAACGCCGGTTATTGTCCGATAGCGAATCACAGGAGACAGAAACTGTGCGTCTACCGAACATAAAGTTAGATCCAACGTCCATAATGAAATTGGAAAAATTGGAACAGAAACTGACCTCAATGGAATCTCAGATAGGCATTTCTACCGACGCTAGGTCTTCGAAATCGATTATATCCACTATCAACGACATATACAGGGACATGAATATCCTCAAGATGGATGAGCAATCTCTAACCAATTTCCAAAAACGTATGAAAGAAATCAGCGACCAGTATGACCAATCCATCATTGGCAGAAGAGCCCAGAAGGACCCCGAACTTATGACCGAGATCGAAAAGAAGATGAAAACTACAGAAGCAAAACTACAAGACATTTACGTCAATTACCAACTGTTAAACAGATATTCAAAACTTATACCGCAGATAACACAACGTCTAAAATCCCTTAGCTCCTTACATGGCTCTATAAATGATATGAACAACACTGTGGCACAGATAAATGACCACATTTCTTCCATGGATGGTCAAATCGAAAAGTGGTCCACCCTAGTAAATACCGCTAACGATGCTCTCACTTCGCATGAAACTGCTTTCGACAAGAAGAAAAACACTCTAGAGGCACAGCTACATGAAACAGAATCCCGCATAACGAAATTGCAGTCTAAATAGCTCTCATTTTAGTCATATTACCTTACATAACTTGACTCTTTACCTCACAGTCGTGTGTCACTTTTACAGGTATTTTATTTTTTCAGCGATCATAACGATTTTGGCCTTTAATAATACTGTTAAAACCTTTGAAAAGGACATCGGTTAGCAAAAGTTCAACTTTGAAGAGGCCATTGACCACCAACAAGTGACCAAACGGACATAAAAGGCTCTAGTTTGGTATAATAGGAACCGGTGTGTATATTGGTCGGATTTGTTTTCCAATTTTTAGCACTATGAGCACTGCATATTCGGTTCATTCTGTGGGCTCTTATATGAAAGCGATGGAGGTAATGGTTGAATCCGTACAATCATTCCCTCCATTGGAGAATTATATGGTACCAGAGGTTGATAATGAGTTAGAAGATGATACGGTTAATAATAATGGAGATAAATTGCTAGTTATGTCTCAGGATAGGAATGAATGGGATGAGATATTTGATCAATTTTCCAACCTTTCTTCTGAGAGGTTGCAGAAGTTGATAAGCAATAAGCACTCTACATCGAACGCGCAGTCGCAAATATTTAAGGAACTGTTTAGGTTGCTTGATCAGGTGGAATCGGATTTCCCTAGGGATCAGTTACTTGAGCAGTTGATTGAACTTTTGCGGAATAATGAAAGCACTGGGACTGCAGACCAAGATCTCTTCGACTATTTGGGAGCCGAGAACATTGAATTGATTTCGTTTTTGTTAGAGCATCAGGACGTGTTAAAACAGATGCCAGTTCCTAGTGCTTCTGGTAATGATGCTGATGATGGCAGCAGGTTTATGACGGAAGAAGATATTAGAGCGCAAGTGATGATGAATAGAGAGAAGGGCAAAAATGCGAAGTTAGCCCCAATGCAGAAAAGAGTACGGTACCCCCATGTGTTCAGACAATATGAGGATGGTGGATCCTCGATGCTATCGTTTGCTGGTCAAAAATTTGCTCTTCCTATTGGAAGCACAAGAGCGACGTTCCAAACCCATGAAGAAATCACCATACCCTGTGCCACACCAAGAAAAAATTTCAACGTACCGTTGGTAAAAGTTAGCGATTTAGATGAGTACTGCCGTAAAGTATTTGAATACGAGTATTTGAATAAAGTCCAGTCTTTGGTTTACCCGGTGGCATATAATACAAATGGTAATATGTTAATTTGTGCACCTACCGGTGCTGGTAAAACTGATATTGCCCTATTAACAATCCTTAATACCATAAAGCAGTTTTCGATGATAAACGAAGAAGGTGGATTTGACATCCAATATGATGACTTTAAGATCATATACGTGGCTCCTCTAAAAGCGTTGGCTGCTGAAATTACGGACAAGTTTGCTCGTAAGCTTGCGGTATTTGATATTAAGGTTAGGGAACTTACTGGTGATATGCAACTAAGTAAAAAAGAGATCTTAGATACGCAGGTTATTGTGACCACTCCGGAAAAGTGGGATGTGGTAACACGTAAGGCTAGTGGGGATAATGACCTTACCTCAAAGGTGAAACTACTAATTTTAGATGAAGTGCATTTGCTTCATGAAGATAGAGGATCTGTCATTGAGAGTTTAGTTGCTCGTACACTTAGACAGGTCGAAAGTTCACAAACTATGATCCGTATTCTTGGTCTTTCGGCTACACTACCAAACTTCGTGGATGTTGCTGATTTCTTAGGTGTCAATAGAAACGTCGGTATGTTCTATTTTGATCAATCTTTCAGACCCAAATCTCTTGAACAACATCTAATAGGATGTAGAGGTAAAGCCGGAAGTAAACAATGTAGAGAAAACACAGACAAAGTGGCATACGAAAAGGCTGCCGAAATGAGAAGGCTTGGCAATCAAGTAATGATTTTCGTCCATTCAAGAAAGGATACGGTGAAAACTGCAAGAACGATGATTAGTATGGCAAGAGATTTCCATGAGATGGAATTATTTACTAGCGACGATCCATCAGCCTCTTTCTTCAAAAAAGAATTATCAAAACAGAAGGATAAGGATTTGAAAGAACTCTTTCAGTCCGGGTTTGGTGTTCATCACGCAGGTATGTCTCGTTCGGATCGTAACATTACGGAGAAAATGTTCAAGAGTGGTGCAATCAATGTTCTTGTGTGTACTGCAACATTAGCTTGGGGTGTTAATTTACCTGCAGATTGTGTTATTATCAAGGGTACACAAGTTTACGATTCCAAGAAGGGTGGGTATACAGATCTTGGTATTTCTGATGTTATTCAAATTTTTGGTCGTGCTGGTAGACCTGGTTTCGGTGCGGAATTCGGTACTGCATACTTATGTACTTCTAACGACCGTTTAGACCATTATGTTGACCTCATCACTCAGCAGCATCCTATAGAATCCAGATTAGGTGCGAAGATTGTTGACAATTTGAACGCTGAAATATCTCTTGGAACAGTTACTAACGTTGAAGAAGGTGTAAAATGGTTAGGTTACACTTATATGTTTGTTAGAATGAGACAAAATCCTTTCACATATGGTATCGACTGGGAAGAAATTATTAACGACCCTCAATTATACGATAAAAGAAGACAAATTATTATTACAGCTGCTCGTCGTTTGCACTCATTGCAAATGATTGTTTTTGACGAAGTTTCCATGCACTTTATTCCAAAAGATTTAGGGAGAATTGCTTCCGAGTTCTATTTATTAAATGAATCTGTGGAGATATTCAACCAAATATCAGACCCTAGAGCTACTGAGGCTGATGTGTTAGCCATGATTAGTATGAGTAGTGAATTTGATTCTATTAAATTCAGAGAAGAGGAATCCGGAGAGCTCAAAAAATTATTGGACACTGCAGTAGAATGTCAGGTATCTGGTGATGTCGACAGTTCTGCTGGTAAGACGAATGTCTTACTTCAAGCTTATGTGTCACAAAGTAGAATCAATGATTCTGCACTAAACTCCGATGCCAATTATATCGCGCAAAACTCTGCTAGAATTTGTAGAGCTCTTTTGTTTATTGGTATCAATAGGAGATGGGGTACATTCTCTAGGGTTATGCTAGACATTTGTAAGTCTATTGAGAAAAGAATGTGGGCATTTGATCATCCTTTATGTCAATTTCATTTGCCAGACACTGTACTAAGAAATATAAAGGAAAAGAATCCTAGCATGGAGATGTTATTGGATATGGACTCTCGCGAATTAGCAGACCTTGTTCATAATCAAAAAATGGGAGGTAAACTTTACAGAATCATCTCACGTTTCCCTAGAATCGATATTGATGCAGAAATATTCCCAATCACTACCAATGTTATGAGAATACATATTTCTTTATCTCCAAACTTTGAATGGGATTATCATGTTCATGGTGATGCTCAATTCTTTTGGGTGTTTGTGGAAGAATCCAACCAATCAAGTATTCTTCATTTTGAAAAGTTCATTTTAAATAAAAGACAGTTGAGCAATCCTCATGAAATGGACTTCATGATTCCTCTTTCAGATCCTTTACCACCTCAAGTCGTCGTGAGAGTGATATCGGATACCTGGATTGGTTGTGAAACAACACATACAATTTCATTCCAACATTTGATCAGGCCGCATAACGAGACACTTCAAACAAGGCTACAAAAGCTCAACCCTCTACCAACAACAGCTTTAAAGAATCCATTGATCGAATCGATATATCCTTTCAAATACTTTAACCCAATGCAGACGATGGTTTTCCATACATTGTACCATTCTAATGTTAGTACTTTTGTGGGTTCTCCAACGGGTTCCGGTAAAACTGTTGTTGCAGAGTTAGCCATATGGCATGCATTCAGAGATTTCCCAGGGAGTAAAGTCGTTTACATTGCTCCAATGAAAGCCCTTGTAAGGGAAAGAGTGGATGACTGGAGAAAAAGAATTACTCCAGTAACAGGAGATAGGATCGTTGAATTGACTGGTGATTCTGTTCCAGATCCCCAAGATATAAGGGATGCAACGATCGTAATCACAACTCCAGAAAAGTTTGATGGTATCTCTCGTAACTGGCAAACGAGAAAGTTCGTTCAGAATGTATCATTGGTAATAATGGATGAAATTCATTTATTGGCCAGTGATCGTGGTCCAATCTTGGAGATGATTGTCAGTCGTATGAACTATATCTCTTCTCAAACGAAGAAACCTGTTAGACTCTTGGGTATGTCTACCGCAGTTTCAAATGCATTTGATTTAGCAAGTTGGCTAGGTGTTAAAGAAAACGGATTATACAATTTCCCATCTAGTGTTCGTCCAGTTCCTTTGAAAATGTATATTGATGGCTTCCCAGACAATCTCAACTTTTGTCCCCTAATGAAAACAATGAACAAACCAGCTTTCATGGCCATTAAACAACATTCTCCAGAAAAACCTGTTTTAATCTTCGTGGCGTCACGTCGTCAAACTAGATTAACTGCTTTAGACTTGATCCACCTTTGTGGTATGGAAGATAACCCTCGTAGGTTCTTGCATATTGACGATGAAGAAGAATTACAGTATTATATTTCAAAAGTTAAAGATGATACTTTAAAGCTTTCATTACAATTTGGTATTGGGTCACATCATGCTGGTTTGGTTGAGAGCGATCGTGAAATATCACATCAGCTCTTCCAAAAGAGTAAAATTCAAATATTGGTTGCCACTTCTACGTTGGCTTGGGGTGTTAATCTTCCTGCCCATCTAGTTATCATAAAGGGTACCCAATTCTTTGATGCGAAGATTGAGGGTTATAGAGACATGGATTTGACTGATATTCTCCAAATGATGGGTAGAGCAGGTAGACCTGCTTATGATACATCTGGTACTGCTATTGTATACACTAAGGAATCCAAAAAGATGTTTTATAAACATTTCTTGAATGTCGGTTTCCCAGTTGAATCATCCTTGCATAAAGTGCTTGATGACCATATGGGTGCTGAAATTGCATCTGGCACTATAGGTACTAAGCAAGAAGCACTTGACTTTTTGAACTGGACATTCTTATTCAGAAGGGCACACCATAACCCTACGTACTATGGTATTACTGATGACACGACTACAGCTGGTGTCAATAAATACTTAAGTGAACTTGTTAACCAAACTCTCGAAAATCTTGAGGAATCCTCATGTGTGGAGATATACGGCTCTAACATCTATGCAACTCCATTTTTGAGTATATCGTCTTACTACTATATTTCGCATAAGACTCTTCGTACTCTTTTGAAGCACATCAACAAGAATGCAACCTTCCAAGATGCTTTGAAATGGCTCTCACTTGCAGTGGAATATAATGAGCTTCCAGTGAGAAACGGTGAAATTATTATGAATGTGGAAATGTCAGCTCAATCTAGGTACTCTGTTGAGTCAACGTTTGTGGATGATCTTGAGTTACCAATGTGGGATCCTCATGTGAAAGCATTCTTGTTGTTACAAGCTTACCTAAGTCGTGCTGAGTTGCCAATTGTAGATTACCATCAGGATACTGTTTCTGTGCTTGACCAGTCTTTGCGTATATTGCAAGCATACGTTGATGTTGCTGCTGAGTTGGGATACTTCAAAACAGTGTTAACATTAATAAGGGTTATGCAATGTATAAAGCAGGGCTGTTGGTACGAGGATGATCCACTATCACTATTGCCAGGAGCACAATTGAAGAGAGATAACAATATTGCGTTTGGTGATGACGGGTGGCCATTATCAGAAAAGGAAGGCTATAAGATGAATTTGGAATCATTGGCAAGGCTTGAGAGTACCAATAAAGGTAAACTGAAGAGCATTATGAGCAGACACTATAAGGTTGACGCTACACACCAAAATAAGATGATGAAGACAGTTTCTAGGCTACCTATTCTCGATGATATCGAGTTTGCACCACAGCACAATAGCGAATCGCTGGTTATGACAGCCACTCATCACAACAGGATACCCAAAGATTTCACAATTTATTGCTCGAAATATCCAAAGACTCAAAGAGAGTTATGGTTTGCAATTGGGTACGTTGGCGACGAGCTATTTATGCTAAAGAGGTGCCAACCAAGGCCGAGCGCCCACGGTAAAGGCGGTTTGAGCTTCGACTTTGTCATTCCAGAAGAGGTTCGTGGACGTGAAGTAGACTTTGTTTTAATCAACGATGCCTTGGACATCAAGTATCACATGAAGCACAAACTTTTACCTTAGTCTATATAGATATATAGATAAATATATATATACATATACGAGTTGCTTACTCGAAGAAATCGTCTTCTTCCTCTTCTACGCCTTGGTTGTCCAAGTCTCTCTCCATAGCCTCTTCTTGCACTTGTTCCTCCTCCAACATCACACCAGTACTGTCCTTATTCAACCTCTTACCCTTGATGATATCTTCCAAAGACACCGGTAGAGTACCCTCGTCAAGCTGTTTAGCCACGAGACTACGGAACTCCGCTCTCTTGGCGTTAGTCTGCTCGACACCCTTGCGTTCTTCCTCAGACATCTTCTCAACAGAATCAGATGTAGCCGGATACAACGCAATGTACTTGCTCAATCTAGGGAAATTCACCACATAACACAAATCTATCGTTGCCTCGCGTAGCTCTTTCTGCAATTCCTTGTCCTCAGGCTGCGCAAGCACCTTCTTCGAAGCCTGCTTGTACTTACGCATCGCCTTCTTGCGCTCGAAAAACCGCACCATATGATATTTCTTCGCATTCTTACGCCCTATCTGTCTCAACTCAGCTTCTTTCAACTCAAACTTCAAACCTTCAAGCATACGCTCCTTCTCCACAATCACTGTGTCCGGCAATACGTCCCTTCTCTTCTGGAGAAGCCTCTCAACATTCCGGATTTGCTTCTTGATCTTATTCGCTCCAGCACCAATAACACTAGCTAATTGCAAAGAAGAATCGTGTCTTTGTCTGGGACGTTTCGACTTAGGGTTCATATTACTAATTTTATGCGTTACTGAGTACTACTGGCTAGCTGTCAATGAGTAACTGCCCTCTTTATCTCTCTTATTTCCTCTTCATTTTGTTCATGCGATGAGATGAGATGAGATGAGATTCTTTTCACCATGTTGATACATTTCTTTTTGCTTGAGATGAGCCAGCCAAAGACGTAACCAAAAGACATGGCATAACCAGAAAACATGGCATAACCCAAAGGCAGAGCCAACGGCCGCTAGCCAGCTAGCGGGACGGATGTGGACGGTCGCTTGGGAATCCAAATATTACACGTTATACACCTCAGCCAGTATATAAACATACAAAATGTATATAGACATATAAAATAAAAGATAGAAAAAAAACCAGAAGTCCATCCTACTGCAAAAAGGGTATTCGAGGGAAGGTCCCGCGGGCGCGTCCCGCGTTTGAGGGGCGTCCCGCCAGACGTCTTGATAGGACAGCTTTGAATATATATATAAATTGACCATAGAGCTTGACAATAACGACAGTTATTATTGTTAATAATTATTTTTTTTGTTGTTTTACGTTTTACGTTTTATTTCTTTGCTTGAAGATAGACAGACAAGCAAGCAGCCAGCGAGTCTGCCTCAATCCTTCTTCTTTCTGCCAAACAGACCACGCTTCTTCTTCTTCTTCTTCTCGCCGTCAACTGCTGGCGCCGGAGGCTGGTACACACCCTGCTGGTACGAAGTGTTCATATTGTCATGGTAACCACCAGCCGCACCGCCAGCCGCACCGCCAGTATACCCAGCAAACCCAGGCTTCACCCGGAACCCGTACTGCGGCGTCTCCAGCTGCTGTGCCCACGTAGGATCCCCAGAAATAGAGTACTCAAACCCTCTAATAGTATCCATAGGACGCTCGTCACGTGCTCTCAATGGATTTGAAACATCTGGCTCACGAATTGGAGCCCCAAACACATCCCTCAACTCCCCAGAATTCAAATAAGACTGTCTGTTCACGTTCTCCTGGAACTGGTCCGCTGCCTGCTCAAACGGCTGTGCCTCCTGAACTGCCTCGAGAATAGGATCATGCACATTCGCTGTCCGCACTTTCAAGTGCTCACGATCTTGTTTCGTAATCTTAACTTCCGCCGAACCACCAGACCCATTGCTTCCAGATCCTCCACGACTATGTCTTTTGAATACACCCATCTTTGCCAACTGATTATCTTCTCGATATTGCCTGCTCTTTACCCCTCTAATCTCCTTTTAATCCTTTTGCAAATGTGGTGTGTACCAGAATAACATTGTTTAAGCTTCAAGCATTCATCTTTTATGCAAACGAAGCTTTTTCGTTTGATTTCTAAAAAAAAATTCCTGGGTCGAGAAATGCCTAGACGGGGGCGCAGGGGAGGGGTCTAGCCAAGCCCGAAAATGTTACGTCTCTCGAGCAACGGCATTCTCGAGGTCGAGGTCGAGGCGTTGAGAGTGGCCGGCGTTGGGACTGGCCTTCGGCCAGCCAACGCCTGGCTTGGTGGCATACACCAGCTCTTGCACATTGGGATATGTATAAGTATGGTATATACATACATATATATATATATATATATATACATACATACATATGTGTATACACATATGTATGTATGTCTCCTCCTGCTCCCCCCTCGCCTATGCACACACCTTGACGATGGCAGCCTTGACGACTTTGAAGGCCTCGTAGAGCTGGACGTCGTCCATGGCTGCGTTGCAGCATATGCTGATGTTGGGGGCAAGCGGTAGCGTTTCCTGCTTTAGAATTACGGCATCTCTTGAGATCAAGACGTTGCCCTCTTCGAGCGCAACGTCGACAATCTGCTGTAGGAACTTCTCCTCTTGTTCCCAGGCCTCAACGTAGTGGTCCGAAATGCAGTGTTGCTGTTGGTACTGGGACTCCTGGAAGATGGACTCGATGGTGGAGTTGAATCTGGCAAGACGTTCTTCGTCCGTGAGCTTGAAATGTAGCACGCTCGAGTCCGGATGCGACGTTACCTCGATGATTTTGTTTAGCTGCTCGTCGTGCTGGAACCAGTCGTGTAGGTTGTTGGCTAGCTGTTGTAGTTTCAGCACCGCAGAGTTGTCCTGGTCCATTAGTTTGAGCACCGCGGACGCGGTGCGCACCGCGTAAGGTGGTAGCGACGCAGAGAAACAGTATGCATTCGAGCCGATACGCTGGTGGCGGGCCATCACGCTGTCTCCCAGTACGAACCCACCTGTGGTACCAATCGCGGTAGCAAGCGACCCCACGGTGATGTCGATTGTCGAGGCACGGCTCACGTTGTAGTACTCGGCAAGGCCACGGCCCGTGCGGCCCAATACACCGATCGAGAATGTCTCGTCCACAAACAAACGGTACTTGTACGTATTCTTCAAACGGACTAACTCGGGCAATGGAGCGATCTCACCGGTACGGTGGAAAATCCCCTCCGTGACGATGAACTTACGTGGGATCGCAGGAAGCTTCTCCTTCTTCTCGGCCTCGTCCAACTCGTGCAACAAATTCTCCAACGACGCCATGTCGTTGTGCTTGTAGTAGTACACCGTGGATCTGCTCAATTGCAACGCGTTTTGCGAGCTCAATGAGATCTTATCGTCAGCAACAATTACGTCACCACGCTTCGTGAATGCTGGAATGACACTCGAGGACACACAAAAGTCTTGTCCGTAGAGCACGGAGCTTTCCGTGCCAAAGAACGCCGCTAGATCGTACTCCAAGTTGTAGTGCACGTCCTCGTTACCGTAGAACCCAGCAGGACCGCACGACCCGACACCGTAGTTCTTGATCGTGTCCTTGGCGACTTGCATCACCGATGGATGTGCCGTCAATTGGAGGAAGTTGAACGAACACAAGTTAAACACCGACGCATACGCTTCTTTCCCATTGTCACGCGTAATATCCACCACATTACGTGGCCCACTACCTTCACACACTGGGATCTTCGCCAACCTCCACTCGGTCCGCTTATCAGGCATCACAATCGGTTCAGGCTGCCATTCCTCGATCAAATTGTCGATCTCACGCTCGCTCAACTTGGGCTGGTCCACAGCTCCCTTCTTCTTGGGCTTGCTGAGGAAGTACACAATACTGTAGATCATCAATAGTGCCTCCACAAACGTCCTGTATGGGTCATCTTGGTGCGATTTCTTCACATAATCAATGATGTAATGTGCTCCTGGAATCAGCTTGAACGTCTTAATAAAGTAGAACCAAATGTATGAAGCAGAGCTCACAATCGCACTGGGCACCGGAATGCTGTTGGGAAGCACCTCAGGCACTTCTTGAGGGTCAATCATCTCCTTTGTGCCAATGGTGAAAACTAATTTTTGGTGGTATTAAAACAGAAAAGAGAGAAAAAACGGCCAATGGGGCTCACTGAACTGGTCCAAACGGAGATCTATGCTATTCTATCGGATGCACAATCTCTCAATCAGTACGCACTAGCTGCCAAAACGATCGTGATAGGGCCTGTTGCGGTCCTTTCTCAATTTTCTTCTTGTCTTGAAATGTTGTATGTTATTGTATATCTTGTATATATCTCGTGTAATACAATAACAAAAGTGATATATATTGTTTTAATTTTACAGTGAGGAAGCGGGAGGGAAAGTAGCAAGAGGAGGGGGGCCAAAGGGGGCCAGCAGCTGCTGGTCCTGACCATCTACCAGTGGCACGGCATGACACGGCATGGCATGGCACGGCTTGGCTTGATCCTAGAGTCAGAGTTAGAGTTACAGACAGGGATCTGCAGTGGATGGTGCGGTGCGGTGTGTGGGTGTTCCTCAATACACAGACCGATATGGTCACGTGCTGTTCTCCGGGTAATACCTTTCGTACGCGGTGATATTAATGTGGTCACCCGGAGTTATCACGTGATACAAATTGGAAGGAGAAAAACCCAGCGAAGCATCCCCCGGGTAACACCGGAGTAGGGGGCAAGTACAGAAAAAAAAAATAAAAAGGAACTGCCGCCGTTACCCCCCTGAAAAATTGCCGCCACCCTTCTTTTTACCCCCTGAGAATTCATATATAAAAGGAGCAAAATAGGGAGTAAACAAAGTATAGATTTTATCTCTTCTTTCTTCCCAGATACAGGTTGAATAATTAACCGCTGAACTTATTTTGGAACACATTTGTTTTGTTTTGGGATAACTCAATACTGACTAACTGTAACTGCATTGAGGAACTTTTGTGTCAAAGTAAGTATAGGTGAGGTAAGTGGCTGCAAAAAAAATTGGGCCCCGTTTGCGAATTAAGTGGTTTTTTTTTTTTTGTGTGTGGACTATATATATAGTGTAAAGCAAACTAAACTGAAACTAAACTGAAACCCCCGGTCAGAGCTATAACTAGATTAGATTAGCGCTAGAAGCTGAATAAAGAAAATAGAAAACAGTAATAATGAGAGGCTCTGGTGTTTTGCAGGCCCTAGCGGTAGCTAGCTGCGCTAGCTACGCTTCTGCGTTTACTGTGCAGGATAAGTTGCACGGACAAACTGTGTTGGACAAGGCGGTTGATGCGTTGGGATTGGACGCGTCTGAGCTTTTGAGGTCGCTTCCGGGCCATTTAAAGACGGCTTGGAACGAAATGGGTATGTTGTATCCTCAGGAAGCCAGCCAGTTGGAGTTTGTTTCCAAGCCCAAGGGGAAGATTGTCAAGCACGACAAGTGGGACCATGTTGTGAGGCCAGAGAGCTTTGTGTCTACGGCTAGCGTCAACAACGACAACGTCGGGAACTACCAGTTGCGTGTGAAGAAGATCAAGGACCCTAAGGTGCTTGGCGTGGACCCCGACGTGAAGCAGTACTCTGGTTACTTGGACGTTGAAGACGAGGACAAGCACTTCTTCTACTGGTTCTTTGAGTCCAGAAACGACCCCAAGAACGACCCTGTTATCTTGTGGTTGAACGGTGGGCCAGGGTGTTCCTCTTTGACTGGTTTGTTCTTCGAATTGGGTCCATCTTCCATTGGCGAAGAGGTGAAGCCAATTTACAACCCACACTCTTGGAACAGCAACGCTTCCGTTATCTTCTTGGACCAGCCAGTCAACGTTGGTTACTCTTACTCTTCATCAGAAGGTGTCTCAAACACTGTTGCTGCAGGTAAGGACGTGTATGCGTTCTTGCAATTGTTCTTCCAGCAATTCCCCGAGTACGCCTCTGGCCAAGATTTCCACATTGCTGGTGAATCTTATGCGGGCCACTACATCCCTGTGTTTGCTACAGAGATTTTGTCGCACCCACAAGAGGAACGTTCTTTCAACTTGACCTCTGTTTTGATCGGTAACGGTTTGACCGACCCCTTGAGCCAGTACCCTGAGTACGAGCCTATGGCTTGTGGTCAAGGTGGTGAGCCATCTGTGTTGGACGAGGAGCAATGTGAAAACATGTTGGAAACGCTACCCAGATGTCTAAACTTGATTCAATCTTGCTACGAATACGAATCTGTTTGGTCATGTGTGCCAGCCTCCATCTACTGTAACAACGCTCAAATGGGTCCATACCAAAACACAGGTAAGAACGTGTACGACATCCGTAAGGAGTGCAAGGGCAACCTATGCTACGACGAGATGAAATACATGGACGAGTACTTGAACCTGGACTACGTCAAGGAGGCCGTGGGTGCCGAAGTCGACAACTACGAGTCCTGTAACTTCGACATCAACAGAAACTTCTTGTTTGCCGGTGACTGGATGAAGCCATACCACAAGCACGTTGCCGAATTGTTGGACCAAGACTTGCCTGTTCTAATCTACGCTGGTGACAAGGATTTCATCTGCAACTGGTTGGGTAACAAGGCATGGACCGATGTGCTTCCATACAAGGATGCCGAAGAGTTTGCCAAGCAACCAGTCAAGAAGTGGGTCACCTCTGTCGGTGAGCACGCTGGTACCGTCAAGAATTTCGACAAGTTCACCTTCTTGAGAGTGTACGGTGCTGGCCACATGGTGCCATTCGACCAACCAGAGAACTCCTTGGAGATGGTCAACGACTGGGTCAACGGCAAGTTTGACTTCAAGCACTAGCTATAGCAGAACAACAACAACAACAACAACAACAATTACGAACAGACAGACTTTTATATTGTATCTAAAGTAGTCAAAATAAAAACATACTTATCATACTCTTTCCTTTCCTTTCCCTTTTTCCATTCCTCTTGTTAAACGAACGAACAAACGACAAACAAAGAAAGCCTTTCTTAAATCATAGAAACAACTGGAAACAGGAAACAAAATAGAACAAACGATATAATATATATTTACATATTTGAACTAAATCAACTGATTGACCAAGGACAATAGTAGTACCCGTCAAGACTACGCCTAATACCTCTATACCATGGCTAAAGAAAAGTACGTGCCTCAAAACAGAGTGTTTATTCTTCTACAGTACATCGCTTGTGCTTTGGCACTAGTTGCTGCTGTTGAATACTTCAAATACAAGACCAGAATCTCATACGAATGGTTCCATTGTACTCCACAGTTTGCTCCATTGGGAAGCAACAGTCACAGTTCCTCATCGTCTGCTCAAAAGCTATGGGCTGTAGGTGGACCTTCATGCGATAAGAGAGGTGAATTGAAGACTATCATGAAGCGTATCACAATGGATTACGATCCCAATGAGGAGCCAGTGCGGTTCTGCATTGTGGAAAACCACCAGATCCCATCTATCCACTACCCTGTTGAGAACGGGAACAAGGGTGAGGCGGGCTATGTGTCCTATGTAGGGTACGAGCGTGACGCTGCGGCTGTCGAGGAAGCGTGTGCATCGCACGAGGCTACGGTGTTTAACTTGTGAGATGGATGTTAATGTATGTTTGTGTATATATACATGTATGTATACAGTTTGTGTGTTGTGTGAATTGCATTACTACAACTCTGGATCGTTTTTGATTGGGAGCGAGGCTGGCATTGATGATGCTGGGTCTGGGCCGGAGCCTGGACCGGAGCTTGGGCCTGGGCCTGGGGTGGTCGATGAGGCCTCGAGAGAGGAAGTGCTGCCGCTTTGTGCGGCAGCAGCAGCATTGGCTGCAACCCCTCCGTT
Organism: Kluyveromyces marxianus DMKU3-1042; assembly: GCF_001417885.1. Lineage (NCBI taxonomy): Eukaryota > Fungi > Ascomycota > Saccharomycetes > Saccharomycetales > Saccharomycetaceae > Kluyveromyces > Kluyveromyces marxianus. The sequence continues at coordinate 1,062,589 of NC_036025.1, forward strand.
GTACATGGGACAGGACTTGTTGGTTCTGATGTGGCCAATGGCACCACAGGTGGCACATCTTCTAGTGGTGTTCTTCGCCTTGGTGACCTTGCCGTCCTTGGTCTTTTCCCTAGCAGCTTTACGCGCCTGTCTTCTTTCCTTAGACTTCTCAAGCTTCGCCAATTGCTCCTCCAAGAGTTTCTTTTGCTTCAACTGTCTTTCTTCCTCGTTTTCACCACCGACAATGTTTATGTTGTCGTTGATTAGTTCTTCGAGACCCAAGTTGCGCTCGGCTTCCTCGCGTCTCTTTTCGTAGGCTCGTAGGTACCCCTGTATGACTCTAGGGTCCCGGATTATGACCGTTTGCCGTTGGATGATACCGTTGCTGTCTCTCTTCTTCCTGACGATGCGCAACACTTTTTCGTCCGGTCTTGTGGATGGGACGTTCTTGTTGCTTTCGTTCACGATATCAGGATCGTCCATCTCTTCGAATGGGTTCTGGATGCTTAGCGACTTCGCCTGGTGGTACCACGTCCTGCTAATTTCTTCCTCGTATGCCTTTTGTTGTTGTGCAACGTTATAACTATGGCCACCAGCAATGTGCGGCTGATCCTTGGAGCCCGATTTCACGAACCCACCCTTCATAGACGTCTTCAAGAACGAGAAACCTTCGCCACACCCGGTTGGGTCACCAGCACCGTGAATTTGAATCATCGCTCTCATTTGGGTTGCGTTTAAAAAGTTCTTTGTAGCATTCCAGAATATTAAATTCTCTTCTAGCTCTTTAGCCTTCTCTTCAAAGTTGTAGAAATCAATATCCTCTTGGAATTGCTGGCCGTAGTACATCGACTCCACAAGTGATACGTCCTCCGGCGTGATCATCTTCTTCACGTTTTCATTATCCAAGAGCACTTCACCTTCCTTCAACTTCCAGAACCCCTGGTCGTCACCCTCACGCTGGTACTTCATGAATTCCTTAAGCCTTTGTCTATTTTGCATGTCATTCTGTTCTGGGAAATGGCGTGCAACTTGCTTCACAAGCAACCTGTGTTCTGGAGATTTGTTTAGAATACGGTACACTACCATACGTAACCTGTTCTTACCCATCGCAGTGACTTTTCTCGAATTGGGACCAGGGACTTCAACAACAGGGAACGTTTGACCCACGGTGAACAGGTGATTGATTTGACGTAGATAGAACCTGTTTCCGGATCCGTTACCGGTACTTTTCACCAAGAGAAAATCAGTCTTTGATACCTCATGCTTGAATACAGGCGCTCTAATCATATTGTTGTACAACGTTGGAACAATGTTACCGGGACTCACGAACCCGAAATTCCAGAATGGTGATTTATCCTGTACACCAAGAACATGAGTTTCACCAACTGGTAACTTCGGCCTTGACGTGTCATTCTCGTCTGTCTTCCTATAGTAGTTGATTAGTTTGTTTGCCATACCAAATTTGGATAATGCAATTGGTTGTTGCTCGCTGAATTCCATCAAGAATACTTGAGCACTATCACCAACCGTTAAGTCTGAAGAGTGCTGGAAAATCTCGTGAACATCCTTACCCCTATCCTTCTTTCTCTTACGGGTTTTAATCTTACTGAACACGATGTTGGTCCCCGGTCTGATACGTTTACCAAAGTGATTTCTGTGGAAGTGTCTTAGTTGCTCTTTAGGTAGAAACACTTTGTAGAATGGAGATTGTAACCGTGTCGCAGGTTGAGAATGTTCGATGTTTAAGTTTGAGATGGTAGATCTGATTTTCGTTTGGTAATTCTTCTTCAAAATCTTGTATGTCTCGTCGTTCGATATATTGAACTTGGCTAGAAGAGATTTTTCGTTGTATGGTATCAATGGTTTTTTCGAGACCTTGGAAGTTGTCTCAATGGCAGAATCCTGGCTATCGTTAGGTAAGATGAGCAACTGTTCATCATTCATATCTATAGGCGGTTCTTTAGTTATCATTTTACCATTTATAATATCATCTTCATTCCACTCCCAGTCCTTGCCCGTCTCTTCAAGAGTATTTTCTACAGTGACAACTGACTTTTTGTCGCCATCACTACTGTTGTCACCTTTAGCATCTGCGGTGTCTCTGTCGTCTACAATTTTTTCATAATCCCATTCATCAGCCACAATCAAAAGATCCTCCGGTATCACTTCGTCGTGGTAGTCTCTTTTACTATCTACTGAGTCCTCTGGATATATTTCGTCAAGGGATACTTTGACCACGTTCCTTCTCGGCCTCTCTGTAAGCTCTGTAAGCGAACCCTGCCATGGCTTCGACGATTTAGTCCTCGTCTTGAAAAGCTTCCTAGTATCCTTTTGCACTTGAAACTGTATTTTTAGTGGTATCAGTGGCTTTAATACCCTATTACGAAGATAAAGTTCTCGTTGCCACTGATAATGGGCTAGCGGTTTAGGAGCAATCTTTGTCATTCGCAATACACGTCCAGGCTTGAGTTCCGGGAAATACGACTGGAACAACAATTCTTCTTCTTTTGCATTCTCCTCCTCCTCTCTTCTCCGCTGCTCCTCCATCTGAATCCGATGCTGCTCGTCATATTCGTTGAACTGGTGCTGTTCAGGCCCAAACGACTGGTATGTACTCTCCATGAAAAGTGCATTATTGCCCTGAACATCGAAAACTGGCTCACCATCGTCCTGTATCACGTCTCCATGCCCTATCAGCGTCATATACTCGTCTTCCCCTGATAAACTCCGCTGGAATGACCCTTCAACTACATGGCTACCGGCCCCATTTCGATTCGAAGGCTCCTCTTCTTCGGGCAATTCCTCATCTGCTAATTCATCTTCATCCTCAAAATCAATGGCATTCGGCAGATGTTCCGTCTCATCTTGCTTCCCGTCTGCACTAGTATAATTCGCAATCTCTAATGCCCCAAACTCTCCAGAAAACAATGCATTATACGCTTCATCTTCATGACTTAAATCCTTCTTCGCCTTTGCTTGCTTCTTGCCGCCGCTGCTTCCTGCTCCTCGAGGCATCCTGTTTAAGCTCCAGATTCAATTTTTTCCGCTATAACGTGCCTTTCTTGACTAAAAACACAATTTACAGCCTGTACTTGGCTACCGTTTGCCTTTGCGGGGGCTTCTTTCATTCGTATTTGTTATTCATTCTTTAGTATTAGTTGTTTGTTTCTTCAATATGTTTAAAGGATTTATTTGAAGAAATCAACACTTTTGGTAGGTTGTATCCGGGTAACACTCGTTATATTTCAGTAAATATGGTGAAAAGTGGCCCTTACGGTACCTTTCGGGGGGATATTTTGGTGTCATTCTAACGGCAACATGTACCGCAACCTGCTAGGGACCTTTCCTATGACTTTAACCAGTTCAATGGCCTTTTTGTCTATGTTTTTTACCCTATTCACCACTAGCATCGCTTTACCATTGAAGCTTTAAAGATCTTTTAAATATTGAGAACTTAAAGCCTAACCTTTGCAAAAATTATGAGAAACGATAGCAATTGGTTGGTATTTATGTTGTGAATACTTCGTTATAGGTCGGTATAGAACTATTAAATTCTAGTCTGGTTTGTTTTATCAACCAAGAACAAACATAATAATGTCATTAATAAGTAAAGCGAATCGTCTTGGAGGGTTCTCAAGCGATGTGAAGCATTGGGAGTACGAATGGACGTCTACAGCTAAGCAAAATGAGAATGGAACGGATGATAAGGTAAAATACAAGTTCAAGGAATGGGTGAAACAGGAGAATGCTGTTGTAGATATGGAAGAAGACGATTCTGACGTGTTGAACTTGGATGAATTCGATAGAACGAAGATAGCGAAGAAACATGTCCGCACACAGGAGAACGGGGGGCCAGAATCGCTATCTATCAACGATATACGAGGGGCTGTTGGGGGTTCTGACATTCCTGGGTTCTCTAGCTCGGACGCGAAGAAGGAAGCGGAGGCTAAGCAAGAGGCCAAATCTGAGACAAAGGAGGAATCAAAAGAGGAATCAAAAGAGGAATCAAAAGAGGAATCAAAAGAGGAATCAAAAGAAGAACCAAAGGATGAATCTACCAAGGAGGAATCTACCAAGGAGGAATCGAAAGATGAGCCCACCAAGGATGAAGAAGGTGATGTTAATATGGAGTAGATATCCTAAAAACTTTCCACTTATAGTGTAATTCTTATTTTGTATCTCTATATATACACAAATATATATATATATCTATATATTTTACAAGAGTGCCCGTTAATTTAGTTGATCCCGTTTTCATTAGATGGTTGTTGCTGTGGTGGCTGTAGTTGCTTAGGCTTCATTGCTTTAACGGTCATGAAACTTATAGCATCGCGAGCAGTCTTAACAGATTGTTGTATTTCCTCCTCACGTTTGGCTTTTTCCGAGAATCTAACATCCTTATCAAGTTTGTTCAACTCACCCATGATTTTAATCCATTCCCTAGTATCACCAGTACCAGAGCATACAAGAAGCATTGAAGATGGTGGTAAGTGTTCATATATCTTTGTGAACCTCTCCTTCAAATTATGTATTGCTATCTCTGGAGATTCCGCAATCTTGGTGTCCGGATTGTTACAAGTTGCAAACTGGCGTGCGAATTCTAACTCTCTAAGTCTTCCTACAAAGAAGTTATGCTCCTCGATGTGTTCACATATTTCATCGACAATCATTTGATCATCTTTGCACCTAACATGTAGCTCATTGCTGCTGTCCGATTTAAGGACTTTACTTTGCCTTGATGCAGAGTCATTCAATATCATGGAGGATACTCCACTCCGTGATAGTCTATGGAAAAGGTTTTCGGTATTGATACCAAGCCCAAATGCTAATCCATTTTGAATCTTCAACTTTGTCAATTCTAAACACGTCTTAGCATCTTCGTACGAATCATGCCCGAGACCCGTATCCTTTTGAATATCAATATTCAAATGCTCTGAAGCCAAATATTTAAGTCCTGGTTTAAACGGTGGACCTGCTTTGTGCTCGTAGATTATAGCTGTGTCAACAATCCTAGTATGTCTTACCTTTAGCACATTAAGGTCAGACTGTAACGAATGACCTATTAATACGTCATCAGTGCTTATTATTTTCAATAGGTCTTCTTGAACATCCTTCAAAGTTGTCGTGACGTCCCTTAACTTTTCTTCTGTAATACCACTATATCTTGTTAGATAATCGATGATTGGGACGTCTGGTTTCACTAACTTGTCATAAATCAATTTTTCGTTGAAATCCACGACACTGCAACGAGTTAACACTGGACCGTTATCCGATAAACACATTTCACAATCAATTGCAAATGTGTGTGGTGCTTCGTGTTCAAAAGATTTGGTGTTCACCCAATCCTTATATTCTGGTTTTGAGTAATTTTCTTGCAAGGTTTCCTTGAATTCGTCTGATAAACCAGGAGTTTCCAAATGAATAGGATAGTCATTTTCGATTAAGTTATCCACAGTCATTAGTAGATCATCCATGACAACTTTCTTCTTAGATAATTGTGCCCGCTTCTTTTCCTTTTCCTTCTTATTTAACCCAACATTAACAAAAGAGTTATAAGCAGAAAATAGGGAGTTCTTTGACCCTGGTGCACATAGAGGTAAATTATACCACTGCGCTTCTGGATTCGAAAATAGAGTCGGTGGAAGTGTATGACTGCCCGTTAGAGTCTCCAAATTGTCTGCAAAACTAGTGAGTTTTTCTTTATGCTCTGCATCTTTTGAAAAATCCTCAGGTAATAACCCTGGAACGAAAAGAACTATTATCTTTTGTAAAGCAGACCTATTATCAATTTGTAACCAGCTAGGAGCATTGTTTGTGTCTCTGAATGCGAAGAGTACAAGGTCTCTTAGGTCTTTTATAGATAGAGGCTTTGATAGTTTCTCTAACACGATGTTGACTGATTTCGTTGACTTTTTCTTCTTCTTTGGAACAGCAAGGGACGAAGTGCTCAAATTGTCACGTTTCAAATTATCTAGCGATGAAGAGCTTTGAACAGCACTAGACCTTCTTCTCCTTCTTTTTGATCCACTTTGGGTATTATTGATATCTGTTATTTCGTCATCTTCTTTCCCATCAGTAAAGCTAACACTATCCCTACTGCTACTAGAGCTAGGCGGGTGAAGTTTGCTCAAAATCTCATCTTTCGTTTCCGTGCCCTCACATATACTTAGTCTTTCCACTCTAGAGCGAACTGACAGTGAATTGTTGTTGCTGTTGCTGTTGTTGATGATGTTGTTTTTGGTATCAACCGTAGGCGATGGGGCCGCAGCCAGTGACTCGGTCGTTATTCCATGACTAATCTCTGCATTCTTGCCAGGCGAGACTAAAACTGCAGACTTTGGCGAACTGGATACACTGTTAGACATTCCTTTGGCTGAGCTAGCCGGAGTTATTCAGCGGAGTTCCCTTTACTTTTCAACGTTTTTAATTGAACCCTTTCTTCTGCAAGATCCAAATATTGGGATGTACAAACTCCACAAGGATATTCAATTGAAACAATTGTATACCAACCTTCACAAAAAAAGAGTTGCCTTATCCTAAGTACAATCGCGATACTGCTAGCACGACTACACTATGACTTCTGTAAACTCTTTTCTTGTTTTCTCTCCTAGTATAACCGCAAACTGAGTAGTTACACGCAAAAAGAAAAAGAGTTTGAAATAATGGTACTAAATGAAGTCCGGAGTAGTTCAGAAAGAGTCCACCAGTGTGCTTTAGGATCCACTTCCAATAAGGGAACACGTCCAGTATAGCTTCACTCACACTGTTGAGTCAGTCTCGAGAGAGATGCGATGAGATGAGCTTTCGAAAATTTTTGTGTCGCACTAAGATATCTGATGCCTTTGTACGATATTGTCGACTAAAGAATCAAGTGCATCATCGTCTTCACCAGGAGAGATCGTAGCAGCTTCTAACGCCTCGTTATTATAGTCATGTTTGCCACCATTCATAATGGCAGTGGTGATTGTTTCCTGTATTACGCTCTGGTGAGAATCTAACTGCTGCTGTTGGTGTTGTTGTAATCTCTTGGTGGAAGATTGCTTCTTTTGTAAATTATATAGATGCTCCAGTTGTTCTTGGACGTCGGGAATTGCAACCGATTCTTGAGTGTCTGAGGTTTCAACTGTGGCCTTGTTATCTCTTGTTTTCATTTGTGGTATTGTATTAGCATAGTCTTGTCTCAACTTATCCAAATCTTTACTATAAGCCGATGTTGGGAAGCTCTCGTCAATCATAGAGATTTTGCTCAGGGAATCAGAGCCTTGTATTATGTTTAAGCTCTCCAAATGTACTAGATCGCTGAGCTCTTTGCGCTCCTCCCCCGTAAGTGGAATTCCTGCAGCGCTTTTAGTGGCCAAAACACTATCATTTTTGTCGGAGTATACGCTGAGTCCAAGGTTCAGAGCCATGATTCTTAAGCTTTGGTGCATGAAATCAACAGTACTAGCAGACCATCTTGCATGAGTGGTCTCTAAGTGTTTGCAGTAGTCGCTATTAATCATCATCAATGAGTTGTGTTTGCTTACATCGGGCTGAATTTGATTGCACTTGGTGAATAATTCATTCATATCTTCTAACCAATACGATTGATCCTCTTTGACCCAGTCTACCAACAGGATGAAGCACATACTACTTTTGGGATCTTCACTTTTTAGAAGTAGCGGTATTAGGTCAATAGAAGTTGTTTTCCAAGGTGGAGGCATGCATGATATATTGAGTTCCACTTGCCATCCCTGATCCGTAGTAATCTCTTTTGTATAATAACCTATCGGCGATAACACCACTGGAACTTCTTGGAGCAAGTTTGAATTCGAACTTTCATCTATCGCATCGATGTACTTGAAGAATTGTTTCAAAGTATCCTCTTCTTCACAGAAAACAATGACGCTGATAGTCTTAGATCCATTATTATCTTCACATTGTTGCTTCAAATCCTTCAAAAACACTTCCCAAGAAGGCTCTTCGCGCGTCATTCGTTAATATGGTTGGAATTTTGATATTTGCTGTTTCTCCGATCCTTGGATATATTTTTGGAGCCAGTGTTATGGTGTTAACCTGGTGTTTTCTTTCACCTCATCAAGGGTTATGAAGTTTGTAGATCCTGCTTTGAATGTAAATTATATATAAAATAGCGGTTATTTCTTAATGTACCAAAAAAAAAAAAAAGAGAAGACAAAGATCTGGTGTACCACCCTTTCAAGAGCTTCAAATGTATCACTATTCGATATCTTAGTGGTAGCTGTAAGTAGTCGACTGCGGTTAAGATGCGATGATAATTTTATTTTGTTTCAATGTCTATTTTGATTATATATATATATATATCTATATCTATGTAAGCACCTTGAAATCAGGACGAATGATGAAGAAAAAAAGATCAGTAGTCGGCACTGTTATATATACCAATGTCTGATTCTGCTTTGGCATTAGCTTTCAGTATATTTGAAGCACGCGCTTTTTCCAGTTCTAACAGATATCCGTCCTCGACACCAGTAACATAGTTACCTGTAAAGACACCGACTTCGAACTTCTCAATGTGTGAAGTCTTACAACAGCTAATCAAATCGTCCAAAGACTGATAGATGACTTTATCACATCCAAGCTCTTGTTCTATTTCCTCTTCTGATTTGTTGTAAGCGACCAACTGCTTGGTATCAGCCAAATCGATACCATAGATGTGGTTGAAGCGAATAGCTGGAGCTGCAGAAGCGAAATATACCTTCACAGCACCTGATTCTCTGGCCATGTTGATGATTTCTTTAGAGGTGGTACCTCTAACGATAGAATCGTCGACGATCAAGACACGTTTTCCCTTGAACTCGGATTCCATAGGATTCAACTTACGTCTCACACTGGAAACACGTTCCTTTTGGTTAGGCATGATAAACGTTCTACCAACGTATCTGTTTTTCACGAAACCTTCACGGTATGGCTTATTTAGTGTATTGGCACATTCTAGAGCACAGGTACGAGCAGTGTCTGGCACTGATACAACCACATCTATGTCATCTGGGTTGATACATCTGGATACATTTTCAGCAAGCTTGACACCCATGGCCAATCTTGTGTGGTACACGGATATACCGTCCAGGACACTGTCAGGACGAGCAAAGTAGACATATTCGAAGAGATCCGGTCTGTAGCTATTAACTGGGACCACCTGTCTGAACTCTGGCTCGCCTTCGGAGGCATCTTTAGGAACAATAACGGCCTCACCTGGGTTCAAGTCACGGAATTCGTTAAAGTTGTGGGCCTTTAGGACCACACTTTCAGAGGCTAGCATGTAGTCCTTGGTACCATCAGCGTTGGTTCTAGTACCAAACAACAAAGGTCTGATACCGTTTGGATCTCTGAAACCAACCATGGCAAAACCAGCAATCATACCAACACATGCATATCCACCACGGCACAAACGATACACACCTTCCAACGCATGGAAAATATCATCGTTGTTGACTCTGTACTTGTTGTATTTCTCTAGCTCAGCTGCAAAAATGTTCAACAATAGCTCGGAATCACTATCCGTATTAATGTGTCTGTGAACATCTTCATCCATGTAACGTCTCAAAGCCTGCGTGTTCACCAAATTACCGTTATGGCCCATACAGATACCGTATGGACTGTTAACATAGAACGGCTGTGCCTCAGAATTAGCACTCGAACCGGCAGTAGGATAACGCAAGTGCGCAATACCCATAGATCCGACTAGACCAGCCATTCTTTGTTGAGTGAAAACATCGCGGGCCATACCGTTACCCTTGCACTGGTACAAACGACCACGTTGACCACAAGTAGAGATACCAGCTGCATCTTGACCTCTATGCTGCAAATACATACACCCATCGAATAACTCTGGTGCCACTGTAGCCGTTTGATCCGCTAGACAAATTCCTAAAACACCACACATCGCTGACTCAAACTCTTTATTAGTTCTCTAAACCCAAGCTTGTCTTTTGTAAAATCCTTTGGACACAAGCTCACGACCTACATCTAACATTAAAACCCTTGAGAAAAGCTTAAAATATCTGAACAAAACTCTCTTATCCTTCCTTCTTTTCTTCTTCTAATGTAGTTGGCTTCGAGATGACTTCGGCTTGAATGAAAGCCTTTAATTTTTTAATATTACGACCAGAGTGAAAAATTATTTTGACTTCGACAACCAAAATAAAGAATGAAATATATAGAGAACTGTCATGCAAATTAAATGGGGACAAAAATGAAACAAAGAGAGTCCTGTAGCGTGGCTGTTGTTTCGGGAGAATCTCCCGGAAGGAAGGGTACGGAGAGGTAATTTTAATTTATATGCTATACCTATGTTTTCATTACTGGGCGTTTTACTGATGTATGTAGTTTAGTTTAGTTTAGTCTAGTCTACCTACTTCTTTTCTTTTACTAGAGAAGGATGTTGTTCGAGATTGCGCTCTTCCTCGAGTTCTTCTTGCAGCATATCAAGGTTCTCTTGTATGTTCCAGAGCTCGCTGTACAGGGAGTTGGGGTCGGCTAGCAATTCGTTGTGGGTACCGTGTTCTTTGACTGCACCGTTTTCCAAGACGATGATCTTGTCGGCATCAGCGATTGTTCTGAGCCTGTGGGCGATGTAGACGCTTGTTTTAGAGACGTTATTGAAGTTTTCCTTTATTGTCTTTAGTAGTGATTGTTCTGTGTGGGTGTCTAGGGCACTAGTAGCCTCGTCGAAGAACATGATTGGGGTGTCCTTCAATAGCACTCTTGCGATAGCCAATCTCTGTTTTTCACCACCACTTATCATGAGGCCTCGTTCCCCAACAATGGTTTCGGTACCCTTCGGTAGCTTGTGGATCAACTCCGATAGCTGGGCCTTCTCTATTGCAGCGACGATCTCTGAATCCGTGGCATCGATTCTACCAAACTTGACGTTTTCCCAGATGGTGTCGTTGAAAAGTGGAGTATCCTGTGGTACCACACCGATGATCTTTCTCAATTGCTCCAAGTCTAGTTCCTTGATGTCTTTACCGTCTAGTAGAATTCGGCCTTGTTGTGGGTCGTAAAATCTGAACATGAGTCTCAATATTGTCGACTTACCAGACCCACTGGGCCCCACAATTGCGGTCTTCTTGCCCGGTGGGATGGTGAACGTAGCATTTCGTAGAATATTTCTGTCTGGTTGGTACCCGAACGTAACATTCTCGAACTTGATCTCGCAAGGTAGATGGTCTGGTAGCATCAATGGCTTGGCGGGGCTCTGGATCAAGACGGGATTCTTTTGCAACTTGAAAAGAGATTCCATATCAATCAACGACTGCTTCAACTCTCTGTACACAGACCCCAAGAAGTTTAGGGGCACCGATAACTGGAACACTAGCTGGTTGATCAAGACCAAGTCACCCACCGTCAAGCTGCCTCCCATCACACCAGTTGCACCCATGTACATCATTGCCGTTAATGCGGACGTAAATATGAAGTTCTGGCCTGCATTGAGGAAGGACAAAGACTGGGCGACTTTGATTTGGGAGTCGCGGTAGTTGGAAAGGGACTTGTGGTACTTGTTTGCCAAATACTGCTCGTTGTTGAAGTACTTGACCGCTTCAAAATTGATCAAAGAGTCCAATGCCACCGACGCAGCCTTGTTATCAGCACGATTGGCGCTTCTTCTGAATTCAGTCCTCCACGCAGTGGTCCTGAAGGTGAAAATCGAGTACAGAAGCATAGTAGCAAACGTGACCGCTGCAAACGAAGTACCAAACTGGTACGTTAATATACCGCAAACGACGGATATTTCAAAAGTGATCGGAATGATATGGAAAACCATCGCACTAAGCACATACGAGATACCCTTCGTACCCCTATCCATGGCCCGCGTTAGCCCACCAGTCTGTCTGCTCAAATGCCATCCTAGATCCAACTTCATCAAATGCTGGAACGTCTGTAACGACACTTTCCGAATAGCGTTTTGCGCAACTCTAGAAAACACTGCGTTCCTCAACTCCCCAAATAGCACAGATCCAAACCTGGCTGCACCATACGAAAGAATCGTCATCGTAATCGCTACTGGCAAAACCGTCCCGACGTCAGACCCCCACTCGATGTTCATAGAGTCGATCGTCTGTTTAAAGAAGAACGGAACCTGAACATTCAACAATTTGGCACCAATCAAAAGACCCAATGCCACCAAAACCCTGATCCGGATTTTCTTATCGCCACGCGGCCAGATATACTTGAAAAGATCCTTCATAATCCGCAATTCAGATATAGTAGGAGTCTTTGACTTCTCCTTTGAAGCTGGTTGTGGAGGAACGATCTTTTTAACCGGGATAGCAGTAGCAGCACTACCAGCGGCTTTATTATTGCTAATAGAACTGTTAAATCTCTTGAATTCTACCCTAGCACCATTTCCCAAGCATTGTCTCATCGACAAGAGCCTTGGTTGGACCAGAGAGGTGTGGAATGCGGACTTCAGTCCAGACTTCAGTCCAGACTTCCACACCGATATTACAACCGGAGAACGACGAAACATTGGTACCATTTTATCCAAACGGCTTCAATGGCACTCACACTGCTTCAATACCGTTTTGAAGGCGTTTACTAGTGCCCAAGTTCAAGGGATAATGACCTAGTTTTTAAACCTTCTTGTACTTTGTCATTGATGTAATGTCGGTTATCTGCAAAAGTGAGTGTGCATCATCGCATCGCTTGCGGGAATCGGGACATTGGACGCCAAAAAGAAAGAAGAGGGATCGAAAACTGTGGCATTTTGGTCACGTGAGGACATGGCATCAGACTGTTGGCATCAGACTATTGGCCAGGGCAATGGCCATGGCAATGGCCATGGCCAAGACCAATGGGTTCGCCATTGCCCTGGCTATTGCCCCTGCCCCGGCCTGAAAGTAACAACAGTACGTTCCAGAATTCGCTAAATATGCTGTTTAACAGATTATACATACTAGTAGTATCATCCCCTCCTCTACTCTCCTCTCCTCATAGGTATGGCTGTACGTCGTCTCCATCGTAGATCGTGAATGGCTTGTCGTGGCCCACAATGGCAATCGACAGGTTCTTCGTGCTTAACGTCTCGTCCTTTAAAGAGTGTTTTAGAGCCTCTACACCGTGCTTGATCAACTCATCCGCATCCTCAATATCCCGATACTCGTCCAAAACCCTCTCGAGATACGTCTTGGCCCCCTGCGAACGCGCACCAATCGCTGCCCCGTATAATTCCAACGTGTTCCCGGATGGCTGGAACTCTAATAGATGCGCCCCAGTGTTATCGTACCCAACCAGCAAAAGACCCACGCCGTACGGTCTGCCCCCATACGACTGTGTGTTTTTCTGAGCCTTGTCGCTGAGCAAGTACCCAGCCCTCTCTAGAGCCAATTTCCGATTGTACACCAAAGAAGAGTAATTGCATTGCTGTCTCAAATAGTTCGACAACACTCTTGCATCTGGCGCCAATCCCGCTAGCGAAACTCCCATATGCTCATCGCACTTGATAATTTTCTTCTGGTATGACGATAGCTCGTCAGCATTACGCTTCAATGCAACAACAACCGCGTATTTAGACGATCTCAACCCAACTGTCGCAGACCCTTGCTTGATCGCTTCCAATGCGTATTCTACCTGGAATAATCTCCCTGTTGGCGAAAATGTCACCGTGTCTCCGTCGTAATTATTTCTGAACATGTTTCCCACACTCTCAATCTGACTCCTGGCCTAGCTATTGCTTGCTATTGCCCTTTCAAAATACCTACACCTATAAGAGTGTTTGTATGTGTGTATATATACATATATAAATAATATATCTATAGTATTGTTAAACGCTTTTTCAATTTGGCTTTATTCGCCACCTTAAAAAAAATAAAGAGCCCAAGGGAAAAAAGCGTGTGCGATGAAGTGGTCATGTGACATACATGTGGTATTCACGTGTATGTCACATGACTGTGATGTTTTCTCTCCCAAAATTAAATTATTTTTCGCATTGCGTTCCCAAAATTAATCTATTTTCCGCCCCATTTTCAACATTTTTTTCTTTCCTGTTTCCTGGTTCCAAACCCTTAAAAGAGCACTTCTCAGTCATCCATCAGCTCATTATATGGAAAGTCTAGCACATTAGCTTGGGTAAAACAGGCAAGGCAGGTGAAACACACAGCTAGGATAGCTAGGACATACAATTGCCAACCATGTTGTGGCTCAAACAGATGTTTATACTCTTTTTTTACGCGATTTTGAACCATGTGCCGAAGCCCGTATGGGACATTATGCACGTAATATCGGACATTTACATGTTCTGGTGGAGACGGTTTATGAACAAAGTACGGCCGAGATCGAGGACAGTGTACCGGGAAGCTGTTTCTGGGCTTGATGGGTGTGAGGACTACGAAGAATGGTACGAAAAGGCGAGTCTAGTGGACGAATTGACCGGGGTCGATCTTTGGCGTCGCAATTTCTTTTCTAAACGGTACGACTTTGAGTCGGTATTGGAGCAGTATGGGGCGCTGTTGGAGGCTCTTGAGAATGAGGATATCGATGCAGTGGTATCGAGGTTTATAAATACAGGGCCGACCATGCTTCGGAATTTTGCTGGGATTGTGGATAAACGTCTTTTCACAAAGTCGTTTGTTGGGACGAAGTTGCTCATCGAGCAGTATCTCGATAAGGTGGTGGAGACGTTGTACATGTTGGCTGAGAGACGGACGCAGCAGGTGCAGCGGCCGTTTTTTCAGCGGTGCAAGTTGTCTCTTGGAGCCACGGCGCTCGCTCTTCAAGGTGGGTCGCTTTTCGGACTATTTCATCTTGGCGTGTTGAAAGGGTTGTTGGATAGGAATCTCCTGCCCAATATCATCAACGGGACGTCTATGGGCGCGTGTGTTGCTAGTATGGCGTGCTGTCTCAGCGATGTCGAGTTGGAGGACCTTTTGACGGCAAATAGGCTCGTATCCACGATAAAAAGAGACACGGTGTTGCTACTGGAATGTGGCTACGGTGCCATCGATGAGCACTTCAGCATAGGAACTTTGGTGCAAAACGTGGTCCACAACGGTTACTCCAAGGACGTGTATCTGTTTATCAAGTTTGTTCAGCGGTCTATCATTGGCGACCTGACTTTCGAGGAAGCGTTTCGTCGCACGGGCAAAGTGTTGAGCATAGTGGTACATCCAACAAACAAGAACATCTGTCCCACGTTGTTGAATTACGTAACCACGCCAAACGTGCTCATCTCGAGTGCGATAAACTGCAGCTTTGGCTCGAACACAATCTCGAAGGACACTTGGCTCTTGGCCAAAAACATCCACAACGAGGTCGTGGACTTCTTGGACAGAAACGAGCCCTGCTACCAAAACTTAAAGTTTTTATCCCCTCAAAGCGTACAGGATTCTAGCGAACTAGAGGCCCCCTACACACGTTTAACCGAGCTCTTCAACGTAAACAACTTTATCGTATCCTTAGCCAGGCCGTACTTGGCCCCATTGGCACTAAACGATTTGAAACACGATATCAGAACTTCAGAGTACTACTACTACAAGAGATACCCCTACATCGATCCAGGAACTTTCACTCCTGGTCAACTCTCTTCCGTCAATAAGGTGGAACCACTAGCTTCCAAATTCAAGTACCATATGGAAAGAAAGATGAAACACATTCTAACGATGGAGCTTAACCACCGCATAGAAATAATGGACAGCATTGGTCTCCTATCGAACTGGATCAAACGTATTGCCATTGACGAAAGGACACCACGGAGCGCCACGGAGGTAGCGATTGTCCCACAAATTAACTCTCTAAGCGTATCACGCATCATCGAAGGCCGTCTTGACAATATCAATTACTGGATGATGTGCGGCCAACGGAGCACATGGCCTACCATATCTCTAATCAAGACGCGATGCGCAGTTGAATTCACGCTAGACGACATTATCAACGGATACAGGTCCAATGCACCACAGCAAATTACGCATATTTAGCAAATGATACATATACATATATACACACACACCGTCCTTCATCTGTAAAACAAGGTAGTCACGTCCTTGACGCTGTGGAACAAGTATTGGTTCTCCACCACATGAAGCGCTGCATTTGTCGCGTTCAAAAGTGCGCCGCCTCGGCGAATTGCGAGAGTACCCGTTATGTCCTTGGCCTTACCAGTGTCGAGAGGCCTTACCGAAAGCACCACCGCACACTTGTGGAAACTTGAGGTTGTAAACCTGACAAACTCAACCGTGTCACGACCTATATTCTCCGGAAAATCATTATCAAACGCCTCTACCGACGTCGAAACTATCAACATAGAGCACTTGCGCAACAATGGATTGATTAGTCTCAATTGCAAGTCATCGCTGCTCATGTTGAACAACGACATAAGAATCTCCGGCTTCTCAAGTACAAAAATCGACCCCTCAACACCCTCAAACTGCTTCAAAATCCCACCTACAATAACATCAATAGGTTTCCCAACGTTTTTACTCACTATATCCTCCGCTAGCGGCAGCACTGTGTATCTATCCCGTGGTATCTTCGACTTCTCAAACGCTCCCACAATTTGCGTTTGCATGCTCAAAAACGACCCCACAACAACCTTGCCAACCCTAGCTCCGATCCCGCCAGAATTCCCATTCCCGCCATTCAACGAAACAACACTTCCCAAAGTAACAGCCTCCACTAACGCGTTTAGAAGCCACGATCCACTGGTAGCTGCTGTATCTGTAACTAAAATCATATTGCTCCCCACTCCAGGGCCAAAAAGACCCTTAGAAATCACTGAACTATCGCTGAAAACTAAAAGATCCTGTTTCTGTATTGACGACATATCTCCTCACTTGTTCCAAGCTCACCGAACAACCCCAATACACACTCTTTTACCCACTTTTAATCCACTGTCTCTTATAGCTCATCGCTAGGCTTGCTAATGGGTTTTTTCACTTTTCTTTCCTGGAAATGTATTGACCAAAGAAAAAAAAAAAAATAGCGGTCAATGAGCGTGTTGGCAAGAGTTCAAAGGCCTTTAGCTATGCGTGCACTTATCTTTTCAGAGCATACTTTACATATTTGAATGAAGGAGAATCTAGGCTATCCTGTAGTGTCCATTATAACCTATAAGAGCTGTTATACGAGAAGCCACTGCTGATTTTGTGAAGGTAATTGAGTTCGCTAAATTCCAACGATTATTAGGTTTCCTAAGAATTACGAAATTTAAAAAGTAGAATAAAAGATTAACAACAAAAAAACAACAACAATAATAACAACAATAGTGGGAAAAGAAGGATAAAAGGGCTGTTGCAGCGCTTTTTACGAGTATACGGATAGTATTGTGAGTGTGTGAAGGTGAGTAATTACAGGGCTAAAAAAAATTTATAGAGTCAGTAGCTTTGTGGGAGGATAAAAGTATAGAATAACAAGCACACGATTTAGTGGTAAAAAGAGCGATGGATGAACTAGATGAGCAGTTTAGCGGGTCGAATGAAGCGTCATACGCGAAGGTTAGTGATAAAAGGGATGTGAGTAGTGCAGGGAGTCAGAGTGGGTGTACTAGCGGGAGTAGGGGCCGTAATCAGCGGTCATCCTTTAACGATTTTGTGCGAAAGTTGTTTTTAATATTGGAGTCAGAGGAATATAGGAACATTATATCGTGGTCTGAAGATGGGAAGAACTTTATAGTGATGGACACGAACAAGTTCACGACCGACATTTTGCCCAAGCATTTTAAGCACTCTAATTTTGCGAGTTTTGTGAGGCAGTTGAACAAATACGATTTCCACAAGGTGAAGAGGAAGAAGAACGAGGTGTCTGAGGGAACGCAGAACGCGTGGGAGTTTAACCACCAGCACTTCAGGAGGCACGATGAGGCCGGGTTGGATAATATTCGGCGGAAACCTTCGTCGCAGAAGAAGATTTTGCTCGACGAAAACTCTGTGATTTTGAGGAAACTGGGCAACGGGAACCCAGAGGAAGGTTTTGCTGCTGGGGCCGGTCTTGGTGGTCTTGGTGGCGGCGACGAAGATAGCTTGGCCGCCAAGGCGCTATTGAAAAACACTGTAAATAAAGCAAAGTTCAATCAAATGAAGCGGAAAGTCGAGGAGATGGAGAGCCAGATTCAGTACTTGACGAACGAAAATCACAACGTCAAACTGGACCTTCAGAAGATCCAATCAAGGTATAACATGGTTCTAGAGACACTATTGTCTACAGAAAGCTTTAATACCGAACTAATCAATAATTTCCACCTTCTAATTGATAGTTTGTCCCAGCAGGGAATAAAGCTTCCGGTAGGATTGACACTGAAAAAGAACGATTCGTCTCTTCTTGCGAAACAGAAACAAGAGGGCGGATCATCAGGATCTCCACCTAACCTAAATATGATAGGTTTACCGGTATCGAATCCAGTTATAAAACAAGATCCTGTAAATATTCTTCCGATAGACCAACAACAACAACATCAGCAGCAGCAGCAACAGCAACAGCAATCCGTACTACCTCGCGGTTTCCATGTCTTACTTGTTGAAGATGATTCTGTCTGCATACAGCTCTGCTCCAAATTCTTAAGAAAATATGGCTGCTCAGTGGAAGTCGTGACAGATGGGTTATCCGCTATATCTACGCTGGAAAAACAGCGTTTCGATTTGGTATTAATGGACATTGTCATGCCAAACTTGGACGGTGCCACCGCTACTTCCATCGTCCGTAGTTTCGATAACGAAACGCCTATAATAGCCATGACAGGTAACATCGATGATCAGGACTTGGTCACATATTTACAGCATGGTATGAACGATATTCTAGCCAAACCATTTACCAAAGACGATTTGCATTCTATGCTAATACGATACCTAAAAGACCGTATCCCACTATCGAAACAAGGACAAAACTCCAATAATGACCCAAAATCTTTCGTCGAAAATTCATGTTGAAGGAAAAGCTTTGTTGAATGTCTTCTCTTCCTTTTATTTTTATTTTTTTTTCTACCTTGCCAGCTTCTTCTTCTTTCTTATATTATTAATATTATTATTATTCTGTCGCTGCTATGGCTAATTCTTCTCCTTCCTTTCCTTTCATACAGGCGGTATCATTTTTATTTTCCCCCCGTTATACAAGAACTGCCTGATCTTATAATGCTGTATGAACACAGGGTTTCTTAGTTCATCGAGATTATGCCTCGATCGTGGTACTTCAAACAAAAAAAATAAACCTTATACATGTATACATAGAAGAAGCAAAGGTAATAGGTGTGTATCTATAACTTTCAAAAATTCTTTTCATTTTTGGAATTCTCTCTCTCTCTCTCTCTCTGTATATATATATAGTCTCTATTCTTCCTCCACAGCCATGGTAACATGGCTATTGAAACGAACAGAAGTTCTTCTTTTTGGGTTGTATTCCGATGGCATTTCTAAGTCGAACTCGTGGCCATTTTCCAAAAGCTCCTTCAAACTAGGCCTGGACATCTTCATTGAGGATTTTCTTCTTGCCTTGGTCTGAAGTGCTGAAGTATGCAAATGATTGTGCTGATCCTTTAGGATCTCTTGACGTTTCTCCCATTCCCGGTTACACCTCGAACAGTGGCACAAAAACCCGTAGTTCACCCTCAACTCTCTTCTTCTCAATGTCACACCGTGTAATGGGTTTACGTATGTCAAAAATAGCTGCTCGCCCTGTTTTATATCTTTTCTGGCATAGACGTTCAGACCGAACTTGTTCTTTGCATCTATTCTGACGTTAGGCTCACAGCTGTGGTTTATGTGGCAGGTGAGTGGATACAATTGGTCCATAATCTGGTTCAAGTTGAAGGTCCCGGTAAGCTTCAAGCAATCTTCATACGTCATTTCGCATTTCGGGAACGCCTTGGTAAACATTTCGTACGCCACCTCCGACTGTGTTTGCAAATCTACCGGTGCTGGCGAGCCACTAGCCGTTTTCCCGTTCGACGAAGCATCAAAGGTCCCACCAACGTTCAAAGAATCCGAAGCTTGCCAACGAACCTGCTGGCTAACGGAACATAGCGAAGTGAACAACTCCCACAGGTTAGAGTTCGGTTGTAGACAATGTCTTGCATACAACACACCGACAGCATACATGCTGTACAGACTCTCTTTCAGACAAAACGCCTCGAATTTGGCCCAGTTCACCGTATTACACAAATGGTTCCTTGAGGTTGCGTGCTTTAATACAGAATGCGTGACGTCGAGCGTCTTGCACTGTTTCGAGCACCAGATGGTCTCACACATGCTACAGTCAAGGTTGTTCTTCATGATCAACTGTGGAGACATGCTGGTAAAAGCAGAACACAACCCACAGCATTTCCCCCGCGCTACCAAAGGTTGCTTATCCAGTTGCGGTATCACACTTAAAGGTATTGGTTCAAAGTAAACCAACGTCCCTTTGCGTATATCCTGCGTCGCTACCAGACCCTTCCCGAAATCCGTTTCGACAATGGAAACCTTCTCCATCATATGCTTGTTCAGCTTGCGCATATCCTCGTCGGAAAGCTTGCTGCTGCTGATTTGGTCCGAGTAAGTGTCCAATTCGTTCAACTCTTGAGCGTATAGTTTGTGCGATTTCAAAGCATCGTAAAGTTCTTCCTGGCTCAATGACCAGTTCTGACGTCGTCGAATCAACTGCTCGTACAATGTATTGATCGGTAGATCTTCTGCTGCCGGTTCTTCCTTCCACCAGCGCACAACATCGTCGCAAATCTGCGTTTGGCTCGGTGTGATCTTCTGTGAATCATCGCTTTGAGCCTCGTCGTTTAGCCTGAGCGTCTCAAGCTTCAAAGGCATTGTTACCGGGTGACTGCTCCTTGTCTAGACACTCTTTTGGGGCACATATACAGCCCTTTATATGCCCTTTTTTCTTCACCAATTCCCTTTCATGAAATAGCTTTGGGCAATTTGGAACCAAGATATTAAAGGATTATTATTCCATGTAAGCTTTATAAAGCCTTTAAACAACAACTTAACAAACAACACACTACACTAGACACACAGAGTACAGAGTACAGAGTAGAGGCATACATAGGACTGGTACGCAAGTGAAAAGTAATCTGGTCAGTGAAAGAAACGATGATTAGAGGATTCAATGGCTTTAGAGGCAAATTAGTGGGCCAAATTGGCGGAAGAAATGCTGGGGCATGGAGGAAAAGCGTTGTTGGTAGGATGTATTCGGTGGAAAGTGAAGCGGCCAATCAGGCCAAACAGGCCACGAGAGAGGCCAAATTTGTGGTTAGACCGAAGGAGCGCTCTCGGAAGTGGAATAATGTGTTGATTTTCGGTACGTGCTTTGGGATCGGCTGGTATACTACGCAGCATCTGACCCTTTCGGACATCATGGCATGGATGTTCTATTCGAAATTGCCTGACACGGACGCGAAAGTGGTTGAGTACAGGGATGAGTTGAACCAGAGGTGCGATAGGCTTCCTATCGTGAAGCAGCTTTTGGCGAAGGGGTACGTTGCGGTGTACAAGAAGAATGGATCTGGAAAATCCGGGGAATCTGGGTTGGAGTCCAACACGCTCATTGACAAGACGTTGAGCGTTCCTGGGGCCATCAGCATTCCTCCCAGAATATACTACAACCCCACGACCAAGGACACTGTTTCTATATACCATTTGGGGATGAAGCTCACTGGGTATCCGTTCTTGGTGCATGGAGGCATTTTGGCTACGGTTTTGGAGGATACGATGCGGGACTCAGTGAAGCTAGTGACGGGGAAGCAGGCAGAGATCACGAAGGCGTTGAAGCTAAGCTACTCGTTCCCGACGTTGGCGAACCAGTTTGTCGTTGTGAGGAGGACGAAGTGGGAGCCAAAGACGGGCAGCGTTGTTGAGATGGAGGCCGAGTTGATGGACCAGGCCGGGAAACGGCCTCTCGTGAAGGGCAAGGCCACTTTCAAGGTGAAATAGGTGTATATAAATACATATATATATTCACTCTAACCATTATTTATGATCCTTCTTGCTCCTGTCTGGGCTGGGCCGGGGCCCATACCAAGTGACTTCCCCATCGCCGGAGACCAGGCAGTCGACGGTGTAGTCGTGCTCCTCGACGGGCACGTCGTCGACCAGCTGCTCCTTCAACGCCAGCCCGACGAGCAGCGGCTTCTTGCCCGTGTAGTGCAAGTGCCTGGTGATGTAGTCGTCGTAGTAGCCGGCCCCATGGCCCATGCGTGCGCCGTTCTTCTTGCAGAACGCAACTCCGGGCATGAGAATCACCTCTAGTTCCTGCGGTGGAAGCGGCTCAGGGTCCACTGCTTGGGGCTCCCGCAATTGGTACTTGCCCTGCGGTTTCAACGCCCGCACCTGCTCGATGGAGCTCATCGCATAGAAGGTGAGGTGTGCGTGGTGACCTGCCTGCTGGTCTGCCTGCTGGTCTGCCTGATTCCCACGCAATATCTTCTGCTTCGAAACCCGAGTCGTCGTGCACCGAGGCAAGTACACCGTCTTGCCCTCTCGAAACAGCGACTCGAGCAGCGGCTCGGTCTTCACCTCGCTGTGCTCCATGTTCAAGAAGCACGCGACGTGCCTGTACCCCTGCGCATCGATCACCCGAAGCGCAAGTCTCGAGAGAGTCTCGCTCTGCTGCACGAGCTCCCGTTGCGTGATCGCACGCAACGCCTGTTTCACCTGCCTCCTCAAAACCTGTTTCTGCGGGACCATCCTGATATCTTGTCTCCTGTCCCTCACGTGTTGGGGGGAGCCTATCTCTTCTTATCTATATGCCTATACAATTGGCTCATCTATAATGAACGAAACCGGGATGTTCTTGCACCGGGCCGGTGAAAGAACGGCCCGATCCACTTGAAAACGCCCTGGCTGCCCGTATCCTGTGGCCACCTACTGCCACCTGCTACCTCTATATATACGTTTAGTCGCACCCTGGCCCCATACTGCGCGATGAGAGCCCCGCTAGGGGCTCTCATCGCCAAGTCAGAACCTCTGCCCGATTTTTCACTCACTATTATATACCACTATCACTACCAAGATGTGTCATACCCTGTGACATACCCTGTGACATACCCTGGGTCATACTCTCCCCCCCCCCATCATATATATATACACACACTCACACACACCGCCGAGTCGAGACCCCTCCCCCCACTGAGTCATTCTCTCTTCGGACCTATAAAAATTTGGTGAAAAGTTTTAAAGGTTTAATCGTGAACTTTGCACTATTGCGAAAGAACCCACAGTTATAGAGTATAGATTATTAAAAGGTTTTTGCAATTAGAAGGTATGAAGAGCGTTTTCGGAGGTCTAAGCAAGGGCCAAAGGTTGTTGAACGTAGGGATCGGAAGATATAGCAGAGCGATGAGTTCATTGGATGCGTCAAAAGTGAAAATTACGAAGGTTTCTGAGCCATCGAAACCTCGTCCAAACGATGAATTGGTATTTGGTCAGACGTTTACAGACCATATGATGACTGTTGAGTGGACAGCCAAGGACGGATGGGGCGTTCCTGAGATTAAGCCATACGGGAACCTCTCTTTGGACCCATCTGCGTGTGTTTTCCACTATGGGTTCGAGTTGTTTGAAGGTTTGAAGGCATACAGAACGCCGGACAACAAGATCAGCATGTTCCGTGCAGACAAGAACATGGAGCGTATGAACAAGTCGGCGGCCAGAATCTGTTTGCCAACGTTTGATGGGGAGGAGTTGATCAAGTTGATTGGTAAGTTGATCGAGCAGGACAAGTACTTGGTTCCCGAGGGCCAGGGCTACTCGTTGTACATCAGACCTACGATGATTGGTACTACGAACGGTCTAGGTGTTGGTACGCCTGACAGAGCGTTGTTGTATGTGATCACTTCGCCAGTGGGGCCATACTACAAGACTGGGTTCAAGGCTGTGAGATTGGAGGCCACGGACTATGCGACCAGAGCTTGGCCCGGTGGTGTGGGTGACAAGAAGCTTGGTGCGAACTATGCGCCATGCGTGTTGCCCCAGCTCGAGGCAGCCAAGCGTGGCTACCAGCAGAACTTGTGGTTGTTCGGTGAGGAGAAGAACATCACGGAAGTCGGTACGATGAACGTTTTCTTTGTGTTCAAGGACTCTGCCACGGGCAAGAAGGAGCTTGTGACCGCTCCATTGGACGGTACCATTCTTGAAGGTGTGACCAGAGACTCGATCTTGCAGTTGTGCAGAAAGAACTTGGACCCTGAGGAATGGGTTGTGTCGGAGCGTTACTACAGCATCTTCGAAGTGGAGGAGAGAGCAGCCAAGGGCGAGTTGGTCGAGGCGTTCGGGTCTGGTACTGCTGCTGTTGTGTCTCCAATCAAGGAGATCGGCTGGAGGGGCAACGACATCAACGTCCCATTGCTTCCTGGCGAGCAATCCGGTCAATTGACGAAGCAGGTCGCCTCCTGGATCGCTGACATCCAGTACGGCAGAAAGGAGTACAACAACTGGTCCCGTATTGTTGCTGATTTGAACTGAGCTAGTCAGCCAAGTACATACATAACGATATTATCATTATCTGTATACATATATACGTAATAAAGGACCCTCCCGTCTCTTTCCATGCCTCTCTTCTCCCTTCTTAGTCATACACAAGCCCAATGTTGCTGACTCTTTACTATATATATATATATATCCATAATTAATCATTATCAATGTCTAACTTATCCATATCTCCTTTACCAACAACGACAATAAAAATAGAGGGACTCACAGGGCCAAAAAGGACTACGAGGACCCGTAGATGACTGAAAGCACTGTGTTTACGCTATGAAGAAAGTGGTGAGATCGTATAACGGGTGCCAGAAGTGCAGGAGTTTGAAGAAGAAGTGCAGCGAAGAGAAACCGCAATGTAGCAACTGCAAGAAGCAAGGGTACGATTGCAGCTACGTGAGGCCTTTGAAATGGGGCGGTCGTCCGTTCAAGGACAAACGAGTTACCAAGATGATGCGGTTTGAACACACGTACGTGGTGGAGGGAATATGTGCTGTGGATCTCAAGGCAGCTACTGGGAAGAACAGTTCTGGAACAGCATCTGACTCAAAGGTTGCGAAGAAGAACAAGAAGAAGAAGAATAGCCGTGCGGAAATGGGTGCTCAGCAGATGCTCTTGCAGATGCCCCTGCAGCAGCAGCAGCAGCAGCAGCAGCAGCAACAGCAGACTTCCTTCCCAGAAGCAAAGATTGTGGAATATCTGCCCCAGGTGGACGTAGAAGTGAAAGTCGACGTTGATGAGAATAGCATCAACATCGATCCCAGTGTAGGCGGCGAGTCGTTCTCGCCGTTATCAGCTCTATTTGACAACAGCAACACCGAAAGAAGCCCCACGGCTCTGGATACAGATCAGCTGGTATTCCAACCGAACGCAGCGAACACAGCCTTTTCCTCTGAAGTTGTGCTGCAGAACCAGCAGTTCATGTCTCCTACTACAAGACTACCAAGCTTTATGATTCCCGATTTGTTGCTTCAATCCCCAGAATTAGCAGAATCGTTTGACTTCTTCTTCAGCCAAACATCGAAGTTGCTCGTCCCAGCTCCAAGTACTACCTACAGCCGTAACCCATTCTTCAACTTTCTACCTAGAATGGCGATGAACAGTTCCGCGTTGATGAATTTACTCTTAGTCTTTGGAGCTAACCATAAACACAAGATCATGCACTCGCAAGGGTTCTATACTGATGGCAACAGCTCGTTGGTAGCGAATGACTTGTTGACAAACACTTTCACCAGTTTGCTAACGCAACTAACAGACTTTGACACTAGAAATAGCGATTCAACGCTCGCTACCATTTTGCTATTGGCAGCTTTCGATATATTCTTTGGTGATAAGAAGCAGAAATGGCGTACACATGTGTACGGGGCCAGAAAAATCATGAAGGAAAGGCTTTCAAATGGGACTGGTGCCCTCACCCTTTCGGACCATAGTGCAGATTTCCGGCAAGAACATTTCCTTTTGAGATGGTTCGCGTACACCGATATTATTTCCTCGTTGTCGTCAACTAACTCGATTAATAACATTCACAAGCTCTCGTCTCTCAAATACGAGATGGAAACAAACGTGGAGGATAGTTTGATGCAGAAGATGATTCGACTAGAGGATATTGAGTACTTTACCGGGATGGAGGTATCCTGTTTGTGGATGTTGGCAGAGGTTTCTCGTTTGGTGAACGAGAAGGAGACAGACGAGACCACCGTCTTCCCACAGGTATTGGTATTGAAGGCCCTAGAACTTGACCACAAGATGACAACTTATTTAAAGAAAACAGAACTCAAAAGAGATGAGGTCTATCAAACCTACTACTTATCAAAAACAGACGCAGTCATGGCAGAAAGGTACGAGGTTTACAGAATTCTTCGGGGCACAAACCAGATATTTACGCTAACTGGGGTACTACAACTAAAACGAAGGGTATTGGGTATCTCGCCCAGCAGCCCTATCATAATAGAATTACTAAAAGAAATAACAAAACTTATAGAAAATTGCATAGCGTTTGAATCTTCCGCAGAGACATGTATCATTTTCTGTATCTTCAGCTGTGGATGTGAGCTGATGGATCCAGAATTGTACGAATACAGGTTGTTGTATCAGCAGCACTTGACATCTTTGGTTCGTAAGGGTGTCACCAGTGCAAAACAAGCGCAAAATATTATGGAAGAATGCTGGCTATCTGGGAAGCAATGGTGGGACCTCTTCAAAGAGAAGAACATGGATATTACGTTCGCGCTCTAAACGATACCCCCTAAGTTTAATCTTTCCCTCCAATTAAACATCAATAATGAGAGTAGAATGCCCCCCTCGTACGTATATATTCATCAAGCATGTATTGGTTCACTACAAAAAATATTCTAAACACAAAGCTATATTTCCATAAGAACAAAAACAATAGAAAAGAAAGAAAGAAAACCAACTATCATACTCTCAGAATATATTCAAAGGAAGTCCCCGAGGTATCGAAATGGATCAACCATTTAGAACCGCATTGAAGACTTCCCTTATCTTCTTCACGTTAATAAAAAAAAAAAAAAAAAAAGAGAGAGAGACGCTTAACAGGAAGCTCCGCTACCAGATGGAATACCAGTACATGAACCGAAAGAAGAACCACCAGTGATATCAACATCCTTCCAAGTCCACTTAGAAGCACCAGCAACCAAGATCTTGACTCTGTAAGCGGAAGAGTCAACTGAACCAGTCAAACCATCGACTTCGAAGTTGGTGATTGGGACCTTGCTACCTGGGGTACCGGTGGTGGATCCACTGCTGTAATCAGTTTCAACAACAATACCGAACTTTCTGATGCCGGAGATAGTGTTGGACAAGAAGTGCACGTTGTTAACGGAACCAGTGGCCTTTTGAATGGTCTTAATTCTCAAACCGTTGTCAGAGTTGACAATTTGGTTGTTCTCGAAGTAAACGGTGTCAACCACATTGTTTGAGCGAAGACCGACTGAACCAATGGAAGCACCATGACCACCAGAACAGTAGTTGTTCTTGAAGTAGACACCGGTACCGGAGTTGACGGCGATACAGTCGTCTTGGTTGTAGACATGACAGTTTTCAATGGTGACGTTGTTAACGTTACCAACATCGAAACCATCAGTGTTGTGACCCAAGCTGTCCTTGTCACCATCACTGTTGTCAATGGTGACATCGTGAATCACAGTGTCACTACAAGAGTTCACTGAGATAGCTTGAATTGGGGTATTCTTGATTTGCAACCCACCGACATCTGAGTTGCCAGTCAATTTCAAGCTCATGAACTTAGGCTTCACCTTTTTACCACTGTCACCCTTCCCGTCCCACCAACGTGCACCATCACCATCTAACAAGTGGCCAGACTTACCCACCACCTTGATGTTCTTACCGGAGATGGAGACCAATGGACCCACCCATTCATCGTAATCAAAGGTAACCTGCCCGACGAAATTAACTGTCGCACCGTCTTGCAAGCCTGTCAAGTCCAAGGTCTTACCAGCTGGGACTTCAACGTTGTTGACAGTGACCGTGGCACAGTTGGACAATCCACCTCCTGCTGTCTTCCCACTCAAGGTACAACTGTCTCTCTTTTCCAATGGAGAAGCTTCAGCTAATAATGCACTAGCTGCTGCGATTAATAAGGTGTTGCTGAATAACATTTTTTTTTTTTTGGTTTCTGAGCTTACTTTCTGTTGCTGTTGTTTGTTGGTATCGTTATTGTCGTTACTGTTGTCGTTGCTGCTACTACTGTTGTAGTAGTTAGTATTGTTCGATATTGAAGTTGATACTACTGTTATGTGATATTCTTGAGAGATAAGAAGAAGATTATGAGTTACTTACTGGTCCTGATTCACAAGAGAGTGGTTTATCCTTCACTCTTTTATAGTTTTTTTTTCTGTAGCTGCTACGGTAGATGGTTATTTAGCATAGTGTGTGAGCTCTGGAGCCCACGTTTGAGATCCTGTCTAATCGGTATGGTGGCTGGTCGTTCGGCGATGTCAATAACAAGAATATGAATAATAATAATAATAATAATAATAATAATAGTAAAACTAAGAATAATAATAATGGTTTCGAACGACTTACTCTACATGCATATCCTCAGAAGTTGCCTTAATTCTAAGTTTATACTACTGCAAAATCTGGCTAATTGTGCATGAAAACTGTAAGAAGCGAAACGGCTGCTGCAGGTTAACCGTTCCCGGGTTTTGTACGCAGTAATGATAGGATAATTAATATCTGGTTCGAGGTTTTTTTTTCCTGCGGAAAAACAATTCCGGATTATAAGGTGAGCATACCCATTCAGTTGGAGCCCACCATTGCTGTTTGATATCTATCATTAACCAAATTACATTCCAAGTTGCCTTTGAGATTTGTTGTTGCCTTTTGCCTTTACAGTGGTTGCCTGCAGCATTATTAGAACACTTGAGATCGGCGATACCCATTATAGAAAAGATGGATTGAGGTGGAATAGTTTCAAATGGGGGAGGAAAGCAATTTAATTTGCTATTGGTAAAGTATGCATGCATGCATGCAGTATCCCTTACCATGCCATGGCATGAAATGGCATGGCAAGGCATGTCTCTCCGCCGCCCCCTTCCCTTCCCCTCCCCTTTACGTCTAACATTTCACATTTATTTCGTTTCGTTTAGTTTCTACTAGCTACCATCCATACTACCTACTTACTACATAGAAAGTTTAGCTACGGTGTGGAAATAAAACATGTCGTCGAAGGTCACAAATTCGGGTGCCGCAAGTTTAATAATCGGGCAGGCCTCTGCCAAGGACTTATGCAATTCATTAATGGTCTTGGTGAGTTCTTGCGTCTCGGCGATGGTTAATTCTTCGTTTATGTATGCAAGGGTTATATGAAACCGGATCGAATCGTGTGATGGGTCAATTAGGCCAGTCAGGCTTGAAACGTTGTCTCTAAATTGCTTAATTTTTGTCTCTTGCGAGTCCGTAGAAGGCTCCATAACCACGTTTATCGATCTTGGTTTGTCCAATTGCATCGACATAGCAGGCTTGTACACCTGTAATTCGAGTTCGGAATCGGCAGAGCCCGCAGTGGCCGCATTCTCGGACGTTAGAATGTTGGTCAGATGTGATGTACACCGCAGCATGCTTGTGTCCGGATCGATTCCTTTGGGCCAGTGGCCCTCAGAACGATCGTGTTCGTGGCAGCAATTCATGATCGTAACGTGGTAGCTTGAAGGAGGAAGTAGGGTGATCTTGTCGTAGAAGGAAAGTCGTTTCGCAAAACGGTAGAAGTCCAACAATTTGTTGAAGAATTCGGTTTGTTGAGGAATATGGCATATGATGGTGTTGCCGTGAAATTCTTTTACCACACCGTCATCGTCAAATTTGAAACTCATTTTCTTACTGAGTGCAATTGGTATGTCTATAATCAGTCTAGACCCAAATCGAATGACCTTTCTTGGCTGCCTTTGCACTCGAGCGATCTTTCTTTCGTACTGTTATTAGCTGTTGTGTTGATCTTTTTCTTATTTCTGGTGATGATGATCTTTTCAATTGTTTGATGTTAAAGGTTTCGAGAATTAGTTTCAGATGCGAAAATGAGTTCGGAATTCCAGGCCACTAATTGAAAGGAAAAGGGAAACGGAAAGGGAAAGCGACCGGCACATGATAAAGATATAGTGCCAGGACAGCTGGTTTAAAGGGCACTTTTCTAAGGTTAGAATAGAAATTTTTTAAAAAAAAAAGAAAATACGTACACTTATATAAAATGTCGCTGTGACCAGGCAAAGCTAAAAGGGTATATAGAGTAAGTGACGTGTAAGATTTAAGAAAGTTAAGAAGATGATGATTTCATAGCATCATTTAATCATATCATATCGTAAGAAGAGAAGGACTGATTGTTTTTTTTTTTTGGATTTTTTTTTGTCGTTAGTAAAGTAAGCAGATCAGATCAAACGTTAAATTGGGTAACGTTAAATGAGTTAATGGTGTAAGCCTTGTCGTATGGTGACTTGATGTCAATTTCACCAATGACGTTGTTGGTAGAGAAGAAGAAAGTGTTGGTGGAGACGACGTTACCGTTGTCGAAGTACAATTCGATGATGTTCTTGTCAATGACACCGTAAACGTCGAAGACGTTTGTGGTGTAGTTGGAAACTGGGTTGGTAACTGCCAATTGGTGGTTGAAGAACAAGTTCTCCTTCACGAAAGGAATCTTGGTGTGGCCACGGTCCAAGAAGAAGGCACCACCGTTGGTTTCGTAACCCAATCTCAAGTATTCGTTGTCGTCGTTGTTACCCTTGAAGTACAAGGAAAGATCAGCGAACACGTTGCTCTTGATATCTGGGGAGCCGTTAAACACGTATTCAAGATGGAATTCAAGAGAACCGGATGGGTTGTCTAGCTTGATCTTCTTGCCGTTTTCGGAGGTGACGGTGTAGTTTGTGATGCTGTAAGTGGTACCGTTCTTTCTCAAAGCATCATAGTTCAAGACTGGTTGACTGTTCAAGACGACATCGGCGGAGTTAGGGTTTGTGCTGAAGTCTTTCAATGTGAATTGTCTAACCAAACTCATAGATGAACGCCATGGGTCAGTTGGGGCTTGTTGGGCGTATTGCCAGTTAGAAGCCCATGCGATACCGTAGACGTCCTTCTCGTTTGGAGTGTTGAAGAAAGTTTGTAGTGCGTAGTAGTCCTTACCCATGTCTAGGAATCTGGTTTGATCGTCGATTGGAGTGAAGTGAGTACCGTTGAAGTCACCAACAAAGTATTGGGTAACGGAACCACCCAATGGACCACCAGGGTTGATGGAGACAAACAAGACCCATGCGGAGTCTGGCTTGGAGTCGGAGGAGTTCGAAGAAGAGTCAGCAACACTGTCGTATGGAACCTTAACTAGACCTGGGCATTCGTATTGGGTACCAGTCCAGCCGTGGTGGGTGAAGTTGGATTCCAAGGTCCAGTTTTTCAAGTTTGGAGAAGAGTAGAACAACACAGAGAACACTTGCGATTCAGCAACGGCCATGATCCAACGACCATCTTCGCCGTTCTCGCCCTCGTGCCAGAACACCTTAGGGTCTCTGAAGTTGGAGCTGTTGATGTCCAACACGGCGTTGTCGGAATAGTGTTGGAAGGTGTAACCACCGTCCAACGAGTAACTGATGTGCTGGGCTTGGCTTGGGCCCTTAGACAAAGTCCAGACTGCAACTGCTCTTTGTCTTGGGTCCACAGAGCTGTTGAAGAAACCAGAAGTATTGTTATAATCGATAACCATACTACCACTGAACGCACCAGCGTCGTCGGAACCTGGGCCCAAGGAAGCACCGTAATCTGTCCAAGAAGTCAAATCCTTGGAAACAGCGTGACCCCAGTACAATGGAGTACCCCAGATCGTGGCTGCTGGGTTGTACTGGTAGTACAAATGCCAGTCTTCTTCCTTGGCATCGTACCACAAACCATTTGGATCGTTCATCCAACCATGGGATGGAGTGAAATGCACAGAAGGTCTGTTCAAACTGAAAGTGGTGTTAGTGATGGCCTTGCTGTCACCATCTCTCTTGTAATTGATAACTGAAGCACTGACTCCTGCCAATGGAAGCAAGAGGGAGTATGCTAACTTCATATCTAACAAAAAAAAAATTAAATGTGTCACTTATGGGATTCGAATGGAAGATCTTCACAAACTCTCTTTTTTTTTTTTTCTTTCTCTATGGCAATGGAAAAAAAAAATAAAAAACGAAATATAACCGTTACACACAGTAGTAATTCTTCCTTACCCCGGATTTAATTGCTGATTAGGGGAAGGAAAGAGAGAGATAGAATAGAAGAATAAAGGATGAGTTACAACTGGCAAACACGATTCAAGGGAGACTTTGAGATCTCGAGATACGCTTTTTATATGTGAATTTTTTTGTTTTTTCAAACTCCTTCTCATGAAGATGGATTTTGGAGCAGCGGCGCACGGCCGGATTAACACAGGAAAAGTTTTTCCTTCGAAACCCTCTTTTCCTGCAGTCAGGCAGTCAGTCAGGCAGGCAGGCAGGCAGGCAGGCAGCCAGTCAGTCGTACCTCCGCCATGGCTCAAACCCACGGCGTGGGTGATGAGTAGGTGCGGCAGACACCCCAGGAAAAATGCACACAGAACCGCACCGCAGAACAATTACGAATTCGCCAGAAACAAGCGCTCCAATAAATTGTGTGTGTGATGATTCCCACAGAAACGCCGGATGACAAAAGTGGTGATACTTTCACGCACTAATTGACTCAACTCAACCCAACTAACTCAACATCAACATCATTTTTTTCCATCCCCAGTGCCAACTACAACCGGATACCTGGGGTAACAACGCCCCATTTCGGTTTGAGAATTCAGAGCACAAGAATGTGGAATCCCCAGCTCTAGCAAATGTCAGGTGGAGACGAGCAGATTTGTTACCATTCGTTACCAATTGTTAGTATTACTTTGCCTTCAACCGTTCTTTCCCCTGTGGGAGTGCCTAGGCTTACCTTGGGATTGCCTAGACGGAGACGCCTGTGATTCCTGAGTTATCCCGTTCCCGTGGCTACCCCAAGTTTAATTCTAATTCCAATTCCAATTCTGATTCCAGCGTGCAACTTGCAACTTGTAACTTGCAGTGGTAACCCCATCTGTGCGCGCTCGTCTGTGTATTTTTCCCTTTTTTTTCCGGCAGCCCCGCCGGCCCTTGTGTGTATAATTTAGCGTTTTTGTGTTTGTGTTTGTGTTTTTTTTTTTTTTTTTTGCTCCTTCTTCTCTTGTCGTTTTTGTGTCTGTTTACCTTTTCGGAATTGAGGCGTTTCTTTTTAGCGAATTCCGGTCTGTAGCGGAGGGCTGCGGGTTTTCTGGGGATATGCAGTTGCAGCTGGCATCTGGTACGTATTGTTGGTGTGTTACGTAGTTTTTCCGGTGGTGGGCGAGGCCTCCACACACCTGGAAGTTGAGTCGCCTCGCCTCGAGTCTCCACTTCTTCTCGTCTCTTCTCTTCTCCCCTCCCCTCCCCCTTTTCCACCCCAGTTGCGTGACTCTGGAGAATGTGTGTGGGTGACTTGACAGGAAGCCCATCAACCAGTCAACAGTCAACCTACGGCGGACGGATTTTTCCCTCGGAAAAACCACCTGATGCGACAATCATTGCTCTGAAACGACCCACTCAAAGGCCCGCAGCGTACGTAATTTCCCTCTGTTGTTGAAAATCACATCAACAAAAAGCTGGGGTACGACAGTGAAGGAAAGGAAAGAAAAAAAAAAAAAAGCGTATAGCATTGCATAGTATTGCATAGTATAGTATGTAATATTCAATTTCTACTTGGTAAGCCTGTTCCACTTGGAACTGATCCAATTGCTCACTGGGTCGTCGTGCTCGACGTCGATGTACTCGCCCTCCTTGATGTTTTCATGCGCAACAGAATCCGTAAGCGGTGGGTCCCTTAGGCACAGCGACAGCACGAATAGCGGCACAGTGAAAATCAACGCTACTAGCACCTCGTACTTCTGCACGTATCTGTAGGCTTGCACAACGCTCTGTCTTATCGGGCTGTCCCATGGGTACAGCGCGACGTAGGTCAATGGGGCGCCGTAGAACTTTGCAGCTAGCTCTGCGTCACCACCAAGGTGTTTCAAAAGCTGCTTGTACAGCAATTGAGTCCAGATGGCACCGGAAACGGATGAACCCACGGCCGAACCAATTCTGTACATGGTGTAGCTGAGCGCAGTGACAGTGGCCATGTGTTCATGCGAGGTGACAGACTGGATGGAAACTGTTACCGGATACGTGAACATAGTTGTTCCGATGCCCCAGACGACCAAAGCCCCAATTATCCCGTTGTCGGAATGTTGGCCGGATCTGAAGTGGAATAGAATTCCCATTGCGACCATCCATAGCGAGCAGCCGAGGATGATGTAAGGCTTGAGCCTGGTGACTCGTGTGACGAATAGCGCGAAGAAAGGCGAGAACACCGTCGAAGTGAAGGTGCTGATGCTCGTGATTCTCGTGGCCGCCTTGTTCGATTGGTCCACTGCAACAATCAAGATTGTGAAGAGGTAGCCCGCAGCCATCGTGAAGATGAAGTTGACCAAAAATGAAATCGCCAACGCGGCCCAGATCCCACGGTCCTTCAATAGCTTGAACGGAGCCACGGGCTCAACTGCAAAGCGGGATTCCCACACTATAAAGAATGGGATCAACACAAACCCAACGACAAAGGGAGCAATGATGTGCGCTTGTCTCCATTTGGAAGAAGTTCCGCCAGCTAGCGTCAAGGGAACCAAGATGCACCCCAGAATCACAATCATCAAAATTACTCCAACAACGTCTAGTTTCCAAAATAATTCCACCAGCGTGCTCTTGAGCCCGTGCTTTTGGTAGAAAGTCTGCTCTTGGCTCAGCTCTTTCCACGCAGCAGTCTTTCTCGCACGCATCCTCATGTGAATCATGCATGTGATCAAGGGCAAGCAACTTAGCGGGAAAATGAACGCCCACATCGCAATGGCCCACGACCAATGCTTCTGGGGCTTCACACTAGCAACAATGTCACCAGAGATCCATGTGTTGATGATGAAGGGCCATGCTGGAACAAAAGAGTAGAACAACCTCCATCTCAATGAGGAAAAGTCCGACAAAATCAATAGCACAATCAAAATCACACCAACATACCCAATGTTATAGAAAACCGCACCAGCGGCGTACCGCTGCACATCGTACGCCTGAGACTCGATGATCGTCCCCACCACATAAAACATTATCGCAGTGCAAAATAGCGTAAACCTACCATAAACGTCAGATAATCTAGCATACACAATCTGAGCTGCCGCTCCCATGACAGCGTTGATCACACCAACAGTAGAAAGCAACGAATGTGTAGAATACGAATTCGTCGCATATGTCGTATAGAAACTACGCAATGTGCTGTCCAAACCATACCCATAACCGCATAAGAAAGCAGAAAGCAAAAGAACAAACCTCCATTGCCAGGAACTGTACTGTTCGGCCAGAATTTCAGTCTTTCTAATAACTATAGACTTGCTCGACTTGAAGCTATCTTTCTCTACATGCTTCTCATCGATGATGACATTATTGCCCTTGTCCTTAAAGGCAATGTCACCGTTGTCGCTGGACGTCATCCTTCCTTCCTTTCTTTCTTTCTTTCCTGCTGGGCTTGAAGAAATCTTGTCTTATCGAGATATAAATGACAAATAAGAAGCGTGCCAAAAAGGGTCCTACTCTTACTTCTTACCTCGCATAGTTACAAGAGCTACTCAACAGGTTGCTTACATTTATATAGTAGTTAATCGCATCGTGCCAGTTCCTTCACTTGGGATTCTTCACTTGGGATCCTACACTTGGGATCCTACACTTTACACATAGGGACTGAACTGGGTGTATTCGAACCAAAAAAACCAGGTGTGCATATGTGCTCGAAAGGCACTGTTTTACCTATCTATATATACGTATATATAAATACCTACATGTATATATACTTCTACGACGTATGTACCTGTGTACCTGTAAAAAGAACAGTTTGAGGCACTTGTGCCTTTTTACGACGGCTGTTCCTGGATTGTATTTGTAATGAATGCTCGCTAGCTGTCCCATTGTTCTCCATTGGTGATGATTACTAAAAACATCAACACTTTTTTTTTTTTTTTTTTTTAAAGCTTAAAGGTTTAGGTTGTAGTAAGGTTTGTAGATCTTAGATAAAGTACCTCGATTAAGTGACAAACCGGGTTTAGTGTGAGTCATTTAGCTGTGGCTGTCTGTAGCTATATAAAATGAGGTGAGCTTGTAAGAGTTGTGTAGAAGTAGTAGTATATGGTGATGAATGTGGGGGAAGGTGGTTTTATGTAGATCCTAAATAGAAACGAAGGACACCCCATAAATTCTGCATGTACATCCCATCGCACCTGGAAGTGACAGAATTAGACCAGCAGGTCGAGCTTATTCGCGAGTACCCATTGGGTACAATGTTCAGCTACAATGGCGGAAAATCCCGCTTGCTGGATTATTTCAAGTCTGGGAAAGAGGATGATGCCATTGATTCGGAGATGTGTGCTACGCATGTTCCGTTCTGCTATGTTGCCGGGAATTCTGGGACGGGGCCTGGGAAGTTGATAGCCCATCTTGCGAGACGTAATCAGCATGTAGAATTGCTCGAACAGTCTCCCAATTGTCTTGTTGTGTTTCAAAGCGTGGACTCTTATGTGTCACCGGAGTATTATCCATTGAAGAAGAAGACTCACAAGTTTGTTCCTACGTGGGATTTTGGGTGTGTACATGTGTATGGGCGGGCAAGAATTATTCGGGATGATCCAGCCTGGTTGCTGGAGATGTTGAATGCGATTACGGACCAAGAGGAGGAGAAGCGTCCTGATGAGGCGAACCGGTGGAAAGTTAGCGAGGCAGAGCCATCGTATTTGGAACGGATGATGAAGGAGGTGGTGGGGATTGAGATCGAGATCAGCAGTATGCAGTGCAAGATGAAGTTCCAGCAGGATCAGCCACCGGTGAACGTCAACGGGGTCCTCGATGGGTATTCCAAGGAGTTGGACGCTGCGAAGGCGCAGGAATTGAGCAAGTTCACTCGGAAACACTATCCAAGGGACTTATAAGAGCCTTTTCACTTGAGTCCCATATATATATATATATATATATTTATTACTTATTTATTCACTTATTTATTCAATCTTAAAGTCAACAAAGCACACGGAACAATCATACGCCCCACACAGGTAATAGAATAGTGTTTTAAAACATTATACAAAAATTATAACGATTAAGAATCACACCTGGAGTTTGTATGTGACATCAAAGCTAAGTAAATGTAAATACTGTCAACGGCGGCGGTCGGTAAGAGAACACGCGCGAAGACACATTCGAACTGCGAAACCTAATCGATAAAAGTATGGTTTGAGTTGATCTTGATGATGATGAGAAAGGGTTTTATAGGTTTGACTATGATATTAAATTTTTTATAACGATATCAAATATAATAAAAACACACACTTCTCTGCTTAGAACTTGCTGAATTGCTTGTTGGCCTTACCGGGAGCAGAAGCAACCTTCAAGACGTTGAATCTAACAGTCTTGGAGATTGGTCTACATTGACCAACGGTAACAATGTCACCAACTTGGACACGGAAAGCTGGGGAGACGTGGACTGGGACGTTCTTGTGTCTCTTTTCGTATCTGTTGTACTTTGGAACGTAGTGCAAGTAGTCTCTTCTGATGACGATGGTACGGTGCATTCTGGTGGAAACAACGGTACCAGTCAAGATCTTACCACGGA
The DNA here is from genome assembly GCF_001417885.1 of Kluyveromyces marxianus DMKU3-1042. Lineage (NCBI taxonomy): Eukaryota > Fungi > Ascomycota > Saccharomycetes > Saccharomycetales > Saccharomycetaceae > Kluyveromyces > Kluyveromyces marxianus. The sequence goes on from NC_036025.1 coordinate 1,100,232, forward strand.
TGGAAACCAAACCGACAAATGGACACTTCTTGTCAACGTAAGAACCTTCAATAGCGGTCTTTGGGGTCTTGAAACCTAAACCAACGTTCTTATACCATCTCTTGGTCTTTCTGTTGGCCTTGGCCTTTGGGTTGGTGAAGATGTGAGGTTGCTGTAATAGAATAGAAAATAAAATTTGTTAGTACATTGAATCATTGAGGGCGCAGGTCACGAGTCCTACGTAGCGTAGCGTAGTGGATATATCACAACAGATCGGAAATGGTACTTGTCTTAGCCGTTTGTTGTTTATTGTTACTGCTATCATTATTATTATTCGCTACTTCTGCTGTTGCTGGTGCGATGTTGATAAATAAACTCTTTTTGTATGTCTTGCCATGGTTCATTAAATAATGTAGTTTGTCTACCATAGTCTTCCAATAAGTTTTGACACCAGGGTGTTTCTTACCACTAAAATACTCATTCAACTAGATGTTGTGCTCTCATGTTGATTTCCTCCGTTGGCTCGTCTATGGTCTTCTCTAGTTGTGATATATGGTCATTACGCTTTGATATATGTGTTATTCATACCTTTTGGAAAGCTCTTTCAGATTGAACAGTCAATTCAGTGGACATCTTGCTCTTGGTTTCTTGCTCTTCGGATCCAGCTAACACAAATAAGCCAAAAACTGTTATAATATGCACTTATGAGTACGTCAAACACCTATTCTTCAATTAAACCAGGTATGTTAAACCATCAAAACGACTAAAGCCTTGGATGGAATAGTTTCACGATTTCCTGCCAGGGTTGTTGGGAAGGAATTCTGGACCGGATCCTGGGCTGGTGTGGTAAGAGTCCTAGGCTGGGAGCTGAGCCAAAGGGGACGCTGGACCAGAGAATCCCTGCCGAAGGTAAGGCTAGCGCTAGGGTGGTGTAGTGTTACTAGGCGGGGAGGAGAAGCAAAGACTGGCCCAGGCTGGCCTGGGCGAGCGAACTGACTGGAGGAAGGTTGGTGCTACGGTCGCTCTCCCAGGAGGAGGGAACTGTTGCCAGCGGCAGGTCAGCCTAGGTAGGTCTCCACGAACAGCCCCAGCCAGGCCAGGAAGGCGAGGAAGAGGAAGAAAAAATTGGAAAAAATGGAAAATTTCATTCCTTCATTTGGAAATACTTATAAAAGCTTCCAAAAAAGTACCTTCCCTTTGTTTTGTGTTTCAGGTGTATGGGTGTTTCAAAAATAAACAGTCCGTGCGATGTGTGATTGTAAAACAGTATCACGTGGCCAATGATGTTTTTTTGTATAGTACATTGCGCATTATGTAATCCATTGCAACCGTTATATTTTGAGCATTACATACATAAAACAACAACTTAGCTAAGTTACTCATCTACCTACATTAGAATATCTATAAGAGAATGCGGGACAGACACAGCCTTTGCTTGCTTGTAGCTGGTCAGGTCTACGAGGATGCCCTTCTACGCTCGAAATCCTCAAACACAGAGTTGCTCTGCAACATAATATCAAAGATCACACTGTGTCCCCCGTTCAAGCGTAGTGTGTGTCTGACACCTCTACAGAAGTCTAAAAACCTCTCGATAATCATCTTGTCCCCCACAGTGTCACAATACACCATTGGCAACTGTTCTCCGTGCGCCATCAGGTCCGATTTCTGTGTGTAGACGGAGTGTTTGGGAATTACCTGACACTCAATGTACTTTTCAATCTCAAACACCAAGTCATCGGGATTCTCTTCGAAATCCGTGTACTGTTTGTTCAAATGAGGCACTAGAAACTCATCGCGGAACGTTTGAAGCTCGTTATAGTACTTCTCTATAAAATTGGAGTTATCCGGTAGTTGCTTGTATTCGCTTTGCAACGCCTTAAGGCTGGGCTGTCCATAGTTAACCTGTGTAACTGGCGGGATGATGATTCGGTTAGAAACAGACTTCGACGATACTGGTGCGAAAGTTCTGAAGGCTCTAGTAAATTTGATCATATTTTTTCTCCAAGTATTACTTATATGCTGAAAGTGGGGCTGGAAATGCTCTACTGTGTCTATCTACACATTATAGTTTGTGGTTTAAACTGACGTTGTCATCAGGCGGGCTTGCCCTTTATATATCAGTATCTACGGGATCACATATGATTGTGTAAGCAAGTATCGTATATAGTGGGCCCGCTCGGTCCTCTAGATACGCGAGAGCACGATGTGATGTGCGGCATATCACTTGGGTCTTTTTAGGTTTGTTTATCTTTGGCACATCGCACCCTTATCCAAAAGACACCTGGATTTTCCTTTTCTTTTGGTTTCTCCAAGCGTAATAAGTTGCGACACCTTTTTACATGGACACCCAGTATGTATGTTTAAGACTGAGGGAACGGGAGATAAATATGTCAGACCATTTGATTTGGCCAGCATAAGGCTAGTGGGAGGGCCATGTGGTTTTGTTAGCTTTTACATCACATTAATACCGTGTCAATCGCACCCATAACCACGCCCCACACCCCCACATAGATATATGTCTGCGTTGTGTATTCATGTATGTATGTATTATGGATCTCTATTTTGAAGCACGTGATCACATTTTGAACAAGAGAGAAGATGATCAAATTGTGTATATACAATACACACTGTTAGCACCTCTCGACCTGTCATCCTGTCGATGACACGACGATCTGTCTTGCTGGGGTTTCCTTACGAGTTTACCTCTTAAAAATCTTTACTTGGGAACATACTCCCCTATTGTCTCAGATTACTAATGGTACTGTACTGTTTGCAAATACAACCATTAAATTGGAGGAAATAGATCCGAATGACAAGAGATCCGGAGGGCATAGTTTGGCAATGGCTTGGCAATGGCTTCTATAGACCTCCCTTGACTCCAATTGGCTTGTCTTGACCACAATTGAGGCCTTTACTTTTCGGATCGTAGTCTTACATTTGCTCATCTCATCACATAATTATATAAAGGGTACAGACTTGTAGATTTATCCATGACTACAACAACTGAACAAGAAAGAAAAAAAGATATTAGCTTGTGTGCACAGCTGTTGGTAAAGGGTTTGTTTGTATTCCTTTATGAGTTCTAAATGGCATCTCTAGCTCGTCTAGCTAATCGTCTAAGTCTAAGAACCATGTCTAGTAGTGCTATCCCAAGTGTTCAAAAAGTCGTTCTAATCAGGGAAACTGGTGGTCCAGAAGTTATCCGCTACGAGGAAGATTTCCCAGTTCCAAAGATCAGTGAGAACGAGTTGTTGATCAAGAATTCCTACGCAGGTGTCAATTTCATCGAGGCTTATTTCCGTAAAGGTATATATCCATCCGAAAAGCCGTATGTTTTGGGAAGAGAAGCAGTAGGTACAGTCGTTGCCAAAGGTGAAAAGAGCGGAGACAAGTTTGAGATTGGAGACAAAGTTGCATATCTGTCCCCTGGCACTTTTGCTCAGTATACCAAGTATCCAAGCAATGGGAAGATTATTAAATTACCTCAAGATATCTCCAAGGAGAAATTAATCACTACAGCAGCATCGCTAGTCCAGGGTCTAACTGCTCTAACTTTCATCGACGAAGCATACAGTGTCAAGAAAGGAGATTACATCCTTGTGTATGCTGCAGCAGGTGGTGTTGGATTGATTTTGGACCAATTGTTGAAGAAGAGAGGTGCACGCACTATTGCTGTGGCTTCTACTGATGAAAAATTGCAATTGGCTAAGGAATACGGTGCCGAATTTCTAATCAATTCTTCCAAGGAAGATATAGTCGAAAGGGTGAATGAAATTACCAATGGACAAGGGGTTGAAGCTGCCTTTGATTCAGTTGGTAAGGACACTTTCGAAACCACTCTCCAGGCTTTAAAGAGAAAGGGTACTTTTGTGTCATACGGTAACGCTTCAGGTCCTGTTCCTCCTGTTCCTCTTAACAAATTGGTCCCTAAAAATATAAAGCTTGTGAGACCACAGGTTTTCGGCTATATTACGGCAGATGATGAATGGGAGCACTACTCTAGCGAACTCGTTAGATTGATTGACTCTGGAGAATTGAAGATTAAAGTGTTTAAAGTGTATCCTTTGAAAGACTACAGGCAGGCAACTGAAGAACTAGAAGGGAGAAAGACAACAGGTAAACTTGTCCTAGAGATTCCAGAATGAGATGGCACTCAAGTCCAGAGTTTCTTAGATCCTTATGACCACTGCTGATTTTCTTGGTTCTTTTTTTTTTGTTTGTTTTGTTTTGTGTCATACTACTACTAGTAGTACTACACAGACACACCCTCTCTCTTTTTCGTGCCATGTATGAAACTGTCGCGCGACGCAAAAGCACAAATTTTGCACAACCTCAGAAATGGACACTAAGACAAGTATGTGTGCGTTTTATTTTGCAGTCAATAGTTTGGGATATATAAATATATGTCTGGAGCATGCTCCTGGAGATATATCTCGTATTAAATTGGATAATTTGTGTCATTAAATTTTCATTTAGATTTAAGAAGGCTTAACTTCGGTTGGTTTGTTGATTCTTTGTTAAACCATCTTAGCAGTTTGTAAAGTTGTGTTAGATAGAGGACACTTGGACTTTAAGAAATTATTAGGGCTTTCGCATAATACATCGTCACACTGTTTGCTATAATTTTTATTTTGTTTTAAGTTAAGTTACTATTATCTTAAAGCCGTTGCTATATTTAATTTACAACAACTACAAAACTACTACTACAGAACTACTACTACAAAACCAATACTTTCGCCTGCATAACTCAGTACAAGTATAAAATCATGGCAACTTCTTTACTGACTTCTATTGAACTAAATGACAGTCCTGCTATTTCCAGTGGCACAAAAAGAGCCAAGATTAAGAGACTTTTCAGCACTTTGGGTGGTGGGGTGTCAACAGCCTTGTCAGAAAACCAGCCATTGGGAGACGAAACTCCGCCCACACCAGACCAGTTTTCCGGTTTGTCACCAACGAAACAAGCTATTAAAAAGATGAGATTTTTCTTTGCCAGGCATTGGCTAGGTACAGCAGATCCAATGGATAATAACGAATTTGTTAGTAACAGCGCAAACGTATCCGTGGAGGATTTCTCTTGTTACAATAAGTATAAGACTGATGGCATGGAGTTGGAACGATTGTTCAATGAGGCCGTCGTTGACAAAAGACCTCCTTCTACTCGTGATGAAATTGTGAGAAAAATGGGACCCTTTGAATCCATGGATTTTTGGCAATCCAAGAATTGGATGCAAGGTATTAGGGATTTCAATGTCACATTTAGTCCAGTGGAATCTGAACCAAGCGCGGATCTCTCTATGTCATCTGACGCCTTTAAGAAACCTTCGAATAATAGAGACGATGATCATAAGGGCACTGCATTAAGCTCTTCTAAAGCACCATATCTAGATAAATTAGCATCGGGGTCAGCAAATGGAAATTCGTACGTTTACGATTTTGGGAATTCTTCTGCTTTGCCTGACCTTATATATGGCTTAGAAACTGCTCCAACACAGTCTGGAGCTGGCTCTTCTGCTAAACAAGTCAAATCTCTGCAATTGATAGAAGAGAATGATGGCTTAGCTCTGTTAACATCAGGTAGAAGTTTGAAGAATGGTGCAAAGATATTCAATTCTAACAGTCCGGAATCTAACCAGCTTGAATCTGCTGATTGCGCAGTGTCCCAAAAGGTAATGATTCCAACGTTCAGAGAGGAAATTGGCATGGAGGTGCATTCTATTGCTAACAACTTGCAAGGTGGAACTATCACTGAAGCCGATTTAATAAAACTAGCATGTTGTAAGAAGAGAACTTTTATGGATGCAAACTTTTATAACGATGAAGACGACAACGAAGAACGTTCCATTTCATCTTTAGAAGAGTATCATATGGCTGAAAATTTCTCGATAAGGTCCAAAGGGTTTGTACAAACTGGTAGCATAGAACACGATCAAGAACGTGAACGTAATTTGGCTAATATGGAGGTTGAAAAGGGAGATAAGGGAGATACGGTTAAATTCAACAAATTCTCTTATTTGGTGATTTACGATGCCTCGAAGAAGTGTCATTACTCAGAATCTACAGATAAATTGACACTTAAAATTCCACATGATGGTGGTAGTCAGACAAGGGCCAAAATTGCCGTATCTGCACTCGTCAATACAGAAACATCCTTGAATATTGAGGCGGAATCTACTCCATACAGCGATTCAATGAGACTGAAATCTATCTTGAAGCGTAGAACCAATGAACAAGAAAGCATTGAGGCACAGCGTGCCAGGAAATGTGATGAAATTGATGCTAGTGATTTCTTGGAATTTGTCGAGAATCACGAGAATAAGCGTCGTTCGGGTGAAGATATTTTGGTACTTGCCCGTGAGAGACAGTTGAAGAACTATTACGATGATCAAATGCTTCAAACAATTACCGTCAGAAAGGAGAAACAGTCTTTCTCAGGATTTGAAGATGAGTATAACAAAGTTTCTGGACTGACGTCATGTTAAGGGAAGACATTTTGCATTGACACAAACACAAGACGAAGAGAAGAAACAAGAAAAGAATGCTCGTGTCGGGGTTTTCATCTTTCTATGATTGAATTTGTATTGTAGTCTGTAGAAGTGTAGAAGTACAATATAGGATAGAGAAACGACATAAATAACTAGAACCGTTAAATAAACTTTGCAACTTCTGGAGGTTGGTTGTTTTTATTCTTTGAGGTCTTTTATGACAATAATTAAAAGCAGGAAAAATAGCTGTTTATTTCTATTACGTTGATTTCGTTTTGATTTTTTTAGTGATATCTAGTATATTTATGATCTGTTTGTTTGAGGTTTGATTATAGTAGTAAAGCTAGCAGAGGATTCCTTTATTAAATTAGAAATTTGATTAACGGGAAGGGTGTGCAGCTTGCTTAGTTCTTCTTCTTGTTAGAAGTAGAGTTCTTTGGCAATTCTTTAACGTAAGGCAAGAATTCTGGTTCGCCTGGAATGTACTTTCTCAAGACTTCTGGGACCTTTAGACCGTCTTCTGTTTGGTAGTTTTCTAGAACACAGCACAAAGCTCTTTGAGTGGCACATAGGGTAGAGTTCAAGCAGTGGACGTACTTCTTCTCTCTGTCACCCATCTTCTTGATACCGCATCTGATTTCCAAGTTTCTAGATTGGTAGTCGGTACAGTTGGAACAGGAAACCAATTCCTTGTATTCCTTTTGGTATGGGAACCAAGCTTCTAGATCGTACTTCTTGGCAGCGGCGTTATTTAATTCACCGGAAACGATACCGACAACACGGTAAGGTAGACCCAAAGATTGGTAGAATTCTTCAGACAAGCTGATCATTCTGTCGAATTCTTCCCAGGACTTATCAGGTTCAGCCAAGACGAATTGTTCGATCTTTTCGAAAGCATGCACTCTAAAGACACCCCAAGCGTCCTTACCGTGAGAACCAGCTTCTCTACGGAAACAAGAAGAGTAACCGACGTAACGAACTGGCAATTGTTCTTGTGGCTTTTCGAACCATTCACCAGAGTGGTATGCAGAGATTGGTTGTTCAGAAGTGGCAATCAAGTATTTCTCATCGTCACCGTCCAAAACCTTGTACAATTCTTCGTCAAATTCCGACAATTGAGCAGTCTTGGCCATGACATCCTTGTTCATCATGACTGGGGCTTGCAATGGAGTGTAGCCCTTGGAAGCCAAGAAAGACAAACCGTAGTTGATCAAAGCTTGGTTCAAAAACACACCGTAGTTTCTGAAGAAGTAACCTCTGTGACCGGTAATCTTGACACCACGCTCTGGGTCGTAACCGTCTAGTCTCAACAAGATTTCGTGGTGAGACAACTTAGCTTCAGCACCAGTACAGGTAGCAACTTGGCCAACTTCCTTGACGTTTTCTGGCATCCAGGTACGAACCAATTCGTTGTTCTCTTCGTCGTTAGACACAACAACAGATGGATGCACAATGTTACCAACTTGGTTCACCTTAAATCTCAACTGCTTGTCTTGTTCTTGTTCCTTTTCAGCAAGAACCTTCTTCTCAGCTACAATTCTGTCCTTTTCGGCCAACAACTCAGAAGCATCTTCCTTGTTCTTGAACTTCAAACCAATTTCCTTCTGGACCTTGTTCTGTTGCTTGTTCAATTCATCAACTTGGAATCTAGTCTTCACCCATTCCTTGTAATCAGCAATGATTTCGTCAACAATCTCCACACTAGCACCACGGGCAACCTGCGACTTTCTGATCAAATCTGGGTTACCACCTTTCTCTTCAATAAATTGTGTGATATCTAACATTTTGTTTGTACTCTAACAATAACCTGGCCTAAATTCAAGCAATATGCTATCTAATTTCCGTACAGAGTTTGTTTTAACGGATGATAAATTCAATCTAGAACTAAATAAAATGTCTATAATGAGATTACACAAGGTATTAAACACAATCTTACTCATTAAATATAAGAGTTGATTCAATCATCGCGCAATTTTTATCATCTTTTCATTTTTTCCATATACTAACTCTACTGCTAAATGTAGTGAAGTAACAAAAAAAAAAAAAAATTATTATGGAACAATTTGTGTGTGTATGTGTGTGTCTAGGGAGAAGAGTTGGGAAAAGTTGAACCATAATAACGGCAAAATCTTGTCAGTACTTCAACGAATTGAAGCAGGTCCAATGGTCTAGTGGTTCACGACGTCGCCTTTACACGGCGAAGATCCCGAGTTCGAACCTCGGTTGGATCATGTTCAATTCTGAATTTTAATTTTTTTTTTCCTCTTCTTACAAAGGACAAGCAAACAAACAGCATGGGAATAGAAGAATAGTTAAAATAATAGTTAGTGTATATGGCTTAAAATAAAGGGTTCTTCTTTCTACATGTAACAGGAGGTTAAAATAAAAGCATAAGGTTTAGAAATTTTCGAACCTCTATATTCTGTAGTATTTTATTTTATTTTACTTCACTTGACAATCCCCAATCCCAAAGAAGAGTATTCACAATGGATACCCCTATGCTTTTGGTTACTAATGTTAATGATGCTATACAGAATGATGACTTGCGAATGGACAGCTTGACGAATGAAAACGCATGGTTTTTAAACAATATATCGTATATATTTGAAGATGATGAGCCAATCCAGCAGGAAGATCATTCGAATTACGAGAATTTGTTTATTATAGATAGTGATTTGAACGGCAAGATCAGCGGAGTTGAACTTTTGAGTGAGAAGTGGCAGCTTTTGTCGTACGACCAGAATAAACCGTACAATTGCATTTCGCTTCGTGTCATGGACGAGCTAAGGGCAGATTTGAGCCCGCAGGACGGGGATGTCAAGGACTTGGACTCGTTGGCTAGGCGATATCATGACCGGAACGTTCAGATACGGAATCTCTTAGATTCCTTGATACAGGAGGATTAATCGGTAGATAGTATGTATATATATAATAATTGTAAAGTGCATTTAAGACAACTCTTCTAGGTTAGCAGGGGTAGGTTTGATCTTTATTCTGTAGTGTGCCTCGATTTCCTTCAATTTAGACTTTTCATCCTTAGTGATGAAGTTTATGGCCACACCCTTTCTTCCGAACCGTCCCGATCTACCTATACGGTGGATGTAGTTTTCCAAGTTATCAGGAATATCATAGTTTATAACGAGTGAGATTTGTTGAACGTCGATACCACGGGCCCAGACGTCTGTTGATATTAGCACTCTTGCCTTGCCGCTTCTAAAGTCGTTCATAACGTGGTCACGCTCTTCTTGCTTCATGTCACCGTGCATAGATGAGACAGAGAAGTTCGTTTGCGTTAGCTTCTTGGATAGCCAGTCTACCTTCTTCCTGGTGTTGCAGAATATCACACATTGGGTGATGGTCAACGAATCGTAGAGGTCGCATAAAGTGTCGAATTTCCACTCCTCTTTCTCCACATCCACATAGTACTGTTTTATAACATCCAACGATATTTCATCACGCTTCACCAAGATCTTCACCGGGTCGCTCATGAATTTCTTGGTCACCTCAAGAATATCCTTGCTCATTGTAGCACTAACAACCACGACTTGGATCGTTGTTGGTAACTTTGTGAAGATATCATAAATCTGCTGCTTGAAACCTAGCGATTCTCCGAGAAGTTCATCGGCTTCATCTAGCACTAATATCTTACAGTTCCTTACGTTCAAAAGCTGTCGTTTGATCATATCAAGTACACGACCCGGCGTACCACTCACAACCTGACAGTTTTTCGACACCTTCTTAATATCCTGCTGTAACGTTTTACCACCGGTGCATGCATGGGCGGTCACATTTAGATAGTCACCCAAGTTAGAAATGACAGATTCACTCTGAGCTGCTAATTCTCTGGTAGGAGAGAGCACCAACGCTTGTAACTCTTTGCTCTTAGAATCTATAGCCTGTAATAAACCAATAGTAAATGTGGCTGTCTTACCAGTACCCGATTGAGCCTGTGCAATCACATCTTTACCTGATATAATCTGTGTAATAGCTCTCGACTGAATCGACGATGGTAACTCGAAACCATATGAATAGATCCCTCTCAATAGATCAGGCTTCAAGTTCATCGACTCAAATGTAGCAGACACTTTAAGCTTCTTAGAAGTCTTAAACTTTAGCTTTGAGTCTTCATCTCTGTTGAACGACATTCTTGCTTTCTATAATTTTTGTACACTTCCCTCTCTAGCCACGAAACAACGTCTCTTATCGATCTCCTGTGCTTAGTTTTATGCTAGCTCATCTCATCGCTCATCTCATCTCATCTCATCTCATCGCATCACATTGAATAATTAAAGATTTCTATTTTTTTCAGCTTTAAGGATTAACTAAACAGGTTAAAATGAAAATCTGTTTGCAATAATAATAAAACCTTAAAATGTTATAGCGACCATTGAAAACTGGGGTTATCATATGCCATTCGAGCTAGTTTAGAGCAACCTACGGTTATCCTCAAGTTTTTACAGAGAGGTTTTCAATTGTTGTTTGACTATTTTGCACTATGTACCGTGATAGAACCAATTTGTTCCTATCATATAGAAGGACCTTTCCACACCAACGTTTGTCCAGCACCAAATATACGGTTGCGAATAAGGATCTAGAGGATCAACCGTTCATTGGGAATGAAGATGGTATTGCCATGGATAACTTTTCACGGAGACTTCCACCGAGGTTCTTTGATTTAACATTCCAAGTCGACGAAGCTTTGGCCCTAGTGGATCGCTTGTTAGTGCAGTTAGCAAAACTCTACCAGAAGAATTCGTTGCCTGGGTTTCAGGATAATAGACAGGATGAGCAACAAATTGAGGATATAAGCTTTCAGGTGATCAAAAAATTCCAAGAATGTTTTGGGGTTATCAAGACGCTCACCAGGATTAAAGAAACACAGTTTTCCAATGGACAGCAACTAAATAAGGATGAATTGAGAATCTTGGATAATCTTGAGAAAAACTATGCCTTAAAAGTGCAGGAAAAGTCTCAGAAGTTCAGGGTCCTTCAGAATAACCATTTGAAGTTCTTAAACAAAGACGACTTCAAGCCGCTGCCTACAGCAAAATCGAATGACGATACGTTACTATTGCTAGAAGAAGAAGTTCAGCAAGGTGACTCAAACGAGATTGATAGCTATTCAAAGCAAACGCTTCAAAAACAAAATGCGAAGATGCATGATAGTAACCAGCAATTCTTGCAACAACGTGATGAAGAAATAACTCAGCTAGCGAAAGGTGTTCTTGAAGTGAGTACGATTTTCAGGGAAATGCAATCGTTGATCATCGACCAAGGTACAGTTGTTGATAGGATTGATTACAATTTAGAAAACACGGTTGTTGAATTGAAACAAGCGCAGAGGGAGTTGGATAAGGCCACGCACTATCAAAAGCGTAGTCAGAAGTGTAAAATTATTCTATTCTTATCGTTACTTGTGCTTGCGATGTTCATGCTAGTCATGCTAAAGCCACATCACCGTACGATAAAGGAGACAGCACCTTCTCCCGATCAAGGTCAACCGAAAAATGGCAACTCTGGTGGATCTGGTAACCAAGCAGATGTGGTCAATGCGGATCCTTTGTTGGATCCAGAAAGTAATATACAGTAAGTAGATCTAGCGGAAGTAGTTAAACTAAATACTGAATGAAATAATGAGGATGGGGGGCGGCGCATGCATGTATGAATGATTTAAAGTGTGTTTGTAGTCACAGTGTGAAACAAGTCTATATATCTGTTACAATTATAAAAGTTAAAAAATCTCCTAATAGTATAAGTATAGGTAAGGTGTGTATGTATGGGAGACGAAATTTCAAAGGTTAGAATCCCCCATATGGACTATCTCTTGACATTGAAGCTGGAGCAATGTTCATTTTTCTTGGAAGTCTCTTCTTGTAAGCTGGTTTATAGTGCATATTTGAACCTAGACCTGAATTAGGATTTCCAGCTCTTTGTCCACCCGGCAGCGAAGCTGGGCCAGATCCAATGGTGAATTCTGGATTTGATTGTAGTACAAAGTCAGACGCAGACGGACCAGCCGAAAAAGAACTGCGTTGTTGTAGCTGTTGATGAGGTGGTGCTGGTTGTTGGTGTAGGTGAGGAGATACTCCCATAGGCATTCCCATTGAAGGATCCTGATAATGACCCTGTTGATGTTGTGGAGGTGGAACCGCGCCGCCATGGTTAGGCATAGGTGGGTAGTATTGGGCACTCATTGGTTGCTGCTGCTGCTGCTGTTGTTGTTGTTGTGGAAGTGGTGGATGGATCATGCCGTTCGCACTTTGAGGTTGTTGGCCCATTGGAGGAGGGTAGTACTGCATCCCTTGAGGCGGTATTCCACCTCTTCCTTGATAATATCTTGGGTTGATACCTCTTTGTGATACTGAAGTAAATTCAGAGTCATCGTCGTTAATTCCATCGCCGTCTTCGTCAAAGGCATCCATTGGTGGTCTATCGCTTGGATCGATAGTGTTTCTTTTCAAAAATTCCTCTTCGTCTTCTGGTAGAACGCCATTGATCAAGTCCTGTAGCACGCCATCTTCATCTGTGTGATGCAATGGCACTGGCTCTGGCTGACGACCCGGTTGTTGTGGTTGTTGTGGTTGTGGTTGTTGTGGTTGTGGTTGTGGTTGTGGTTGCTGTTGTCTTTGAGTCATAGGATACCCGTTTCTGTAGCGATCATTGCTCGAAGTGAAAGGAGCAGCTCTGTGGCCAGCGTTCGAAGGGCCGACGCCCACGCCCATGCCCATGTTATTATTACTACCATCCTGTTCCTGTTCAGTGTATACGGAAGAAGGAGCATCTGATGCGATTCTATCGGTCGTTGCCAATGGTTGCTGTCCGGGTCCCAATCTACCCGACGCAGCCAAACGAGGTGCGGCTGAACTTGTAGCCACACTTGTGGTGCTGCTGTCGATAACGGAGAAAGGTTGCTTTGGCACAGCAGATTGGAAACGAGACGATGCCGCATGCGAGTTACTGATGTTGTTCACGTTGTTGTTGCTTGCTCTCTGGTAAGGAAGGGAGGAGGAAGAAGATGCTGCTGCTGCTGCCACAGCACCTGCTCCTGCTCCACCGCCCATACCAGCGGGAGCGAACTTATTCAAGTACGAGTCGCTGACATCGGAATCGGTAACAGTGTTCGAGTTCAAAGTCGTCGTGGTGACGATCTTGGGGGCCTTGTAGTATTCTGGGAATGACAGATCGTCCATATTGGTCAAATCTGTTTGGTTTAGCTCATCCTTGAACAATTTGTCCCTCATTGAAGAAGAAGACGCATACTCGCCATCTTCGTCATCGCTGCCGTCTCCCAGCCCGTTGCTAGCCGTCTCAGACCGGGCCAAGAAGCATAGCGGTAGACAAACAAGAGTCAGCACTGCGGACCCAATAAGAATATAAGCCGTCCACGTGACATGTGGGTAGAAGAGCAAAATCGTACTGATGCAACAGAGTGCCGAGGCAATGAACGCCAGCACAGAAAACGAGAAGTTGCAGCAGAACCAAATCGTGTTGGCATCGAAATGCTTGAACTGGCAAAGGAAACTCGTCACAAGTGCCAAAAGCGTTAGCCCCGCAGCAACTGGCGTCACAATCAAAAGATTGCCCAAAGATTTCCGCGCATCGTGCTTCATCTTCCAGTCCCCATCGTCAGAACTCAAGTTTTCTGGGTGGTAATTCGCCTTTGCTGAAGAACAACCTTCGCCTTGCTGACAGTAGCCAAACACACCATAGTGAATGTCTCCCAATTTAGCCAAACTGATGTTCTTGAAAACGGGGGCAGAAAGACACGCCAAAATTAGAAAAGCCAATGCAATGCACTGCAAAACCGTGAGCAGCGTCGCATACCCAAATGTATAAGTTTTAGCCATGTTGTATCGCGTACTCTCTTGTTCTTTGTATAGTTATTATATCTCTGTACTGCAGACACAAAATGCCAAACCCGGAGATTTATGATAATAATAACCAAAAAAAAAAAAAAAGAGGAGCCTTGTCGCGATCAAAAGACTGGGAAAAAATCTGGTACAGCTCTAATTTCCAATTCTAACTCTAATTCTAATATAGCCGAACCTTGGATCCTATATCAACCAAAAAATCACACTAATATTATATTATCTCTTTTCTCTGGTCCAAAACCTAGTGAATTCAATTAGCAACAAAAATGATTGAAAACTTCTAGTAACGCTCGTCTCTGTTTTCTCCTGACTGACGTCTGTCACTAGAAATCCGACCTCGCCCTGCTAAAAACAAGAAACTATCCCTCTACCTTAAACTAAATTATTCATTTTAAGTAGTTGTGTCGCAGATAATCCAGACATGCCATGTATCAGAATATATACTAAATTGCAATAGCCAGCTATGTACGTAAATAGAAAAAAATGAAAAGATGAAATCTGAGTATCAGAGATCTGAGAAATCTGAGATAAAAGGCCACTGAAAAAATTGCCCGAAATGGCACGGTCAGATCGCAGGGTTTTGGGCTGTCTTGTGGTCTTTTCGTACGAGGTCCAGCATTCGCAGAACACCAGCCGTATGCGCTAGGGCATGGGCATTTCGCTGGGCCTGTTCTGTGCTTCTTCTTTTTCTGTCTTTAATTAATTGCGTTGCTGGTTGTGTCTTAATCGGGCTGTGTCTTAATGTGGTTGCAATCTTGGAAGGCAGGGAGGGAGGGAGGAAAGAAAGAAAAGGAGATGAGGGCATGCATGTGTAGCCGTAGTGTAGTGTAGTGTAGTGTAGTGATAGTGCTGAGATAGGTGGTGTGTGTGTGCCAAGCGGACGGACCGGGCCGTGTTGATCTTGGTTTAGTCGGGGATTCTGTGGCACGTTCTTTGGGCGCGGGCAGGCGCTATGCGGCACGTTCTGTGGCAGGAGCTCAGCCATTTCTGTCCTGTGTCTGTGGTGTCCTGGTGTACGCGAAAAAGTTAAAAATTGGAAATTTAAAAAAAAAAATGATGGGAAAAAATTAAAAAAGATAAGTCTCCCGGGGGCGAGTCGAACGCCCGATCTCCAGATTACAATTTGGTATCACATTACAGTCTGGCGCCTTAAACCAACTTGGCTACCGAGAGGAACTTGTTGGAAGACCCGGTTCTGCCTCGGTATGCACTGGGCGGCCGGTGAGGCGTGACCTTTTATTTTTCTTCGCTTTCTTTCCCATCTTTAAACTGCCGCACATTGAAAAATTTAAACCAATGAAAACCAATAGAGTTTAGTTGGTTAGAGTTGTTAATTTATCCAGTACAATGGAATAGTTTAATCCGCAATTGTAAGAGCCCCCGCCAGGAAGGATTCTTGAGTCGAACAACCAACCAACCCTACTTCTCGTCCCCATCTCACATCCAGAAAACTATCTAAATCACAATGGGTGCCCAACCTTCAAAACCAGCAGAAACAAAGGTATACGTCCCTGAAACTCCAGTGAACTTCGAAAGCAAGCTAATTGCACAGATCGATAACTCCACGGAAACAGATTTCACCAGGGCTCAAAAGGCAGAGAGATACTTGCAGGAGAAAGTTTCTGCGAAATTGGCCGACTTGGAAGCTGAAGCCCTCAAAGAGTTCGAAAGTAAGCTCAGTTCTTCTACGCTACCGGATGATTCCAACTCCAATTCCAGCACCAACACACTCTCTACTGCGCTAGTGAACGAGAAAGTGGAACAGTTGAAGAACCGTTTGGCCAAGCTAGAGGAGTCGCATAAGGCAAAGAGTACAGAGAGCGTCGTTGCAACCAAGAAGAGTTTGACCGAGTGTTTGTTGAAGAACAAGGAAAAGCCTTTGAACTGTTACGATGAGGTAGAGCAGTTCAAGAAGGCGGTCATGGAGATCTGAATGGCGGCTAGACTGATGAAAAGGAAGAAGAAAACCCAACTTTTGTACCATAACATGAATATAGGTTACAGCTGCGGCCGCTACAACAGAGCAGCAGTACCTTTAGCACGCATATATATGCATGTGTCAAGGTATACATACATGTATTAATATTCCAAACCACACACACACACAAAAATCCTGAACGACAAAACCAGTATTGAGAGAGATAAGGTGTATATTCGCTCATATATGTATGTACATACATAAAATACTCACGTCTGTATGAACAACGAAGAAAAAAAATGATATATATATATTTATATTTATATTTATATATGTTCACACAAAAATCTCTCTACAACCCGAGACCCTTGTAGATGAGAATTAGCGCACTGTCGCTTTCACCACCACCAGCAAGCTGTTCGATCTTGTCTTGAGAAATAACTGACACCTTGTCATCATTGTATTTGTACCATTTTTGCTCATCGACCTCGTCTCTGACAAATGATTGGTAATGTCCACTGTCCGAGTTAGCACCTTGATGTGTAATAACTGCAATCAAATTGTAAACAGACGATGGGTTTTCGCCAGGTCTCAAATCCTTGGGGAACTTCTTAGCAAACTCAGTAGCCCAATGCTCCCTTTTACTCTCTTCTAGAGCCATCTGTGTCTCGTACCTTTCCGCTGGCGATAAGGATAACGGAACATGTTCTTGGATGTTCTTGTTGAATTCTTTAAAGTCATCCTCTCTGAGCTTATCAACTTCACGTAATTCATCCCTCATTTTAATCTTTTCTGCTGCATATTCTGGCGTCAAAAGATCCGCAACATCGAGCTGGAATGGGAACTGCACTTTACGTAGAATCTTGGACTTCTTTCCAGTAGATTTTTTCCAGTAAAATCTCACAAACTGCACTGTTAAGTATTCTGGTAGTTTTGTAATCTTTTTGGAGTTTTCGAAAATGGAGTTTGAACCAGTCACCTCAGATCTCTTTTCCACTTTTTCAACTAGTGATTCAGTGAGACCGTTCTTCAAGAAATTCGTCGTGCTAGAGATATGGCATTGTAATTTTTTATCACTTTCTACCTTGGTTTGAACATCGGTCTCGTTCAATGTGTCGGTGATGGTGGTTTTAAATTCAATCTCAAACTTGGAAGATAGAGATTCACCGAACACAGCATCCACTGTGTGAAGCAACTGCGTAAATAATTCTTCTGCATCTTGTTGTTTGTAGAAACCGGTGGATGGGTCCTTTTCCGCAAATTGGGGGTAAATCTTTCTAAGAATTGTTAGCATTATAATAGGGGTGAACGCTTTTTCCTTCCTTTGTGCAAAGGCATTGAAACATTGTTTGAGTTGAGCCACCAATTGACCATGTAGATCGGGGTTCGATTCATTGAATGCTAGTACTTTTTCCCTTAGAGGTTTGATTCTGTATAAAGCCTGTAATGAAGCATTAAAATAACAAGTATTGCCCATGTTTCTTAGACCCACTGGGGTAGCATCTTCCTGCATCGATCTTTCCTTCTCAGACAAGTCCTCCAAGAACTTTGTATCATCAGTTGGTTTGAGAATCAAATTGGCATCTGGAGTACCAAGAACCATTACAGTAGAGTTCGGCTTGATTACTGAAGAAACTACAGTGCTGTTATCTGTTAATCCACCTCTTACCATAAACTTTTGTCTATCTTGAGGAACTAGGGTCAAAGTTTCAACCTTAGCGCGTAAGTCCGAGCCTACAGCTTCAGAACTTAACGTTATTGGGTATACCTTACCAGCATGTTTAATATTGACTAAAATAATAGCAAACGGATGCTCATTGTTAGTATATAATTCGTAATTAGTCTTCTTTTTGCCGATGCTACCTTTTCCTTAATTGAGAAAAGTCGCACCTACTTTAAGTATGGAATTGAATCACCAAAGCATTAACATACATTGAAAATCACTCATTCTTATGTTTCGTAAGAATCTCGATTGCGATCTGAATAATTCGACTCTTTGCAATCTATTCTGGATCTACGACTCTTCTTCTTACTAGTGGCAAATTAAGTGGTTTCAGTTTGTTAAGAATCTAAAACATTAGGTTTTTCTCTATATAGGATTATAACTCTAAGAATTTGCGGTTACCCGCATATGTGACAGTTATTTAATAGTAAGCAAGTATCTTGTAAGTCAAGACAATTGCTCTTATTTGATCCATAAGGTTAATGAATGGATAATATATTATTAATATTAGTATTAGTATTAGTATTAAAACATCTCTAAATAGTATATGCTATTGGGATATTACCTAAATGACTTGAGATCTCCGAGATGAAGTGAAAAATGTCTTTTAGTGTCATTATGATTGTGATATCATGCATGCATTAGTCGTTAATATCGTTAATATGTTCACATGAAAGGTATACAGTAAGTAAGTCTGCAAATTTTTCTTTGCTTTAAGATATTAGATTTTGTGAGGGTTGCATTCTAGCACCAGAAATTGTAGAATCTGATATACCACGGTCTGGTTGAAAGATAGAATTCTCTCTCTCTTACTTCCTGCTTTACGATTTCAATATCAATGTTCTTCCTATCAGTTTCCAAGTCGATTTCTGTTAGAGGCTTAAAGTCGAACCACTTACCAGTAGATATTCTGAAGTATATTTTATGCAAAACGAAAATCATAACCAATACAAGAGCGCAAAGGTATTGTTTGAAGAAGAGTTCAGCCCTGTCGCTTCCAGATGTCCAACCTCCAACAGGCCACAACGATATGTAGAATTGAGCAATTAGAATTAGACAGTTTATCACAGCGGAATAAATAGAACCATAAACACCAACGGAGCTTTTGAATTCAAGTTCGTCCAGGGATCTTCCTTGTGCCTTCATGGCCATTCTGAATCTGATATGGGAAATGTTGATGCTTAACCACACAACACATGTTGCTAAACCAGCGATTGCCATTAGCCAATCAAAGATGACGTCCATGGAAGAAGACTTGACTAGGAAAGCTAGTAAACCGAACAAAGCGTTGACGATGATTCCCACCAATGGTCTACCAGCTCTGTCAACGTATCCAAACACTCTTGGAATGAGGCCTTGATGGGCCATTGAACATAATGTACGACTTGAAGCAAAGATACACGAGTTTCCGACACTCAAAATACTGATCAAGATCACAGCATTCACAATGGATGGTAACACATGGATACCGTTGAGTTTTATAGCAATAACAAATGGGGAATTGTTCACACTAGAGCCACCCAATAGGTTCTGGTTGGTGTAAGGTACTAAAAATCCCACTAGTGTCAATGAAACCAAGAAGAAGAAGACAATTCTCCAGAACACTTGCTTGATTGCATGAGGTAACTCCTTTGGATCGGTTTCTGCTGAACATAAACAAACCATCTCAGAACCACCAAGACTGTATGAAGCTGTGACGAAAACACTAGCAACACCTTTGAATCCATTGGCCAATGCACCCGGGTGGTGCCAGTATCTTCCACCGATGAATTCGTGTTTTGGACCACCTCCACAAATAAGAATCACAGAAAGAATAATGAACCCCAAGATAGTAACCACTTTAATAAGAGAAAAGGCAAACTCCGCTTCACCAAATCCTTTAATACCTACCAAATTGATACAAACCACTAATGCCCAAAATATAGCTACCCAAACGACAGGGTCCACCTTGGTAGTCCAATACTGCACCGTCATCGCACTCGCAATCAATTCTATCGGAAGAACAAAGTACCATTGGCAAATGTAAATCGAACTGACCATAAAACTGACACTAGGATCCAAAAGCCTGGTACCATAGTTAGCAAACGCTCCAACGACAGGAAATCTAATCGTAATTTCACCCAATCCATGAATGGTCCCCACCATCTGCGAACCCGCTATTAGCCAGCCAATAATCATAGCAAGTGGCCCACCAACAGCCAAAGCCTTCCCTGAACCAACAAAGAGACCAGTACCAATGGATCCACCAATGGCTATCATAATCAAATGTCTGGATTTTAACTTCCTCTTCAAATTATCCGAATGGTAAGACCCATCTAATGGAGGTTTAAAAGAATCCACCATCCTTGTTAACAAAGTCCGCCTTTTACTACAACTTCCTGATGTTCTATCATCCAAATCGGCCTCCACTTCTTTAGTCACCGTATTATCGCTAAACTTCATTTCCAAGTCACCACTGCTTGGTGACACAAGCTCACTCATCCCTAACCTATCGATATCGATATCACCCTCTTTCTTCATTTTAGCGAGTGTATATTATATTTCTCCAGGCCTCACAGTCTACTTACTATACGAACCTGATGCTTCTAATGGCTACAACCAGGCCTCTCTATCCATAAAAGCTAACATATATTATATTCATACATCACATTAGAAGTGTATTGTTGTAGTCAAACAGGAAAAAAAAAAAAATATACTTTACTAATGATCACCGGTTGTCTGTGACTAACATTACTCGAAACAACTAAACCCAAATCCAAATCCAGAACTCCTCCTCCCTCCGTTTGCTTCACCTTCGTTACCTTTGCGATGCCTTTGCCATATACCGTATGGCATCATATTCACGTTCATATTTCTCTTTTCTGCACATTTTGGGCATTGGGCCCTAGAGAAAGGCACTATGTGTCTGCATGACAGCGAAGAATAGACAAAAAAAAAAAAAACAAAAAAAAAAATGCGTCGCCGAAAATCCCAAAAAAGAAATGGGAGCCCTTGAGAGAGAAAAAAGAAATACCACGGCGGAAGTTGCCGTCTCCATTACCCGGATGGGATTGTTTCGTGGAGTTTTGTCCACGTGATATTCACATGGCTTTCAAATTGTTTAGAAGGAAAAAAAAAAAAAAAAAAAAGAAAGCGCCAAATGCTGAAATCTTTCACTGCACATCGAGAGAGATGCTTTCAATAATGTATAAAATATAATTACATAGTATTAAAAGTTTAAAGCGATGAGGAATAGAGAAAGAAAGAAGAGAACTGTAGGTAAAACGGGATCTTTGAAGGTATCTATAAGGAATATCACACGGCAGACTTGTGAGGTTTTGTAATGGCAAGCACAAAACCACTTGTGAGGAAGAGAATCAGCGATGGTTTGGCTGTTACTCAGAAAGTTTTCGTGCGTTCTAGGAATGGTGGAGCTCAAAAGGTTGTTAGAGAACACTATTTGAGAAGGGATATTCCATGTTTATCGAAAGTTTGTGACAAATGTTCTGAAATTATTGTTCCAAATGCAGTTGGGGAGTTTCCCAAGTTTGTTTTATCGGAGAGTCCGCAGGAACTGGAAGATTTAGGGAAGCATTATGTGGTTGTAGATGCGAATATCATTTTGCAGTCTATTGATCTTTTGGAGAACCCTAAGTGTTTCTTTGACGTTATAGTGCCTCAGATTGTTTTGGACGAGGTTAGGAATAAGTCGTACCCTATTTACACTAGGATTAGGGCGCTTTGTAGGGACAGTGAGGACGATGTGAAGAGATTTATTGTTTTCCATAACGAGTTTTCGGAGTATACTTACATCGACAGAAACGGTACTGAGAGTATCAACGATCGGAATGACAGAGCTATCAGGAAGACCGTGGAGTGGTATTCCTCGCATTTGAAGGAGAAGGATGTGAGTGTAGTTTTTGTAACGAACGATCGTTTGAACAGACAAGAGGCGTTGAAGAGCGGTTTAGTTGCGAAATCATTGTCGGAGTATGTGGATATGTTGCCTAACAGCGAGGAGATCAAGGATTTGATTCCTAACTTGGCCCCAGTATCTGGTATGAGCGGTAAGATGTTGGAAGATGATGCGGAAGGCCGCTCTAAGAGTGGTAGCAACGAGTTTTGTTTCCCAGAGTATTATTCGACGTCAAGAATTATGGGTGGGCTTAAGAACGGGTCCCTATACCAGGGTTCCATCCAAATATCAGAGTACAACTTTTTGGAAGGTACCGTTTCCCTTCCTAATTTCAAGAAACCTGTTTTGATTTTAGGCCAAAAGAACTTGAATAGAGCCTTTAATGGAGACCTCGTGGTGGTTGAACTTCTTCCCGAATCCGAGTGGAAGGCACCATCAACCGTTACCATCGATTCTGAACACTTTAACGTTAACGATAATCCAGATAATGATGAAGACGATGACGATTCTACTGGCGTCTTGACAGGCACACAGTCTGCCTCTGCTATGATGTCAGACAAAGATCGTAGACTATTAGCGCAGTCTGCAATCAAAGCCCAGCAATCTAATAAGATTCAACCAACAGCTAGAGTTGTTGGTATCACAAGAAGATCCTGGAGACAATACGTCGGTCAAATTACGCCAACTTCTGTGGATCCACAAAATAGCGGAACCCAAAACGTGTTTGTTATTCTAATGGATAAATGTCTACCGAAGATCAGAATCCGGACTAGATTGGCTAAACAGTTATTGAACAAGAGAATTGTTGTTTCTGTTGATTGTTGGCCAGAAAACTATAGATACCCACTTGGGCATTTCGTAAGAGACTTGGGTGAAATCGAATCTGCGGAAGCTGAAACTGAAGCTTTATTGCTTGAACATGATGTTGAATACAGACCATTCTCTAAGAAGGTTTTGGATTGTCTACCTAGTGAAGGACATGACTGGAAGGCTCCAGCAGATTTGTCAGATCCAGAAGCTATTAGTAAAGATCCGTTATTGGTGAAGAGAAAGGATTTCAGAGATAAGTTAATCTGTAGTATTGATCCACCAGGATGTGTGGATATTGATGACGCTTTGCATGCTAAGCAACTTCCAAATGGTAACTGGGAAGTCGGTGTTCATATTGCTGATGTTACTCATTTCGTAAAGCCTGGTACTGCTTTGGATGCTGAGGGTGCCTCAAGAGGTACCTCTGTGTATTTGGTTGATAAGCGTATTGATATGTTACCTATGTTATTGGGTACAGACCTCTGCTCTTTAAAGCCATATGTCGATAGATTTGCTTTTTCTGTTATCTGGGAGCTTGATAACGATGCTAATATCGTTGGTGTGGACTTCTTTAAATCTGTGATCAGATCAAGAGAAGCATTTTCTTACGAAAAGGCTCAGAACCGTATTGATGACAAGAGTCAAAACGACGAACTAACTCAAGGTATGAGAGCGCTATTACAGCTATCTAAAAAACTAAAACAAAAGAGATTAGACGCTGGTGCTTTGAATCTAGCATCTCCTGAAGTTAAAGTCCATATGGATAGTGAGACTTCAGACCCTAATGAGGTTGAAATCAAAAAGCTATTGGATACAAACTCTTTGGTGGAAGAATTCATGTTGTTAGCCAATATCTCCGTTGCCAGAAAGATATATGAAGCTTTCCCTCAAACTGCCATGCTTAGAAGACATGCTGCACCACCATCAACTAACTTTGAGCTACTAAATGAAATGTTACAGGTCAGAAAGGGTATGTCTATTTCCTTAGAATCTTCTAAAGCTTTAGCAGATTCTCTAGATAGATGTGAAGATCCAAATGATCCATACTTAAACACATTAATTCGTATCATGTCTACGCGTTGTATGATGGCAGCTCAGTATTTCCATGCTGGTGCATTCTCGTATGCTGACTTCCGTCATTACGGTCTTGCGGTAGATATCTATACACATTTCACCTCACCTATTAGACGTTACTGTGATGTTGTTGCCCATAGGCAACTTGCTGCTGCCATAGGCTACGAATCGTTAGACCTTTCTCATAGAGATAAGCAAAAGATGGAAATGATCTGCAGAAATATCAATAAGAGACATAGAAATGCACAATTTGCAGGAAGAGCAAGTATAGAGTATTACGTTGGTCAAGTTATGAGAAACAACGAATCCACTGAAACCGGTTATGTCATTAAGGTCTTTAATAACGGTATTGCTGTTTTGGTACCCAAATTTGGTGTCGAAGGTTTGATCAGGCTAGAAAATTTGACAGATGATCCACAACAAGTAGACTTCATTGAAGATAAGTTTACCTTGAAATTTGTTGATAAGAACGGTGTTTCCAGGGAAGTTAGTGTATTTGATAAGGTTGACGTCCAAGTGAAATCTATTCTTGATCCAACAACAAGTAAACGTAAAGCTCAACTATTATTGAAATGAACCCAAAGAGAAGTAATTAATTAAATACTTGTATACTATCTATATTTACTGTCTTTTGATGAAACCTGCTTTACCAGCATTAGCGATGATGTAATCTCTGTAATCAAAGATTGTACCATCGAACTTATTGACCTTACCATTTTCGGATACCCAAATTTCATTACACACACTGTTAATGACAGCAATATCATGCGAAACCATCAACACACCACCAGTGAATGATTTCAAGGCATCAACAAGGGCATCTAAACCAGCAGTATCTAAATGGTTAGAAGGTTCGTCTAAGACTAAAATGTGAGGGTTGTTCAAACATAGAGCAGCAAACGCAACTCTCGACTTTTGACCACCAGAAAGTAGTTGCATTCTTTGAATACCAAGAGAACCGCTAATACCAAATGCACCTAAATGACGTCTATATTCTTCATCTGTCTTACCTGGGAAGGTAGCTGACATCCAATCAACCGCAGATAAATTCAAATCCATCGAATCAACATGATGTTGGGTGAAGTAACCAATACGTAGTCTTGGATTTCTAGAAACGAAACCCTTAGTTGGTCTTAGCTGTTCCATCATAACCTTCAATAGTGTGGTCTTACCACAACCGTTAGCACCAACCAATGCAATTCTCGAGTCCATTTGGACATCTAAACTGACATCTGTTAGAAGAGGAGCACTTTCCTTGTAGCTAAATGACACCTCTTGTAATTGAATGATAGGAGGTGAAAGTTTTTCACAGTCAGGGAAGTGGAAGTTAATGGTTTTCTCTTCTTCAGGAGGCTCCAATATAGGAAGCTTTTCCAACTTTTTGATTCTTGACTGAGCTTCCTGAGACTTTGCAGCATTATACCTGTATTTGTCGATAAATTCTTGCAAATGCTTTCTGTATGCCATTTGGTTTTCGTATTCTCTTTGAGCGGTCTTACGACGTTCTTCTTTGGTAGCGTAAAAGCTGTCAAAGTCTTGACCTCTGTAATAGTCTAGTCTTTCGTTGTGTTGGTAGATAATATCTGTAGCGACTTCATTCAAGAAAGCCCTGTCGTGCGAAACAACGAGAACAGTGGCTGGGTATGTTTTCAAATATTCGGCCAAGTATGCGATGGATGGAACATCCAACATATTGGAAGGTTCATCCAATAATAATAGATCTGGCTGACAGAATAAGGCTCTTGCTAAAGAAAGTCTCATTCTCCAACCACCTGAGAAAGAGTTGGTTGGCTGCTGTTGTGCTTCTGTACTGAAACCTAGACCATATAGAATAGATGCTGCTCTAGCTTCAGCCTTGTCTGATTCCATATCGATCAATTTTGCGGATATTTGTTCCAAATGGTCTTCTAAATCTGCTCTTTCGTTGTCCAATTTTTTAACTTCTAAACTTTCTTCATCGAATTCCTTTCTTAACTCTTCAATCTCTTGCAATCTCTCGTTGATTTTAGTTTCCTCTGATAGTAATTGCTTTCTCCAAACGTCGGCATCCAAAACACTCTGTAGCGCTTTCGTTTCATCACCACGAATTTCTTGTTCCACATGCAAAATGGAAATGTGTTTAGGAACGTTTAATTCTCTTCTGGAAAGCGCTCTTAGTAAAGTAGATTTACCAATACCGTTCTGACCAACAAGACCATATCTACGTCCGTAACTTAATGTTAATTGAGCATTTGATAATATTCTCTGACCGTCACCAACATATAAATCGAAGGTATCAATCTTGATATCCTTGGACTTACCTGCAGCAGACCCAAATTCCAAGGGATTGATTTTCAAGAAGAAAGAGTCATAGTCCTCGTTTTGACCTTCATTGATCAACTTAGATGCCTCATACTTAACAAATTTGTTGTTTCTTTTAGCAACCTTCTTTGCGATTTTCTCTTCTGCTTTCTTCAACTTCTTCAAATCAACCCTGGTTTCCATCTTTCTACCAGTATGTTCGATATCTCCAGACACCCCAAGGGCAGCCAAAGAGTTGTTCAAATTAGATTTATTGTTATGGCTCTGCAAAACATTGATATCCAATAATCTTTTGCTGGTGTCACCAGTCAATTCTAACTTAGCTTGATTCTCCTTCAATTGAGCTGAAAGCTTATCTTGCATTTCTTGGATCACACTCGAGATTTTTTCTGAAGATGCACCCGCATTTACCAATAGATCTCTGAGGAAAGAGACCTCTGAGTTTAAATCTAACTGCTTACTTTGAACTGCGTCATATGTGGCGTTAGATAAATGATTGAAGTAACCAAGCACATAATCAGTGACAATAGAATCCACTTGAGGAGCGTTTTTACGCAAACTAAAACCAATATTGGACATTAATGTTATTTATTTCACAGTTATCCGTTTGCAATGGTATATAATGCTTTGGGAGTGTTGTAAAACGTTGTTTTCTTGTAAAATCTACAGTAGTAGTTTAATCAATGTGAGATGAGTTAGTTGTACGCTTCTACAAATTTTAATTTTTTCATATAACGAAAACTGACGAAGTACATAATAAAGTCGAATATGACAGTTCCAAACAGAAAAGTAGAGTGTGAAGGGCAAAGAGAAGATGATTACAAGCATGTAAGACTGCCTTGCTTCTTGTTATTGACGATAGTAGACCTGTGATATGTTTCCTAAACCAATTAATTAAAAAAAAAAGGTACTAGATGAGTACTCTAGTTATTAGTTTCAACTGGAAAGTTGAAAATGCATCGGCCGGGAATCGAACCCGGGGCCCAACGATGGCAACGTTGGATTTTACCACTAAACCACCGATGCTTTGTAGTTGTTATATTTGTTAACTTAAAACATGGACATATATCTCTCAAGTGCAGTCAAGTGACTTTTTTCCAATTTGTTTTGTGGTAGCTACTATTCATTAGTATTAATAAGTACCAAGTGAGCTCAACCTACGCAGAGAACCCCTTCATTGCATTTATAAATAATCAACTGGTGTGTATAATATTTTTCATATAAACAAATTCATTGATGATATTTGGTACTGAAAACTTATGTGGCCATTGATGAATATAATTCATTTGTTAAAGTGAGAACTGCTACCAACATGTCAAAATTAAAAAATTCGAGAGAAGCCTTGAAAAAACTCAGTTTTAGTCGGAGATCACACACTATATTAATGAGAGTATTACCACACCAAACAAGACTCCCAATCCAAAGAACCTTATGCCAGTTTTTGTTCTATAATAACGTTTTCTGTCAGCCTTTTCTCTATTATAGAAAACCTTAAAGTTCCTGAAAAGAAAAAACGAAAAACAGAAAAATGTCAGCTAAATGTTAGAGCTCATCGACTTCGATGCATGGTGCAAAAAGATGAAATTAGCCCCTCAACCAAGCCGAAGATACTCGTAAGAACAACAGTACTCAGCGAAAAATGTCAAAGAATGATCAAAATAACTTTGATGGGGAAGAAGAAGAAGATAGCTACAGCTATGAGAATAAAAACAGCAATGTCTATTTAGGTCTAGTGGATACTGCGATTAAGGAAGACGATGAGCCCGTGCCTGAAGACACTTTCATTGGTGGTGAGCCATGTTGGTTAGCTCCAGATTCCATGCCAAATGAAGAGATGCTAAATTGTGGAAGCTGCAAAAGCACTGAGTTTATGAAGCTTTTAGCGCAGGCATATGCTCCTTTGGATATGGATATGGTTGAACCAGTTTGCCAAAAGAAGAAGATAAAGTTGAGTACCTCTAGCTTCATCAACCCAGACTACACGAGAGTCTTGTATGTTTTCATTTGTACTAGATGTAAGAGAAAAAATGGATCTGTCAAGTGTATTAGAGGTGTGAAGAAGAATGATTCAGTTGATTACGTTACTGAAAAAATGGAACAATTACAGAGCAAAGAGTTCCAATTGAACCCGTTCGACTTGAGCTCATCAAAAAACGATTCAAAGTCTGGCCCAGAGTCCAACCCATTTGCACTTTCCAGCGCATTTTCGGGAGATGCTGCTGTTGCGAATCCATTTGGGGCTACCGCTGCCAACCCATTTGCTCAAACTGACAGTAAAACTGAAAATGAAAAGGATAAGGATGTTAAAGAAGAAGCTCCTGCACTCAGCCAAAAGGCATTAAGGAAGTTACACGATCAGAAGAAGGACAAAGAATTCGACTCTTCTAAGGCATTCCCAGGTTATTTCGTTTTTGTCGAAGAAGAATCTTTCAAGAATAAGACTCCAGATCATTTGAAATTGCCAAAAAATCTAAAGATTGACAAAACTGCACTAGATCTAAGCGAAGACGCCTTTGACTCTCTAGAAGAAAACCAAGCAAAACTTGACCCAAGAACAGAGAAGCTTTCCAAGTTTTTAGATGACGATGTGTTCCAAAAATTCCAAGAAGTTGTTGGTTATAACCCTGGCCAAGTTATTCGTTACGATTTTGGCGGGAAACCTCTATACTATGCCAAGACGCCTAAAGAATTCGAAGATATCGTCGCTAAACCATCATATAACCCAGCTTCGAAGAGAGTTTTCGAGATGCAACTAATGCCAAAAATGATCTTAGATTTAGAAGAAGAAGTATCACTAACCGAGGGCATGGACTGGGGTACGATTATGGTTTACACGGATATTGAAAACTATATTCCAAAGTTTGATGAAAATATGGTTGGATACGTCGAAGAAGTGGTTAAAGTTCAATGGGAAGCAATTGACTATGACGAAACAAAGAATTAGTACCATTGAATATGAATAAGCTGTTCTTTCATATATATATATTTACATAGATACCTTATTAATCTATTTACAAGAACCGGGGAACTTTAATCTTTTCATAAACGATAATCTTATCACCAACTTCGTAATCTTCGAAATCGTTTTCTAGTGTGATACCACAGTCATTACCTTTATTAACGTCTTGAACAGTTTCCTTCCCCTGTTTTATGGATGCAATTCTACCATTGTACACCTCATCTTCTTGAGGACCTCTGACAACCTTTACCATAGAATTTCTGCTAACTTTACCGTTAACAACTTTGCAGCCGGCAATTTTTATAAACTTACGCTTCACCTTGAATTCGAAAATCTCACGAATTTCGACAGTAGCAAGCTGTTTCTCTTCGAATATTGGTTTTAGATTTTCAGTGAGAGTTTCAGTTACATCTTCTATTAGCTTATAGATGACGTTGAATTGTTTAACTGGCACCTTATCTTTATTGTTGATGATATCGTTTGGAACATTATCCAAGTTGAAACATATGATGGTACTACCAGTGATTTTAGCCATCTTTAAATCACCTTCTGTTGGAACACCAACAGATGATTGAACAATATTGCATCTTACTTCTTCATTTCCTAAGTGTTCGATACTTTGAACAATGGCTTCTTCAGAACCAGAAACATCAGCCTTGATGATGAAGTTAATATCTTTTGGTCCAGTTTCAACTTCTGCTGCGGCTTCATCTCCATCTTCCAAGTCATCCAACTCGTCTTCAGTCATAGAAACCTTCTCTTGTTCTATAGCCCGGTCGTCGTTTAGTTTCTCAATATCTTTAACTTCACTCTCTTCTTGCAACAAATGTTGTCTTTTGGAGACGTATTTTTTAGCAATGGACTCTGATTTTACTTGAATTACCTCATCACCTGCATTTGGGAGACTCTTCCAACCTACAATCTCTACAGCCTGGGAAGGAAATGCCTTTGGAACGTTATCTCCATTTTCATTCAACATGCTTCTGATTTTGCAAATGGAATTACCTGATATTAAAATATCACCTTTGCTCATGATACCCTTTTTCAATAACACTGTTGCCACGTTTCCAACTGCTTTCTTCACTTCACTTTCTAATACCCATCCCTCACAGACGGTCTTCACATTCTTTTCGGCTTTGAGATCCATGATGTCACTTAATGAGATAATACTTTCTTCCAATTGATCCATATTTTCACCTGTCTTAGCACTAATATGAACAACCTGAACGTCACCGCCAATCTTCTCAAGTTCTATTTCGTTAGCAATTAGCGAGTTCTCGACCTTCTCAATAGCCTTCGCACGCTCCTTCATATTGGTAATCTTATCGATCTTCGTAATTGCCACGATGAGCTCATTTCCGGAGTTCTTGGCATGCTTGATAGCTTCTAGTGTTTGCGGCATAATAGAATCTTCAACAGAAACAACTAAGACAATGATGTCAGTAATATTAGCACCACGCTCTCTCATCTTAAGAAATGCTGCGTGACCGGGGGTATCGAGAAAAGTTATCGGTTTTTTGGACACCGGAGCTATACACTGGAAAGCACCAATATGCTGAGTGATCCCTCCATGTTCCTGCGATACAATAGACGATTTACGAAGGTAATCCAATATAGTTGTCTTACCATGATCAACGTGGCCCATAATAGTAACGATAGGAGGGCGTGGTTCAAGGAAACGAGGGTTCATTGGTGATTTTAGTTCATCATAAAGATTAGAGGAGTCGACAGTTTTCGTTGACTCAAATTCATAGTTATATTCTTGCAAAATAAGCTCAATATATTCCCTAGTCAAAATGTAGTTGGAAGAAGCCTGGGAGAAACCCAGCTTTTTCAAATCTTGGATTAGTTTCTCGAGTCGAATGTTCAAAAGATTTGATAGATTATTAACCGATGTGTGCTTCGGTATGTCAAAAGTCAACTTCTTGAGCTCTTTCGAAGGTGCGTACCGTTTCTTCCTCTTACCAGCAAGTTGCAAACCACTCCAGTGGAAGTCCCGTACTGACGTAGCCAGAGGAAACGTCATCGTAAGTCTGCTGCATGCTCTTACAGGAAGTCTTCTTGTAAGTATCATTTTACCTTTAGTAGTGATATGTCAAAAAACAACTAGTTCAAAGCAAAACGAATGGCTTCCAAACTATACCTACAGTAAAAGTCGAACCAATACACCAGGCTTTGGTTTAATATACGGCAGTTGTTACAGCAGTTGTTATTGCCTTTTTATCTTCCAGCTCATCTTCTTAAATTTTCCAAGTAAATAGTGCTTGAACCAAAATCTAATGGCATATTAATTTTTCATTGAAGCGATGTCGATTTATGTGCTACTAGTAAAAACCGAAAGAACACAACTGAAGCCATGGAAAGCAGAAGGTTATACCTAACTGCCATCCTTGTTGTTTAGCTTCTGCTGCAGAAAGTATGAGAAAACATGGAGGAGAAATATTATATGTTATTTATGCTATATATATATATAATATGTTCGTAGATCCCCATGTTCACGTATAATATTCACGTCGCACTAAAGTAAAACAAGCTACACTGAGTTTAACCATTGCTCACGATCAAAAAGCAAAGATCTGAATCTTGCAATGAAGTCATCCCTAGTCAAATAAGATCCACAAAGTCTTCTCTTCCCATTGAAAGCCGTTCTAGCATGTAGGACTCTCCAATTATCAAATACAAAAATAGTTCCTGGAGCCAATGGGAACCTGACGTAGTTCACAGTGTCGTTAATCAGTTCGTTAAATCTTGACATTGCCAAATATATTTTATTGACAGGATATTTGGCGTTCTTCATCATGGAAGAACGGTCACTGGTGTTCCATCTACATTGGACTAAGTTTCCATCATCGTCGATTTGTAGAATAGGGAATCTATTCTCGACGAAAACGTTTTCGGGCTCCCCAGATTGATGGAATTCAATTGGCTGTTTGGTTAGAATATCTAGTGTTTCTTGCCATGATTCATCTTCTGCAGCCCTGGCTTTGATCAATTCTAAAACGCGAGCCACGTCACAAATTCTTGTCTCACCACCTTCGCCATCGTGAAATAACAAATGAAACAATTGTAAACCTGGCGTCTCGTACCAATAGTTGCCGTCTGTGTGCATATCAATGGCTAGAGACGTATACGCAGTGTCCTTTTTCGCCAAATCAGAAGTGAAGTCCCAAACACCTGTGTCATAGTGGGTAGGGCGAATAATGGAAATCAGCTCAGACACCTGTTTTGTAGCTTCGATACTGACGGGCACATTTTGGATAAGCGTGAATCCGTATTGATAAATCTCTTGGAATATGTTCTTCTTTACAGAGGGGTCTTGCAAATGTTGGTAATCGTTCTTGAAATGCTGACCGTTTTGGATCAAACTATCGAACTTCGTTCTTCCCCAAGTTATCTTCTCTGGGAACTGCACATGTTCGTTTGGCTCAACGACATCGGCAGGATAGTAAGCATGTCTCAAAAGCCATTGTTCGGTGAACCTTGAAACAGCTCCATCGCGCCATTTCACGACCAATTCGCCCTTTTCAATGTCGACTGCACCGTTCAAATCAGATTCGAGATCGATATCGTTGAAAATATCAACCAGTCTCTGGTGCGTCTCGTCGTGAAAGCTCTTCTTGTCCGTGCAATTGTCTCTCAAGTACACCAAATGGAATAAGTACGCCTTGCCATTGATTTGGAGACTGACATAGTTATCAAAGGAGCTATTAACAGCATAATCAATTATTTCAATGGTCATTTTAGGGGAGTGATTACTTGAGGTACTAATAATGCCTGTACTGATGCCTGTATTGGTGGGGTTCCAGAGCTATTTAGCAGTTGTTTTGGGTCTCACCGAGAAAGCGGAAAATGCCATGCCATTACTATGCGTGTGCCTTACTTTACTCTGTCGAGAACTAAAAACTCATGAACATTTTATATATATATATGCTTATATATGGTGAGGAGAGGAGTAATTCGTATGTATAAATCAGAATAGTTTACAGCCTACAGTGTTGTCATAATTGTGAATTGGAGAGGAGGGGGGGATGATAATCGTGTAGTTACTTACTTACTTACTTACTTTGGAGGGTCGAACATATGGATATTATCGTAATAGTCTTTCTTGAAATCCTCATATAGCGACGAGTTCCTTCTTTTGAAAGGAGGTATCTCACCACTGGACCCCGACCTAGACGAATGCGAATTAGAATTAGAATTCGAGCGTACCTCTCCCTCTCCCTTGTCGCTGTCTCTATGTTTGTCTTGGTACGAGTCCTTGAATTTCACCTCTTCCCCGGCTTGCGGGTGTTCTGGAGGCTCTCGCAACGTTTCTGGCTCAGATTTCTGCTGGAAAAAGTGTCTGTGATCTGTAGTATTCGTCGAATGCACCCCCTGTAGCCTTTTCGACACAGAGGAGAGCAAATCACTCAAGTAATCCCCATTCTTAGACTCCTTCTTCTGAGCAAATGGATCCGGGGTTCTCTTTGGTTCTGGTGGATTATCCAACGCAGTAAAGTCTCTAGACTCCAGAAATTCTGGTTTCAAAGGTGCTTGTAAATTTCCATGGCTCTGGCCTGGCGCTTGTCCTGCTTGATGGCTTTGTGATGGCATATTGAATCGTTACCTGCTTGGTTTCTATCTTTCTATCTGCAAATTCGGACTATTTGGTAAAGGGGAGCGGACAGAAGCAACGCAAGGAAAAAATAAAAAACCAAGTATGATGATAATGTACCACTTTTATTCCAAATATATATATACAGTACTCTATATCACAACAGTACTATCTCTGTTGTTGTTAGCTAAGCTGTTGCAATGACCCACGCAAAAAAAAAGAAGGCTGCTACACGGTGTCTCTATATCATTAAAGAGCCTGTCTTGTCTTGTCTATCAGGGTCGAATCATCGCATCTTATATATGGTGATTATGTAGTAATAGGGAAAATATAAGAACCGGGGAACGGGGAACACAGAATAGGAAGTAGAAGGACCCTTGTGAGAGGGTAATCGGCGATTGCTCACGTGACATTAGGTGAGCAATCTATATCAGTTTGAAGTCGATCAGTGCGATGAGCTGGCGGATGCCAGGGTACTGTTCCTGGTCTAGGGAGTGTAGGGATTGGAGCAGGTCCTCATGGGTGATGATCAAGGGCCCGCAGTGGTGGGCCAATTTGTGGAGGATTTGGGTCAAGATTGGCTCGAGGACGGGGTCCTTTGCGGCGTCTTTGAGTCCGAATTGCAAGTATGGGATGATGAGTTGTAGGATGCGTAGTTGTGGTAGGTTGAGTGATTGCTGGTTGAAGTGTAGGAGGGAGTTGAGAAGGGACCAGAGCTGCAATCTGAGGTTTGATGCAGCGTCTTGACGTTGTTTCAAGTTTCCTACTTGGATGACGTGGATGAATCTTTTTGTTGGTTTCAAGAAGGGTATGAATTTGGGCAAGAAGTGGAGGAGTGTGTGGAGCGGTAGTCTTGGGGCGAGGGTGATGAGCCATTGGGCGTGGTAGAGGGTGAATTCGGAGTCTAGGAGCTGGTTGACGATGGAGAGTGTGTATGCGAGGTTGTAGTTTTGGAACTCTTTGAGCCAGTTTTCTAGGAGGTGGTCAGAGTCGGGAGTTGCTGTAGCTGTAGCTGTAGCTGTGGCTGGGGCTATTGCTAGCGAGCGGGTGATTTCTGCGTAGAGTGGTGGCTCAGGTTCAGGAGGCATGTCAAGGTGTTGCGATTCGGTTTGGGAGAGGGCTGTTAGGGACTCGATGAGGGAGTCGAAGCGGGAAATGAGCGATTCGAGTTCTGCGACGCGCTGGTGGTCGCTTGAAGAAGTGATTTCTCCGTCCTCGTCGTCGGACAACGAGATATCGAATTCGTCTGAATCGGAGGCGTCGTCTAGGTCTCCTTCGTCTTTGGAGTAGTGCCTGAGGGTTTCGAGGAAGGCGAGTATCTCTGGGGGCACGCCTTCGGAGGAGTACCAGAACCAGAACAAGTTGTAGGTTAGGCGCACGTTTTCCGGGAGGCCCTGGCCCTGGGGGCTCTCAGGGCCCTGGGGGCCCTCAGGAGGGATCCTGGTGACCTCAGACAAGATCTGGAGGGCTCTGGTGCGGGTGAATTTGTGCGGGTACAACTCCGAAACGAGTGCTAGCTGGCGAAGCGTGAAGGGGTAGGACGAGACGAGGATCCGGGACAAGTAGGGCACGAAAGCCTTGACGACGGGATCGGGGATGCTGGGTCCCTCCTGAGGGCCCTGAGGGCCCTGAGGGTCCTGAGATCCAGGACCAAGGCCAAGGCCAGGGCCAAGGCCCTGGCTAAACACCGAATCGAGCGGCTTCAATTCGGAGTACTGCTCGAGCAACAGCACGACCACGTCCCAGTGGACCGATTGGACCATCGGCTGGGAAACGAGTTTCGAGACGTAGTGCTCGATGTTTTCGAACGAGACGGAGAGGTAGTGCTGCTGCTGCTGCTGCGTCTCTAGCAACAACGTCTTGAGGGCTCGCGTGCAGGGGAGGGACGCATCGTCCAAGAGCGACCGGAACAATCCGACGACTGCTTGCGGGTGCTTGCACCTGCAAAACGACACCACGAGCGAGGTGGACGCCAAGTCCTGGATGAGCACGCTGCTGTCGTGCAATCCGAGGAGCACGATATCTTGGTCATTGCTAGGGCCTTGGCCAATGCCTTGGCCTTGGCCTTGGTCAATGCCCTTATTCTCTTGTTTCCATTGCCTGTCGATATACGACTTCAAGGCCATGTACCTGAGATCCTCATCTGGGGCCTGAAGATCCATTGGTGAGTGCCACTGGCTGCTGTGCCGTTGTGAAAAGGCCCTGTGTAGCAGAGAGGGAGGTGTATATAGGTATATATATGTATATATATGTATATAAGTGTGGATTTAACACACTCTCTCTTCTTTCCCATGCCATGCCAGTCACGTGTTCCACACGTGACTGTACTTACCCTCACATTACCCTCACTCTTTCACATTACCCTCCCCACCATATCTTCTTTGGTTTTCCCCCCCCCCCAGCTTCCTGTCTTCCACTATCCCTGCAACCACCACCACCACACAACAAACATCCCCCAGCAGCCCGGAAAAATCCACGCCTCCCCCCGAACACACGAAGCCCGCCCCGGCTTCCACTCCAACACTGCCAACACTGGAACCCCGCACCACGTAACCACCCGCTTTAGTGGAACCCCGCCCCTCCTGCGCTTCCCTTGCGCTTCCCTTAGGCTTCCCTTGCGACCACACTCCGGTGGCATGGCCCTCGCTTGCTACATGCTACCTTTTTTTTGCCCTTTTCTGGCCTTTTCTGGCTTTTCTGGCCTCACCACAGTGTAGTGGTGTACCACAGTGTAATGGTGTAACATTGTCGAATGGTATTGTAGCCTGTTGTAGTCTGTTGTAGCCTGGTGTAATGTCTGGCATAGTCTGGTGTCTGGTGTCTGGTGTCTTTTGGAAACTGAACAGTGGAAAGTGGAAGTGAAAAATTGTATAAATATAGGTGTCCCATTCGTGGTTTGGTGGATGTGTCCTTGACATTGCAGGTTTCTCTCTGTTTCATTGTAGTAAGACTTGTTAAGACTTGATAAGTATTTCCCTAGTAATACCCCACCAACCATCGGTTGATACATTTTAATACACACTACCTATATAAAGATACAAAAATGTCTTTGAGTTCTAAGTTGACAGTCAAGGATTTGGACGTTGCTGGTAAGAGAGTCTTCATCAGAGTGGACTTCAACGTTCCATTGGACGGTAAGAAGATTACCTCCAACCAAAGAATTGTTGCTGCTTTGCCAACTATCCAATACGTTTTGGAACACAAGCCAAAGGCCGTTGTGTTGGCTTCCCACTTGGGTAGACCAAACGGTTCTCCAAACGACAAGTACTCTTTGGAACCAGTTTCCGTTGAATTGTCCAAGTTGTTGGGCAAGCCAGTCACTTTCTTGCACGACTGTGTCGGTGACGATGTCACCAAGGCCGTCAACAACGCCAAGGACGGTGAAGTTTTCCTATTGGAGAACTTGAGATTCCACATCGAGGAAGAAGGTTCCAAGAAGGTGGACGGCCAAAAGGTCAAGGCTGACAAGGCCGACGTTGAGAAGTTCAGACACCAATTGAGCTCCTTGGCCGACGTTTACGTGAACGATGCCTTTGGTACCGCTCACAGAGCCCACTCCTCCATTGTCGGTTTCGACTTGCCTCAAAGAGCTGCCGGTTTCTTGTTGTCCAAGGAATTGGAATACTTCGCCAAGGCTTTGGAAAACCCAACCAGACCATTCTTGGCCATCCTAGGTGGTGCCAAGGTCGCTGACAAGATCCAATTGATCGACAACTTGTTGGACAAGGTCGACTCCTTGATCATCGGTGGTGGTATGGCCTTCACCTTCAAGAAGGTTTTGGAAAACACCGAAATCGGTGACTCCATCTACGACGCTGCCGGTGCCGAATTGGTTCCAAAGTTGATCGCTAAGGCCAAGGCCAACAACGTCAAGATCGTCTTGCCAACTGACTTCGTCATTGGTGACAAGTTCGCCAACGACGCCAACACAAAGGTCGTCACCGACAAGGAAGGTATCCCAGCCGGCTGGCAAGGGTTGGACAACGGTCCAGAGACCAGAAAGGCCTTTGCTGCTACCGTTGCCGAAGCCAAGACCATCGTCTGGAACGGTCCTCCAGGTGTCTTCGAATTCGACATCTTCGCCAAGGGTACCGAAGCTCTATTGGACGCCGTCGTCGCCTCCTCTCAAGCCGGTAACACCGTCATCATCGGTGGTGGTGACACCGCTACCGTCGCCAAGAAGTACGGTGTCGTTGACAAGATCTCTCACGTCTCTACTGGTGGTGGTGCTTCTTTGGAATTGTTGGAAGGTAAGGAATTGCCAGGTGTCACTTTCTTGTCCAACAAGCAATAAGTGCATTGTTGAACTTTCTAATGAAACCACACGTGAATTAAAGGAAAGCGCGCAGCAGCAGCAGCAGCAGCAGCAGCTTTTCTTTCCTTCTTCAAATCATACCTTTTCTCTATTTCAACGTTCTTTTCATTTCACCATGAAATGAGTTGAATTGTTGCTTTGAGTTTACGACGATACATAAATATTAATTAAAATACGAAAAATACACATTTTATTTACGACACTTGCCTCTCCCCCTAGATGTTACGCTGCTCAGGTTCGAGCCGCTCGATCCCTAGCATATCGAGAACTTCGTACTCGTCCCCCAACGGGATCAGCTGGCCCTCCCGGTACAATCCGTCGTTCCGAAGCACAAACCCCCTCTGCTTCGCTACCGTACGGCACTTCTTGTTGAAATCGTCGTTCCCAGTAAAGTACAACTTCGTCGCCCCAAGGCCGCTGTACCCAGAGATTAGAAAGTCCACCCGACGACACACTTTGCCTCCACCAACGCTCATCTTGTACCGCAAATCCTGGCTCTTAAATGGAATCACGTGACGAGACTCTCCCTCTTGCTCTCCCTCTTGCTCTCCCATCATATCAACCGCAGCACCGCAATAGAACTTATGCACCGCTTCATCGTACGTCTTCACATCGAACCGCTTGTCGAAATGAGAAAAGAGTTGGCGAAACCACGGCTCGAACGCTTCCTTCAACGTCTCGTTCAAGTTCAACGGACATATTATGTAGCCAGATTCCACTAGCTTGACAATCACTTTTTGTAACTGTGCAGATACGTAGTCCAAGTCATCTTGTCCTGGAATATGAACGACAATGTCAATATCCCCGCTTGTCCTGCTTCCTCGACGGTACGAGCCAGTGATTTCCATCTGCAATTCAGGGCTCACCTCGGAAATCGCATCCCGAATAACGGACTCGTGCTTCTTCGTCTCCTCCCGCGGTATCGGGAGTTGCCAATCTTCGTAGAAGGCTAATCCCGTTAACTGAACCCAGTTCATAAAGGGAACAAGATCCTGGAAACTCGTGTACCCCATGTTCACAAACTGCTGCGATGTGAAAACACCAATGCCGTGGCACTGCTGGAAATACCGTTGCGTTTGCTCTTTCAGGTCCATGTTCAACTCGGAACCACGGCCTGCACTTAACTGGAGAAGCATCGGAACCTTTCTGGATAATCCAGCTGATAATCCATTGCGAAGGGCATCGTCTTCCGTTTCGATTTTGTCTTGTACTGTTTGTAACTTTTTGATAGCCTTCTGGTATCCAAGCGACCGAAATATGTCATTCTGCAACTTGTACCTTTTCTCTAATTGTCGAAGCACCTTAATCAATTGCGAATTAGGATTAGAACTGTTAGGTATGGTATTCGGTTCAGTTTTACCAACATCGTTTTGAGCTTCTCTTTTTTGCTCAACAATAACTTGTCGAGAACCGTTATTACTCTCTTGACTATCATCACCTTCTTCATCAACTACAATTTCCTCATGCAACTGCAACGGTTGCGAAAGATCAACATACTTATACTTCAACCATTTCGTCAAGTCAGACAACTTGAATAACTGTAGCCTTTCCAACGGTACATTCTTTGGATTCAACTCGGCATAGAATAATTTGTGCTTAGTTACATGTCCTCCGCTAACAAAACTATCATCGACCAACCCAACCTCATATCCATTGTCACCACCGTTCTTCTCAATCAAAGTACGCATGTACCGGCGCCGTGGGGTCTCCTCATTGGGAAGCACCACAAACTTACGACCCTTCAACATTGTACCTCATCGAACCCTTGAATAGTGGGAACATCTAGTTGTAAATGCTTCAAAGAATCACCAATAATATACCCTTTAACTCCCTCTGCTAGTATACAGGGAAGATCACCAAAACTGTCACCGATATACGTCACCTCACTCTTTGGATCAAGAATCTTATCCTTCAAGAGATTGTACTTGTCTAGTCCAGTAACCACTTGCTTTGTAAAGTGTCCGTTGTAAGTAACATTATCACGTGATATCAAATCATTGCAGAAGATATTGCCCTTACGCACACCGGTCAGATCGTGAATCAGATCCTTTGACCAATTCAACGACACAATGTACGTCTCGTGAAATTGGCCCATCATCTCACGCAACCCAGGCCGCACTTGAACCTGCGGTTTCACCACTTGCAGAAGATCTTGTATGACCACGTCTTTGAAATGATCTTGCGCTTCTAGCTCGTTAATGGACGCCAGCTCACAGCTTTTGGCATCGCGTTCGTAGTTACAAACCGTAATCCATGGATTAGTACCCAAGCTTCTAGGTTTTGGAACATGATGTGCCTCATAAACCTTGGTATAGTGATTCCAAGGAACCTTCACGTTCTTTAGCCTGTACACCGACTCGCCAATCAGACTAGTAGTGTCTTTCGTGGTGATGGTCCCATCAAAATCAAGCACCAGAATTCTTTTTAGCATTGCACTTACTTGTTATTACTCCTGGTATGCCACAGAGTATACACTGCTATTTTGAGTGCTTCACTCGACTTTGGAAAGGGAATAAAGCCAAATAAAGGTGTGTGTGTGTAGTATGTATAAATACTATTTAATCCAAAAAAGCTAAGCTACTGTAAGAGCACACTTAAAAAAATATTCTCGAATAGAGAGAGAGAGAGAGAAAGAGAGCTCTAAGAAAAGTACAAAAGAAAAATATGGCAATGTAATCACGCTTCTATATCGAGTCCTTGTTTTTACACTCCAATTATTTGGAGTATCTGAAGGACCCAACTCAAACTGTTGATTTGGTGGTTCAGTCTATGCCCTATGAAATCTCTAAATTACAACAGTACCATTGTAAAGAAAAACCGTACTGTGCGAACAACGAGACCCGGCAGGCAATAATAGTTTATGATTGGTAGACTGAAACCACAACTAAATAGTAATCATATATATACAAACTAACTCTCATTAGCTTTTCCAGAAGTGGTGAAGACAAGCTTAAGTTATCTTTTTCTTGCACTACGAATAGGTAAAAAGCTTTGCGAAGCGATGAGATGAGATGGGTATAGCCAATTTCTTTTTTTTTCTCTCAGAATTTGACGTGCAAAGAGATTTAAAAAATTTGGACAGCCATTAGAACAGTTGAGATGAGATGGGGCAGGGCAGGTCAAGACAGGTCAGGACAGGGCTTTAATTGGGAATTAGAATCGATTAAACAGACGGTAATCATTGCTAGAGTGTATAGTATACAGGCTACAGAATAAAGAAAAAGAAGCGTCAAGATGTCAGAACACGTACCGGCTTGGAAAAGATTTCAAATCAAAGGATCAGATGAAGGTAAGAAGGTTGAAGATGAACTAGACTCGTTGATTGTGTCAACACATCTATCAACTGGGTCGCTTTCGAAGAAGGAGAAGAAGAGGATTATACAGGGCCATAAGGGTGATGTTGGTACCACGAATAAGGTCAGCAAAAAGAGCAAAGACAGGAAAAGAGAGAAGTTGGCTAAAGAAGAGAGACTAAAGAAGAAGCAGGTTGTTTTGAAGGATCAATTAAGATATTTGATTAACTTCTACACCATGAAGCTGGAACTGGAATTACCAGAAGCTGTCAAGGAACTACCTAGTGTCAAGGAGAATATAGCGCTTCAGACTGGTGCGGAAGAAGAAGAACAGAATACAGTAAAGGAAGTTTGGAAGTTTAGCAAGCAGAAACAGAACTGGCTCATCAAGCACTTTACTTTCCTAGACGAAATCCCAGCTGAATTTGATCCTCTTATGGTCAAGTATTTCAAGGATCTCCAAGGTGGGTCCAAGGAACAGCTACAGAAAAGTTGTCTGGAAATCGTAAACAGATATAACGAGTGTATGGAGAAGCAAAAGGAAGAAATGGCGAAGATTGTTTTGGGAGAGGCCGAAACAGATAAGAAAGAGGATGCTAAGGATGCTGACAAGGACGAGTCCTCAGAGGAAACCAAAGAGGATTCCAAGGAACAAACTGCAGCTGAGAAGAAGGACGAAATATTACCACCTAGCAAAGATCTTTTAAAGAGAGCCTGTTCCATGCTAGACGCTTGGAACATTCAGTACCAGCTCGTAGAATGAGGGAAACACACACACACACACACACACACACACACACACGGGGGATATACATCCATACAGCCGTATATCTATATATCATCATATATATGCTCAAATATATATATATATATATCAATGTATTATTCAAACCGATGCTCTAAGTCACGTGCTCACAGCATCAGCTGGAAAGAAGATCTCTTCTGTTGTCTTTATACTATGATTGTTTAAGCGATGACGATATATCCACCATTAACAGCGGGTTACCAATACGAAAGTAACCTCTAATAGAAGCAATACATTGATTCGTGTAAAGTAATATATCCAGGCAAGAATCCGTCTATGCTGTGATATCAGGTTATTTGCTGATAAATGAATGAAACTCTCGAGAATGACGGCAATAATGAGAGATCGTGTGTGCTTGAACTACTCCGAAAGCCTTTCAAACAGCGGCTACGGTATGAAGAGGCGACAAAACAAGCCCTTGAAGAGCTTTCATACAGCAAAGACAAGGAATTGGCTCGGAGAAATGTGTTTCCTTTGTTAAAAGTACTTCCAATCCGGTTAATCAAGTCAGATAATAAGAGATCCGATATGTTTCATTCACTAAGACAGTATTGCAAGACTAATAAACATAAAAGCTACGGAGAGGAATGGCCTACAGAACTTGCTGATTCAATGGGCCTTGATTCTCTACTCGACTGGGATTTTGATACTGATGCGCATGAAGATACAAACGGCAGCACCAGAGCTAATTATAAACCGACTGAAACACTTATTATTACGGAAAGGACCGTCGCAGTTCAAGGCTACCAACATATATTCACTACCAATTGTAGAATTATAGACGCAATTGTAATAC
Organism: Kluyveromyces marxianus DMKU3-1042; assembly: GCF_001417885.1. Lineage (NCBI taxonomy): Eukaryota > Fungi > Ascomycota > Saccharomycetes > Saccharomycetales > Saccharomycetaceae > Kluyveromyces > Kluyveromyces marxianus. The sequence goes on from NC_036025.1 coordinate 1,143,050, forward strand.
CAAACCAAAATCAGACGAATAAAAACGATACCTGTTTAATATGTCTCTCCACAGGTGAGATTATTTCATTAGATTTCTGTTACTCTTGGGAATCTGCAATATACAATATCGAATGTGTGTGCACGGGTGGTAACCCAAATCCTTCAAGCGTGAAACTAGAGGCTAGATTTATCTACTCTAGCGAGGATGATACGGTCATGCTGGTAACGTCTCTGCTTGTGATGTGTGTTGTAGCCTTACATAAGAGAGAAAGAACGTTTTTCAAGCCCGAATTCAATGTATTATTACAGATTGGATGTGATGTTTCCTCTTCTACATGGCAGGCAGGAAAACTCTTGTATATGGTTAAAAGGGCATCAGAAGCCATGGATTGCGTTTTGATAGAACAAGATGTGTTAAGATTTGGGCCATTTGAAGAAATCCTTACGATTAGCGACGTTCATGATAGCGACAAGCTCGTCATACTCGAGAGAGATAATGTCTTACAAATAAATGCCGTATCTAAGATGGGCAGCATTATATCTGGTGGTTTGCAAAGAACTTTTGTTGGTGCACTGGACGTCAAATTCTCAAAAGAGGTTGATGTACATATACACGATCTTGGGCGAGTGTTCAACGAACCGCTGAAAAAGGCGCACCTTTTAGTGCTCGAAAACTCCGTAGTTGTTCTGTGCATGGCAACGGACACTACCAATAAGATCATATCATTCGTGGTAACAAGGCTCCCGATACCGATTGACGACATTACAATTGAGCAACTGGACACAAATGACCTGGCTACATTTTTGGTGGTCTCTCGCGCAGAAGTGTACAGGTATACTATAGATTTCCATGAAGCAATTGCCAAGGAGATGACATCTGAAAATGACTCCGTTCTGGCTGATGAGATGCCACTAGCGAACGTGACGAACGTGTTCAAGATGACAGAGGGCTACGAGGACATCGAGGACATTTTCAGATTCAAAGACATGGTGTTGCTGCGATCCAAGAACAAAACGTATCACCTGCCAAGAGCACCTAACAGGCCAGTGGTTCATATGGACCAACTAGCTTTCTTCACGGAGTTCCAAGCGTTCCACGAGGTGAAAGTGTACAACTTGAAGCAGCAAGAAGATGGTGTGTCTTCTGTGCAGGAAAATAAATTCGGTCCCATACCTATCAGACACGAGGATCCGCAGGTGGAACAATACATTTTGGTGGGACTGTCGTTCTTTTGCTCTGCTGAAGCATACTACGTAGAAGTTGTGAACAACGAACAGGTAGAGTTCCAAATCATCGACGATCTGTTACCGGAAACGCAAGAGCGCATGATCGAATTCGGAATAATAGACGGCAAGTTCATCTCGGTAACCGAGACAGCGGTTTACGTGAACGACTTTGAGGGAGTGAAGTCACACACATTACCCTTCAGCGTGACTGGGGCGCGAGTGACGAAGGAATGTGGAATACTGGTGTGGCCAGAGGGCCAGGGCCAGGGCGAGGGCCAAGAACAAGAACAAGAACAGGCCAATGTCTATTCTATAGACTGGGAAACGGGAAACGCAACCGCAACCGCAACAAACGCAGAAACGCTCACACAAAATCCAGACCAATACGACACCATAGACGCCATAAAGCTGGATGCCACTGCTGCACCGCTGGACTGGGCGAAAAGCACCGTTACCGGAAAGATCCTACTGGGATCGACCAACACAGGCACCGTGCGCGAGATCGACACAGACGGACCCATGAGACTGGCAAAACTCACGGGCCCATGGATCGTGTTCTACAATGCCACCTCCGTGAACGTGCTGAACGTCCTGCTGGAAGGATGCCAAGCATGCTGCATGGACCATCCGGACTCGATAATCGTCGAAGTCACGTGCCCACAAACAAGTTCCAGTGCCAGTTCCAGTGCCAGTTCCAGTTCTACACATGTGTTCACGTTGCATGACAACGGACTGGCGGTAAACAGCATACGCGTGAACGAACCGCATGGCAGGCCTTCTCTCGAGCAGGACTGGGCTGGAATGGAGTGGACCATCGAAATGGGTTCTGATCTGAGGATAGTGAGCAACAGCGACATGTCGAAACTGATATACATACAAGACGGAGACAGCGGCGCGTTACAGGTTGAGAACCGGCCGAAACACAAGCTGCCAGGCGAGATAGTTGGATATGCGATTCTCGATGACGAGGCACGGCGTTTGTGTGTATTGAGTTTCGGAGAAAATGCCCTGTGGGCCGATGTGTTCACCAGAGGTATAGATAAGAAGAAGAAGGCGGCGGCAGAGACGCTTCAGTGGGAATCGCGCACCAAGGCACTAGCGCTAGAAGGAGGAACCAACCTGTGCTGGAGCCCTGGGCCTGGCCCAGGCCCAGGCCCTGGCCGGATCCGCGGCCGGAGCCGACGGCTGCCGGGACGCACTGCTGGACAATTTGTGACTGTCGTTTCGGAGAACGGAGCCGCCGAAGTCTTGCAGCTGAGCCTACGGCCGGACAGTGCCTCTGAAGAGAATAAGTTAGCCGCCGACAAGAGACTGTCCATTCCTATGGTGGAAGAGAGAGAGGGAGGAAACTCGTGCCAGTTTTTCGACAGCGGCGGATACGTTGTTCGGGTAACACACAATGCTACAGGTAGTAGTACTAGTACCAGTAGTATCACCACTCCGTCTGCCGCTGGCCCGGGCGGTAGCCCGGACAGCGGCCAGGACAGCAGCCAGGACAGCAGCCAGGACATCAGCCAGGACATCAGCCCAAGCGGAAGCGTGGTAGTAACTGTTTACAGTGCGGTACCGTGTGGCACGACCATGCGCATCGAAAAAAAATCTGGGGATTTTCGCTATAGCGATTCCTTTTGAGTGGGTAGGGCAGGGCAGCCCTTGCGTGGGTGGGTGGGTGGCCAGTCACTCCATAGCAAAATGAACAACAACCAAAAAAAATAATAATAATATCAGAGCCTGGCCTGGCCTAAAGTGATGTGACGTATGACGTGGTTTTTCTCGGCGTCTATTGCTCCGATGGCTGCCAGCACACCCCATTCTATTTTATTTTGATTCAAGTTACGGCTCTCGACTTAGGGCTGAACAATAGAATAGAATATGCATTCATTATTCCGTTGCCCAATCAATTGCTCTGAGAGTATAATGGGAAGTGAAAACTGGGAGGTCAGACCCGATTGTTAATCCGTGATGCTAAGACAAAAATTATGGGGCAGGGCAAGCGGAAGAGAGGAAGGAGAGCTCGTTACCTCTCCCCTTGTTCCATTTTGAATCCCCACTCACCACTATCCGTATTTTTGCCGTAGTCTGTGCAGGGTCTTCTACCTGCTCAGACGCCTTCGTGTACCCCGTTTTATTTTATTTTATTTTTTTTCCGTATACTTTTCTTATTTTCTAATTTTTCTAATCTTTCTAATTTTTCAGTCTAATGGTTTGTAATACGTTTTTGCAAGAAAAAACCGGTTCCAAAAAAAAAAAATCCGGAGAACCGTAATTATTCGGCCTGTCTCAAGAATGGTTTTGTAATTTCCTAATTTTCCCCCCTTTCCATTTTCAGACAGTTTTTGATGTTTGAGGTGTGCGCGTCCACATGCCTGGGTACGGTTTTTTTTTTTTTTATTTCTGCCTCTCTTCAGGGTTTTCCAGGCTAATAGCCCGTTTTGGGAAAATATTTGGAACACTCCTAGAGACTGGCGTACCGTGACATGGAGATGGAAAAACTTTGCTGTTCTAGCCGCGCGTATGTGCGCCGCGCCTCTCGAGAGACTACGATAACAAGAAGGAAAAAAAAAAAGATAATAACGAAGGGACTACGACTATACACTAAGGGTGCAAAAAGCTATCCGCACCAACGGGACCCTGGATGGACGTGGACGTGGACATCGACTAGCCGCTCCCTCCCTAGACACACCTTAGCCTGGCACGGCTAATTGATTCCCATTGCAAGCTGGCTGCTAACAAGCAATGCATACTTCCATGCCAACTGGAAAAATATTGGAAAAATAATTGTGGGGAAAATCACTGCCACGAATCTGTTTTTTAGTTTATTGCTGCGTTGTCTTACATATATCCAGGGCCCATCAGAATCGCCATTTCTACGAGAGTTTCACTGGCTAGGGCCTTTCGTCTTTCGGTAAAAGGTTTTTCCAACCAGTGCTTGTACAGCGTTTTATGAGATTGTGTTTCAGTATGATTAATGCAGCAGCTGCCTTTTTTTTTTTTTTTTTTCCGTGCTGTGATATTCCGCTTCTGGTATCATAGGCCGCGTTCTAGCGTCATTCGGGGAGTTATGTGTTCCATTAAAACGGGCGCCCAACACAATAATGATTGATTGATGATGATTGCCAATTAATATTGTGAGTTGGCGTCGTTTTTGTTTCGAATCGGACGGAGTGAGTGACTGATTGTGCGGCGCTAGCTGAGAGGAAAAAATAAAATCATAGTAATAATAATAATTGGTATGGGGTAAAGACGTAGAATTGTTCCGCGCATCTCATCTTGGATAAAATTTGCTTGTCTTCATGATAATTATTCCCCCTTTGTTGGCTTTTCTAATGGATCTGGGTGGGGAAAATCAACGAATTGACGTAGCCAACTAATAGCATTGGGAGGAGAGGATGGGGTCTATAGAATTAGTTTCCCCACTTGACGCGATTTCCGTCTTGCATTTTGGATCTCTTTCTCGACATTATTTTTTTTTGTATAAATACGCCTTGTTGAAACATGATATTGACTGTTGTTGAATTCCATCTCATCTCAATTCCTTTATTATACCATTTACAATTTATGCTAATCTCAAAACATCATCATCAGCAGTCAGAAACCGCAATAATATAATGACTTTAAAAGATAAACTATTGCTCCGCAATATCGAATTCAAGGGAACTTTCTATGCGAAGTTCCCGCAAATTCACAACATTTACGCAATCGGTGTGATTTCGTGTATATCTGGTCTCATGTTTGGTTTCGATATCTCTTCAATGTCTTCCATGATCGGTACTGAAACTTACAAAAAATATTTTGACCATCCAAAATCCATTACCCAAGGTGGTATCACCGCGTCAATGTCCGGTGGTTCCTTCTTAGGCTCTTTACTCTCTCCTGCTATTTCCGATACCTTTGGCAGAAAAGTGTCGTTGCACATTTGTGCCGTCTTGTGGATCGTCGGATGCATTTTGCAAAGTGCTGCCCAAGACCAACCAATGCTAATCGCTGGCCGTGTTATCGCAGGGTTGGGTATCGGGTTCGGCTCTGGTTCTGCTCCAATTTACTGTTCTGAAATCTCCCCACCAAAGGTTAGAGGCTTGATCACCGGTCTTTTCCAGTTCTCTATCACTGTTGGTATTATGATTCTCTTCTACGTTGGTTACGGGTGCCACTTCCTCAGTGGTAATCTTTCATTCAGATTGACTTGGGGTTTGCAAGTTATCCCAGGATTTGTGTTGCTGGTCGGTGTCCTATTCTTGCCAGAATCCCCACGTTGGTTGGCTAACCACGACCGTTGGGAAGAAACTGAGTCAATCGTCGCCAAGGTCGTCGCCAAGGGTAACGTAGACGATGAAGAAGTCAAGTTCCAATTGGAAGAAATTAAAGAGCAGGTGATTCTTGATGCTGCCGCCAAGAACTTCTCCTTCAAGGATTTGCTAAGACCAAAGACCAGAAAGAAGCTCTTTGTTGGTGTGTGTGCTCAAATGTGGCAACAATTGTGTGGTATGAACGTTATGATGTACTACATTGTGTACGTCTTTAACATGGCTGGTTACACTGGTAACACCAACTTGGTTGCATCTTCCATTCAATACGTCTTGAACGTGCTAATGACTTTCCCTGCACTATTCTTAATCGATAAAGTCGGTAGAAGACCTGTCTTGATCGTTGGTGGTATTTTCATGTTCACATGGTTGTTCGCTGTCGCTGGTTTGTTGGCATCATATTCCGTCCCAGCTCCAAATGGTGTTAACGGTGATGATACTGTCACAATCAGAATCCCAGACAAGCACAAGTCCGCCGCTAAGGGTGTCATTGCATGTTCATACTTGTTCGTCTGCTCTTTCGCTCCAACCTGGGGTATTGGTATCTGGATTTACTGTTCCGAAATTTTCAACAACATGGAAAGAGCCAAGGGTTCCTCTGTGGCTGCTGCTACCAACTGGGCATTCAACTTCGCTTTGGCGATGTTCGTCCCATCTGCATTCAAGAACATCTCATGGAAAACATACATCGTCTTTGGTGTCTTTTCAGTTGCATTGACTGTCCAAACCTACTTCATGTTCCCAGAAACTAGAGGTAAGACCTTGGAAGAAATCGACCAAATGTGGGTCGACAACATCCCAGCCTGGAAGACTAGCAGCTACATCCCACAATTGCCTATCATCGAAGATGAATTTGGTAACAAGTTGGGTTTGTTGGGTAACCCACAACATCTCGAGCATGTTAAATCCGTCGAAAAGGATACTGTAGTGGAAAAATTAGAATCGTCAGAGGCTAATAGCAGCAGCTCGGTCTAGGAAAAGAAATACGCACCAATGAACTAACTCAGTAAGTGTCCCATTTCTGTCCCTATTTTATTCTATTAATTTTTTTTGATTTTTTTTTCCCTTCAAGTTGAGCGGCGGTTACTAATCCCTTTTACCTTTGCTCATTACCAAAATGCAGCTTTGTAATGACATGGCACAAACCAAATATTCAAGTATGTATTTTATTTGCACAAATATCATGACAATTTCATTACTCTTTGACCTTACCCAACAATCCAATTGGTACACTCTCGCAACGCTGTCTCCTGAGTTACCAAGGGGCTTTCACCTTTTCACCTTTTCCATTTACCCTCTAGTCCCATCTGTCGCCATTGTCTCTGTCTAGCCACTCTTCGGCATTCTCAGCTCCATATCATCCTTCTATTTCCCTTTTGTGCCACAATCAGGACGTATTCACTCTTAACATTCACGGGTCTGCTCGGGTCTGTCCTATTGAAGACAGGGCTAGACTATTATTATATTTCAGCCAAGCCTTGTGCCTTCACATCTGCAGCAGCTTTCTTTGCCTTAAGGGTACCCTCACATAGTCTGTCAACAGCGGAAGTTACTTTTTACCGACCCCCGAAAAAAAAAAGGTATGATGATCTTTCGAACGCCAAGAAAACTCCGTAGTGTCCCCCGCAAAAATTTCAATGCGACTTTACTCCACGAACGTTTCTGCACAACAGCCGTATCTATTTACTTTTCTGCACTCAGGAACCTGTACAGATGTGAAACTGTACAGCTACACACCGAAAACAAAATAATAAACGCCGATGAGGCACCTTAAATGCCAGTTCCGTGCGAACTTACTAGAACAAAGTTATTGCCAAGATTATCATTGGAAGGAATAATATACCGCAATGATACTTCAGTAGTGGGCAGGCACTAGTGGATAGTAAAGCAAAGTAATGGCAAAATTTCCGTTGCTCCAAGTCCATCTGAAAGCTGGATCTTGAGTTGCAGCGATGTAAATAATCCTTTGCAGGCCCCCGCACACACTCCCTAATGAAGGAACTTTACGCTAGACAATGGAACATCCATGTTTTGTAATGGTGTGCTCATCGTGTTTGGAATTTTCCTTTTGGCCCCAATAAATCAGCCGAGGACAGAGAAACGGCGTTGACAGGCAGGTAATTCGATGAGGTTGAAACCTACAGGGGATCCGATGGATTATGATGTATGTTCCGGATATGGTATGATGGTGGGGTGGATGATGGTTCCTTCAGTATAGTGACTGCCTGTTTATCTATCAGGAAGAATGTTTTCCGAGAAGAGCCCGGAAGTTTAATTCGTCAAGGGTGTATGTTCATTGCTGGTTAGTAAAGTTGACAGCATGTAAGGAAGGAAACAAATAATGTGGGGATATTTCGTATTTCATAGTTTGTTATTGTTATTACAACTTGTTGCTGTAAACTCCATGACAAATGAATATTACAAGGCTTGAAAGCAGTGCAATTGGATGCCACTTATGTTTTGTATAAATATGGAGGATATGGTGCATTAAAACTCAATTCTCAATGTTGTTTGTTAGTTTGAGACGATTTTTTCTTCCTCACTTTAATGTTTTTTTTCTTGGACCCTGTTAACCAGAGTATCATAAGCGCTATTCTAAAATAATAATAACAAAGGTAAAGCGAAATACAATACAACATTCAAAAAAAACATTAACTTGTAAGGCAAAATGTCATTCTTAGACAAGAAAACTATTAGGGGCAAGCCTGTAAAGGATATACTGTTGCTCCGTAACATCGATTACAAGGGAACGTTCTATAAGAAGTTCCCCCATGTCTACAACATTTATGCCATTGGTATGATTTCATGTATCTCCGGTCTTATGTTCGGTTTCGATATCTCGTCAATGTCATCTATGATCGGTACTAAGAGATATAAGAGATACTTTGGTCACCCTGGTCCAACTGCCCAAGGTGGTATCACCGGTTCCATGGCTGCTGGTTCATTCCTGGGTTCCTTACTTTCTCCAAACTTCTCAGATACCTTCGGTAGAAAGATGTCCTTGCACATCTGCTCCGTGTTCTGGATTATTGGTGCTATTATCCAATGCGCAGCTCAGGGTAAAGCCATGTTGGTTGTAGGACGTATTCTATCTGGTATCGGTATCGGTTTCGGTTCCTCTGCTGCTCCAGTGTACTGTTCTGAGATTTCTCCTCCAAAGATTAGAGGTTTGATTTCCGGTCTCTTCCAATTCTCAGTCACCGTCGGTATCATGATTCTATTTTACATCGGTTACGGTTGTCATTTCATCAACGGTACGGGATCCTTCAGGTTGACTTGGGGTTTGCAAATGGTCCCAGGTTTCATCTTAGCTCTTGGTGTCTTGTTCTTGCCAGAATCTCCACGTTGGTTGGCTAACCACGACCGTTGGGACGAAGCCGAGACTGTTGTTGCCAACGTTGCCGCTAAGGGTAACCGCCAGGACGAGCAAGTGCAATTTCAGTTGGAGGAAATTAAGGAACAAGTGTTGATCGATGCTGCCGCCAAGGACTTCTCATTCAAGGACTTGTTCAGACCAAAGACCAGAAAGAAGACAATAGTCGGTATCTCTGCCCAAATGTGGCAACAATTATGTGGTATGAACGTTATGATGTACTATATTGTGTACATTTTCAACATGGCTGGTTACACCGGTAACACTAACTTGGTTGCATCTTCTATTCAATACGTCTTGAATGTGATCATGACTATTCCTGCTCTATTCTTGATCGATAAGGCTGGTAGAAGACCTGTCTTGATCGTTGGTGGTATCTTGATGTTCACATGGTTGTTTGCTGTCGCTGGTTTGTTGGCCACGTACTCCGATCCAGCACCAGGTGGTGTTGATGGTGACTCTACCGTGACCATTAAGATCCCTCATAAGCATAAACCAGCTGCCAGAGCAGTTATTGCATGTTCGTACTTGTTTGTGTGTTCCTACGCTCCAACCTGGGGTATTGGTATCTGGATTTACTGTTCTGAAATCTTCAACAACATGGAGAGAGCCAAGGGTTCCTCAGTATCTACGGCAACGAACTGGGCATTTAACTTCGCATTAGCAATGTTTGTCCCATCTTCTTTCAAGAACATCTCATGGAGAACTTATATCATTTTCGGTGCCTTCTCTGTTTCGTTGACCGTCCAGACCTTCTTAATGTTCCCTGAGACAAGAGGTAAGACCTTGGAAGAGATTGACCAAATGTGGGCCGACAACATCCCAGCCTGGAAGACTACTAGCTACGTCCCACAATTACCAGTTGTCGAAGACGAAGAAGGCAACAAATTGGGCTTGTTGGGTAACCCACAGCACTTGGAGGATGTGAATTCGAACGAGAAGTCTGAGCAAACAAACTCTAACTCTAACAATTCGACGCATAATAGCATCGCGAACGACTCTCGCGTATAATGAATGAATGAATGAATGGCGCTATGGTTCATGTCATGTGACGCGTAGTTCATCCATTTACTTTTTTTTTTTTTAGTTTCACCTTGCCCGTTGGAAGAACCCAGTCCTCTATTTTATTTTTTCAACACCATATATCGTTATATGCCTTATTCAATCGATATGCCTTAATCAATCGATATGCCTTAACCAACCGTTCTATCTTTGTGTCAGCCGTGACACCGTTTTGCGAGCCCCCCCCCCCCCCCCAATATTCAAATGCGTATGCTTCGCGGGAGGGAGCGATGGGAGCGCTCGCACTGGTGTTTGCCGAGAGGTGGGCCCAAACCGAAGCTAAACGAAAAACTCAAGCCTGCCCAGCAATTAACCCACCCGCCAAACTGTTTGACACGGATGGATTTGCTCTTTTCCATTCCCTTTGCCTTTGGCGTTGCCTCTGGCGTTGCCTTTGGCGATGTTTTTTTGGCGCCGCCTTGGCCTTGCTTGGCCTTTACCAGTGGTGTCCGAGTGTTGGGTACTATTGGGTATTTTCCGTGTCCCGTGCTTCTTCCGCATTCGGACCCTCCGCTTCTGTAAAAGGAAAACACCCACACCACCCGCCGCTTCTTGTCTTCCCCAGAACCATTTCTCTCCCCAGACCCTGTCTAGGGTCTCACCACTCGTCTACGCACTTTTCTGTGTGCTCTCCATGTAACGCTTTGTGGAAGCCAATAGAATGGAATGCTTTTTTTCGTTTTTTTCCTTCCCTGTTTTTCTCCGCAACTGGCACACACCGTCTCTTCTAGGTCGCGCTGCTGCCGCAAACGGAACAATGGAGAATCCTGCGACATGCGATCTCCTGTTCCTTCGCACGTCTCTGACAGACCAAAGATATGTCAAACGTCCAAACGGGGGCGGCATTCCACGCCACCTTGGCAAAGAAACACCTGTAACACCACACCCGCTACCAGTACTACTGCCAAGGGAGGGCCCTCCCTCCCTCCCTCCCCCTGGATTAATGAATGACGTATAGGTGCCGCGCCTGTTTCTAGGTGGCGTTCCCCCGCATCACTGTGCTCCGAACGCTCTCTCTGTTTGTTTGTTTATACGTGTTTCTTTTTCGACCAGTTTCCTCGCACGACTGTGCTCCGAACTGCATCTGATATCTCGGGGCCTCCCTCCTCCCCCCAAACCCTGGCCTTTGCCTACAGAACCAGCCGCACAACACACGCTCTCGCTCTTTCCCCACACTGCCATTAATCCAACCCAATCGCCACGTTCCCCCCAGAAGTGGCTAGCATGCACGGCTAACCCGGCGTAAAGCGGCTCGCACTCGCTACAACTCCCTCTACGCGGCCAATGACCATTTCGACTTCAACAAATCTCCGGACCTGTTTCCGGAAATTGATATGGTTACTGGCGGCAGCAGGGCCTCTAGTAACTCTTCCAGTGCCCAAAACAAGCCAGAAAAAAATGATATTCCGGTAAAACTTGTGTGTGTTTTTTTGCTTCTTCCGAGTTTTTCAGCATTGGCAAATGCAAATGGCCATACTATTTGCTTGTTATTTGTTCCATTTGGAATGGGATGAGATTCTCTCGTTGGCATATTGTATGGTGTCTCACCAATATAGTACGGGAAAGAAAAAAAAAAAAAGAAGTTTTTTTTGTTAGTCGAGCAAAGTCTAATATTGCTAATGCTGTGGTAATGCTGTGTTGTAGTAATGGTATGTTAGTGTTATACGCAGGTTTGATTGTGATTGATGGATTGACTTGAGTTTATTTTTATTTTTATTTGTGGGGGAGAGTCGACCGGCAGTTAGAGTGTCAGGCACGGCTTTCGATGTGCATCGATTCGTGATCGCTCGCTCGCTGGGGATGTGCGATGGCTATGGCTATGTTATGGGGGTTTTTTCCATTAATTCATGCACGTATATTGGTGTTGTTTGAGGGCGGCAGGATTTGTATAAATAGATGGGTTATGGTGGATAATTTATGGGGTATGATGATGAATTTGGTGTTGTAGTTTTGTATACGTTATTATGATTATTATTATTTTTCTTTGTAACAAAGAACATCAAGCAATAGCAAGCTTTAATACTATAACAAACACTAATCAATCAAACAAGCATTATTGAACGCAAAATATTAAAAAAATGTCATTGAAAGACAAGATTTTGCTTCGTAATATCAATTACCAGGGTACGTTCTACAAGAAGTTCCCTCAACTTTACAATATCTACCTTATTGGTTTGATCTCATGTATTTCCGGTCTTATGTTCGGTTTTGATATCTCATCGATGTCGTCGATGATTGGTACCAAGGAGTACAAGAGATACTTTGGTCATCCAGATGCCACTAGACAAGGTGGTATCACTGGTGCCATGTCGGCTGGTTCGTTCCTGGGGTCTTTGCTATCTCCAAACTTTTCTGATACTTTTGGTAGAAAGATGTCTATGCAAATCTGTTCCATCTTGTGGATCGTCGGTTGTATCATCCAATGTGCTTCTCAAGACGTTGCCATGTTGGTTGTTGGTCGTGTGATTTCAGGTATGGGTATTGGTTTCGGTTCCTCTGCTGCTCCAGTGTACTGTTCTGAGATTGCTCCTCCAACCATTAGAGGTCTGATTTCCGGTCTCTTCCAATTCTCAGTCACTGTCGGTATCATGATTTTGTTCTACGTCGGTTACGGTTGTCATTTCATCAACGGTGCCGCCTCCTTCAGATTGACATGGGGTTTGCAAATGATCCCAGGTTTCATCTTGGGTGTTGGTGTCCTATTCTTGCCAGAATCCCCACGTTGGTTGGCTAACCACGACCGTTGGGATGAAGCTGAAACCATTGTTGCCAACGTTGCTGCTAAGGGTGACCGCGAAAACGAACAAGTTAAGTTCCAATTAGAAGAAATTAAGGAACAAGTGTTGATCGATGCTGCCGCCAAGGACTTCGCCTTCAAGGACTTGTTCAGACCAAAGACTAGAAAGAAGACCATCGTCGGTATTTGTGCTCAAATGTGGCAACAATTGTGTGGTATGAACGTTATGATGTACTACATCGTTTACATTTTCAACATGGCTGGTTACACCGGTAACACTAACTTGGTCGCATCTTCTATTCAATACGTCTTGAATGTGATCATGACTATTCCTGCTCTATTCTTGATCGATAAGGCTGGTAGAAGACCTGTCTTGATCATTGGTGGTATCTTAATGTTCTCATGGTTGTTCGCTGTCGCTGGTTTGTTGGCCACGTACTCTGATCCAGCACCAGGTGGTGTCGATGGTGATACTACTGTTACTATTAGAATCCCAGACAAGCACAAGTCCGCCGCTAAGGGTGTCATTGCATGTTCATACTTGTTCGTCTGCTCTTTCGCTCCAACCTGGGGTATTGGTATCTGGATTTACTGTTCCGAAATCTTCAACAACATGGAAAGAGCTAGAGGTTCCTCTGTGTCTGCTGCTACCAACTGGGCATTTAACTTCGCATTAGCAATGTTTGTTCCATCTTCTTTCAAGAACATCTCATGGAAGACATACATCATTTTCGGTGTCTTCTCTGTTGCATTGACCGTCCAAACTTTCTTCATGTTCCCTGAGACAAGAGGTAAGACCTTGGAAGAAATCGACCAAATGTGGGCTGACAACATCCCAGCCTGGAAGACCGGCAGCTACGTCCCACAATTACCAGTTGTCGAAGACGAAGAAGGTAACAAGTTGGGCTTGTTGGGTAACCCACAGCATCTAGAAGATGTCAACTCCACTGAAAAGGGTTTGATGGACAAGTCTTCTTCTAACCTTGACTCTAACAGTCAATCAAACAACTCAAACTCAAACTCTAACTAAGAAAGCGGTTAGCGGGTCCTGGTCTTAATTTATCAAACTATTATTGTTATTATTTTCTCTTTCGAAAACCACCTCCACCCTCTCTCCCTTTTAATATCTCAACCGTAATTATATAGCCTTTTAGCTACTAATGAATGAATGATGTATAATTGATCTAATCTACTATTATCGACCATTACTAATACCTCTCTAAAAATCCTTTTCATCTATAATTTGTGACATGTCTCACCGCCCCTAATGAGTTAATCAAATGACCATGTTGGATATAGCCAAATAATTGTATTGCTCAAAGGCGTCAACTACTCTTAAATACTATTTTTATTGCTAGGAACCCTGCTCTGCATTATATCCATTCCCAGTTTCTATTAAACACCCTTTTTTTTTTTATAAAAGTATTGGGCCACTTCTTATTTCATCCCTCTCTCTATATATGAGCTGATGATACGTTGGCGTTTCTTTGATCATTAAGGCCGAACCCATCTCATCTCGTCCCATCTCATCTCGATGATCTTGTATACTTTTTCACCAGAAAGAAAAGTGAAAAATGGAAACAAAATGATTTTGAAAAAAGAGACTACGTTACTACTGCCACTACTTGTGCAATAATAGTATTCTATAATGAATATGAATACAAATATAGAGTCTAAATAGGCAGGTAAAAGGTCTTCTGGAAGTATATATGTCGAACCCATATTCTAACTTGATAATAGAGGAGGTAGATGTAGCGGCTTTTCTTCCTCCTTCGCCTCCTTCATCGCAAGATCGTACTCAGAATGGCGAATCAGGCACAAATAGAAAACACAAGCATGCACTGAATTCTGACTCTGATTTTGACCCTTCTCAGCACTCGAACCTTATAATAGAGGAAATTGATGTGTATGAACAATAATATATTACTAGAAAACTTTCGCGGCTTCACGGAATCATTCATTCATACATAAATAAACGGATTATTACTATTTAACTATCTACCGACATACAAGAACAGCGACGATGATAAAGACTACATTAAATAATATTACCATTCTTCAGCGGATGCGGAGTGAAAAATAAATAATACACAGTTTTAGAAGATTCATTAAAAAGGAGAAAATAAAAACAAAGTAAATTCAACTTGTATACTATCATTATTATTAAGGTTTTTTAGTTCGAGTCCTTCATACTTTATTTTGATTTATTTCATTTCATATTTTTCAATCGTAAATCAATCGAAATAACGTGGTTCATCAAATACATGATAATAATGGCCTCTTTCACCTTCACCCAAAAACTTGTCTGGGAATTTAAAGCTCTCAGGCACTTCATCTGAAGAAATTGTCCTATACTCGTATAGATCATCATCACTGATTTGATCGACATCATGAAGCACTTGGAATTTTGCTACTTGAAGTTCGGTATCCGTTATGGTAGCACGAGACACTCTTGCGTACCCTGTTCTCTTTAGCTTCTTGTATAATATGTACTCGCACCATCTATCTTCATCAGTAGGGTCTATATCATACATTTGACTTTTTTCACTAACGTAAGTATTATAATTCCCTTCATGTGGGTCGGTGACTAAGTAACTCAACAAGATGCTTGGACGATCTGTTGAGCCCATTAGTCTAGCCATTTCCTCACTCTGTAACCTTCTGTCTTCTTCATCTTCTTCTTGTCCACTATGGAAAACAAACACATCAACAAGCTCACCGTATGCCTCAATAGTAGCGTGAATAGCGGGGGCCAATTCACCTACTGGTGATGGCAGCAAGTGATGCTCACTTTTGATGATAGGGAACTTCGAGAGAAGCATACAACCCCAAGTATGTTTGTTTGGACCTGGACCGAAATCTGCATACATTCCTAGATCATGAGCCAACTTCGCGGTCAAATCACGATTACCTGTGGTAATACGCTGTGTATCTGTTTCCAATAAACCAACGACATCTAATTCCATATCTTTGATCAAATTAATCATTCTGTCTTCGCTGGCCCACAAGTCATTGTCGAAACCGAAATGAATTGTCCATATACCAGAAGTGATGAGATTAGCCTCTGGGTGGTAAGGTTCTGGTACTATAGTTGGTCTAATCTGATATGTGAAAGTAGCTGTTAATATCATGATTAAAACTACTATCGTCTTTACTTTCTTCAAGAATGAGGAGGTTACAGAAGAAAATAGAGTTAAGTTGTCAAATTTGATTAATCCCGCCAAGATTAAAATAGTTGAAAAGAATAACACCTCCGGTTCCCTCTCTCTTAGTAACCAGCCGTATGGAACAAACGCGTAAGCCACAGTCCAGACATGTGCAAGCACTAAAATAACATAGATGGAGAACGAAAATGTCAAAAGCCCTGGGGATTGCAAGTAGTTCATCATTTGGAAATATGACGGAATGGTCCAAATGATGGATACAGTATATGGTAGAACGCCAAAGATAAATTTATACCATTCCTTAACTTGTGGGAGTGATACAAGCAAAGTAGAAAGTGCCAAAGTTATAAACATTATGCGTTTAGATTGGTTAATTGTGACAATGGCGAAACACATGACAATACATACCAGTGCTGCCCAAGGCCAAGCCATTGGTCCCTTATGCGATGACCAGCCCTCCCAGCACCAATATATTAGTGTCGAAGCATCAGTCAAAGACTGATGAATGGCAAAAACAAGGGATCCAAAACCCATTGATGCCAAAATACGTTGGTAATAAGGTAATCTTGTTTGCACTTTAGGTTTGTTCCACAAATGGCAAGAGTTCGTGAATGGTGTAATCAAAGCAAAGAGTACAGAGACAATTAAACCTGGGAAATTCAATCCACCGTTTGTTTCATCCATAATAGCCCATAATGGGTTATTTGTGAAGAAGCCCATCTTTACAACGGTAGAAAGCACTAGACCTAAAGCCCATGTTACTGAGAATGTTGTCACAGTAGAAGAATTTAATGAGTTCAAGTTCAATGCAAATGTCATAACGCTTAAAGCGGTAGCAACGGCAACTGTGATTAATCTATCTTCTGGAGATTCAATGAAATATGCTCCAATGGAAAGAACATTTGCCAGAAGCGTTCCGTATTGGTCAATAATCACATTGGCTAGTGGTATATACAACAAAATTGGGGACAATGTAGCAATGACCACAGTTTCATATCCTGAAATACCCATGTACCATAGTGGGAAATGCCATATCATACAAAACAACGAAGTTAGAGTTGTCCAGAACATAAAAGAGTTGAAGATGTTAACGATGATGTACATGAAGGAATCTTGTTCTGGAGGGGAAGGTAGGTCTTCTGGGTACATGACACGTTCCGTCTCCCTCAGTAAAATGGTGATTTCGTCGTCATTTGAATTCAACAATAGAGAACGATCTTGTTGAACAACACCTTCCTGGTCATCAAATGAAATATCCGCGATCGAATCTTCATTGTTTTTCTTTCCGACCTCACTTTTCTCTGATAAATCACCAGTAAATGTGATATCAAATTCATTTTCTGTTGTATTTCTTGCCTTATCATCCTCATTATCGTAATGAGACACCTCGATCTTGATTTGCTCAAAATCATGTGCTGCTAGCCCATCAAAGGTGATGTCCAAAATAATCAATGACCACTCAAAGTACGCATAAATTGAGTACGCACCAGCTCTTCTGTGGATTTGATGTTGGATGAACCAATAAACCAATGGAACTAGCGTACCAAAAAATGTTCCCATGACGATTTTCTTCCATTTCTTGTGCTCAGAGTTCCGAATCACAAGGATGTCCCATGGAAGGGTTAGAATAATGTACGAAATCATAAATACATCATGAATGTCATGATCATCAGTACTCGTAATGTAGACCCAACCACCACATGTAACAGTCCTTACAATACCAACCAAGAGCGTAATCACGGAACGATTCACATAGTAGTGTGTGAACAATAGCAAGAACCTTGGTAGAGCAGTGAGTGCAATCAAAATCTGGAAAATGGACCTTTCTGGGTATCGATCCCCAATTGTAGCGCTAACACTGGGAAACCATTCTTCTGGATAAGAATACCAGGCATTCGTAACAATCTTATGGAAATGTAACGTGTATCCAACGACGAATGCTGCAATAAAAGCGGATGCTGCACACACAGTGTGGGTCCAAGCGATCACGCTTCCTCGTACGGAAACCATTTCGAGCTCAGCACTTATATTATCTACCAAATAGTAAAATCAAATGTATGAAAGCCTAGCTCTGCGCCGCCTATACCGTCTAACAATAACTAGAAGCAAGACAGAACTGAGTTGGGATGTATTATACAAACTGTTTTAATCAAACTGTACAAGTTTTTTGTGTATGAGTATTGCATAATTTATGTTAACATTTTCAAGTATTTTTAATAGAAAGCTTTAACGTGAGGTGATGCGACAATGCAAGAATTATATTTGACTTATGGCAAGCCGTTCTGGAAAGAAAATTGGCCACGTTCCCCAGCTCAGATAAATAACAATAATTGTAATAGTAAACACACTATTTATAAATTGTGTTAGAGGTTTCAAAGGGAAATGTACATAAAAGGATTGAACACAATGTTGGGTTCGAATCCTCGAATCTGGTCATCAAACTAACTAGTGCCATCAAAAGGTAATCAGAAAAGGCCCATTACAACAATTAAGCCTTGCTGGCGCAATCGGTAGCGCGTGAGACTCTTAATCTCAAGGTTGGGGGTTCGAGCCCCCCGCAGGGCTTTCTTTTTTTTTCCCCCTCCCTTCAAAATTAGTTTTTTTTCCACATATTAAGTTGGGGTAAGTAAGTATATGTTGCTCGCTATAGTAAGTGTGTAACTAGTTAAAGAAGATGAGATAGTAAGCTTCGATTAATGAAAGCAGTACTTCGTTTGGACTTGTAGTTTTTATTATTTTTTTTTTTCGGTATCTACATATATTATATACTATATATAATCATCTGCTTTTTTGGAATGTACATGCAATATTGTAAGGATTCGACAGTAGTCATGGCTCTCTATATGTAAAGTTTATTGGTTTTCTGTATTTTTGATGATTTTAAGATGTTTTGTAGTTTTCAAGTATTAAAGTTAAGAAGCAAATGAGGAATGGTAAAAAAAAAAGATGTTAGGACAAGAACCAAAAGCAAAAGAAAAAAAAAAATGTTGCGAGTGGTTCTGTTATTTTCTTTTAGTGCTTTTGGATTCTAGAATCGAGGGCAAGGACTAGCGCGCTACGGTTTGGAATGTAGACTTGGATGAAGTTGTTTCTATCGTTCCATTTCAAGTCTGTAGTGAAGTATTCAGATTTGGATTCGTCAATACGATCCCAACCACCATAGGCAGATCTGTCCGAGTTCAAGATGATACGATAACAGCCTGGTTCATTGACACCAATACGGTAATCGGTGAAAGATTCCGTTGGATGGAAGTTGAAAATGAACAAAAGACCATTTCTCTCAAATGCAATAACTTTATCAACTTCATGCTTCAAAGAAACGTAAGCCTGAGGGGTGTTCAACCACTTATACTGTTTTTCACAAAGTTGCATAGCTTTATCAAACTGGTACAACTGCTGGTATCTCAACAGCTTGTCATCAACCAAGTTGAATTGTCTTCTGGCATAATGGTAACTGTCACCATTGTTAACGTTAGGGAAATCCAACCACTCTGGATGACCAAATTCGTTACCTTCAAAATTTAGATATGCCTCACCACCTAAGGAATGGGTTAGAAGTCTGATCAATTTGTGCAAAGCAATACCACGGTCCACCACTGGGTTAGTTTCTTTCAGAATTGTCATGTCTGTGTACATCGCGGCATCCATCAACCAGAAGGCCAAAGTCTTGTCTCCGACCAACGCTTGATCATGAGACTCTGCGTAAGCAACAACCTTTTCGCGATGTCTTCTATTCACTAAAGTATGGACAATGTGACCCATGTTCCAATCCTCGTCTTTGTATTCCTTCAATAGCTTGATCCACATGTCTGGCAAAGCCATTGCCAAACGGTAGTCGAACCCTGCACCGCCCAGATCACGCGGCATACATAGGGTTGGGTACCCAGACACATCCTCAGCGATAGTGATACCGTTTTCAGGAAGCAATTCTCTCACGAGATCATTGGCCAACATTAAGTATGCCAACGCTTCGTGGTCCACGAATGACCTCTCCTTGGAAAGATACTCGTTGTAATCACCGCTGAATGCACCACCTTCACCAACACCGTGGTGCAAGTACAACATAGAAGTGACACCATCAAATCTGAACCCGTCAAACTGGTACACATCAATGTAGAAGGCAAGGTTTGCCAACAAGAATCTCTGCACTTCAAAGTGGCCATAGTTAAATAGTCTTGAATCCCACAATGGGTGTTCCCCTCTTGTGGATGCAATCGAGTGGAAGTACTGATGATCAGAACCATCAAACTGGTTCAACCCATCGGTGACATTCTTGGAAGCATGCGAATGAACCACATCCAATAGCACAAGAATACCCATCCCGTGGGCTGTATCAATCAATTCTTTCAAATCGTCCGGTGTCCCAAAACGCGAGGATGCTGCAAAGAAATTCGTCACTTGGTAACCAAACGAAGCGTAGTATGCATGCTCCATAATAGCCATCAACTGGATAGCATCATACCCTAAGTCCTTGATGCGAGGCAACACATTCTTGGTGAACTCCTTGTAAGTTCCAACCTTGGGCTCTGGCGTAGAAATACCAACGTGCGCTTCATAGATACGCAACGAATCTGTAGCACTAACAAAACTTGGCCTAGCATTCTTAAAAGTATACTGCGTTGGAGGGTTCCAGAACCTCGCCTCATAGGATGGACCCCACTGCTTCGCAGTCTCTTTATCTGGCTGCGTTGCTCTGGTAATCCACGCAGGCAACCTGTAAATCCTAGATCCATCGGCCAACTCAAACGAAACCTTGATCTTAGAATCGTGAGGAATAGCAAACTGCTTTTTCCCATCGCTACCAACAACAGGTGGAACAACTAAATGAAACACACCGTACTCATCCCGCTCCATCTCGTTCGCATTAGAGTCCCAGTTGTTGAATTCCCCAACCAAAAACGCACGAACCGCATTGGGCGCCCACTCCTTATAGCTAATCTCAAACGTCTTTTGGTTAGCATGCAACCCAAACGTCTTATACGAGTCACGTGCAAACTTACTCAAGCTAGTCTGCTTATCCCCGCTATGCTCAATTCTATACTTCCACTCGTCTGCCAGATATCTCCTTTCAGAAAGCACCTGAGCAAACGGTCTTAACCAAGGATCAATATCAACAACCCCTCTAACGTTCTCTGGAACATCGCTTTTATCATCGTTGCCACCCATTTTGACTTTTTTTTCTGTTACGTGATACTATACCAATTCTCTATTATCTCCTAGCAACTCTTCAAATCTTGTTATCAGATTACTTTTTGGTCACTTACAGTTTCCTTCGATTACCAAACGCACCTCTATTTATACAATCTTCTACCTTTGCATTCGATAAAAACAACAATCACCTCCTAAAACCTTTTATATCAAGATTGAAATGTGGTAACTATATAGATACGTTTCATAAATCTACAGATAAAATTAAATTAAATTATCTTCTCATACCTCATGTATGCGTCTCGCCCCTCAAAAATTTAGGAAATAAATCTGGGCACACTGGACAAATATTTCTTTTAGGGTAGCGCCCCTTAATTTTTTTGAATTTTTTTTTTTCCACTTCAGCGGAGAAAGGTGAAAGTGGAGTCATGTGATATACACGTGATACACTTTTCACCGTTTCTCTTGCTTAACTGGTTATTACTTGTATATATACATACGTACATATATGTATACATAGATACATACATACTTGCTGTACCTGGTGTACTCGATATATAGTGTGCAAAATGTGGAGATATGATGAGAGGATATGGGGACATGGGGACATGTAGAATGAGAAAACGGACGGAGCCTTATTTTTTTTTGTTTTACCCTGTCCTACTCCTCGCCGTCATCGTCTTCTTCGTCGTCGTCGTCGTCACTGATTTCTATATCGCTCAACTCTATGCTGTCATTGTCATCGTTAAGTTGCTCATCTTCAGATTCGTCCATGTCCTCGTCCTCCTCCTGATCATCCGTGTCGTCACTCGCGTTCCACTTGCCAAACTGCTGGATATACTTCTCCTTCGTGGCATACTTACAGATATATTCGTTGATTTTCTGCTCGTACATGTCCTTATCCTTCAGTTGCAAGGTCGCTGCCTCGTTATTCAACGGGTCCGAGCCATTGGGCTCCTTTAAAAGCCCCGGAATCATCCACTCTACAATATTCAAAAGATCGTACAACGGAGACCACGTCGAATTGATCACATCCAAACAAATCGAGCCCGATGCCGCATCGATGTTCGGGTGGTATATCTTATTTACAAACCCTATGCTCGGCGACTTGTATGGATAGTTATCCGGTAACTCCACATGGAGCCTCCACACTCCCTTCTCGTACGGCGTATCCTTGGGCCCATAAAATTTTATATGAAACTCCTGCATGTTGTCGTTCACAAGCTCCACATCGTGGTCACTCATCAACAACTTCATGACGTCTGTCTCGATCCTCCTCTTAGAATTCGAACTAAGAAAATACTATGGTTCGCCAACAACAGGTCAAGAGGTCTGAAATCGCCTCCCCCCTTAACCCTGCAACGTTCCCGCTGGCTTGTTAGTACTGATG
Source organism: Kluyveromyces marxianus DMKU3-1042 (assembly GCF_001417885.1). NCBI lineage: Eukaryota > Fungi > Ascomycota > Saccharomycetes > Saccharomycetales > Saccharomycetaceae > Kluyveromyces > Kluyveromyces marxianus. The sequence goes on from NC_036025.1 coordinate 1,165,436, forward strand.
TTCCTGTCACTGATATTTTCCCAGAGAGATTAAACGATTCAACCTGAGAACTAGCGTCTCTTAAGCTCCCTTATCACTTCATTCCCACACCCCCCGTTTCTAACCTTCGGACTAAAAAGGGAGGCCAGAAACAGCCCAAATTACAACCCAAAACATACCTCATCTTTACTATGTCACTGTCTCGGTCCTTCAGTGCCTATATTACACAAAGCAGAACTACTACCACTTCTTGTCCTCTTCAAAAGAACCTAACTTATGTCCAAGAAGGGGTTGGCCGTTCAGTTAGTCATTTTTTTTTCCATTAAATGTTTAAAGGATAATAAGTTCACTCTGATTTCCCGGTCCTTTTCACTTTTCTCATTTTTCCATGGAAAAACTGAGTGGGCAGAAAAAAAAAAAAGGACTAGACAAAAACAAAATGCAGTCACGTGATACCAACCGGAGCTTTTCTCACATAGAAAAGATACATTAAGAGGAGAAGAAGAAGAAGAAGAAGAAGAAGAAGAAGAAGTAAAGTGGAAGGAACAGTGGTGTTTCGCCCAGTATTCTTACTGATTTTTTATGTTTTTTCCGTTTCTCCCTCTATTAGGTACTGTTTATATCTCCCTTTTCTGAGCTTCTACCTCGTTTTTGGTAGATTCAAGTCTCTTTTTCAAGGATTCCAGCTTTTGAGCACGTTCCTCGGGAGTCCCGACGTACAATTCGCGTCTGCTGCTGTCGTCTAGAAGATTAAAGAGCTCGACCATGTTGGCTCTTCTTGAGAGCAACTCCTGGGCAGTGATGACCTTTAGGTTCACCTTTAATTCCTGGTTTTCGCCAACTCTTTCTTGTGATGTCATCTTTTCTTGTATCAGTTTTGGATTCTCCTATATCAGCCTGAATTTAAGGAACGGTTAGGTAAAGCTCTATAGAAATACGAAAGTAGTTTCAACTGAAGTTCCTCAATTCCGAGCTAGGAAAGCGTTAGCCAGTTTAATAGATGACTATATCGCTTAGTTATTGAAGGTGAAGTGATGAATTCACAATTAATTTAGATTGTAATTGTTTTGGTATTGAAAAAAAAAAAAAAAAAAAAAAAAAAATAAATAAATAAAATTAATATTATTTATTATTCCCAATGAGATAGATAATGCTTTGATTCTCATATATTATACAATGGCAGTGACAATGGCAATGGCTAAGATATAAAACCAAACTCAAAACCTAGGGCTCATTATGAACAACTTGTCGTCTGTTAAGCTACATGATTTGCTGGGTCAAGCTCTATATGTAACTTTGAGCGAAACTCGTTCTCTAACTGGCAAGCTCATAGCCATCGACTGCAAAGCAAATCTATTACTAGACGAAGTAGTAGAGAATAACGAAGGTCATGTACGGAGAATGGGTCTCGTTAGTGTTCCATTTGCTGCTGTTAGTTCAGTAAAGATCAAAAAAGAACTTGTGAGCCAAATTCAGGCTATGAAAGCAAGTATTCACTCGCAGTATGGTTGAGGAAACAAACAAAAAAGAGTCCTTCCCTCTGAAGGATCTCTGCTACTTCACCTACTTTCCCGATAAGGCTTCAAGTATTTTTACTGGATCCCCTTTCAAATCGTAGGCGGACAAGTAGTATGACAGTCTGTCGGCGAAGCTGCGTTTATTCCATTGCACGTTTTGGTAAACGGGAACTCCGTACTGCTCTATAGCACATCCAGCTGCGATATTACCGCATATGCTTGCAATTGAAATATCATTACACATTGCATAGGCGAAAGCAAACCCGCCTAAGAAAGTATTCCCACCACCAGTTGGGTCTATCACGAGTTCCGGAGTTTTGTAGTGATAAGCAGGGAAGTGAAGGATTGCATCATTAGTGCCAGATGTGACAGCCAAAGATCCTTCTTTCCCGCATCTCAGGACACATACGTTCCCAGGCTTGATCTCTGCAGCCAACCTGACTAACAAACTACGGCAATCTTCGAGTGTGCTCGGTTCTGACTCTCCCAACATTCGAGCTCCTTCTTCGGCATTTGGAGAGAATATGAAATGGTTTGGGCCATTGAGCAATTTCTTCATCAGAGGAAATTGATCCGGAGTACAAAGGTCTGGAATTGGCTCCCATACAAAGGAATGAGTGCCATCTTGAAGATAATATCTCTCTTCTAATTTGTTTATAATCACAGAAACTCTATCAGCAGAACATAATAAATGATAACATCGGATCTCTTGAACCACGTTTTCGCTAAAGCATTCACACCAATCTTCAACGTCTATCCTTTTCTTGGGGCTCAAGTATTCAAACTGTCTAAAATCGTTACTACCGTATAGATTGTATCCTCTTGTAGTCAATCTGTTTTTATCATCTCTAAATACACATCCTGTCCCCCATGAACTGATAGCTTCTGTCAAAGAATCCGGAAAATCAGATCCTCTATCTACAATCCACAACAAACCGCGACGGAGATCAATATTGCTGCAACATATAGAAGCTCCTAAAATCGCGTACATACCTCCTCCTCCTAAGATATCATAGTAATGAGATGATTCAGTTTCGATTTCATCGATGATTAACATTCCATTGGTAGTAAGAAGGGACATTGTTTACTACGTGATTGTAAGCGGAACCGTTTTAAAAAGAATGCTTAAACCGAGCTACCAACTGAAGTTCTTTACTTGCGTGTAAATTTCAAAGATGATACCCTTATATATTTGCGATACTCTTTATCTAATGGTATGCAGTCAAAAGCGGTATCTACCTAATTATCTCGTAGATTAATCATAGTAAACTATTGTTAGTTGGCATATGATATTGGTATCTGGTAATATTGAGCTCAGATATAAAAACATCAACAGCTAATTTATTAGCGCCGTGGCGCAGTGGAAGCGCGCAGGGCTCATAACCCTGATGTCCTCGGATCGAAACCGAGCGGCGCTATATTTTTTAATTTTTTTCATTCCAGTCAAGACAAAAAAAAACTTGAGACTTTTTTTTTCCTTTCTTGAAGAATGACGGACAAAACGCTGCTTGATTTAATAGTCTTGTAAGCCGCAGTTGACAACCCAATTAGCCGTTTTTACACCCTCCAGCAGTAAAGGATATTAATATATCATATATTTTCTTGTTATTCTTCCATTCTTTTTTTTCGTTTTGTGTTCAAACATATATTATTAGATCAAATAGTTTAGTTTATACAATGCATAAGTGTTAACTTATGATTATTAAATACAGCAGAGAGGATCATAACTCTCCGCATAACTTACCAAAAAAAAGGACGTAAAGTACTGGAATTTGATTTCTGCACTAAGGTTTTCTTGTTGTTTTTAACATTTCATTCGGTGAAAGACTTCATTCATGTTTCCCAAGCTGACATCGAAAAGTATTCAATCTCCTCCTCCGACGTGAGTAATATATCTTTAAAAGAAATAAAATCTTTGATAAAAGATAAAAATTGATAATAAGGATTATGATATAAAATATAGTATGTCAATTTCTGAGAATACTGCTCATTTTATGACTGTGTTTCTTTTATTTTTTTTTCTTTGTTATTGGGCTCCTATCGTTATAATACGTTAGAGGAGCGAAGAATAAAAAAATAATGTATTAAAAAGCGCATATAGCCTATGAAAAGACAAAAGCGACAATTGTTCAATATGGTAAGTGTCTTCAAAGATAATATAATTGAAGGCAAGCTCCTCAAACTAAAATGAACATTGACAAAAAGGAACAATAACAACAACAAAAACAAGACAATAATAATATATAAAAGAAAATAATCAAGATACTAGGAAGAGTTAATCAATTGACAAAAGAAATAAAAAAGGAATTATTGTCAGGATCAATTACTCGAAACCAAAACCAAGGATAGAAGGGTATGCCTTGTACTGTATCAATCTTTAACATTTTCTTCTAATTTTTGTTATATTTTTTTTAGTTTTTTTTTTCTTTGTAAGGGGAGGGGGGGAGAGGGCTTTTATTAGTTTTATTCAATCTTTTTTTCTCTTATAACGAAAAGGCACGGAAAAAGGCTCCCTATCCTATCTCTTCTGCTTCTGTTTTTTTAACTCTATCATACCAAAAATTGAATAATTTGTTGAGTGATATTGTACAACTCGAAAGATGCGTCTTCCTTTTCACTCGATTGCCTATTATTAGATCTTCCGTTGGCCATATTATTAGCGTCAGTGCTGTGTTCCATATTATTATTGCCCTGTCCATCATGCATATATTCTCTTGCCACCGCGTAGTTCTCATCTGCGATCTTCTTGACTCCACTAACAATCTTTTGGTCCTCTTTTATTAGCTTGTAAATCGTATCATTGTGACATTCAAACAGCTGTAAGATGGTCCAAAGTGCGATATGTTCGTAAGTTGGGAAGTCGCTGGATAAGAATCTAATTAGGAAACCCTTTATACCATCGCTTGGTTGATCCCAGTATTCCAAAATCTTTTCTAGGTTACTCACCCTCGATATTAAGTTGGCGACAGCTGCAGCGGAGTTACCCGATATTTCCTGATCCTGAGACATAGTCATTGGGATCAAAACTTTCAAGACGTCCTGTTGCAAAAGATCATACTTCGTATTATCAGAAAGAGCCAAGATTGCGAAACATGCGCTGATCTCACTCTGAACACTAATGGGGCAAGACAATGCAAGTTGTTTGAATTTCTCAATCACACCGGATTGGAAAAATTCAGCTCTATTCTTTTCTGAAGATGCGGCTAAGTTTCTCAAAGTAGATACAGCATGGCATTGAATTTCTTCAGATTCTTTGTAATCAAGTAATTTTACTAAAGGTGGTAGAAATCCGGCATCTACGATTAGACCTTCGTTTAAGGGATGGATGGAGATATTTCTGATACAAGCCACACTAGCCAACACTAGCGGCAAAGAATCTGATTGAATCAATTGAACCAAGTCTGGCAATCCACCTGCTCTGACAATCTCTAGTTGGTAGTTTGTATCCGATGCCAAATTTCTCAAGGCCAAAGTTGCCTGGCATTTAACACGAGGAGAGGTGGAGTTCATCAACGACACAAGCTTAGTAACAAGCTTTGGCGCATGTTTGGATAGGTATCTTCTATTTGATTCGTCAACAGCAATGTTTGACAAAGCTGTGGTACAGTAGTACTGTACGTCTGCATCCATACTCGAAAGTAACGAAACAAGAACAGGGACAGCACCCGCATCAACCAATTCTTTTCTATTTTCTCCTGAGTGCGTCATGTTCAACAACGCACCAGTTGCATTTCTTTGAACCCTAATGTTAGAGGACCTCGCTAATTTCGTCAATGGTACTAGGGCACCCGACTGAGCAATCTCAATTTTGTTATCGTCTTGGGTAGCCAAGTTCGTGATACAGCCGACCGCATTGCATTGCACTTCCACGTTGTCCGACTTCATCTGTTCAATTAGTGGCTCGAGTCCTCCCATCTCCACTATCAACAACTTATTCTCGTTGTTAACTGCCAAGTTTCCAAGCGCTGCGCAAGACGCAATGCGAATCTGCGGGTCCGGATTAGTCAAAAGCATCAATATTGGCTCCAAAACATCCCTACTCACGGGATTAACATACTTCTCAGTAATCTCAGCAAAAGCCAACGCCGCACTCCGCTGCAAATTCAAGTTATCAGAGTACACTAGAGTGGTGAGAGCCCGCAAGGGCTTACCCGAGTAGAAATCGTACTGGTCCTTGTTCTCTAAAAACTCCAACAACGAAGTAACCGCCTCACGCTCATTTTCCGCTATAGGCAACCCAGTAGAATCATCCAGAGAACCACTACCCCGGAGACAACTACAGCATAACCCCATCGTACTTTCCCAGGCTTCTATTCCGTCTTTTCAAAAAATAAAATTACTCTATTCTTTCTTATATTATCCAAGCTTAAAAAGCACAGAACAACAATTAAAACTCTAAAAAACAATCCTGAACTGAAAACAAATTTACTGTTTTTCGCCTCAATTCTAACTCCCTCACTCACCCGTATGAAACCGCCGTTCCAGTGTTCTAACTCACTTGCTCTGCTCTCTTTATTTTCCCTCCTTGTTCTCTTCAATATGCTGTAAAATAGTAATCTTTCTTCCTTTTTTAAACTCTTTTTCTTGTTTTCATTCCCATTTTGTAATTTAAACGTTTTACTGTCCGTTTGCCCCTTTGCACGGAAACAGGAGCGAAGGGGAAAGAAAATAGGAAATGTAGTGCACGTGATAAAATTGTTGAATCTGGGTCATCTTTTTAGGAGATTACCCTGATTTCTTGTGTAATACAGAGATTGATGATATATCCCTCTACATAGTCTTATCTATATCTCTTCTCCTCTATCTCTAGTCTATCTAGATGTAGTCAGTAGAAGGTGTCCTTCTACTAGTGGCTATCGATCCTTATATACGTGTCTTGAAACATGAGAGTTAGAGATCTGGAATATTCGATAATCGGGTAACCCATTATCGTCAACACACCCCCGTAACTCGATATGTTTAAAGGTACTATATCAACCATCCATTTGTTAATCGATTGAATCTCTTTGCTGACAATACTTTCGTCAGTATATCCGCTACATTTTGTTCTGTAGGAATATATGTGAAATCACATAGACCTTCATTATGTTTTTCTCTTAATTCCATTGTTCTTGTAAACGTAGGTTTGAATGGGGACACAGTGGAGTTAGGGTTGGTGATCCTACCTAACGCAGGTTTGTTATCTGATAGTAGTCTAACTCTTGGTCTCTTTCCTGTTAAGGTGAATAACAATGCACTTATTGCAAAGTCGAACTTCGTAGCTTCTTTCATCGCACATATCTCAGCACCAGTAGATGAATCACATACATAACTTGATTTTGTCGATCTGGCCGAAATTTTGTGACCGTAGATCTCGTAAAACCATCCTAGTCTGGACTTTCCTTCAGGTTCGCATCTATCCGATGCATCAGATATTATTGTGAATTCATAGTCTACTGGAGTCTTGTTTTTTGTCCATACTAGACGCTTTTCCTTTGTGTTCCAGAAGTATTGTACTGACTCGTTTGCCCATTTCATGACTTCATCAGTGGGGTACAATTGATACTGAGCAAGAACATTTACGTGATATAATGCTTCAAACCTAAATTTATGTGCAACATATGATAGTAATCCCACTACTTGTTGTAGCTTCTTCACATTTGACTTGTAATCCTTTTCGGTTACATAAAGATTCTTATCCACCTTTGGTGGTTCGGAACTTGAGGAAACTGGAGCTTGGTTGTACCTAGAACCTTCTCTCAGTGGTAAATTCAAAAGCGGTAATTTGTGAGACAATATGTCTAACATTCCGAATTTCATGTATCCATTTCTTTTGTATTCCAAGTCTAGTCCAAGTATATCGTACCTGGCGGTTCCATCTTCTCCCATTTTACCATCATGAACGAGTTTTGTCTCGTATGTCGATCTTAGTTGTTCTAAGAATCTTTCTATTTCTTGCGTATCCTTCCCGGTAACAATGATGTCATCGACAAAGATGCAAACGATGATGGACAATGGTGGTTCTTTTGTGAACACACAGGACCATATTTTATCCTCTTTCAGGCCACATCTTTCCTTAAGGAACGAAGTGATTGTCCCGTACCAATTTGCATCACTCTGCTTTAATCCATAAAGAGACTTCCTTAATCTGAATGCTTTATTTGGCATTTTCATATGAGGAGGGGTTCTTATATACAGTTCCTCTTTGAGGTCTGCATACAAATAAGCAGCAGTGATGTCTAACTGTTTGACAATCATGTTTTCTTCGAGTGCTACGCTCAATATTGTCATTAGAGCATAATGGTGTATGGTATTGGACTCTAGATGTTTCTCATATGTAGACCAGTGTTGCAGGTCTCCCCTTACTACTAGTCTGCATTTCTTTCTACCATCTCTTTTGGTAGTAAATATGAACATTGTGTTCAATAGTTTGTGTGGTTCAATTGACTTTATATCAACCTCTGTTGTATCCCATGTACCTCTTCTCATGAGTTGTGCGATCTCACTGTCGTAAGCTTCCTTGAAGGCTTCCCTCTCTTGATGGTTACTGTTCTTTGTTATTGCTTGTGAATAAGATAAAGAACGATCGATCTTCGTGTTTGGTAAAGACCTAACCATTTTCAGTGAGTTCACTAATGGGATCTTCACACGATTTTCGTGCTTTATGTTGTCGTAGGTCTGTACAGGATTTTCCTGTATCAGCATGTTTACGATGGCATCGATTTGATGTTCATGATTTTGATCCGACTTCGAATCATTAATCTTCAGCTCTGTTTTAGTACAGCTGATAATACCCATTATTTGTTTATCTGGGTTACTTAGATCGCCTATGTCAGATCCTCCACCCCCGTACAGAGAGTCCGTAGATTGAAGTTCAATCGAGGAATCTCTGTATTTGGCAGATAATTTGTCATAGAGTGATCGGCGTTCCTCCTCATTGAGTGAAGAGGTATCTGTGGTGTCGTCGTTATGCGACAAGTGTTCAGGTATAGGTGAACATTGTTCTGGGGACGCCTTAGTGTTCGGCCTTTTGGTAGAGACACCAAGTTCATCCCGTTGCGCTGGTCGTTTGCCATTCTCGGCAGGAACATGCTTTGTCGGATGCTTTACCGACCGTGCTTCCTCCTCCATTAGTCGCTCTTGACTAATAAATATGTTATTGGGAGGTGATGCAGGGGATAGCGCAACTGGAAGTGTTTCCTGTACTTCCTGTGGTGATTGCGATGGTACGTCCGAAGAATTTCGAACTGGGTATCTCGAATCCTTTCCTAATGTATGGGTCGCTATACCCTTTTGAAACTCGTTCTTATGAGTTCTTAGGTAATTACCATGAGTCTCAGTTGAGTCGGACTCTGGTTGTTGGGGTTCGTCAGTAGGATCCCGCTCTTGGGATATATAATCCTGTTCACGCTGATTCCTGTGCGTGATATGACGTTGTGAATCTGTAGATGGATCGTTTGATCTCTGTCTTACGATGTCATCTACTTGATTCAAGGTATCAAGGTTTTCCTCGCTATTGAGGTAGTCACCTTGGATGGTGTTAATGATTTTATAGTTAGTAGTCTCCATAGTTTGCTTTGAACTAGGATCGTAGAAAGTATAGCCATCGGATTGTTTGGCTGGGTGTAGTGCATAAACTATTTTACCTCGTGGCAACGTTTTCTTGCCAGTGTTATAGTATACTACCACCGGTTGCCCAAATGGTAATATCTTGTTGATAGCGATACCGCCGAGACCTGCTGCCATATTCGGAGATCCGTCGAGTTTTCTCATATGCATCGAATTCCGAACGATAACTGCAAATTCAGCTGCATCGTACCATAAAAATTCTGGAAGGTTGGCACTTGCTAGAAGTGTTCTAGCATCATCTAATAATGTACGGTTGAGCCTTTCAGCTACTCCGTTTGAACGTTTATCGCCTGTAGACGTATATTTTCCTTCTATACCAAATTCATCCAATAGGTCTCGGACCATTCGTCCAGTATATTGGGAGCCTTGATCCATTAGGATCTCCTTTACTCGAACTCCCTGTTGTGTTCTTATATTTGATATTAGTTTCCGCATGATAGCAGACACTTGATGTTCTGAGGCCAGGGACATTGGGAATATCCATCGATACTTTGTTACCTCATCACTAAACGTTATTAGATAGTTCGGTGGGATAGTGTTATCCTCTCGGAATGGACCCATGATATCAGTATGAAGATATTCAAACTTTTTGAACTTCTTCATATAAACGTCTCTACTATCTGTGAAGTGATCATGGAATTTCCCTTTACCAATGTTACAATATTGGCAAGTAAACGAGTTCATATCAGACCAATCTATGTCTTCAAGTTTTATGAATCGTATATCACCATTGGAGATTGATTTCCTAATTTGTTTTATATTGACGTGTGCCAATAAGTTATGTATGAACTCTAATGACCATTTTTTCTTAGGTACTGTGTTCTCTCTTATGTGACACAACGAAATACTTACCGGGGAATCGTCATCGGCTGGCGAGTGGATATTTGTCTCATTTAGAACCAGATACTCACTCGATAGCCAATAGAATCCATTTCGGTGAATAATATCGATATTGATATTGTGATCCTGGACTAGCATCTTTCTTTGGTAGAAATCTACCGTAATCTTTTGTTTAGCTGTTAATTGCATTACGCTTAAAATATTTGAGGGTGTTTCTTCTGAGTATACAGCCGGGAATTGAACTACTACGTTATTGGATAAACGTAATATCAATATTCCTTCGCCCATAGTGTTTAATGTTCCCATGTTGGCGGCTGTTATGTTTCTTGTAATGTTGCTGGTGTAGTTGTGGAGTAGTTTCAAGTCAGTAACCACTGATATTTGTGCTCCCGTGTCAAGCATGAGGTCATATTTGCCAGACACTATGTCTATGGGATCAGCTTGAATAAGTGGTACTGAATCAATGCCTAAGATTAGCTACAGTTTTGGATTCGTTTTTGTCGTCAACCTTAGGTGTGCTTTGTTTAACGTTGGACTTCTTGGTGAAGTTTTTGTTGTTGTTTGGTTTATTGCTAAACTTGTTGTAAGGTTTATGAACCTTTTTACCGACATCGTTGGTTCTCATACTTTCATTTCTGTGGAGATAGAACTTCTCGTCGGCTATTTTTTCACGAATCTCTGCAATTATGTGAGTTAATCTTGGTTCTAAGTGTGCAAAGTTATGAAATCTTCCATTTCTATCCTTTGTCACCATCATTCCTTCGATTGCCCGTTCAACCAATAGCGGTTCTAGAGATGGCAATCGTGCTAATTCCAGTCTTTCATTGAAGTTTTGTAAAATTCTTTCCACATTTTCCAATTTATAATATTTCTGTAATCTGAAACCACAGATTTCTTCATACAATCTTTCAGGGTCATACTTGACTCTTGTGTATGTCAAGACGTTCAATAAACGATCATCTGAGGTATATAAACCCTCGAGCTCATGCTCCAACCATGTTGGCATTTTAGATATGTGTACACATTGTTCATTGACATCCCGTAACCAGAATCTCTGGTTTGCAGTAAGGGACTTAGGAAGCTTAAGTTCCTTAGGTGTCATGGCATTATCAACGTTATGACGGTGAAGGTAACGGTATAGATCAATTAACCATGACTGATACATTTCTTCATTTTCGACGATTGTTATTGCTATCTGATGTTCAGCAGAGGAGTCAGGAATACCTCTAATTATCATATACTTTCCTTTAATCATACCCTCAGGTTCTTCATCTGGTAATACTTCTTTGATGTTCACCGTTTGGAACATCCCTTTCGAGTTTATGAACATCTTGCGATATTCCTCTGGATCGTAGAACGCAGCGCTACCATGTTGAATCTGGGTCATCTTTTTAGGAGATTACCCTGATTTCTTGTGTAATACAGAGATTGATGATATATCCCTCTACATAGTCTTATCTATATCTCTTCTCCTCTATCTCTAGTCTATCTAGATGTAGTCAGTAGAAGGTGTCCTTCTACTAGTGGCTATCGATCCTTATATACGTGTCTTGAAACATGAGAGTTAGAGATCTGGAATATTCGATAATCGGGTAACCCATTATCGTCAACAAAAATCATGTCGTACGGATACTTGTCACTGAGCACGTGACACTGAATGGTGGACAGATATATCTATTTCCAATGGGAAAGGGAAGAAGAGACCAGAGCAGGTTTATCAAGTGTCGTTTTTTGAATTATATTAATATTATATATCATATTATACAGGATGGATAGGACGGGCCATAGCATGTCGAGTTTTTGTATTTCATTTCTATTTCAATTCTTGGGTGCCCGAGAAGCTTGGATATATGTCGAGTTTGTGGAACTTGCGCAAGTTTGGTTTCAGCAAGTAGGTTTGTTGTGGAATGCCGGTGTCGTAGACGTAGGTCTTTTTCCAGTCTGGGAGGAACTGGGTGAGCTTTGGGAGGCAGTGTAGCGGCCATCCGGTGGAGAGGATTGTGGATGGGTGGACGAAGTCTGATTCTATGACGTCACCGGAGGAGGGGTCAATGTGAGCTGGGCAGTCGAGGGAAATGATTTCGAGGCAGCCAGGAGTGGACTCATGGCTGTTGATCCAATTGATGTATTGGGCGATGTTGTCGTTTGAGTCTGGGGAGAAGTCCAGGTCAGAAACAGTATCGTCGAAGCCCTGGAGGGCATCAATGATGATTGCTGGTGTTTCGTCGCCGACAGTTTCCTTGAGCTTGGCCAAAGAGTCTGGGAAATGAACATTCTCGAATCTCTTGATCTTGTTGAGCTGTTCTGAGGAGATATCGTCATCGAAGCTTTCGCGCTCGTTGATGAATGGGTTAACGATGATGCACTTGACGTCCTTAATTGAGAGTAGGCATCTTAGTGCCGAGACACAACGAGAGCCACTTCTCCCGCCAGAAACAAAGGCCACGACGGTAGGCGTGGCAACATCTTGCAGGGGCTTCAACATGTTTCTCAACAATCTCGAAATGTGGATAGCTGAGTGTTCCAAAGATGTTTTCAATGGGAACATGAATTTCTCGTCTGCCAATTTTTCCATTTCGAGCAGTTGGATTGGGGTCGCTAGAGGCACCTTTATCTTGTTCTTGCCGCCGCAGGTGAACGTACGACGTTGGGAGGCCAGACTGGCTGCAATGGAGTCGTTTCTTAGCAGGTGGGTGATGTTGATTGACTCAGTGATTCTTTCTGATTCGCTATGATGGGGTTCAGATTCTGAACCTGAGGCAGAGCCTGAGCCTGAGACTGAGGCAGAACCAGAACCAGAACCAAATCCAGAATTGGAATTGGAATTGGAATTGGAATTAGAATTAGAATTAGACCCGTAACTAGAAGTCGAGAACTTATTGCCAGCAGTGACCATCTCGTTATGTGGAATCTTGGTCTCATCCTTTGGAATCTCGATGTTTTGGAAATCTTTGAACGCGTCCTTCTTATTGAATCTCTGCAAGTTTCCTTGGAAATCAAAGTCCGAGGACATTTCAGTGTCCCAAATCTCGTTACTCTTCTCCTTCTCCTTCTCCCTCTCCTTCTCGCCACGGTCCTTGCCCTTCTCTCCACGGTCCTGGTGCTTTCCAATAACGTTTGGTGGTAACTTCAACACCTTTAAATCTTGCAATTTGTCAGACTTGATCTTAAAAATAGGAGAAACCCCACCGTCCTGGAACACAGCATCCGTCAAAGTCAATGACTTGGGACTCACTTGCTTCAAAGTACCCGTGATCCGCTTCCCATCCTTCAATTCAATCTCAATCTGATACCCTTTGAAGTTCAGCATTTTACCTTTTACTTTTACTTTTAATTTTACTTTTGCGTTTTTATATTTTTTTGATTCACTTTCTATATCCCTTATTTCACCACCACAGCACAATTACGCTTCTTGAGATCGACCAACGTCACTCTTTTCTGTCTAATCTCTCTTTTTCCAGCCGTTGACTTACTAACTATCACTTAAAGTTGGATGTAAAATATGCATTTGTAGGATTCTTGCTTGTATCAACTTTTTTTTTTTTTTTTTTTAATGAAAAAAAAAAAAAAAAAAGAGCAACTGAAAAATTAGAATAGTTTGGGAAGGCAAAAAAAAAAAGAACGAGTTAGGTGTTGCTCGGAGTTCGAACGGGGACCTTTCTTCTTCCTCTTCTTCCTCTTCTTGTTTCTTTCTTTTCTTCTTTCTTTTCGTTTAGTGAGTACTTTCGGTGAACCGAGAGAACTCAATGCGCATTTAGGCTTGGTCAGGTACAAGTTACAATTTGGGATGCAAATAAAAATAGTTAGTTATTCTTGGCACATTTTGAATGCTCGAAGAGTTGTTAGACTAAAAGTCTCTGACACCAGGTCATAGTGTATACTATATTGGATCTGGGAAAGTCGAGCAAAATAAGGGGTTTTCTTCGTAACGGTATAACAAAGTGTGTGATTAAGAGATTATTGCAGTTGCTCATCGGATATTAAAGATAGATATTATAATTGGGAACAAAAAAGAGCATAACAAGGGTTAGGATGTCAGTTAGAGATAGAAAGATTATAGTGCTGGGGTCTAGGAATGTGGGGAAGACGACATTATTAGTGCAGCTTACGGAATCGCACTTTGTAGAGTCGTATTATCCGACGATTGAGAACCAGTTTATTCACGAGTTTGTGTTGAAGAAGCCCAATGGGACGGAGTTGAAGTTCAACTTGGACATTGTAGATACTTCTGGGCAGGATGAGTTTTCTATGATAAATGCGAAGTCAATGCTTGGGGTTGCCGGGTGCATATTGATGTATAGCGTTGCGAACAGACACAGTTTTGAGATTTTGGAGTTGATACGGGACAAGATGCTTGACATGTTGGGGCTCAGAGAGCTACCCATAGTGCTTGTGGGGAACAAGATCGATCTTGAGAGACAGGTGAGTTATCAAGAGGGGGAGGAGCTTGCAAAACGGTTGAAGTGCGGGTTCGTAGAAATTTGTGTAAAACAGGGTTCTGGGATCGAGATGCCGTTCAAGACTCTAATACAGAAGATCGAGGGTTTTGAAGATGGGTCTTCGAGAAGCGAGGAAGGTGGTTCTGAGGGATGTATAGTGATGTAAAATAAGAGAGAGAGAGATTATTATTATTATTAATTTTTTTTTTTTTTACTAGTTTCTATCTGTTTCCTCAGAGGAATTCAATCTTGTTTGACTAAATTGGAAAATGCTACTACTATACTGCGATGCGATGCGATACATTACTTGAATAAAGAAGAGATATAGATCTGAATGAGTTTTGTTAATTAATTATAGAAGGATATGGTGTGATAAGGTATGATATGTTTATGTTACACGGCTGGGAAGGTGGTGGTGGGATACTATGATTATTATTACTAGTATTTTTTTTTTTTTTTTAATTTCTCTTTGTTTCCGGGGTGTGTGTGTGTCGTCTGTTGAGAATGGGTGATTCACCAGCACACGTACCCACCATCGACAACCATATTTTCACCGGTGGTATAGCTCGAGGCCGAGCGCGACAACAGATAGAGCATGGACCCAACGAATTCCTTTGGTTCCGCCATACGGCCCACTGGGATCCTATTGGTCCACTCCTTCTGCAACGCAGCACCTTCTGGCGACTGCGAGATGACTTGCTTGGTCAAGGCGGTCGCGATGTAGCCGGGGGAAATAGCATTGACCCTAATCCCGTATTTGGCCCATTCTGCAGCTAGCGACTTGACCAAGTGGATCACACCTGCCTTGGACATGTTGTATGCGCATTGTGGCTGAGGCGTGTTCACGATCAACCCGGACATCGACCCGATCAACACGAACGAAGCTTCTGGGAAGTGGGGCAACACTTCTCCGGACTCGTTCACATCAGTGGAAATAGACTTTCTTCTCGTCCTTCTCGCCAACAATTGTCTCGCCATCGATTGGCAGATGTACAAGGACCCCAAAAGGTTCACATTCACCAGCTTCTGGGCCTTGGCCGCATCGTACTCGTGCGCATTGATGTTCTGACAAAACCCGGCCGTGTGCACCAATTTTTGCGGAATAATGCCGTTGTGCTCCCCGGGAATGGCCCTCACAACCTCCTCCACTTCATCTGCGTTCGAAATGTCGCACGCCCAGATCGAAATGGCCACCTCTGGAAGATTGTTCTGCTTCTGGAAATGGATTAGGTCTCTTCTCGTGTTCTCCAAACTCTCATGGCTCAAATCCATCAACGCTAGCTGCGACCCTTGCGCCACAAGAGCCTGCGACAACGTGTGCGCCAACCCTCCTGCTGCACCTGTAATAATGGTCACATGTCCATCCAGTCTGAAAGATGGCACCACATCGGCCAACGATGGAATACTGGGGTTTATAGGAGTCGCTGAACGAACCTCTTGACTCAATCCGGACATTGTATACTGTATAATTTATTGTAGTACTGTACTGGACTGTATATCTTCCTCAAGACATTCACATTAACATCCACAACGGCAAACCTAATCTAACCTCAAATCACCTCGATGCACTCTTCTCCTAGCTCATTTATATACAAATCGCATCCATACACAAACTTTAAAACTACTTACTTACTCACTTACCTGCTTGCATCTAGCAACCGCCTGTAACCCGCATAGGAAAACCCGAATCTTAAACCCAGGATGGCAGCAGCAGCTCTAACCTTGCTCTAGCTCACTGTAGCTCGCTCTAGCTCGCTCTAGCTGGCTCTAGCCTGTGGAAAAAAGGAAAGAACAGCATTCCCTTAGTACTGACTGGATAATCATGTAGCAACGGGCTCTGGCATGGAAACAAGAAACGACAGGATCTGTCTGTATCACCGTCTTTTTTTACTAATGCTACTGTATCGTGGATGACCTCCAGAGGGACGAGGGACAAACCCAGCGGTGGATGGACGGATCCTGGGGACAGGAACTGGATGGAGCTGGGACTGGGACTGGGACTGGGACTAGGACTAAGAATCTGGAAGAAAAATGGCAATGCGACAAAAGAAAGAGGACAGAAGAGGCAGAAGCGAGGCCAGGAGGAATAGGAGTAAAGCATAGGAACAAGAAACGATTGTGTTGTTCCTTTTGGGACAGAAGAAAAGAGGAATGGAGGGAGGAAGGAAAGAAGGAAGAATGGATGGGAAAGCAACGGATAAGAGGGGCAGTCACGTGGTTTGTGGAGCAATGTGAAGAGGAGAGGGGAGGATAGAAGTATATGTATTATGTATTAGGATTTGAGTTGAGCGGGGCGGGGAGTATGTATTTTGTATGTATTGGTTGGTATTGGTATTGGGAGGGACCTGGGGACTAGTCAGAGTCGCCATTGTGGTTTCCCTTGCCCTTTGATGGCCATATTTTGTGTATGATGTCGTTGATGGTGGACTCGACTTCGTCTATAATGTCGCCTAGCGACGGTGGCACGTCTGCTTCGTCGGTGGTAGAAGTACTCGAAGTAGTGCTAGTAGGAGCAGTAGTAGTGCTAGTAGGAGTAGTAGTAGGAGTAGTAGTAGTAGTAGGAGCAGACGCTTTTTCGTACGTGTTCCATAACTTGTTGTATTCGCTGTCGGGGTAATGCTGGAGCATTTCCGGCGATGACTCGGAATACTTGCCTAATGGCATCAAATGGTCCCAAAACTTGAGATCTGCATCGACGTCTATGTCCTTCCCGGAAACATCGATACCGCACAAGTTCAAAAGCAACGAAAAGATCTGGATGTTGTCAAAGGGCTTTATGTACTGGTCGGGGAGCTTGAGCTTCGAACGTGCGTGTTCGAAGAACGGGCCCTTGCCCATGAACAAAGCCCTCATGTCCGGCTCGTCTCTCCGGAACCCATGGTTCCCAAACCTCGCCGGTAGCTTATCGTACTTCTCCCTAGTGACTATTAGGTACCCAGGATCACACGTAATCACCAATTGCGGGATACGGTTTTGTATGAGTGGGTCTCGCACGTCCGGGAATAGGTCCGTCGACTTCACTAGCTCGCATACGGGAGGCACCTTGGGTTGTAGTTCACGATACAATTCGTCCACCGCGGAGTCTTTTCCATCCTTTGTGTATATGAGCGTATTCACATCATCGTAGAGCTTTGCGATGGATGGGTATTTCGCAACGTCTCCGAAATGATCCTCCCACACGTAAACGTTCTTCTTCAAGATCGTGCTCATTCCGTGATCACTCACTATGACAACGTTGACGCTGGGATCGATGTCGCTGAGCAATTGCTCTATGAAATCGTCCACCTCTTTTAAAACCTTGGAATGGCCCGAGTCAAGTAGATTCCCGTACTTGTGGCCCATCGTGTCCACCACAGGGACGTATGCGAACGTGAGCGTTGTCGATTCATTCTGTAACGCTTTCTGTATCACGACCAACTTATCGTTCAAGGGCTCGTCGATGTTGAAAGGATCTATTATCGTTGGGTTCCTCAGTGGGTCCTCATGAACGATCTCACTACCAGGCCACATGTGCGTGTGCGTTTGGAGCTCATTTTCGTTCGTGAAGTACCAAATAGGCAGCGTGCGGTTCCAGAAAGTGTTCATGCGAGAGGACAAGTCGCCGATCTGGAACGCAAGGTCCTGCTTCTGGTCCCAGAATCTGTTGGCGATGATCCCGTGGTGATGAGGGAACTGACCAGTTACCATACTCCAATGGTTAGGGAACGTTTGCGAGGGGAAAGAAGGTACCATATATGGGGCTACAATCGTGTCATTGAATGAATTCGCTTCCGACGAGAAAATCTGGTTCAAGAACGGCGTTCTCGACTCGCTAATGTACCCTGGATGGAACCCATCTAACGAAATGATTAAAGTCTTGGCCAGCCCTACGCCAGTGCTCATCGCTGCAGCAGCAGCTCCATGTACACGCCTTTTTTTGTTTTTCACTGAGGAAACAATCAATATGGACAATAGGAGTAGCGAAATGATCATTAGAACGAATGTGATCCACTTCCAGATGTATGCCTTCTTGCTGTTGCGGTTTTCGGTTCCTGAATTTCTGAAATAGTCGGATTGTAAATCCGGTGACACAGAGTCGAGATCAACGTCGTTCCACGTTTCCAATTCTATACCAGACTGGAACGGCGTCACGTAGTACCATTTTCTAAAGTAGTTTCTGGACTTGTTGGCGAATGCTCGCAACCGTTGAGACCACGATGGAGAGTCCAAGAACTCCAAAGGGTCATCTAAATCTGAGAAGTCCAAATCGAACTCAGAACCTGGAGATACCATGGTATTTATGTCGTGTCCAATATTACTCCCACTATTTGGTTGGTTGGTTGGTCGGTTGATTGGTATTTCCTGGTTTTATTTTGGCTACGATTTGTCTTGAATATGATTTTACAATAGTTACACTGCATGTACAGGCTTTAAAGGATATAGAAAGATAGTGATACAAAAATCGTGAAGATATTACAAAGATATAGAACATAGGCAAAAAAAAATAATAATAATAGTAGTAGGAGTAGTAGTAATAGTAATAGTAGTAGTAGTAGTCGTTGAGTAAGAAGAGGACACAGTGAATAATAGTAACAACTGGGGCTGTGAATGGCCTCGAGACACACTGTCTAACAAGTCCGTAGCGCGACCCACTAGTAGTCTATTACTCCAGCTAATGGGGTGGGGAAGAGGAGGTTTTTTATATTCTTATTTTGTACTGGCGCCTGGTTGTAGATGTGTTTGTAATATTAGTAGTAGAAACCAGAATATAATATCATAGTTGGGTCAGGCTTGGATCTTGGATCTTGCATCATCAGAGTGTATTTTAACGGTGGGAACACTAAGTCAACAACAACGACAACGACGACAACAACAAACAAACAAATAAACAAAAAAAAAAGGAGAGAGTGTGTGTGTGACAGGCCAACAAATATGGATCAAAGATCAGGCCAAGACGTACAAGGCCACCACGACGGCAGCAGCGTTGGCGATCAATGGCAAATGGCCTAGTTGGAATTTCCAGTAGAACAATCCCACATTGTAGCCGTGTGTTAGCAACTGTGTGATGGAGTAGTTATCTGTCAACAACAACTCGATTTCCTTCTTGACTGCTGGCGAGTTGTATAGGAATTGAAGGGAGATCAAGGCCTTGGACAAGTGGTAGACCAATGGGTCAAACTCGATGGAGAACAACTCGTGACGTACAAAGTTGAAGTAGTACGAGATCACAGAGGGTAGCAAGTGAGCGAAAAGGAACCAGAACGAGATGGAGAATAGGAAATCGCGTTGACTTGGGTAGAAAGAGACGAATTCTGGCGATGGGAAACGTGTGAAGTCGAATTGAACCAATGGCTTGACGAAGAAGAACAGTTCCACAGCAAGCACGAGCTGTTTGACAGTTTGTAGGGTGGACAAGTAGTCCTGGACACGTTCGTTCCATTCCTGGGTGGTGTATTGCACATCGTCGATGAATTCGTGGAACCTGAAGTAGTAAGGGCTGTTGGTGACCTTGTTGACGAATTTCAAGTTGGAGAACCACAAGCAAGCTGGGGACTTGTTTGGCAAATCGCTTTTGAAGTCGATTTCGATTTCTTCCTCTTCTTCTTCATCGTCGTCGTCTTCATCATCATCGTCGCCTTCACCATCCTCCTCCTCATCATCAGAGGAGCCAGAAGACGAGGTACCAGAAGACGTGGTGCTGATTTGAGCGAGAGCCTCGTAGTATAGCTCAAGCTCCGGGAATTCCATTAGATCAACGGGTTCTGGCAAGGACTCCAAATGATCCAATATTTTTAGCACGAGTTTGGGCTTGGTGTTGCTCGAGCTCACCGACAAGCCAAGCTTGTCGGCCAAATCGATCAACTCGGCCTTCTTGAATCTTTCCAACACAGTAGACATTATAGGGGAGTGGATGTGTGCGGACTATGGGTGGGACCCTTAATAATAGCCTATACAGAATACAGTCTTGTATGCGAAGATGCACTGAAACTGGTACTTAATCTAAAAGTGGTACTGAAACTGAAACTGAAACGGGAACCGTAACGTAACGTAATGTAACGTAACTGAAATCGAAATAAAAACTACCTCTATCAAGACAAGACATTCTTTTCACTAAACAAAGAATAAGCAAAGGCTCTGTGATCAATGGATAAAATCCACAAAGTAAAAAAAAAAAAAACACAACAACAAACAAATGAATATATAAACAAAAATAATCAAAACAGGTCAAAACAGGTCAAAACAGGTCAAATCAAAACAAACAAGGATACAATCTGCCACTTGGAATTGGAACGGGAGCAAACGAACTCTGCGCCAGAGGGACGGCTTCGTTGCATTCTGTTTTAATTTTGTTTTTTTTTTTTTTTTGTACTTCTCCAGGAAATGACTATATAGGGCAGACAAAAGAAAAACAAGAAGAAGTAGCAGCGAGCGGGCGACGACGACACAATTTTCAAAAGTGCGTCGTGCCATTGCCGAAACGAGAAAAAAGGTAAATAAAAGATAAATACATGCACGTGACACCACCGGGTAACCGAATATACATGAAAACCAAACTCTGGGGTTACCCTGTCGTATATAAAAGCAACTGGAACGAACAACAAACACCTTGTATGTAGTAGTAGTCAAGCCTGTAAAAACCAAGAGAAAAAAAAAAAAAAAGAGCGCACGCAGCACAGCATGTGCCCCGCCCGCCGAGTGGGCAGGGTAAGTATGTAAATACGCTGGCGTCCGGTCCGGCACCTCCCGCTTACAGGAGCAACCGCCCACCGCACACTCCCTACCCTAGTCTGCGGCATTAATTAATTCAGCTTGTCTCTAGCTCGTTTGTCTTGCTACAACCGTACACTCCAGCGAAAACGAAACCCAAAGCCTGAGGACTGAGACCTCAGGCCTCAGGCCTGGTTTGAGGGAAAACGTCATTCATAGAGGCATGGCATAGGCATTGAGGCATTTTTGGTACAAGCACACACGCCAGCTAAGACTTGGCTAAGCGGAAACAAGAACACTACACTAGACCAGGCTAGGCTAGTACCCCTTGTAAACGACAACTAGCTAAACCCAGCCTAGCCAAGACCTGGCTCATCCAGTATTCCAAGAACCTTCTTCCAATTCCAATTCTATAGACATATGGATACATAGGATACCGAATGTCAAGAACCTAACCCAGGTTTCTACTTCCCTCAGTTCCCTTATCTGGACAAAACCTCCTAGCTCTTCTCTACTCTGTCCTCCCATGGAACGGATTTTTTTTTTTCTGATGTGATTTGCCTAGACAATCCCCAGTGGGTTTCCAAGTGCTAACCCACTTCTTTTTTTTTTATTTTTAATTTTTTTTTTTTGTTTATTATTTTGGTTTTTTCCTCAGTTTTCTCATATTTCTGGGCATTCCAAATTTTTTCCTTATAAAAGAGGATTTTTATGTACTGACAGAACCTTTTTCAGTTTCTCGTATTTAAAGCGTCATATGGGAGAGAATGGAATTTTATTAAGGTATATATTGTATTAGTATTTGTTTTGCAGTATTTTATTTTATTTTATCTTATTTCTTGTTTAAAAACTCCACGCACTCACGCACTCGCGCAAAACACATTTAAACACAAAACCCCATACATAAAAATGTTGCCAGCTGGTGTTATTTTGGTCTTCGTCTTGGTTGGTTTGGCCGCCATCGCTGTTATTGGTACTATCATGTACAGAAAATGGCAAGCTAAGCAAAGAGGTTTGCAAAAGTTCTAAGCCGTTTTTGGTTTAGAGCAGTGCAATAGCCTGGAAAAAAAAATTTTTTTTTTTTTGTTAAAAACAAAAGCTTTTTTTTAACTCAATGATCGAGGGTACAGGTTCTAATCTCTACCGTTTTGATTTGTTTGAAATGTGTTTTATGCGAAGTGTTGTGTCGTGTCGTCGTGTTGCCGTGCCGTGTGTTCTTTTTTTTTAATTATTAGAAAAAGACACCAATAACAAATTTGTTTTCCCCACTGAAGAGCTTTTTATTGCGTGAGGCTGGGACGGATATGGCTGGCTTTCTTTTCTTAAGTGTGGGCGCTGCCGTGCTTTTTTCGGGAGCGTCTTTCTTTTGTGTGTGTGTTTTAAAAGAAGACAGCCATGCCGTTTTGTGCCAATTGTGATTACGGTTTCTTTGTATTTTTTTTTTTTTTGATTCAATCCAACTTAATACCCCCCCCCCCCTTTGACGTGGGGAAAGAATGGGCTCTGGTATGCATATATATATTAACTTATAGTATGTGTATCGTTCCGTATTTTCTATTCAAGTTTAATTTAAAAACATTTCCTGTGTGTGTGTCTTTAGCAAATGCGTTTTCGTTTTATTTTATGTATGTATTATATGTACGTATTGTTACAAAGGGCGAGTAATGCCCGGCGAGGAAGCGGTTTCCTTTCTCTTTCTAGTTGCGTCAGTTGTCCATTGCGTCTCTGACAAAATTGACAGTCATGTCTAGCTCATCTTGGGCCAGAAGTACCTTTTCTGTGTCCTCGTGGCCCATACTCATCACACCGTTCGTTACACAGTTCTGTAGGTTCCATTGTAGGTCGATCAAGTTGTTTAGATGCAACGTTTTCAACTTCTTGAGGTCGTTTTCCACCTTGATGACCTCGTTGTTGCTGATGTTGGCAAAAGAATCAAACACTTTCTTGAACTGCTCGAACGACTCGAGCTTCGCTATCACTGTGTCACGGTACATCGCTAGGATCTTGCCACGCCGCGACTTCATGTAGTCTACCTTGTTGGAACCACCGCTACCGCCGTTGGCAGAGTTGTTTGACGTAGCACCACCACTACTACCAGCAGTAGCAGGTGCAGCCGCAGCTGCAACTGCAGAAGTAGAAGTAGAAGCAGGAGCAGAACCAGAACCAGAACCACCAGTACTACTACTACCGGTCGTGCTCGAACTAGCAGTAGCAGGCACGGTAGACGCTATCGAACCATTGGTACCATTACTACCGCTAGGACCCCTCACCCGCCTCAATTCAGCTTCGTTCTTCGCTAGCTTGTTCACGAGGTCTCGCTGGCACCTCTCGTAAACGTCCATTATCTTGTTCTGTATCTCGTTGATCTGCAAGTGATAAAACGTTATCTGCCCATCGTTGAGGCTCGTCTGGTTCGGAAACATCTCCTTGATCATATCTAATATCTCGTTGATCTTGACATCCTCCATCCGAGTGAACCGATGTATCTTATGATCGTTGAACCCAGTCCGTAACCGAATTAGCGACACCTTATTCGTCTGAGAATTCAGCAGCTCATCGTAGAGCACATCTAACAACAGGAACTCCTTGAACATAGTGCCTGTACTATCCCCGCTCTGGGCGTTGGTTGCACCCCTTTTCCTTTCTTACTTTCCCATTTCCCTTTAGTTATAGCTCATCGTCAAATGTTTGAACTTTTCCATGTTGATTTTACACTATTTCATTATAATACAAGAGAGATAGATATATAGATATATATGTACTCACTTGGATGTATAATGTAAGAGAGAAAGAGAAAGTGCAGGAAAGATATACGTTGTATATTTCCAAAGTCTCAGCCTCTCACCAGCGCAATGTCAGGTACTGTTAGACTCCCCGATGTGCTACCTATAACATCCAAAAATATCGACTATCTCAACAAAATCACGGTGCCTGATCTATCGCAGGAAATATCAAATTCAAAGACATCTATCCAGGAATCCACCATAGCCCTCCTTTCTTCCACTTCCACGTACCCTGAGGAGAAAGTAAAACAGCTCGAGGAAATGTACAAAGAGTTGCTGCGGCTCGAAGAAAAGCAGAAGTTTCTCTCTTCAAAACTCATTGAGTTAAAGGCAGAGTACAAGGAACAGTCTGCGGACCTGCCTCGGCTTGACCTCGAGAATTGGAACCACTACTTAAATAACGACTACAATTTGACTAATATAAGGAAGAAATGGATAGAACTACAGTCAGAGGAAGTAGAAATAAACAAGAAAGATCAATGGCTACGCGTTTTTTACGCATTACCGTATATTTGGTCCGATCCATCGCGAGTCATTCCATATGATCCACTAGAAAACAACAATAGCACAGAAGAAGAAGAAGACATTAAAGTGGATGGTGGTGTAATTGATCTTAACTGCCCCGTCAGTCTAAAGAAATTCAATCTACCGATGATCTCTTTAAAGTGTTTCCATACCTTCGATGACGCATCGCTAAAAGAGTTGTTCAGGCCTAGCAAAACCATCGAGTGTCCCACACCCGGATGTGGGAAAGTACTAACTACGAAAGATTTCACGGAAGATAAACTCATGCGGATACGAGTACTAATATCAGATCTACGTAACAGTAAATGAAATATTGCGCCCTTGCTCGTGTGAGCCAGAGGAGAGGTATTGGTTGGTTAGCCTGAAAAAAATCATCCATGATATATATATATATATATATATATATATATATATAATACATATTTAACTTAAGCTTTCTTCCATGTATAACTAACAATCAACTGGGTAAGGCAAGACGAGGCTACTCATTGGAAGGAGGATCGAGAAGTTCGTTGTGTACGATGAGGCTTCCAGTCACACTGAAACAAGTTTTCGAGCAAGTGAAAGGTAACGGTGGAAGTCCGATCAAATGCGATAAAATATCAGGTTGGGTAAAAGATGTTAGACAATTGAAAACGATTACCTTTGTCGAGCTTCGGGACGGTACCTCGCTACAAGACCTCACAATTGTTTTGAAACAAGGTCTTCCTGAGTTCAAGCCGACGCTTGGCCAATCTATTACTGTTGAAGATCCGGTGGTCGTTCAGCGAAAGAATAACCAGTTTGAGACGTTATGTCCAC
Source organism: Kluyveromyces marxianus DMKU3-1042 (assembly GCF_001417885.1). Taxonomy (NCBI): domain Eukaryota; kingdom Fungi; phylum Ascomycota; class Saccharomycetes; order Saccharomycetales; family Saccharomycetaceae; genus Kluyveromyces; species Kluyveromyces marxianus. The sequence continues at coordinate 1,190,615 of NC_036025.1, forward strand.
CCGATAAGTTGAAACTACTTGGCAACACTACAAACTATCCGGTACAGAACAAACAGACAACATTAGCGACGCTACGGAGAATGCCGGAATTCAAACATAGAACCACGTATCTCTCTAATCTTTTGCGGTTTCGTCACAAGGTCGAATCCCAGCTAACGAAAACGCTAGACGACTTGGACTTCACGCTGGTTAGACCTCCAACTTTAACTTCGATTGACTGTGAAGGTGCTGGTGAAATGTTTCAGTTGAAACAGAGCCACTGGAATAAACCAGTTAATCTTACTGTGTCGTCCCAGCTTCATTTGGAGGTACTAATGATGGGTTTGGGTCGAGTATACTGTTTGCAGCCATGCTTCCGTGCGGAAAAAAGTGATACGAACAGGCATCTATGTGAGTTCTGGATGCTAGAAGTTGAGACTGCGTTCATTGACAAAAATGAATCACTCATGGACCTTGTAGAACTCATGATCAAAAACGTCGTTTCCTCACTATCGGAGTCCAACGATCTACCCAAATATTTCCCAATTGAATGCGACAACAAGGTCAGCACCAAGTGGGCCAAGCTTCTTCAAGATTGGAGAAGAATCACATACACAGATGCCATTGAACTGATACAATCCAGCGGAGCCAAGTTCGACAATACGTCGACATGGGGGCAGGATTTAAACAGCGAACACGAGAAATGGTTATGCGAGCATTTCGGAGGCCCTGTTTTCGTCACCAATTATCCTCGCGACTGTAAAGCGTTCTATATGAAACAAAGGCCCCAAGAGGGAACAGTAGAATGTTTTGATCTGCTATTCCCAGAGATTGGAGAAATTGTCGGAGGAAGCATAAGAGAAGACAATTATGATGTTCTCAAAAACGAAGTAGAAAGGCGGAAAATGGACTACAAAGAACTCGAATGGTACTTGAACCTACGTAAAGAGGGTACAGTTCCACATGGTGGTTTTGGAATCGGTATAGAACGTTTGGTCTCATACCTATACGGCAATCCCAATATTCGCGACAGTATACCATTCCACAGAACAACAGGCCAAATTGACTTGTAAATAGCAACATATATATATATACTTAGATAGGTTCGCATGAAGAACGATCTATACCTGTTGTTCATATTCACACACTATATCACTGATTCATATTAACCGATTGTCAATGCCTAACTCAAAGTCCGCTTGCTGCCTTGTTCACATGGCCACCTCTTCCATTCTTTTCAGCTTTAGTAATGGAAATCAGCGAGTTGAAAATTATATATATATAATAGCTGTTATTACCACACATTATATAATATTCTCAGATTTACAACAATGAATGGCACAACAAAACAGCGCTCGAGTAGACAACTATATATTTACAGCAGGATGGAGATTGTAGAAAGATTCAAGAACAATTTGATCCAGTCTTTCGATATAGATTTAAAGCATGCAATTCGTCTAGTTCTTATTGTTGGAGGCTACTATTTCATAAGGCAAATTGCACAAAGAGAGTTGGCTAAGAGACAGCTAAAGTCACAGTTAGAACAGAAAGATGCTGAACTGCATGCTCAGCATGAGGGTGAGCTAAACTCAGCAAATGATCTTGCATTAGATGAAGAGAGCACTGCTGACACAACCTCTTTTGGTTGGGGTAAGAAGACCAGACAAAGAGTCAAGAAGCAAGAAAAGTTGCTAGAAGCTGAGTTCAAGAGGTTACAAGAAAATGCTGCCGAAATTGACGAGGAGGAGGACAAGGATATTGAAGATCTCCTAATTGATTAAGAAAGAATGCATTCGCTGGCATCCTTAGGCATCTTGTATAAGTGTATAGAGAACGCATGTATCATTAGTCTTTTCTCTATTAGATGTACTTACATCCATACACCACACCATGAAATGACCATTCTAACATGGCTTGACAAAAAAAAAATGCCAAAAGAAAGAGAGACCTCATCGCTCATCGCACAGTCAGGATGATTTATTTGCTTAGTTTGCTGGACTTGCAGGTATCTAGACGGTGTTATAGCATTCGGAAAATTGTGTGAACCATGAGTTTCAGAGGGGGAGCTCGAGGGAAGTCGTCTTCTGCATTTAGTAATCTACCGTTCGGGCTCAGTTATAGTGATGTTGGTGCCAATGGATCTACGGAATTACCTACGATTCCACTCCCAATGAACCATCCTAGTAATGACCTAGAACGTGAAATAGCGATGCATTACATCAACTTCAGAAATGCATTGAAGGATGGACCGTTGTTCACCGGTTCTATGGAATTAATCTCAGAGGATGATGAAGAGGACAATGGTGAGGCTGAAAAGAATGGAAAGAAGAAGAGGAAACAAAAACAACAAGTTGATGCTGATGGGCTCAACGATGGTATCGAGAGATATTCGGATAAATACTTGAAAAGAAGAAAGATCGGTACTTCGATCGATGAGTATCCATTCAATGTCGATTTCTTCCCCAAGGAACTATATCAAGTACTAGGCATAAACAAAAAGAAGTTGATCCAATTATCGAAACTGGACAAGAACCAAACTCTATTTGGTGCCAGTGGATCCAAGGAAGAGGATGAAGCCGTTGGACGAGCATTGCTTGAGAAATTGAGCGGAATGGCCGAAGAAGAAGAAGATGCAGATGAAGAGAATGAAGAGAAAGATAGAGACAAGGGAGACGTCGATGAAGATGACGAATTTGAAGAAGATGATGATGACGATTACAATGCAGAGAAGTACTTCGATGATGGTGATGATGACCTAGGAGGCGAGGATGAGTACCCAGATGAGGCTGAATTCTAAGCAATTACTACTTTTTCAATCCTTAATCTAAACATAAAAAACTGGATTGCACTTCATTAAAGTATCTAACAAACTCTCCTGCACTATTTCATGTGCCAAACTAGCATTAACATAACCCAAAATGACATTACTCTGTATAACATAATATATAAATCTCGGACATTAATTTAAAACTTCTATTTACCATAAGAATTCTAATATGATAGATATTTGGTGCCTCAGTTCCGTATTACTTCATTGGTATATTTATCCTTATCCAGTAAGTAATACTCCTCCCACAGCATACCTTTAGGACATTTCGGAGGGACTTGGGGTGCCGGTAATGCCTTCCCATGCAACATGTAATACTGCCGTCTAAACTCGTTCCCTTCTGGAATGACCCATTTTCCATTTCCCACGTATCCTGTCAACCTCGTATTACGACTTGGAAAAATCTGAGCAAATTGAACTCTCTCACCTAAAGACAAACGAGCATGTTTATTTTTCATCAAGTCTCTAGGAGTATCCCCAATTACTAAGGTATCATCATCGGACAATCGATTGGCGCTGATCTCTTTATTTCTTCTGATAAAACTGTACACATCCATAGTATCGACATTGGTAGCGCTGTCATCCACGATTTCAGGCATATTCATACCATGTACATAATTTCCCATAACCACTTGTTGTGGTTCCTCCTTGTTATATTCGATAACATTGTCATAGACTACCTCACTTTCATCGGCGGGATAATCTGTTCTATCTGTTGAATGTATATGCCGCAGGTTCTTTATCCCTTTTTTGAATCGATTGAGAATAGTGTGTGAGGGCTTAACTTTGTTCATTGGCTCAGTCTGATGCTTCACTGGTTCTGGACTTTTCTGCCTAATATTGGGCCGTCTTTCTTTGAGTTCATTTGCTTGTAGTTGATATGGTTGGTTCTTCTTCAACGGTTTAATTGGACCATCGGATGGGTAGAATTCCAGGTCAAAGATCAATTGAATATCTTGCACCGGCAGATCTAACTCAATATTTTTCCAAGTGACACAGTATTCAGCTATTCGTTCTGGTTTTCGGGCTTTAATACTCAGCGATGTCTGCTCAATTATGTCTCTTCTTCTAAATCCAACAGGATCACCATTTAGCCTTGGCCTTCTACGAAAAAGTACAAAGCCCATCTGTTGGTTCCAATGCTCTGAACTGACTTTCATCTCTAGAGGTCCCTTCACCGAATCAAAACGCACGCAGCTGTTCCCGAACTTTAACATAAAGTACGATCCAGCTTGTAACCGCTTCCCAATATTCAATTTATTGGGTAATATCACTAATGTCCCATTTTGACTTATCATCAGTGTTGATTGAAACCGATCTGGTATAGATATGTGTCAATCTATAACAAACATGACAACCTCCTTACTGGCAATCGTATAGTCTCCACAAAGTAGTAAAGTGTTCACCTTTCGTTTAATATATGTTGTTTTATTAAAGATGCTAAGAGGGCTTAGCTTTGCATGAAACTATTATGCATTATATTGTATTATTAGAAAACCAGCCCGGATGCTAGGAAATAAATGATAAAGAATCACAGGCATTTTAGGTCTATATAAGTCTATATGCCATGTACTACTCACATTGGCGGTGGTCTTCTTCTTGTTGGTGAAGGTGGGCCATGTCTTGAAGAAGCCGGTGAGTAGTTTGTGGGTAGATCAGGCAATCTTGGCGATACGGGAGGTCTGAATGGAGATCTTGTAGGAGAATCTCTTACAGATGTGCGGCTTGGCGTTCTGTTTGCTGATGTTGGAATAGGTGGCAGTGGTGGTTCTTGGAAATTCTTAGCCACAGATGTTGGCACATTTATGTGAGAGGGAACTCTCGAAGTAGATGAGCTTTCCATTCCGGCACCCACAACTTTTTGTAACACTTCCAGATCCATCGCATTATTGGCAACACTCTCATTCGATGGATCTGATGATCCGTTCTTGAAGTAGTTGAGTTTTTCTTTTATGAGTTTTAGTTTGTCCATCAAACCTTCTGTTGACTGAGTTTGTTGTGAATGGTATGTGTCTGTAGTTGCATTTGAACCCATAGATACATCAAAATCTGCTGGTTCTTGCACTTGTACCCGCTGTTGATCTCCAGGGTAATATGAAGATGCTCTAGCGACCGAATGGCTAGATACAACAGGCGACCTTGATCTCATATGGGAGCCATGAACGTATCCGCCTGGGACGAGTGATGACCCAGTCCGTTGCCCTAGACTAGAAGTTGCCATATTGTATTGGTCATGGAACTCAGGAGGATCTGAAGGTAGAGGCGGAACTGTTCTAGATTGGATGCTAAAATCCATATTCGACACTTCAATGTTCCTGCTCTCGCTTATAGCGTTTGGAACAAATGTCAACTCGATATACACCTTCCCGGCCTCAATGCTTCCCTTGTTTAAATAGTACCATTGATCATGCCCTTCTTCAGGGTCACTTAATAATGCAGGCAGAAGATCCACTTCACACTTGCCGATAAGCCTGGATCCATGTTTATGGTCGTGGTCATCGTAAAGCTCAACAGAAAGAAGAGGTTTCATATCAGGTGTTAGCTGGAAAACACAATGGAAGTCAAACTTTGGCGTTTGACCCCCACGATAAATAACGGGCGAAATCTCGGTAAGGTGAGCTATCCGCAGCTTAACAAACGGATCTTGTTTATCTAGTTTTCTCAAATTCGGTAGATCTTTAGCTTTGCTAACATAAACATCTAGCCTACCATTGGCCCCAGTAATGACATTTCCGCTTGAGGACAGCGACATAACTGAAAATAAGTTAAGTTTTGTCTAGTTATTCTTATTATTACTCTAAGTTTGGACCCTTGTGATCAGTGGTCGCCAAACTTCTGGTGTCTGTTTCGCTTCGCTTCAACAAAGATCTGATTTTCGATCTGATTTTCGAACAATGTTTTGGTTTCCTGCTTTTCATATCGAAAAGGCGTAAGAATGTGTCAAAAACACAATGAACCGTTGTAAGAATGAGGATGATGAAATCTAGGATACAAGAAAATGAAATTAATCTATGTATGTTCTATGTAAATCAGTCACTGATTTCTTCTTATTCTTGTTTTTGCTCTTAATATGTATTATCTTGAGAATCTGGAGCCTCCTGCTTGTCTTTTTGGTCCAGTTGGTAGAGAGTTTTGAACTTTTGATGAACGGTCGCGATCATGATCGCGATCACGTTCGTTTAGCTTGGGTCTCTTCGAATTGGAAAATCTGCTAGAGCCTTGATAAGATTCTTCTGATTGTCTCTTTCGTGGTTCGTTTGGAATGTTGCCGAAAGATTTGCCTTGGTTGTGATTACCGTACGATCTGGCAGGTGGTTGAGAGGCAGCAGAGGAGGATTTGGGGTTGTTAGAGTTTCGGTTATTGTACGAGTTATCATTACGAGGACCAGAAGGTAGAGCATTATGGAATCTGCTCTGAGTGGTTGCAGGTTTTGAAGCGCCAGCAGGAGCCTTCGGTAGATTTACGGGACCAGAACTGCGTTGGTAGCGGGATGCGGGGGTAGTACTAGCAGCAGTAGCAGTAGCAGGTGTAGCCCTGGAATTCGTATTAGTCGAACTTTGATTAGCATTTTTAGGCTCACTTGGAATCCTTGTGGAAGTGGTTGTACGAGATTTATCACTAGAGTATTTTGAAGCAGCTCCCTTAGTAGGTTTCACATCACTTTCTTCGTACATGCTGCTAGATATAGGACCTTGTGGCAGAGGTGCAGATTGAGTGCTCTTTAGTATAGATTCAAATATCGATTTGTAATGTTCTGGTGGATTATTTGTGACCTTCTCATAGTAATCTTCGAGCAAAATCCTTAACTTATTTCTGAAGGAGTTGATATTGTTTGGATTATGTATCAACTTTCTGAAATCACTTTGAGATTGAAGATCGTAAATGAATGGAACAGCTCTACTGTAGTCTACATCTTTGATGTGCCTTTCGACCTTGTATAACCCATCCATCACTTGTGATATAGGAATGGCACGATTTCCGTTTGTTTTCGAGTGAGAGCTCGTGCTTTGAGTGTTATCTGAACTCTTCCTTTCCGCAATTTCTCGTTCACGTTGTTCAGCTTCCTCCTTTCTCTTTTCTTCCAACTCCTCAGCTTTCTTGGCATCACGGTACTTTTTGATTAATGCTAGTTCTTCTTGATACTTTTTGACCTCACTTTCAGGAAGAGTTACAAAATCTGACTTTTTGGAAGCAGTAGCCAATCTTGCTTTCAAATGACCTTTTAAGGCGTTACATGGAAGAATGATATCTTCTCTCTTTTCCCTTTCCAATAGATCATCTAGCGTTTCTAATACTAACTGCAAATGTTCATCAACCACAGGGAAGACTTCACTTATGAAGTTTAGGAATTGTATCGTGTTTCTTATAGACATATAATTCGATTCTTCTAAGGCAAACGAGACCTGTTCTGTAAGTTCGTAATAAACTTCGCATAGCTGCTGTTTTGTAAGTTCATTATCATCGAACAAAGCAAGATGTCTCCACTCCTCCACCTTCACAAAAATATCTTTGAAAAACAATGCCATATTACTGGACTCGTTCACAGTCAAAGAAAACAGTAAAGTGCCAAGGATCCCAGAAGAAACGAGCTGTTTGACAATATCAAGAACTTCCTGCTTACTAAATGTCTCTGTTATGAAAGTAGCAGAATAAATTGCATCAAATGGCGAAAAGATAACTCTTGGAATAACACAATGCTGTAAAAATGCCGCAATACGTTCACTAGACATTACAGGGAACCATAAAGCTTTCTTTTCTTCTAGAAGTTTTTTAGTTTTTTCCAATACGTTTCGATGCTCAGAGAGATCATTAGATATTTTTTGGACGTCATTTAATAATGAATGTCTTTCTTTGAGCACCTTTGCATTCCTACGCTTTCCTTCGAATAAATCATGCTGCTCTTTGTAAAGTTTTTCATCCAATCTTATGTCATAGAGTGAGAGTCTCCAGAAGTCAATCAAAAGAGTTTTCTCAAGATTATTGAATTCAATGCTATTGAAGTTTGTATCATATAAGATATTGTTGATCTGCGAGGCATCTTCCTCAGATCTCACTAATTTTGAATCAAAGTAATCTCTCCAAATATCAAAAGCCCACTCAATAGGAAATTGATATTCTTCGATTAAGACATTAAATGGCAATACATTGGCTTTGAACTGTTCTTCGGTTAAAACATGTTTTAGAAGCTCAATGAATGACCAAAGTAGAGAGTTGGATTCATCACATTTTGATGATAGGATTTTGAAATGAACATCATTTTCAGATTGGATTTTCAAGTTCAAATTAGTGAGCATTACAATCATTTCAGATACAGCATTCAATTTTACCAAGTAATTAATAATAGCCTTAGAGCGATTGAAATATTTGTCTCTGAAGTCCAACACTAAAGCTCTCCCTAATTGTTTCAAAAAGGGACCTGAGTTCAACATAATTAGAGTGTTCCAATTAACATCATAGAGATTTTGAATACCTGCGACTTGAGTAATCATCTCCTTTAAAATGGATAATGTCAAAGAAGGGTCCTTGTGTAAACTTTTAACCATAAACACAAATATATTCGACATGTCCATTTTGGAGCATACCTTTGCTAATCCAGCAATAAACAAAGATAGTCTACTAATCCACATTTTTGGAGTAATACCGTCATCCTGCAAAGTAGATCTTTCAGAAGCTAATTGAATAAGTAAAATGTACTGTAGAGTATCATACGCAAACTCAGAGAAGAATTCTGCACTTACGACTATCAACTCAGAAACCTTATCGTAGTTTTCTATTTGCTTCAAAATTGATCCTAGTGTTGATAAAGGATTACAAGAGACATAGTTCGCCACATCTCTGCATTTAACCGCTATATTATCAATGCTTAATGACTTAAGGAGAGACCTTATCTTCTTTTGATATTTGTTAAACTGTAATCGAACATGAATGTTATCTTCTGATATTTTAGTGTTTAGTTCATTGTAAAGGAAGTATCTTTTTTCATAAGGGAAATGTTTCATGACAGAATATATCGCATTTGCCACTATTTGTTGATCTTCAATCAACCCCAATACGGGAACTAAGAACTTTCTTGTGTAATCAATCCATTTCTCTAAATTATTCTCATTTTGTGAGTTATTCGATATGTCAGATTCGATAATTGCACAGATATGTTCAACAAGTTTTGGATTAAGAAGTATACGTGGACCAATAGTATCAAATAGAAGATGGGAATAATCAAACAGTTCTTGTATAGTTTCGATTTTTAGGATATTTTCGCGCGTATCTTGACTGTAGAAAATGTACTGCGCACCTTGTATGAAGCTTGGAGTCTTCTGTAATGAGTTATACTGCCTCACCAAACGATCTTGTTTGGTTGGAATTCCGTTATGGGATAGTTTTGATATTGGACGGAAGCTTTGGGAAATGTCCATTTTGTTAAGGGATCTAAGAAGAGGCTCGATCATGTCATCAAATACTTGTAATACACATTCGACCAATTTATCATTAACATTGAAGAACTTTGGGTACTTCAAAAGAGCGTACAAGCCAGGCATTAACATACTGTGAGTGAGTAATCGTTCAACAAGTTTCCACTTT